>NC_091471.1:152768525-153368525 GCF_036971445.1 Narcine bancroftii
TGATGATGATGATGCTGATGCTGATGCAGATGATGATGATGATGATGATGATGCTGATGCTGATGATGATGATGATGCTGATGATGATGATGATGATGATGATGCTGATGATGATGATGATGCTGATTCTGATGCAGATGATGATGATGATGATGATGATGCTGATGATGATGCTGATGCAGATGATGATGATGATGATGCTGATGCTGATGCAGATGCTGATGCTGATGATGATGATGATGATGCTGATAATGATGATGATGATGATGATGCTGATGCTGATGCAGATGATGATGATGATCTAAATGGGTGACAGGTGACATGCTAAAAAATAGACAAAATGATACTGCTCCATTCAATAACATGATCAATAACTTATTTTTTTGCCTTGCTCTTTTGGATCAGATGCTGGAAGATTTACATCAGTGAATCAGCTCCTCAATTTAGATCATTTAAATTTGGCTTAATTTTCATGCAGCAGAATCCACAACACAAAAATCTGCATTAAATCAAAATCCCAAACAACACAGAAACAAGTCACGGTCGATCTGACCAATGAGCAGCATAATTGAAACTGAAGTTAGCCAGAGAATCTGTGGATGCTGGGAAAGTGGAGCGTCACACAAAATGCAAGAGGAACTCAGCCAGTCAACCCCGAGTTGACCCGTTGAATTCCTTCAGCATTATGTGTGCTGATCCTATTGAGACTGGAAGTCCACTTTGTGGTGTATTTCCTTGAAAGATTAATGTCCAAGTCACTCAGTCATGAAATCACCACACCCCAAATTTACATACTTAATGTACTTCACTTGAACGGGTTAGACCATCTTCCTCAATGACATGAGTGATGATGGCATAGAGTCTGCCATTAATTCACAGGCCATGGGATTTCTTGAACAGTAAATCAAGCTGAACAGATTGCACCAGATTGCATGGGAATGATTTGCATGTGCCAGTCATTATAACTCAATGTTCACAGAGGAATGCCCTCTGTCACAGATTACCAACTAACATTTCATGATATAATAGGTATATTTCATTCAATGCATAGAACAGTACAGAGGTCCTTCAGCCCCTATGTTGGTGCTGAACATGATGTCCAAATCAAATCAAACTCTGCAGTTTGCACTTAATAGATGTCCCTCGATCCCCTTCATATTCATATCTGTCAGGAAGTCTCTTAAGTGCTACTATTGCATGTTTCCACTTCTATTCCTCACAGCCTGTTCCAGGTACTTACCATTCTGGGTGTAAAATATTTGTCCCTCATCTCCCTGAAACTTCCTCCCCCTTACCTTAAATGTATGACACTTTTACCCTGGCAAAAAGATTCTGAGCATCCACCTGATTGACATTCAACGACATTCTGGTAAACCTCTTCAGTGCTCCTTCCAAGATCCTCACTTCCTTCCTGAAGCAACTGGAAATGCGCTCTGATATACATTTTATATAGCTTGATCATGACTTCCTTACTTTAATACTCAATGCCATGGCCAATGAAGCCAAGTATACCATACACCGTCTTTATCACCCTGTCTTCTCTAATGAGCTATAGATTTGGACCCCAGATTTCTGCGCATCAATACTTTTAGAGGCCTTACCATCAACTATAGGCATTTCCCTCCAAAATGGCAACATCCCATACATCTGGATTAAATTCCATCTACCATTTCTGTGCCCAAATCATATCAACTGCAAACTTACTAACCCATCCTCCTTTTTAAAAAAAAATGTCATACATACCTCACAAAAATACAGGTGTCCTCACACTCATTCCTGAGAGCACCAATGGTCACAGGCCTCCAGCACAAATAAAACCCTTCCACCAAGATCCTCTGTCTTCTATGAGCATGCCATGTCCTATCCAAGACGTCAATTCCCCATGGATCCTATGCATCTGCACATTCTGAAAGAGCCAATCATGAGGGACCTCAGTAAAGTCCATGTATACAACATCCACTGCCCTACCCTCATCAACCACTTGGTCAAATCCTCAAAAACCCCATTTGCTCTTCACAAATGCCTGCTGACTGTCACTAAACTGTCAATGAGTTTGCAAATGTTGAGTTCACTTGTGAGAACATGTTGCAAATTCATTGTAATAAAATCAAGAAAGCCATTTTTTTAAAAAACAGAGATGAAATTATTCAACTTGTTTTGATAGAACTGAAAAGTGTACTCTTGCCCCAAAATGCAAATGTGGCTTGATTATTCCCACTCCTTATTTAACATCTCTTTTTTCCCATTTGTTTTCTGCAACTATCTGTTCATTTTTTTCTAAGTGCAAAGAAATCAGACCCAAATCTTCGCACTGATCCAACAAGATGAAAACATACTCAAAAGTCCTTAGAACATCACTTTATCAAAGGCTTTTTTTTAATTATAATTACCAATGATTTATGTATTTATCATTGATAAAATCATAATTAATAACTAAAAGGGTCAAAAAAATATGCTTAACAAAGGGTTAATGGATTAGATAAGACAATACAGTAGCAGTTGGTGGAGGATGGGAATATAATTGACTTCTTAATACCTGAGATAGTAGCTGATCTCATAGAATGTCAATAAACCTTGGGTTCAAGAGACTCTGACTTTCCCAGACATTTGTAGATATTACAGGGTAACCTGTTTTTGGTAAATATAGAATGCAAATGTGTGAAACTCATGTGACACTTGTAAGGGTCCCCTGCCCAAAATGTGTATAAATGTATGATGACCACTCCAATGCTTTGAGTGTGGGGCTCAGTGTAAAGAACAAGTCACCGAACTCTCGCTTCAACCCCCCCCCTCATTCCCGCCAGTGCTATAAAGGGTTAATAAAGGAAGTGGGGTGCGCTTAATTGGTTCTGCTCTTTATTTTCTTTCAGCGCGGCTGACTTTAACAGCAGTTCTGGTTGAATTTCCATGCACACTGATGTGAAAGTCCAAAACTTGTTGACAGTTGTTCGACAGGAGTTTTATGACATGCAGATAATATCTTTCAATGATAAGAATGCAGTTGTTTTAATGACCAAAGAAAATCCACTCATTTCTAATATATTTTCTCATAACTTTGGAGGTCATACAGCTCTCTCAGAGCAATAATTATCAAACCCACTCTGCCATTAATTTCCCTATAATCTATTCTCCCTCACATGTTCATCCACTCGCCCTTATTTTTCCTACTATTGTTCAAAATAACGGTGATATCAACAACCAATAACCTCCCAAGCAACACATCTTTGGGACGTGGGAGAAAACTACAGAATATTACAAAAACTCATGCACTCACATACAGAATAGGCAAACCTCGCAGAGAGTACTAGAGATCAGACTGAAGCCAGGTTCACTGGAGCTGTGAGGCAGGATTATTACATGCCTTGACACCCTCCTAATCGTGGCAGCATTTCACACAACATACGGAGCTTTCCTCATTGCTCTCCGTGGGGGGGAGAGAGGTCAAGATGAATTCAGTTTAGTGCGTGACATGTAGATTGTTCTGAGTTTACATTAATGTTTCAGATTAACTGCTTTTTGTGCTTTTTTTCCCACAAATAATTTTAATTGTTATAAAATAAATTTGAATGTCACTAACAGCACTCAGTAATGGAAGGAAAGTAGCAAGCATGTATGTATAACTGAGCATGGGAAATTCTGATTGAGGAATGGAATTGAAGGAAGTCCACAGTAAAATAAGCTTATTCAGTTAAACTGATAGTCATGTCATTAGGAAATGTATCAACATTTATATAAATCAACTCAGAATGAAGAATTAATTGTGGTAATTCTTCACTATGAATATCCTAAGTATGGCACCCTGGTAAAAGTAAAGTTACTAAACATGAAAGTACCACCCGGATACACAGAACAGAAAGTTGAGTGAAGAAAGGTATGTCTGAAAAAAATTAGCAGTGATTCCTCATCCCACTTCCACTCCATTGGGGATGTTTTAATATCTGGATGTGTGATTCCCATTTACTGCTGAACCAATTCAGAAATGTCTGTCCATGATAGATATCTTCAGAGATTAATTCACAACAGTTACCAAGCTAAATGGTTCTCTTACTCATCATGTCCCAGAACAGATTTACACTACAAAATATTTAGCTGAATAACAGCATAACTTAGGGGAAAACTGCCTTGACATTGAAGTTGGATGTTGTTCCCTTTGCCTTAAAAGACCATAAGATATAAGAGCAGAAGTAGGCCATTGAGTCCCCTCCACCATTCCATCATGAGCTGATACTTTCTTCCACTTCTCTACCATCTCCCTATAAAATTTGATACCCTGATTATTCATATGCCTATCAATCTCTGCCTTAAATACACCAATGACTTTGCCTCCACAGGTTGTCCCCTGGACTTCAGGGCAAAAGGGATAGCCTTCAACGTGGTGCCATTCTCCCTCTCTACATGAAAGTTCCTCCGGGGGTTGTAACTCATAGTCCTGCTGGTGGTGATACCCCTGGCCAACAGGAATTGGCACAGTCGTTGCTCGTAAACAAGGATTCATTATGGATGTAGGATGGGTACCCAAACAGGAGAACAGGTTGCGTGTAACCCCAATGACTGTGATGGTGGTCATGTCAGGGCAGGAGATGGCAAAGGGGAACCAAAAATACTCGTCGATAACCGTAAGTATATATTGCAGTTGATGGAGGGAAGGGAGCCCTTGAAGTCCATGCTCATACATTCAAAGGGGCACGTGGCTTTTATCAGGTACGCTCTATCCAGTTGGTAAAAATTAGGGGCTTGCACTTCGCACAGACCCTGCAGTCACTGGTGTTATCTCTGACATCCCCAATGGAGTATGGCAGATTCCGAGATTTGATAAACTGAAAGAATCTCGAGACACCGGGGTGGCAGGGATCATTGTGGAGGGCTTTGAGGGGATCCACCTGTGTGCTGGCACATGTCCCTCGAGTCAGGGCATCTGAGGCCTCATTGAGCTTCCCCAGCCAATACAGGATGTCATAATTGGAGGTGGAGAGCTCAATTCTCCACCTCAAATTTTATTGTTCTTTATCTTACCCTGCTGTTTATTGTTGAACATGAATACCATGGCCCATTGGTCTGTGAGCAAGGTAAAATGTCTGCTGGCCAGTGTCTCCAGTGTCATACTGCCTCAGCTATTGCCTGAGCCTTCTCTATAGAGAAGTGTTGGAATTCAGGGCCCTGGAGGGTGCAGGAGAAAAAGGCAACAGGGTGGCCTGCCTGATTAAGGGTGGTGGCCAAGATGAAATCAAATGCATCGCTCTCCACCTGGAAGGGGGCAGATTTATCCACTGTGTACATTGTGGCTTTCGCGATGTCCTCCTTTATGTGGTAGAAGGCTGCCCGTGCTTCATTTGTAAGGGGAAAAGAGCTGGACATGATAATGGGGATGGGCTTTATCCGCATAGTTTGGAACCCACTGGGTGTAATAAGAACCCCAGGCTTCCCCAACCTTTTCAGGGTCTTGAGGCTGTGGGGAAGGGGGAGGTCTAGCAGAGGCCGCATGAGGTCAGGGTTAGGGCCAATGACCCCATTCTCCACAGCACAGTCAAGGATCAACAGTCAGGTAGTGTGGAAAACACATTTATCCTTATTGTACATCAGATTCAGGCATTTGGCAGAGGTGAGGAATTACTGGAGGTTCGCGGCTTGGTCTTGCAGGTGATGGCCGCAGATCATGATATTATCCAGATTTGGGAAGGTGACATGCAGCTTGTTTTTGTCTATGATCCGGTCTATCTCCCATTGGAAGGCGGAAACGCCATTGGTGAGACCGAAGGCGTCCCTGAGAAAGCAGTAGAGGTGGCCATCCATCTCGAAAGCTGTGTACTGGCTATCCTTAGGCTGGATGGGGAGTTGGTGATAGGCGGATTTCAGGTCTATTGTGGAGAACACACGATACTGGGCAATTTGATTATCCATATCCATGATGCGAGGAAGGGGGT
This sequence comes from Narcine bancroftii, assembly GCF_036971445.1. Lineage (NCBI taxonomy): Eukaryota > Metazoa > Chordata > Chondrichthyes > Torpediniformes > Narcinidae > Narcine > Narcine bancroftii. The sequence goes on from NC_091471.1 coordinate 152,774,447, forward strand.
TTGCATCAAGCTGCATGAAGCGATTAATGGTTTGACTATAGTCATTCATCATTCTATGTTTACCTCCGCCCTTGACCATCCCTACCTGAGCTCTCCAGGGGCTGGTGTTGGCCTTGATAATTCCCTCGTCCAGGAATTATTATACCTCTACCTTTATAAACACCCTGTTCTCCTCACTGTATCACTTGCTTTTTGTAGAGACTGGCTTACAGTTGGGGGTAAGATTTGTGAACAGTGATGGGGAGTTGATGCAGAGGGTAAGGAGACTGCACATCGGTTGGGTCAGCAGGGGAGGGGGGAACAGAGCAGCCTATTAAGGAACTGCGGTTGCCAACCATGAGGGGTGGGAGAGGGGCTTCATAATGCATAGTGACACTCTTTAAATGGTACTGGAAGTCTACTCCCAAACATACTGGTGAGCAGAGGAGTGGCATAATAAGGAGCTTAAAGCCTCCATGTCATGCCTCACACAGTCAGCATCACTGTAGTGTTACTGTGGAGTTCTGCAGAGTGGGACTTTGAGGCTTGAGTGACTTTGTAGGTGACCGGTTTAGCCTCAAGGGAGTAACGTTGAATAGTGTCTGGATGAATAAAGGTCTCGGTTCTCCCACTATCAAAAAAGTATTTAGTCACCTGGTCATTGATGGAGATGACAATCATGGAGCGGGCAAGTTAGTGAGGGCTGTTCTGGTCCAGCACCACCAAATCCAGGGTCTGTCTGTGGTCCAACCCCACTGAGTCTCCATCTGGGGGCATGATTGTGGCATCCATGTGGCAGCATAGGGCTCACCAGAAGTCAGTGGCGTCCAAGATGGTGGCCCCATGTCATGTCATGATCGTCCTTGAAAGATGCTGGCATCCAAAATGGTGGCTACCATGCCATGCACACTGTGGCGCTAGGGCTGGATGGCAGCGATCAGCATACTCTTGTGTACGGGCCCTTCTTCCTGCAGCTGGAGCATGTTGAATATCTTGCTGGGCAACTTTTTCGAGGGTGTTTTGCCTGGCCGCAGAAGTAGCACTTCGAGTGATCCTGGGAGACAGTGGCTGTGGTGGGCTCATTAATTAGGTGTGGTATCGGACTGGTTCAGGATGGTGAGCCCCCCCATTTGGGCCCATTCACAGAATCCGCATTCCAGAGGGCGATCTCCAATGACTTTGCAATATTGAGCATTCTTTTTAAGTCTAACTTACTCTGCTTGAGTAACCTCTGGCACAGATGCCTGCAACATAGGCATCCTGGTTCATGTCCTCCATATTTTGGGCGGCCAATACTGCCTGGAAGTTGCACGCCTGCGCAAGTCCTCGCAGGACCCGTAGGAACCCATCACCCAATCACTGCCTGATAGTGGCCAGCATATGCCTGGTATATACTTCGTTAACTTTCTCCCTGAATTGTCCCTCAAGTATATCAATTGCTTCCACATATGTGATAGTGCCTCTGATCATTGGGAACACTTGGGGTACGACCTGGGAGAAGAGAAGTTACAGCCTGTTTGTGTCGGTGGCCATGATGTTGGCTGAGTTTTGAAGGAAGACCTCGAAACAGCACAGCCAGAGTTTAAAGCTGTCTGAGGCATCAGGCGACTGTGGATTGATCTCCAGCTTGTCGGGTTTCAGGAGTTGGTCCATTATTAGCAATTTAAAACAAAAAGAAATTGTGAATTGAATTGATGTGCAGTAAATGACTCGAGAGGCTGAGACTGAGTCACTGATCTATAGGCTTTTATTCACAATGGACAAGGGCCTTATCCTGTGGCGTGACCCGGGGGCTTTCTGGGGAAGGATCAAGGTGGTGGTCAAAAGAGGGAGGGGCCACAGGTACAGTCACAGGACGGGGTGGAGCCAGGTAATCAGGAACACAGCAGTTCAGCACATGGCCAGAAAATAACTAAGTAAAAAATACTTAAGTTTAAATTTGGTGGCCCCTATTGATCAGTTTGGCAATCCACACAACAGGCAATCTCAAGTAACTGGCAAATTTACTTATCTGTCATCTACCAATCCCCACAGTTGCTAGATGCTGGGAGTTTTACTCTACTTCACTTGCCATTTCTTGTCCATTCTCTGAATCTCTCTCCCCATTTCCTATTCACCACCTAATAAAGGGGACTACAGAGGTATGTGAGAGGTATTGGCAAAGGCACAAAACAAGGGATGGCAGTAGAGCACCAAAGGCAGAAACTTCAATGAGGAACGAAGAAAGTGCAGGACAGGTATATTCCAAAACAGAAGAAACATTTCAATGGAAAAATGACACAACTTTGATTGACAAGAGAAGTCAAAGCCATGTCAAAGCAAAAGACACTGAAGCAAAAATTAGTGGTAAGATAGAAGACAGAAAAGATTTTAAAAGCATACAGACAGCAACTCAGAAGGTCATTAGGATGGAAAGGATGAACTTTGAAAGGAGGCCATCAAGTAATATCAAAAAGGATACTGAAAGCTTTTTTTTAAATGTTTATTAAGAGTAAATAAGAGGCAAGAGTAGATATAGGATTGATAGATAATGATGCTGGAGAAACTATAATGGGTTACAAGGAGAAGGTAGAGAAACTGAATGAGTATTCTGCATCAGTCTTCACGATCACCAGAGCGAAGGTGCTTGGAAAGCTCAAAGGTATAAAACTCCCAGACTAGATGGAGTGCACCCTCAGAATCTGAAAGAAGTAGCCATAGAGATTTTGGAGGCACTCATAATGATCTTCTAAGAATCAATAGATTCCAGAGAACTACAAAATTGCAAAGGTCTTTCCACTATTTAAAAAGGGAGAGAAGCAGCAGAAAGGAAATTATAGGCCTATTAGCATAACATTGGTGATTGGGAAGTTGCTGGAGTTGATTATCAAGGACAAAGTTGCAGAGTACCTGGAGGTGCATGACAAGAGTCAGCATGTTTTCCTTCAGGAAAAATCTTGACTAACCAACCTACTGCATTTTTTTGAGAAAACCACAAGCAGGATGGACAAAGATGCAGTGGATGTTATATATTTGGATCTTCAAAATGCTTTTGACAAGGTGCCTCATAGAATTACAGGAAAGATACTTGAATTGGTAGAGCATTTGCTGATCGGCAGGAAACAGTGATTGGGAATAAAGAGATCCGATTCTGGCTGACTACCGGCTACCAGGGGGCTACCACAGAGGTCGATGTTTGGGCCACATCTGTTTATGCTGTAGGTCAATGATTTAGCTAATGGAATAAATGGCCTTGTGGCCAAGTTAGCAGATGACACAAAGTATGGTGGAGGAGCAGGTAATGTTGAGGAAACAAGGAGGCAGTAAAAAGACTTTTTAAGAGAATGGGTGGAGCAGTGTCAAATGAAATACAATGTTGGAAAATCTACGGTCATGCACTGTGATGGAAGAAACACATGGGCAGATTATTTTCTAAATAGGGAGAAAATGGAAAATTTCCAGGTGCAAAGGAAGTTGGTAGTCCTCGTTCAGGATTCCCTGAGGGTAAACTTGCAGGTTGAGTCAGTAGTGAAGAAGGCAAAAGGAATGCTGGCATTTAATCAAGAGGAATAGAATATAAGAACAGGGATGTGATGTTGAGGCTTTACTCACTTGGGGCATTTGTGAGTAGTTTTGGACTCTTCATTTAAGAATGGGATGTACTGGCATTAGAGAGGGGTCAGAGGAGGTTCCAAGGATGATTCTGGGTATGAAAGGGTTACATAAGGCTCTTGGCCTGCACTTGTTGGAATTTAAGAGAATGATGGGGGATCATGTTGAAACGACAGAGTAGATGTAGAAAAGTTGTTTCCCATGATTGGAAAGTCTTGGACAAGAAGACACAACTTCATGATTGAAGGGCATCCACTTGAAACAGAGATCCAGAGGATTTTCTTTAGCTAGAAGGTAGTGAATCTGTGGAATTTGTTGCCACAGGTAATTGTGTAGGCCAAGTCATTGTGTACATTGATAGATTCTTGATAACCAGGGCATCAAAAGTTTTGGGGAGAATACCGGGCAGAGGGGATGACTGAGCAAATGGATCACCTCATGATTGAATAGCAGGCAGGGTCTGAAGACCCTATTTTTGTTCCTATGTCTTATGGTCTTACTAAGGGGAGGTCTCATTCAAAACATTGTGCTATATTATTTCACAGGAAGTTACAGAGCAAATGTCACTTAGTTCATCTGGTATAACTAATCTGTTTATAATCCACAAAAGAGGATTTTCCCTATTTGATTTTAAGAGATTATCAAAAATACCTCAAGCATTTCAGCACCTTCATTTTTGTGTATATTCTCGCAGCTTTCTGGCTGCTCTCACAGCCTTTCTATCTGAAAATTTTCTGGCTTCCCTCTATCTTGCTTCTTAATTTAATTTTCACAGACAAGCTAAGATCAAAGGACTTCTCAGCTAAGAGAGACATTAGAGTCTTAATGTTAAGCAGACAAGATAACAAATGTCTTTTCTCAACCTCCCTTTTTAGAATGTCTACTGACTTTCCTCAAATTACTTTATAAGAAAATAATGAGGATTTACATTGGTCAGGATTTCTTAAGTGGGAGCTGCTCCAAGATCCATCTGTCCATGTTCCCCATCTCCCTTCAGATCCTGAAGGTAGATCTCGAAAGTTCGAGCAAATTCCTCCAAACCCTTTGGAAGGCCCTTCATCCTACAGCAAAACAATGATCCCTAACATACTGCTAAAGCAACAAAGGTAAAAACTGTAAAGCTCTTGAATGACCACGTCAGTCACCCAATCTAATTCTAATTGAGCATACCTTCCATATGCTGAAGAGAAAACTTAAGTGGACAAAAACCCGAAACAAGCAGGAGCTGAAGTTGGCTGTAGATGAGGCCTAGCAGACCATCGCCAGAGAAGATACTCAGTGTTATATACAGTGGAAACTTGGGACTATTTTATGCTGAAGCAGGAGCACTGCAAGACTGCAAGAGCCGCATCACACTTGAGTGGTGAGCATGCTCAGTGAGACACATTGTAAGAGCCACATCACACTGAGTGGTGAGCATGCTCAGTGCAACAGTGTATTCATACATGACTGGCAGCCTGAGATGTGAGTAAAATTTGTGCTGTAATCTTACAAGCTTCTCGGAGTGTTTATTAAAACCTCCGATGGCACAAACAAGGGCATAGCATTCAGCAACTGGTGATGTCTATGACTCACAGACTTCAAGCAGTAATTGCATGCAAGGAAGATGCAACAAAGTACTAAACATGACTACTTTAATAAACATACCATTTCCATATCCTAAATATTATGATGCCCTGAAATGAGGGGTCTGTGTATAAAAAGTGCTTTAATTTCTACACGGTCAAACCAAAATGTACACAAATACCCTTCAATTAAATCTGGAATGTGCACTTTAATTACATATAGATTGCTTAATTACAAAGTTAAAACTGTGGAGCACAGGGGAACATAAAGGAAAAAAAAAGGTCTTTCTCTCAAACATTACCCAGGGCCCTGTAAGTCTTCAAAACTCAGATGCAAAATTAAGAAGCAACTTTGTTTTGGAAGGGTGGTGGATACTGGAATTGCTTCTTCCAAAATTCTCTAGATACTGAGTTAATTTTCAAGATTGAGATCAATCGAATATTAGACAGATGAAATTAATCAAGAATGGGAAAATAATAAAACCAGTTCCTTGACCAATACAGATAAAACTGACTTCATCAGCCACCTCTGTCCTGTGCCTGCTTCACTCTCTTGGTGATGCCTTTGCATGAGCATTTGAGTTAAATAATATGAGCTCTCTCAGAAAAGATGATTCAGTGTTTTAATACACTCTGTTGTTGCTCTCAAAACAATGAGGAATAATGTGTAAATTAGGCAACGTTCAGATGCTTGATATTTTACATTGTAATTTCACACTTACCAAGAGCTCTATAAATTTACATTTGCAAAGCAGAATTAAATTTTGACCTCAGTGTTCTGTAATGTGTGATTAGCCGGCAAAAACTACCAGCTGAAATGGTAATATCTCCAAGCAATCATCTTGGAGGGTATTGTGCTTATACTGTTCCTCACTTTAGATGATAATAAGCACGCAGCGTTGAATATAAATTTATGGGGCTTTCTTCCATTGACATTGCTAAAACGTTGCATCATTGTTTTAAGATCCAAGTGCTGATTGGCCTGTTCTAAGTGTTTTGTTCCAACCGCATTCCTTCATATTTTTCTTTACAAAATCCTTTATTCAAGATCAAAGAAATAATTTTCTTACTGCAATATGGTTGGCAAACATCACTCACTGAGAGCACATGCCAGAATTTTCAAAATGCATTGCTCATAGTTATCTAACCTAAAGGGTTGGATTACATCTTACTCTGTCCCTCATGACCAAGATATATTACAGCAGGTGCTTTGGTGTAATATCAGAAAATTATCACTCATTACCACTTATAAGGAAACTGCATAAGATAATTGAATTAAATTGTGTGAAAAGAACTCAATTTCTAATTCATATTTTTCTAATATTAAAATAAAACAATGCAAATTTTGACATGGAAAAGTCTAATCCAGAAAACCAACAGAAAAGTAGGTTAGGGCAGTGTAAAATCATTGCCAACTGTGGTGATACAACCATTGGACTGTCTGACTTCCTGCGCATGTCTGGATTCCAGCCTGCCTACTGCAGGGGCCAACTCAGTGTACCTGCAGGGAGGTAACCTCGGAGGCTGGCTCCACCTACTCCCTGCCAATCATCAGCCCCATATAAAAGCTAATGCCGGCCCTTGAATAGGAGTGGAGCATATTGAGCCAGAAGGGATTCTGAACCTTGTGTGCAGGTTTTAAGCTAATTAAAGCCTGTAGTACTGCCTTCATAGTTTGGTTTGATTGTTCACACTGCAGCACATCACACCAACATATTTCTGAAAAGGGTGATTTAATTAATGAATACTACTCTTAATTGGAATTAATAAACCTGCAAATACAATCACCAATATAACCAATTACATCTTAATCCCTAATATATTAACACATTTGATTAAGACAGTCACAGAAGATAACAGAGTCAAATACAAAACTAGCCCAAAGTGGATCACACTGAGGAAATATGAGCACAAAGAAACATGAGGGAAATGCATGGTGACTGTAGCGACTTCCATCATATTCACTTATATAATCACTTGGAGACTAAGTTAGGCATTTGTCTGTGACATGTCTTCAATCAATTCCAATACAAGTTCAGTTGCATTTAAATCCTTTATTATTAACATGCAAAACTTGTAACCTTTTCTAATATTCTATGTAGCAGATTCTTAACAATAAAACATTCATATAAAAGTTAATGAAGCCTAAACGAAGTTCAATTGATATTTAAATGACGAATAAAGCGGTCAACAGAAATTGTCAACCCCTAACTCATCCTCCTTCTGGTTTCAAACTGCCTGTAGAACCACATTTAAGTGCGCCTGAAACTACCGAGCATGCTCTTTGATGCGGTGCGCTGGCCCCAATCACTGTGCTGCCAGGGCTGAGCCAAGTGCGCATGCGTCACCACACTCTATGATGCATGCATACTGGCCGACGCACCATCCCCCGGCTGATAGCGCCATCATCGTGGCTGAGCCAACCACACATGCTCTGGCTTCATAAATGGTGCCGGCCTTTACGCATGCACTGACAGGAAGAGGCCTACGAACCCCAGAAGTCACCACCAATGCCCGCAATTGCAATTGGTAAGGACCGAGTCTATGGCTCTTACACTGGCCCCTAATTATTATAATGAGATGTAACGTCTCTAATAATAATAATAATAATTACATAAGTAGAAACCATTATATAACAATTAACTGCATAACATTTAAAATATTACGCAGGTCTTCTTCTTTCATTTTTACCACGACCCTGCAGTCTGTTTATGGGCAAAGTAGAAAACACAAAATAAAGTCAGTTTGTACTTATTAAAGTTCCTCCATCTTCTGTAGAATCCTTGAGTTACAAATGTCTACCAGTAAACCTCAGACAGATTAGACACAGCTTTCCACTTTAGTTTAACATGAGGTACGTCTTCAGCAGGTCATTTGGATTTTTTCCTCTTTTAGCATTTCACTTTTCATAGTAAGAATTTGAACTTTTAGAACCAGATTTTGAAGATTTATCTCATTTTCTTGATTTCAATGAACAAGTTTTCTTAATCTTCACTGCACAAATTTGGTCATCCTTTTCTTTCTTTCCTGCAGTTGGCCATAGTTAAGGTAAAATTCAAACGACATTAGTTTTTCAAACTCATTAACAGCCACAGCAATTGGAGAATCCTTCTATAAAGAAGTTGACTAGTTCCACTTATGGTTCCTACAAAGTTCTTTAACTAGAACTGTAGCCTTTTCAACCATTCTGGCTTCTATTGTCTTTTCCTGCAATTCCAGATCTAATTTTACAACTTTCAATTCAGTCTCATTTTCTGACAGTTCACTTTGAAGCCTTTTATTAGACTCTCTCTGCATTCAATTCTTTCAATAAGAAAGTAATTCTCTTATAATCTTCCGAGAAGTTATAAATTGGATCTGGAGTTAAAAGATCATTTGATACATCGGTATTTCTGCTTTCAGGCTTGCTATTAGTAAACTTGAAGTGTCTGAATTTCTTCATCTTGTTTGTTACATTGCATCATTATTAGCTTGGACTTCACAGTATATAATTGATTGGTTAATAAAATAAGACAGTTGACTACAGAAAACAATGTTCTTTTTCAAAAGATCACTCTCCTCCTCTAAACTTCTGCATCTTGGTAAGGTTGAATCTCTTCTTCAATAACTGTATTCATTTCTTCAGCAGTTATTCCTTTCTTCAGCTTTCTAGCTTTGTGAATTCAGTCTACAATTAGATCTCTATTCTTATCAACTGCTCTCTGGACTTTCCCTTGGTCACTTTCAAAATTGGAGAATCATTGGATTTATTCTCATCCTTTTGAAATCCAGTTTTGTTTCCAAGTACAAAGTTAAATTTTTCTGTTCACTGTTCTCGTGATTATCCAATATTTCCAAGCCCATTTTCAGCATTTTGTTCTCTGAAGATAATCGCATCACGTTGTCAGCTACCTGTTCCTTTATTCCATCAGCGCAATTTTCTGCATTCTCCAGTTTGCAGCATGTTGCGAGGTAACCTCTGGGCTACAGAAACTACTTTCAGATTTGTTTTCAGTTATTTGTTTTAGTCCTGCTTCAGATTCAATTACAAAGTATTTACAGCATCTTCTACTACTTCATTTTCAACTACTGTTGATGAAAATAATTCCTTCCGTATTGGTTTAGATATCTTTGATTTGTTTTCACATTGATCTGTTTCCTTTTCTTCAGAAGTCAATTTCTTATTTCCAGTCTTGTGCTGTTCCCATAACTCATCAAGTTTCACAATGAAATCCTGTTTACTCCTGTTTTTGAGCAATGCTGTTCTTCCTCTTTAATGTTCCATGGATTGTCCATCCAAGGATAGGTCCTAATGGCATGGTTCATTTCCCACACTCGGTATTACTTCTAGCAGTTCCAAAGCTCTTGGTATATCTAAACCAGGGGTCAGAAAAGTAGTCTATATTGACACCTGGTGGTCGATGGGATATCCAAGGGATCTATAAATGTCTAAGCTATAGAGAAATTTATCATTGATAATATTTATTTTACGTGCTTAAGGGTCAATGAGAGATCAAGGATTCCACGAAGAGGTCGACGGTTTAAAAGGTTTTCTGACCCATTTAGCCTCTCTACCTCAGAGGTGTCATCCGGTATATAAACTTCCATCACCGATGACCACTGATCCACATCATGTTGAGGTGGGAAGTTTCTGTTATGCACAGCCAAATTGTCTTGGGTAAACTTATACCTCTCATTTTGTTCATTTTAGATTGGTCACAGTGTTTGAGCTACTGAAAGAAAATAGACACACACACAGAGAGCAGTTCAGTTTATACAATGCTTTATTACTAAATGTAAAGCTGAATTCACATTACAATATGCAAGCCCTTCCCAATTATACTTATCAACGCCTGGACTGGTCCCAATTGCCGAAGCGAGGCAACGACTGCACACTTGTAGTAGGTTGTCGGGGCGTCGGTAGCAGCTTCTCCACCTCCCTTGACCGGGACGTTGGTTTGGATTCTTCTTGCTGAGAGATGTTGCCACCTCTTGGAGAGTCTCAAACTTCAGCAGTGGGACCATATTACCCAAAAGTTGTTTACTTCAGATCTTATCTCTTTGAACAAATGATTTAATTATCTTCAAGGTCTCCTGACAGTCTGCGACCAACAAAAGAAAACTGCATCTCTGGGCCTCATGGTGGAAGTTGGATAATATCTACTGATTCATATGCATCCCTGGGCCCCATAGTGGAATTTAGATTATGTCTTCTGATGCAACTGCATCCCTTCTTGTATAAGCTGGTCTAAATCTTCCATTACACCTCTCTACCTCAGAGGTGTCATCCGGTATATAAACTTCCATCACCGATGATCACTGATGCACATCATGTTGAGGTGGGAAATTTCTGTTATGCACAGGCATAGTTTTCTGTGTGGAAGATCATAAACGTCATTGCTGTGCATTCCAATAACCTCTAATCCTGAATCCATGTTAGTTTCAACAACTCTTTTTTGTCCCAGGGTTTCCAATAGAATCTTTCCTTTTTTTTCCTTCAAGATTAAGCCTTTTCATAAGCCCCACAACGCAAAATGACACAGTACTTCCTGGGTCAAGAAATACATGTGTATGTAATGTTGCATACCCATTCTTGGCTTTGACTTGTACAGGCACTATTGAGAGTTTGTAGTCATCCTTACTGGCCCCAGTAACACTACTTGTCTGAACCAAGGCTATAAAACTGTGGCTTGCTGCTTCTTTTGTTTCTGTTTGCTCATTTTCTAGTTCCTTGTTCCTTTGGATTCTAGGATGCTTCCGATTGCAATCATCACAGCTGAGTTGCTTCTTACAGTTTTTACTGATGTGTCCTCCACACAAACAGCTAAAACATATTCTGTTTTATTTTAGAAAAGTGATTTTCTCAACATCTTTTTTCTTTTCTAACTATGCACACTTTTTCAAAGAATGATCATCTTTACAGAACAGACAGTTTTTCTCAGTAGGCAAACTCTCATTTTCTTCAGTTGCTTCATCCTTTTCCTTATTTGCAATTGACACATTAGTGGCAAAGGTGCTCTTTCTCAATTTCAGACTAGGCTGTGGCTTGAACTTTACATCTTTGCTCACTGTTGGAGTGTCCTTTATATTCCCAAATACTGGTACAGTTGTGATCTGTACGTGCCATTCAAGAAATTCCACAATATCTTCAAGGTAGCTTCCTTTCCATATTTTGTTCTCCACAAATCCTTCAGCTTAAAAGGCAATTTGCTTAACATATTAGAGGTAAATTAAGCTCCCTTGTGTGGCTACTATCTTCCATGACATTGCAGCATCCTCTTAAAAAGAGTGTGTTTGCTTATAAAGCCTTAGCATCCTCCAATTTTACTGATGACCATCTATATAGGTCCTTATCTATATAGGTCCTGACAATTTTATGCTCATTGCCAAAATGGTCTTGTAGTAATACCCTCGCCTTAGTGAAACCCCTTTCTGCGTCCATACGCAGGCAACACCTCACCAGTATACTATTCAACGCAATAAAGATGATCTATGGAGTTTTTATTCTTATTTTCAATATTATGTTCAAAAGATCTAATGAATGCTTGATAAGGAAATGGATTTCCATTAAAAAACTTGAATCTCCTTCTCGGGTAAGGAATGGAGATCTTGTTGCTGCATTAATAAAGTGGTCATTTCATTTTGTTTTGCCATGATTGACAATATATTGTTTTGTTCACTGTGGCTGAAAGCCGGTTCTGTAGCTGACAATATCACATGTCCTTGTTCATCGTAAGGTTATAACCTGACAATAATGGATGGAATTCTGGAAATCCACTCATATCTCTGTCTAAGGTGGTGATCATTGATGATTGAGCCCTGACAACACCATGCTCGGGGAGGGGGGAAATTTGTCCATATATATTTATGCCTTGTGACCATGGTACAAAATGTTCTGCATTAGCATCAAATACTCTCATTTCATGTGATGACTTCCCATCATCAGACCTCCTAGATAGTCATTTCAAGCAACAGATCCTTTCAAATGTCAGTACCTTCACCAGCCTTTTTAGCAGCAAGTCTTGATTTCAGATCCCATTGTTCCCTTTTTTTCTTAGCTCCAATTGCTCCTTCCTTTGCTGTTCCTCCTGTTCTATTCGTTGCTTCCTTTGCTGGTCCTCCTGTTCTATTCGTTGCTTCCTTTGCTGCTTCGTTAGCTACTCCTCTTCTGTGCATTTCTCTTCAAATGCACCTTGTGGTACTTGAAGAGTGGCCAACTCAGCCTGAGCCCTTGAGGTGAAGGACTTGAAGCACTGGGAAGCCCCAGATCCCACTTTGAAACATATTTTGCTTCTTCTGCTTCCAGCATTTGACACATTGTCTTCTGGAGTTACTTCTGGTACATGGGTTGAAACCTGGACGTCTGACTCGGTTTCAAATTTGAATTGTATGTTTTCTTCCTTTTCATCCTCTTTGCCATCATTTTGTGAACATCTTTAGCCAAGTCCGTACCACTGACACTAGAATCAGCTGACATCATCTGCAGTGGCTTCGTGGAGTTTTTATTCTCATCATCCGAAGCTGCATCTTTTTCTTCTTTAATCGCCAGCCTCAGTCTATCGATGAGAACATTTTTAACACCACTTGTATCTAGTTCCCGTCACCTCAGTTCTTATTTGAGAACCTTCACGTCTTTGATACGTTGCTCCTCAACAGCAAAGTTCACAGCTGCTGCGACCATTTTTACTCGTCTTGCTCCATAGTCTGTTGAGCACGCATAACACGAGCTAAAACAGCAGTTCGCAATGGAATAGCAGCAGCAAAATCCAAACTGTGTTTAAACTTGCCACAAATTACACAGAAGGAGACAATAGATGTATGCCGACCATTTCTGATGAGTTTCCACCGCAGCAATAACAATGCTGATTTTCAAGAAATGGTTTCTCCATCTAGTAGCAAACTTTGCTACTAGATTAGAAGATCGAGATCCCTCTCTGGCCGATACTCAGAGCAGATGGATGTGGTTTACCAACTGCCCCAAGCTCAAGGGATTTCCAAGATGCCCATTATTTTATTTTCAATATCACTCCAAACACAGTGGGATAATTTTCTATCTTCTATTTTCTGTTCCAACAATAATTCTTTGTTGACTAAATACAACAATTTCTGTTCACTTAATTTCTGTTGACTTAGTACAACAATTTCTGTCGACTTATTTTCTGAAATTTATTACAACAATTTCTGTGGAGTTATTGTAGCGACTTCCTTCCTACTCACTTATATAGTTGTTTGGAGGCTAAGTTAGGTATTTGATTGCAATGTGTTTTCAGTAATTTCCAATACGTTCAGTTGTATTTAAATCATTTATTGTTAACATGCAAAACTTGCAATGTTCTTTTCTACTATTCGAAGTAGCAGATTCTTAACAACAAAACATTCATATAAAAGCTAATGAAGCCTAAACAATGTTCAACTGATACTTAAACGATGCTGAAAGTGGTGAACAGAAATTGTCAACCCCTAACTCACCCTTCCTTTTGGTTTCCAACTGCCAACACTGGATGTAGAACTTCATTTAAGCGAGCCCAAAACTACCACATATGCTCTTTGGTGTGGTACGATGGCCCCGGATCCAACCGCTGTACTGTCAGGGCTAAGCCAAGCGTGCATGCGTCACCATGCTCCATGGCGCATGCGTACTGGTCCCCTGAAAGGGGGTGGTCAAAGTTAGGCAATAACAAAAGGAACATCTGACGATGGTGTAAACAGGGGAAGAAAAATAAAACCTAAGAGAGAAAAAGAATGCATGAGATGTTTCTGAAACTGGTGAACACAATGTTGAGTTGGGAAACCAATAATGTGCCAAGTCAGAAGAAGAGGTGCTTTTCCTCAAACTTCCATTGAACTTCATTGGAATTATTTTTCAGAATTAAAGCCATGAAGCTCCTAGATTTTCCTCAAGACCCAGGCTGTTTATGATTATGCCCTAGAAAAATAAATCTATCTGTCCTATTCAGATTTTTAAAAATTTATAGATACAGCACGGTAACAGGCCCTTCCAGACCACAATTCATGACTTGCAAATTAATTTACAATCCCCAAACATTTTGAAGGTTGGGATGAAACCTGGAGCACCCAGAGGAAACCCACACAGACAAGGGGAGAATATACAAACTGCTTACAGGCTGCACTAGATTTGAACCCTGTGTCACTGCTGCTCTAACAGCTTTGTGCTAACCAGGTGAAGTGTGACTAGATTCATCAAAGTGAGGACTATCAATTGCTTTCTTGCTTCAACAGCGACTACAGATAGACTTTTTTTACTATAAAAATGCAACTGCCATGAAACTAAATTGCATAATGTCCTTTTTCTATAGATTGAGCATTTAGGTAACCTAGACAAAATTGATGGCAACCATTGGAGGGTCTAACCAAATTAATCATTAAATTCAGCTGTTGTGACCTATTCCTTTTTCAGCCTCAGAACAATTTCAGCAATGTGCACAGACTTAATGATGCTATTCCTCATTCAACAGAATTTGGTCCACACAGCCCTGGGATCAGTTCTGAGACCACCATAAGAAAGCATGATGGGATCCTAAGATTTCAGCTTGGGAGATTAGCCATTAAAGTAAACTGCGATACCTAAATCTGCATGCCATTCCCCACACTAATATAATCTTTATAACATCCCGACAATCTCTAACCCCTCCCCTGAACACCTGATGTGTACCCCTGACTTGCAATCTTCCCACTACCTTCATCACCATCCTCAAAAGTTACAGAGTGATTCCTGAAATGACGAGCCTGCCAGAAAAACAGTGACTGAGTGGACCAGGCCAGTCTTCAGAGTCCAGAACACTTAGAGTTAACTTCATTGAAACATATAGAGTTGTCTCAGGGTTCGACTATGTTGATCGGGAGTAACATTTTCCTTGACTATGAATTCTTTAAATGGGGAGCCACAGTCTTAAAATGAGGGGTGAGCAGTTAAAGAGTGAAATAAGAAAAATGTCTTGACCCAGGTGGTAGTCAGACAACTAATAAATATGCAACAATTATAATAATATCAAAAATACAAACGTGTATGTTTAATGTGCCACTTAAATGTCTTGCTCTGCTCTACCATTTTATCAACTTTGAGATAAAATACAAATTTCTTCTGCTTACGGCAGGCAACATTTTTTATGTATTGCTATGTGACAATAAAAGGTACCATGAACCTTAATATCCAAAGTTTTCATTTTATATTTGATTTATGTTGAATTTTATAGTTTTCCTGAAAAGAAAATTGAATCAAACTCAAATGTTCAATCAGGAAAATAATTTTCGCTTTAAAAAAAGTGTACAAATTGTCTCATGAACATTGTAAATACATTTTCCTGCAGTGGCCCTTACTCAAGATGCAAAAAAGTAAGACATTTGTTTTTACACAGCTATTGTTAGATTGCCCTTCCAAAAAAAATGGTATACATAGCACCAAAATCGCAGCTGATCTGGATGATGGAGCCATCCTGGTTCTGAAATCAAATCCTGAGCTTTGACTCTACCTGGGTGGAGTTTGCATGCTCTCCCCAGTGAACAGGTAGCTCTCCCTACAAGTCCTCTAGTTTCTTCCAATGTCCTGAAAGCATGTTGGTTGCAAAGTTAATTAGCCCTACCATAAATGGATGGCAGAAGAATCAAGGGAGGAGAGTAGTTCTTGGGCAGGTAAGAGAATAGGTTGCAGGCAACATATTGGGGGTACAGAATTAATAAGATTGCTTGGGGATCAAGTGTAGACTCAAAAAGCCAACAGTTCTGCATCTCTATCATAAAGAATGCAACAAATGTAAAAATAATCTTCAGAGCTATGGAATAGAGTGGTGGAATGAGACTGACTGGATTCTCTTCAAGAAGCCAGCATAGATTAGATGTGTTGACTGGATACCCTCTGTACCTCAAGGATTCAGTGATTCTATAAGATAAGAGAAAATAATCAGTTGCCAAGTGAAATCTGTCACATTTGTGGCCCTAAATGTGAAATTAATAACACCATCACCACATGCTTTACCAGTTGAACATCTCCGTGTCTTTATTTTCCTGCTTCCCTTATTTCATCATCCTGCACCTTCCACCTCCAGTGCATACCATCTGACTTCCGGTCAGGTTAATACATATCATGCATATTCATTATCATGACATCCCTCCTTTCACCAGAAATAAACTTTATATCTTTATGTTTAAATGTAAACACTTTAACACTATCAATAACATTTTTCTGCCTTCTGAACCAACAAAACAACTTCAAATTCAAAACAAAAACAACTTCAAATTCAAAACAAAAACAACTTCAAATTCAAAACAAAAACAACTTCAAATTCCCTCTTCACAAAATGTAACATAAACATGTTATAACCCAATGTAATATAATAGCTCAACTGTTCTTCTGTAATTATACTAATACAATGCTCACCTCATATGCAAAATGTAAACATTTAAATTTATACACCTCCCATGTTTAAATTCCAATACTTTTTTTTCCATTTAATACCAAATAGTCGACTAAACAAAAATGCAATTCATACAGCACTCATACATGTACTTTATAATGTATTGATCAAATCACTGTCCAAATGTTCCCATTATCATTTCTCTTCCTTGGTGAGTAACATTACTGCACCTCATTGAAACTCATTCCAACTATCACAAACTCACTTTCGTGATAATGCGGGCACGATTAGAAATATGGCACAAAATCTTCATATCGCTTAGGTGGTTTCCTGTCCCGTCTCGGCCTTCCTGCAATGCTACTGTCGCAACTTGGTGGTTCACCCTCTGCACTGGAAACACTGCTCGCTGCGGCCTCTGGTGTTTCTGGTACTCTGGCCACTTCATCGGAAATGCTGGAACTACCTCTGGAACATCATCCGGTCCCTCAGGTTGAGCATCTCCAACCACTTCACTCGGTGTCGCTCTGGATTGGTACTTTTTGACACCAGACACATTCTTTTGTACAGGACTCCAGCTGGAAACTTGACTGTCACCATACTGCCGCTTCTGGATACAACAGTGTAGGGTTGATAGTAATAAGGTGTATCTAGCTTACCACCACTCTCTTGCCTCACCAGAACATTATCTCCAGGCATGATATCTGAGTACCTGGCCCCACGCCTCGAGTCTGCATACAGCTTTGCTGCTCCCTTCTTTTCAGCATCGTGGTCCCTCATCTCCTGGTCGTCCCTGATTTCCTTTATTTCGGGCATTTTTGTGCGGATTTTCCTCCGAAAAAGTACTTCTGCTGGACTTTTTCCTGTGGTTGCATGAGGCGTTGCCCGATAGACAGCTACATAGGATAGCAATGCTTCTCTCCAGTTCTGTCCTTTTGCATCAGCAATCCCTAATCGATTTTCGATGGACTGATTTTGTCTCTCTACTTCCCCATTGGCTTGCGACCATTTAGGAGTTACTTTATGATGGTGGATACCTGTGGTCCTCATGTATTCAGCAAATGTCTCTGAAATGAACTGTGGACCATTGTCAGAGTATAGCGTAACAGACAATCCATATCTCGTGAAGATCTCTGCCAATGCTTGTATTGTTTTTTCAGTGATCGTTGACCTCATCACAGAGTACTCATAGTATCTGCTGTAGTAATCTACCACTACCATGATTGTCTCACCAGTTGGTAAAGGTCCGAGAAAATCAACAGCTACATCAATCCACGGTCCTGTCGGGAGTTGCGTGCTCCGGATCGGCTCCGGAGAATTATTCCTACTTGTGAGTTGACACCCATGGCAGGTTTTGACGAATTTCTCTGCGTCTTTATCACAACCTGGCCACCATACTTTACTCCTGAGGTTTTCCTTGGTACCAACAATACCTAGGTGTCCTTCATGAGCTAATGATACGATCTTCGGTCTCAACCTCTGTGGTATCACCAAATCTACACCCCCTCAATACACACTGCCCGATGCAACAAAGTTCGTCTCTAATGGGAATATATGCCTTGTGAATGCACTTGTCCCATTGTCCACTTTGGATACATTCTCTAACTTCCATGAGTTCTGGGTCATGTTCGGACTCTCTCTCGACTTCCCTCGTTGTCACAGCTTCCGGTGTCAACTGAATAGCTATGAAGCATACAAAACTCTCTGCTTCTGTTCCCAATTCTGACTTGGATTGTGGGCATCCATCTTTCAACAATCTGGACAGCGGATCAGCAATGTTTGCTTTCCCGGCAATGTGAACGACTCTGTACTTGTACGGTTGGAGTCTGAGCACCCATCGTTCTATCCTGGCACACGGTTTGGACCTGGCGGCATAGATCACCTCCAATGGTTTATGGTCCGTGATGAGTTCAAATTCAATGCCATACAAATATGCATGGAATCTCTCACAGGCCCATACAAGTCCGAGTGCTTCTTTCTCTGTCTGAGAATATCTCCTTTCCACATCTGTCAAAGATCTGCTGGCATAGGCAATGATTCTTGATCCCACATCACACATCTGGACCAACACGGCTCATAAACCAACAGGACTAGCATCCGCTATGACTTTGGTTGGTGCAGCCGGATCATAATACCCAAGAGTATCAGCATTCATCAGACTTTGTTTCAGAGCTGTTACTGCTTCCTTCTGCTCAGGGCCAAAATGGAATGGTACACCTTTCCTGGTTAGTTTCCTCAATGGTTCTGCCAGTGTAGCAAAGTTAGGGATGAACTTTGCGCAATAATTGACCAATCCCAAGAAGCTCCTCATCTCCGTTGCATTCACGTTCATCTGCAACAGCTTTCACCTTGGAATCAGCTGGGTTCAGTCCTTCCCGTGTAAGCCTATGTCCCATGAAGTCCATCTCTGAGACACCAAACTGGCACTTGTCTCCATTCACGGTAAGGCCTGCCCCCTGTAGTCTGGATAGCACACGCCTCAACCGTCTGTCATGCTCTTCCTTTGTAGCCGCATGGACTATGATGTCATCAGAAATGTTGGCAACTCCAGGAATGCCTTGAATCACTCAATGGATTTCATACTGGTAGATCTCAGGAGCTGCATTGATGCCGAACGATAGTCTCTTGTACCGGTACAATCCACAGTGAGTCACAAATGTTGTCACGTCCCTGGATTCTGGGTCCAACTCTAATTGATGATAGCTCCATTTTAAATCAATTTTTGAGAACACCTGACTGGTAGTTAACTCCTGAAGTACTTCCTCCACTGTTGGTATGGGGTGTCGTTCTCGAATTATAGCTTCATTGGCCATCCTCATATCAACACACAGTCGTATGTCACCATTTGGTTTGGGCACGATCACTACTGGGCTGACCCATTGCGTTGAATGTTCTACAGGTTCAATAATGTCTTGCTCAATCAACTCTTTGATTTTGGCCTTGACTTTCCCACGAAGTCCAAATGGAGTTCTGCGCACTGGATGCACCTTGGGTTTGACCATTTTGTCCACTGCTAGCTTTAGTTGTCGACCTTTCAGCTTTCCTACTCCCTGGAAAACTGCAGGGAATTCTTGTTTCATATCCTCGTATGACTGAACTGAATTGACACGAGCTCCAATATGAAGTATTGCCAGGTCTTGCACCGTGCGTCTACTCAGCAATGGTTCTCCCCTCTCATCTATGACAACAAACTCTGCTTCGGTGTACTTGTCACCAGCTTCAACAGTCGCAGTGAAACATCCAATGGTCTGCAATGGCTTGGTTGCTGTGTATGGATACAGTTTCTTTGAACACTTCTTTGATGTACAAATGATCTTTTTTCTTTTCAATTTCTCCCATAAATGTCGGTCAATTACATTACTGTCACTGCCTGAGTCTACAATGACCGGAACTGTCACACCACCAATTATCACTGGGACCTTCTCATGATGTACATCATTCAATGTAAACTGATAGTATTTCTGCCCATCCTGATTGTCATCATCATCGTCACTTTCTGGGTCACCTTCTATATGGTGAATAGTGCCTTTCTTTCCAGGATACTTTCCTTTCTCCCAAGCTTTGCCCTTAAAAGCTGTACTCTTCCCATTCTGGTTTGCATTTGACTTGATTTTGCACTTCTTTGCAAAGTGGTCCTTACCTCCACACTTTCTACAAACTTTGCCTTTTTCTGGGCAGCATGGGTCTTTTCCAAAATTACCTCTGTTTCCACATCTGTAACACTTCAAGTCATGTGTCGGCATATTTCTTGGCTGGCTATGGCTATGCGAGAGCCTATTTACTTGTTGACCAACTTTGTCTTTACTGGGCTGGCTTGAGTTGTCTTTCAGTTTCATGGTATGAAATTGCCCCTCAACAGCCTCTAATGCAGCAGCCATTGTTAAAGCATTGGTAGGTTTCAACTCACCCCCTTTTTCCAGCAGTCGCCTTCTGAGTTTGTCTGATCTGCAGTGCTGCACAACTTGATCCAATAACTGGTTGTCCAAATCAGCTACCCACAGCCAGTTGTCGCAATCTCGTCACGTACTGGGCAACCATTTCTCCATCTTCTTGTTTTGTTTTGTGAAACAAATGGCGTTGAAATGTAGCATTCAGTGTCACCACATAGTGTGCATACAATGCATCTACGGCTTTCTGGTATTCCTCCTTCCTTCCAGTATTCGAAAGCGTCTTAAAAGTTTCCCAAACTGCGGGTCCTGCGGTGAAGAGAAGTCATGCCCTCCACTGCACTTTCTGTTCCTCCATACTGCTATCGAGAAATAGGCCACAACTGTCGGCGTAAGCTTAAAATTCTTCCAGCCATGCCTTCCACTTCACACTCACAGTGCTTGCATCACCCGTCGGGTCAAAATGAGGAACACCTCGAAGTGCTAGAAATTCAGCTCCTGTGACTGCCATGAAGAAAACCTTCCAGCACAAAGCCACCGATTCAAAATCCAAAATGTTTATCACATTTAAAATCCAAAATGTTTATCCTCGTCACCAATGTCAAATTTGTGGCCCTGAATGTGAAATTTAAAAACACCATCACCACATGCTTTACCAGTTGAACATCTCCGTGTCTTTATTTTCCTGCTTCCCTTATTTCATCATCCTGTACCTTCCACCTTCAGTGCATACCATCTGACTTCCGGTCAGGTTAATACACATCATGCATATTCATTATCATGACAAAATCCTCTTAATTAATTTGTAAATTATGGGACTTTTGGTGTGTATGCACTCACACAATTAAGACTCGGAGACGTGATGCTTTCTCACCCTTCTATGGGAAAGTCTCACCCATGAATGGTCCAGTGAAGTCTACATAAATCCAATGCCAGGGTTTGGATGGCCATTTCCATGGGTTAGCTTGCGGCATTTTTGATTGCATCCACTGACATACTTTGCATTCTCTTACTGTTGTTTCAATGTCTTTTTCTATGGAGGGCCACTAGATATGCATCCAGGCCAGTGCCTTCATTAGTACAATTCCCGGATGGTTATGGTGCAGTTCTGATAACATGGTGGTTTACCATTTGACTGGAATAACTGTGCAGGTACCCCATAGTAAACAGCTGTCTTTGACTGATAGTTTATGGTGGCATGTATGGTAAGGTTTTAGATCTTCTGGAATGACTTCAGATTCGGGCCACTCATTAAGATTGAAGTATAGGATCTTGCTTAATATTTCCTCTTTTCGGGTTTCCTTTCTGATCATCTGGGCTGTAATGGGCAGTTGTTGAAGTTGTTCTTGGTTGATGGCTGCTGCTTCTGCTGTCCATGTAATTATTTCTTCTCATTGTTCTGTCTTGGGTAGCATCATGTGTGATAAGGCATGTGCATGGCTGTTGAGTATTCCTGGTTTATGTTTTATATCATATTTATATACCACTAGTAGCATGGCCCATCTTTGAATTTTGGCCCCAGCTAGTATTGGTATACCTTTGTGTGGTCCTAGGATTAAACTAAGAGGCTTGTTGTCTAGGATCAGAGTGAATTTTCTTCCATAAAAATATTGGTGGAATTTTTTTTTGCACCAAAAATTATTTCCAATCGTTCTTTTTCTAGTTGGGTGTAATTGCATTCACTTGTGGTTAATGTTCGTGAAGCATATGCTACTGGTTGCTTACCTTTTTCTGTGATTTGGGATAGTACCACTCCTAGTCCCACTGGTGAAGCAACTACAGCTAGTGTCACTTCTTTACTTGGGTCGTAGTAGATCAGCACCTTATTTGTTGACATTAATATTTCCTTTAGTTGATCAACTGTGTTCTTAGTTTCTGTGTTCCAATACCATATTTGATCTTTCTTAAGTAATTGATTTAGCGAGCTGCATAGTGTAGACATATGTTTTTGGTAGCGATCAACAACTTTTGTCATGCACCTTATTATCAGAGCCTTTGTAATAGACCCCTTTAATTGAACCTTGAGCTATGGTATATACTTTTCACTAATGCCTTTTAGCTCAGTTAACTAGTATCATTTTTTTTTAATTACAATGTTGCAGAACAAGAAGTTTGTGTGTGTGATTAACAAGTCCTTGGAAGGACTGTAATTCCGACTTGTTGTTTGGGTACGGGGCTTTGCAAATGGCTTTTGTTCCTGCTGGATTCATTCGCACCCTTCGTTATCAATTGTAAACCCAAGATATTGTACTGAGGGACACATGAAGACACATTTGTCCTTTTGTAATCACATATTAGCCTGTTGTAATCTGGTTAAAATCTTTTCAAGGTTTTGTAAGTGTTCACTGTTGTTTCGGCCCGTGATGATGATATCATCTCGGTAACACCCAACTGAGAGTCCATGTAGTAATTTGTCCATTGTTGCTTGAAAAATCTCAGGTGCTGCTGGAATTCCATAAGGCCCGTGTGTATAGTGAGTAGTCCCAGATGGGTATGGATTGTCACATATTCCCTTAATTTTTTGTCCAATTCTATCTGTTGATATGTTTGTGACAAATCTAGTTTTGTGAATTTTTGCTTGGAAAAATTCTTCTGCCTTGGGCATGGAGTGTTTGGGTATTTTGAGTGATGGATTGATGGTGACTTTGTAATTGCCGCAAATGCAAATTTCACTGTTTGCTTTTCATATGAGTAGGATGGCCGCTGCCCAATCACTATATTGTATTGGTTCTAATATGCCTTCCTCTTTTAGTCACACACACACATACACACAAACTTCTTGTTCTGCAACAATGTAATTTTTTTAAAAACTGATACTAGTTAACTAAGCTAAAAGGCATTAGTGAAAAGTATATACCATAGCTCAGGGTTCAATTAAAAGGGTCTATTACAAAGGCTGTGATAATAAGGTGCATGACAAAGATTGTGAATGTTAAGCTTGAATTTTCTGCGGGTGAGTATGTTTGTGGCAACAGCTCTTGCTGTCCGCTCAAAGTTTTCTGCATAGTTCATGACAACAGTTCCAGCTGCTAAAACAAGCTGATACTGATGGCTGGAAGACTCTGATTATTAGTGAGGGGAATTGCAGCAGTCTGTTGGTTGAAGTGGAATTTGTCCTGTAGGGTGGTTGCATATTGTATTTGATGAGTTGTATTTGCCCTGTAAGGTGGGTGGGAATTTTCTTCACTCCCTCTTGGAGTGTATGTTATGTGGAAACATGATAATGATATTTCTCCAACCCACCGAGTGCTTCGGATCCTGAGCAACAGCATCCCATTGCTGCACCCATACCCTGCAAGGCTCCTCAGAGTCCTGAAAGACAACCTCATCTACTTTTTGCTCTGCCAATCTGGTCAAATGTCTAAAATGTGGGGACACCCCTATGTAGTGGGGCATGAATTAAGATGGTCCATGCTTCTTGCAGCATGCTGAGCCATCCCATGAGCATGTTGTCAGGTGTCAGCATGTGCAGCTTTTGCTTGAGAAGATCATTCATTCTTTCAATTAGACCTGATGCTTGTGGATGGTAGGGAATGTGCAACAGCCATGAGATACCAGTTTCTGCACTCAGTTTTGTACCTTTAACCCCATAAAGTGTGAGCATTGATTGTACTGTACCTCCCATGGTGTCCATAAATGAAGGAGAGGTATTTAAGTCCCTAAATGGTATTATCCTGGTCAGCCTGCTCACAGGGTACTGCCACCAGGGCACCAGAGTAGGTGTTCACCATCATCAGTATGAAAGCCTTTTTCTTTTGGCGTGGGAGAGGACTGTCCACTTGCCAGACTTGGCCCACACCCATGTCGTGCTGAATGTGCCCCTGGGAGAATTTATTCAATTTGTGGTAATCTTTTGTCATGCATCATATGCAGTTTTCCTAACTGGCAGGACTGGGCTATTGTCGGGGGACACGGCAGGTCTGATCACCTCCTTTGTTTAGGAGGGCATCAATCACTTCTGTGATCTCCTCATTACCTCTCGGCACCCGATGGATACAGTCTACCTGGGAGGGGGAGGAATGACAAGGGAAGTCCACTTGGCAGCCCCAACAACAATAATTGTCTGCAAGACCCCAAATGCAAATTTTGCCTTGCTGGTACACAGTGACTGCCCCTTGAGTACATAATTTTGAGAATGCACTTATGGGAGGCTGCTTCCAGGACTGGGACAGGACAGGGAGGTTCATTGCTGAAGGAGAGGCAGAAGGTGAACTCTCTGGCAGAAAGGATGCAGCCCCGGAGCCCCTCTATACTAACCTCAGGCCCCCTTCATCCTTCAGGATACCTGGGGATAATTGTTTGTTGTGCTCCAGTGTTGACCAGCACCAACCAGCACTGGGTGTTTTCCTTTTCCCAGTGGATGGCCAGTGAGATAAATGGTCTCATGTCACCTGATCAGTACAGGACTGCGGAATGGCCTCCATCCTATGGGGTAGGAACGGAAATGTTCCACAAAGCCGGGGGAGGATATGTTTGTGAGAATGTGTGTTCTAGTTGGCAATTTCCTGACTTACCAGGGAGATAATCTCTGCCCTGAGGGCAACAGGGGCCACCTCAGCTGAGGCAGAAAGCTGCATAGTGGGGGCATGGTGGGTAGGGAAGGTTTTCGTGGCTTCTTCCTGCTGTACTCCTACCACATCATAAACATGGTGGAGCAAAAGATGTATGGGGGCATTGTCTGTGCTGGCATGTGTTCGGGTATAGTACACATCCCTCCAGGACAAGGGGAAGGCACCGTCACCATTGTTGACATCACCATGCCTTGTTACCATACGGTGAACCTGTGCTCCACGATCCAGATATTCTAGTCCCTCCAGAAGACCAATGTCTTCATGGACAGTTTTTCTGGTCGCCAGTCCCATCAAGGGCAAGACCACCCTTCGGAGATTTGGGCAGACAGCAGTAATTAAGTGCCCAGCCAAGGCAGAGGTTACCCTGCCATCCTCATGGAGGATGCACCCAGGAGTCGCACCGTAGAGGTCAGTAATAAGGGTTCATTCCCTAATGAGCCTCATGCTCATGAGATATCAGAAGCTGGTATCTCATGGCTGTTGCACATTCCCTACCATCCACACTGACTGTGTGCCATTGCGGTCGGCATGTCGGCACTCTAAAAGTGTGTGGAACCTGATGCACACTGCAGTCACCACCCCATCACACAAAGTGGTTCCCTTCATTTATCCCTTCAGGTGGCAGAAGCAGGGAGTTGTTGACTGTCTGCTGCACAGACAGACTGCCCAGAGTACTTGCATCTAGGTGTGGTGTCCCCTTGTACATCTGGAGTAGCCATGCAGCTTAATGCTTGCCCTACCACTATCTGTCTACCAGCCCAGCCAGCTCCTTGGCAGAGAAATCCAGGGTCTCTACAGTCTTGTACCAGCCTCTCACCCATCAGATCAGACCCTCTCCATTCTCAGCAATTTCCCCATTGTGGAAGGTCAATGGGGGTCCTCATGGTGGGTCTGGGAGCGCATAGTTACTGCCTGAGCTTGAAAAGACTCCGGGACATGGGTGGGGGAGTGGGAGAGGTGGGGGGGGGGAGGGTGAAAGCACAGAATCAGGCTCAAACTCTTCAAAGTCATCATCATCCAGCCGCACATCCCCATCTCCTGACCACACATCACTCTCTTCTCTGCACACGATGACAGTTCTGATCTTTACAAGATTGACTTGCCAGCTGGATCAGCGAGCCACCTGAATCTGCCACATTTTGACTAGCTGGTAGGTAGCTTCAGTGTGGCTGACCGCCAACCTGCTGATTCGTGATCCAATACGTTCGCCCCTGTTAGGAATTGCAGCACTGTGGTCCCATCTATTTCCTAATGGGAGATGAAAATAATCATGAAAGCAGGCCCTTTGGCCCACCAACCCACACTGACCACCAACTGTCCATTTACACTTAATCCCATATGATCTTTGTTCTCCCCTCATCTACATTGGCCTAAACTTCATTGACTAAATATAATTATTAATTTCTCCCAAGGAACATTATTTTGGAGAATATTAATTATGGCCACAGAAAAATTTAACCACCCCTTCCCATTTGCTCCCCAAATCATGGCATGGATTCTGTCTATCTAGGGACTCAGTAGGTATGACCTTCAACACTTGAGAACTGAAGTGTTGCACTGTTGATCTCTATAACCTTTTTATTAATCTCACAAAAGCAGAATTTGAGATGAGGTGCATCCTTCATAAATTTGGCTGCTGCAAAAATTCATCTCCATCTTATTGATGATAACACACAAGATGGTCCACAACAGACTCAATCCCAGAGCAGACCCATGTCAAGCAAGGCCATGTTACCAGCCCAACATCTTCCCCAATCCATTCTCACTGTACTTCTCATTTAATCCAATGAGGACTAGTATAGTGAAAAAGCCTGGCGATGTATAGAAATCTTCTAACATTGAAGAGAAGCAACTGAGCGACAGCATAAAGAATAGCAGCAGTTCTAGGTTGCTCATGTTGCGATTGCTCCTGGGCAGAATGGCATCCACAACAGAGGGGTTAATCATATTATTTTCATAAGATTCAGAAGTTAATCCCAGTATTATCTTCCTTCTGAGCAACAGTTTTAAATCCTTGGGTGTATACTTTGCATCCTTGCCAGAGATGCATTTGATCCTCAAGTTGAACTCTCAAACGATGCTGGTATTTTTTTAAAATCAATATTATCCTCCAAAATAATATTGCTTAGGAAAAAAAAATCATATTTAGTCTGTGAAAAGTAAGCCTGATGTGAATTTGGGAGATTAAGGATTGTGTAGGATTAGTGAAAATGAACAGTTGATGGTCGGTATGGGTTGATGGACAAAGACCTTTTTCCATGTTTACTTTCATAATGGTAAGGCAGCCTAATTGGTATGTGGGTCTGGATGGGATATTGAGTGAATTGATGCTGCCATCTTAAAACAATCACAAACCTGAACAGATATTTGCACAGTAATTCTAATCATGAGAACCACTCTGAGGGCATTTCAGAACACACTGTAAAACAATGGAGTCCATCTACCCCATTTGCCGAGAGCAGAATGACAAACCATCGAGGGAGATTTGTAACAATTGCTCCTAATGAACTCGGACTTTGTCACCTTTTGTCACCTGTCAGAATAGCTTGCCCATATTTAACAGTTCTTAGTAATTATGGTGCATCAGTATATACAACTCCGATTATCCAAAATCGGTTTCTCCGAAATCATCATTTAACTGAATTTTTTTTTGGAGCCCAACTGACCGGGGATGTCAGGCACCCGGCATGAGTGGGGCCTCGGTAGGGAGATGTTGGTGATGGCTAGCATTTTTTTTGTGAGAATTAAACATTATTTTAATACTTAAAACCCCTTCCCTTGTTGTTTGTTGCTGATTTGCTGTTGCTACTGAGCTGTTTGTTTTTAAATTACCAGTTCTCCAAAAAAAACCATTTATCCGAAATGGGCCCAGTCCCAACCATTTCAGATAATCAGAGTTGCAGCATAGTTATGTAATTAGGCCATGGTGTCAGAGGTCATCGTATATATAACACAAGCATCATATGAGAGCATTCCTGGTTATTAAAGTTGGAATAAACATCTTTGTTTGGAGTTCCTGAATCAAATCAAGATGCCTTTATTGCCATGTACACAGAACATGCAAAATGTATTATTCTTTGTTTGCCCCTCAGAGCCATTGTGTCCGCGGATCCCACCACTTCCTCTGATGCCACCACTTCCTGTGCACCCATAACCACAATAGCTGCATGGCCTCCTGCCTGTTCCAGCGGTGAACTGAAACGATGCACCCAAGTCAGCCCCTCATTCCAAGCACCCATGCGACTAAGAAGCTGTGACCTAGCTGCACTCCAAGAATACTGAAGGTCCACTTTTGAGTACACCACAATTGACAAAGAGTCACCCTGCTCAAGATCAGAAAAAAAGCTACAAAAGGTAGTGAATGCACCTCAGAACATAACACAAACTTCCTTCCCCTCCAGGGACTCGATCTACATCTTCCACTGTCTAGGAGAGGTTGCCATCAAGCTGCATGACCATCACACCCAAACAAACTCTGTTCTCCCTTCTTCCATTGAGCAGGTGGCTTAAGCGTGTGAAAGTGCACATCAGCAGCCATTTACTCCCTGCAACAATCAGACTCATGAATGAGCCCCATAGCCATTCTATCATGATGCCCTTGCTGCATGTTAATTGATCTTCCTTTTCTTTGTAAGCAACACTCTGTAAGTTGTGCCCCTTCCATGGCTCTATAAAATGATAGAGGTAACATGTTAGTCTTTTCGCTGCAGAACTGTACTGTATTTTGTGACAAATAAAATCAGTTTGTTTTTTTTTAAATGAGGTGTGCCAGGGACTTTAATGATAACCACTTGGCACAGCCAAAGCAGAAAAAAACAAACTACAAAATCAAGCCCTGTTCTGTCTCCCAGCTGCAGGCACAAGAAGCTTATAGTGTCTGGATCCCAATTCAGATCAGTGGGCACATGGAGAATACCAGCCCAGATCTCTTTGACTGTGCAGCAGCTGAACTTGTTCTGAAACCAACCAAGCTTTTAAAATAAAATTGTCGCAAGAAAGAGGGCAAATAGAGGAACAAGCTCAGTGTAAAACTGTAGACACACAGACAAAAACACTATTTTGGCAGGAAAATAAATAAAATGCCAGGTCAAGTCATTTTGGCTGCCTGGGATAATCACTGGAGCCTCCTCCCCTCCCCCCCCCCCCACCCCCATTGACATAATCTACCAGGATCATTGTCTGAACATATGAACAACATCTACAATACTTCCTTTGTCTAGGTTGCCTGTAGCTTGTAGGTCCTTCAGGCAAGATTTCAAGAAAACCATGCTGACTTTTACCTATTTTGCCATGCCAGGTGCTTCACAACTTCATCCTTGACAATCAGCTCCCACAACTTCCAACCACAATGGTTAGGCTAGCAGATTATATTTTCCTTTCTGCTGCCTCCCTCCTTTTTTTCAAAAAAGCAGTGTAACTCTTGCAATTTTCCAGTCCTCCAAAGCCATGCCTGAATCTATTGTTTCTTGGAAGATCATTACCAGTGTCTCCCCAATCTCTATGGCTACATCTTTCAGAACTTGAAGGTGCATTCCATCTGGTCCAGGAGACTTACCTATCCTTAGACCATCAGCTTCCCAAACACCACCTCTCTGGTGACCATGACTCCACTCACTGCTCTTCCCTGTCACCTTTTAAATTCCAGTATACTGCTAAGGTCTTCCCCAGTGAATAATTATGCAAAATACTCATTCAGTTCCTCTGCCATCTCCTTGTCATTTTCTATCAATCCTCTTTGCCTCTTTTTTTATATTCTCTTAAGATACTTCAAAAGAGCTTTTAGTATCTTTTTTGATATTATTTGCAGGCTTCCTTTCAAAATTCATATTTTCCTTCCTAACGACCTTCTTAGTTGCCTTTGGTATGTTTTAAAAGCTTCCCAGTCCTCCAGCCACCCACTTATTTTTGCTTCAATTTATGCCCTTTCTTTTGCTTTTACTTTGGCTTGGTCTTCTCTTGTCAGCCACAGTTGTATCATTTTTAAACAAATGCTACTTTTTTTGGAATAGACCTGTCCTGCACCTTCCTCATTTCTCACAGAAACGGTTATTGCTGCTCTGCCGTCTTTCCTTCCTGTCCAATCAACTTTTGCCACTTCCTCTCTCATAGCTTTGTCGTCCCCTTTATTCAACTGGTATACAAACACATCTGATTTTATTTTCTCCCTCTCAGGGTAAATTCTATCATATTATTATCACTGCCTCCCAAAGGTTCCCTTACATTCAGCTCTCTTATCAGCTGTGGTTCATTTCGCAATACCCAATCCAAAATTCCCATTTCCCTGCTCGGCTCAGCCACAAGCTGTTCTGCGAAG
This sequence comes from Narcine bancroftii, assembly GCF_036971445.1. Taxonomy (NCBI): domain Eukaryota; kingdom Metazoa; phylum Chordata; class Chondrichthyes; order Torpediniformes; family Narcinidae; genus Narcine; species Narcine bancroftii. The sequence continues at coordinate 152,804,702 of NC_091471.1, forward strand.
CCATTTCATAAATTTATTCTCTTGGGATCCAGTACCAACCTAGTTTTTTTCCCTATTAATCTGTATATTGAAATCCACCCCCCATGAATTTTGTAACTTTGCCCTTTTTTTTCCCATACCTTTTCTATCTCAGTCTGTAGTTTGCATGCCACATGCTGGCTACAACTCCCATTAGGTTATTTTTACCCTTACAGTTTCTCAATTCTACCCACAGGGATTTTATATCTTCTGATCCAATGCCTCTCCTCTCCAAAGATTTAATTCCATTTTTAACCTCCCCACCTCCTCAGCCTACATTCTTGTCCTTCGGATACATGGTGTATCTACAGATTTTGAATTCCCAGTGGAGGTCTTCTTTCAGCCATGACTCAGGGGTGGCCATAATGTCATACTTGTCAATTTCCAGCTGCGGGCATTTACATAAAAGATCCTCAGTGTTGTCTTCATTGTTCTTTTCAATGTTGTTTCCAAAGTACCTCAAGTTAAATCCTTAATCTAATGCTTGCAATTTTTCCCTGTTAACTGGCTATTCCTTCCTCACAATCTCACCACACAGTGCATATACATGTGTTTCTTCTGCCCTATTCAATCCCATTGCATTCTTGTCCCCATCCCTCTGCCAAATTATTTTTAAACCCTCCTCAACAGCTCCAGCCAACCTTCCTACCAAGATATTAATCCAACTCCAGTTCAGGTGAAACCCATCCTTTTTTTTTTAAAAAGTCATACCTTCCCCAGAAGTGATCCCAATGATCCACCAATCTGAATCACTTCCCCTGCACCAACTCTTCAGCCACACATTCATCTGCCATATCTTCCTATTCCTATCCTCTCTGGCTTGTGGCACAGGCAGTAATCCAGAGATTACCACCCTTGAGGTCCTGCTTTTTAAGCTTCCTTCCTACCTCCCAATATTCCCTATTCAGGACCTCCATCCCTTTATATATATCGTTGGTTTCAACATGGACCACAACATCTTGCTGCTCATCATCTCCTTTGAGAACACTATGGACTTGATCTGAAACATTCATGACCCTGGTATCTGGGATGCAACATACCATCCTGGAGTCTCAATCTTGTTCACAGAACCTCCTATCTGTTCCCATAACAATCAAATCCTCAATCACTATAGCTCTCCTCTTCTCCCCGCTTCCTTTCTGAATCAAAGGGCCAGTTTCTGTGCCTGAGACCTGACCACTACAATTTGTCCCTGGCAGATCATTGCCCTCAACAGTATCCAAAACAGTATAGTTATTGTTGAGAAGAATAGCCACGGGGGTTCTCTGTGCTGACTGCCTATTCCCTTCCCTTTCCTTCCGCCCATTTACCAGTCTCTTGCCTCTTGTCTCTTGGGTGTGATTGGCTCCTTATAGTTATCACCCCTTCTGCCTCTTGAATGATCAACAGTTCATCAGCTCTACTTCCCTAACACAGTCTGTAAGAAGCTACAGTTGGATGCATCTCTTGCAGGTGTAATAATCAGGGACACTTGTGCTCTCCAGGTTTCCCCACATGCTGCAATTGGAATATACCACTGCCCTAGTTATTCTATATGCGTATGCAAGGCTGAGTATCAGTAACCTACTTTGAGAATAATGTACGAATCAGCAGACATAAGCTAAATTCCACAATGGGGCCCAGAGATGCAGTTATCTGACAAAAAGACATCTGGTACCAAGAATGTTTAATCTTCCTGCTTGTTAGCCGGTTGCTGAAGTTTGAGATTGATGGGATTGTTGGTCGCAGACTGTCAGGCGAGACCTTGAAGCTAAGTAAACAATTGTATTCAAAGAGATAAGCTAGAAAAAGTTGTGGTATTTGATAAAAGCCTAGGCGTGCTCGGTTATCTTTTTTTTGCGCAAGGAATAGATGCTTGAGTAAGCAATTTTTGGGTAAAAAAATATAAGCCGTGGTCCCGCTGTTGAAGTTTCAGACTCTTCAAGGGGTGGAAACGTCTCTCGGCAAGAAGAAGAACTTCTAGAGTCCAACCAACGACCCGGTCGGGGGAGGTGGAGAAGCTGCTACCGGCGCCCCGGCAACCTACTACATGTGTGCGGTCGTTGCCTCGATTCGGCAGTTGGGACCAGTCCAGGCATTGATAAGTATAATTGGGAAGGGCTTGCATATTGTAGTTTGAAATCAGCTTAAGATTTTGCAATAAAGATTTGTATAAACTGAAGTGCTCTTGGCGTGTGTCTCTGTTTTCTTTCGGTCGCTCAAACACTGTCACCAATCAAAAACGAACAAAGTGATAGGTACAAGTTTACACAGGACAAGGATGGAAGTGATTTTTTTGTGGCCGGTGGTATTCTTTGGCTAGAAGGTCAAAACAAAACAATCCCTTGATAGGTACCCCAACTACTATCCTAAACATTCACTCCCTCCAACACCAGCGCAGAGCAGCTATAAGTTGCATCATCTACAAGGATCCTTTGATTCTACACATATTCAGAAGTTCAGAAATTCCCCTTCAGTCTGCATCAGAAAGGAACCATCCTCTGCTCTGAAACTTTGCCCCTTACTTCTAGAACCCCCCCCCCCATGAGCAGAGATACATTCTCACTTTCCTCCACATCATCTGTTGTGATGGTACAGTGAAAAATCTTCATCTGTAAGATACCAATAAAATCTGACAGAGGATCAAATTAGTCAGATAATAAATTAAAGGTTTTGAAAGAATCAAAAAATGGAAAAGTGTGAATTTTTTACAATTCACTTAAATATCAAATAGCACTTTCAAGATCCCCCATCTGTCATTCAAAATAGAGCCATAAAAACTTTCCTTTTAAGAAACTATTAAGAACCACAGTTGAAAAAAATAAACATGAAAAATTATATTTAATTCAGTAAGGAAATTGTTTAATTCTGTCCAATAAGAGAGCTGATATGATATGTTGGACAGTTATGGTATTTATCTGGTGAGGGAGAGACATGGTTCTCAATGTTTTCACATCCCTTGCCCACCAGTCAGTTACAAGCATAAGATATATGCTCAATTTTATAAGTGCCTAAGGGGGCAATTGTTTTTAGTCATATTAAGCGGTGAGAATTACTCAACTATGATATGTCAAGCACTTGGAGTTTTATGGCCCTATGCACACTTCACATACCCTGACTTGCCTTTCTTTCCTCATACGAGCATCATTTCTCACGGCTCGGTCATGGGTTTGGCAGCATCAACTGCACAAACCTTACATCCATATTGGTAATGTTGCTGCTCAGGATGTTAACAGGCAATGGTTGTGGCCTGAAGCTAAAAACATAAACTGTAAGGTTTTTTTTTTGTTTTGAAACAGGTCCAGTTCACTGCTGTATATAAAATTTCAATGTCAGTAAGATTTTCTATCAGGGGCACGAATCAGCTGAAAAGCCATGAATAATTACCACTTATACGCTCCAAATTACACCACTGTCTATTGGTTTCATTGAGTGGACTGATATTCACATCAGAAAGAGTCTAGTAAATATTGACAATTATTTACATGCAAAGTCAAAAAGAAAGTCTTCTCCAAACCACACTGCAATCAATGAATAATGCAATCAATGAATTCTACATGACTGAAAAAAAATTCATTGATATACCCATGACATTAACATCAATTAAAACTGTTGACCAGTCTCCTTCTTCCCCATGCTAGAACCCTGGAATAAATTTCATTGATGCATATAAAAACTAATTACATACAACTGATTTGTCTATTCAAAATAAAATTATACCTGCATGTATGTCTATATTGCATTTACTTCTAGGTTAGTATGAGAAAAGTATATTAGCCATATTCAAGGACAATAATATAAGAGGAAGGGTTAAATATGAGTGACAAAACAACATGGAAACAAGCCTTCATCCCACCAAATCCATGACCATCAAGCATCCATTTACACTAACCTGAGATAAATCCCTTCTTATTCTTCCCACTACTTGCTCTAGTTTCCACTCCTCATCAACATATTCTGAGTCAGTTTAATACCAGCCAACTAATCTGCAAATCTCTGGGAGAAAACAAAGCACCCATACAAACCCATGCAGACATAGAGAGAACATGCAGACTTCACACAGATATTACCGAGAGTCAGGCATGAACCCATAGAGCTGGAGCTGGGTGACTGTGAAATCGAAATTGAGGATCTAATTAAAATAAAGTCATAACGTTATTAGGATTCTCAAACAAATTTAAATGTCAAATTACAAATGTTGTTATCAGGTAGAACAGGCCAATAATACAGCTCACCGAGGGCACCAAGTGGCCAATCAGAGACATTGCAGCACAAAAAATAGGCATTTCCAGATATGAAAAGAGTTCATGCTTTCAGCCAGTGGGGATATAATAATCCCATGCTAGACTGGGCAGCAATTTTCCTTGATGGGGCTTCGGGTTTATGGTGACAGTGAAAAGGTTAACCTCTTACCCAGAGCCTAGTGGTTCAATTAATACCTTTAATCTTCTCTAAGGAAAGTATTGTTTTATAGCATTTTTCAAATTGTCATTAAAAATATTAAATTATTAACACTAGTCAAAGCCATCTGTAACACTGAAATTTTTGTGTCTTTTTGAAAGCATTTGGACTGAGCTATATTTGCCCATTTTCATCTTGAAGTAAAGTGATTTAACTCAGGTTTGAAAGGCTATAGCGCGATGCATTTTAAACAAAGTGTTAATTTGGTAATAGACCAAACAGATAGGGTCGGTGTCAATGAACATCACAATCATTCAATCTATTTTAATTTCAGAAAATTACAGATAATTAGCTCATTACAAGTATGGTAATCCTCCAGTCTACTTCTGATAATTGATTTGATTATTTTACATGGGTTAGAAGTAATCTTTTTTGAATATGCCACCATATTTGTCACTTCCAATCTGTTTGCAGTGTCCAGTACTGTATCAGAATGAAGAGCTTTTATTTTTAAAAACAAAACTCACATATTCATACATGTCCCTGCATTAGGGCCACACCAAATCCAGGACTTTTATTCATTTTTTTTCTTTCCCAAACACTTAATGTCCCCAAATGTCATATTTATTTGCAGAGATACGTCCCATCCATGTACATCCAAATTTCTCTAATCCAATTTATTGTCTCATCTTGGATGCAGAGTAATTGAATTTTCCTGACCAAACTCTCATAAAGGCTTGACTGAAGTCAATGTAGACAACATGCACAAAGTCATGCTGGCTATCCCAAAATCACTCTTTCTATCCAGACACTTAAATATCCAGTCTCTTAAAGTATGTTCTAATAATTTACTCACTACTGATGTCAGTGGCCTAGAATTCCCCAGATTATTTTTTGATCCTTTCTAAACCAATGGAACAACAATTGTTTTCCTCCACTCCTCTGACACCTCACCATGTCTAATTCAGTTTAAATACCTCTGCCAAGGCCCCTGAAATTTCTGTACTCGCCTCCCAAGGTCCAAAGGAATATGTTGTCAGGTTCTGGAGATTTATCCACCTTTATTTACCTTGTCAGCAAGCACCTCTTTCTCTGCAATCTATATAGGGTCTATGACCTCACAGCTATTATGCCTCACTTCTATAGATTCCATCTGTTTCATGAGTGAATACAAACATAAAAAATCCATTGAAGATTTCCCCACTTCTTTTAGCTCCATGCATTGATCACCATTCTGGTCTTCAATTTTGTCCTTTGGTATCATTTTGCTCTTAATATGTCTGCAGAAACCCTTGAGATTTTTCTTTACTTTGTCTGCCAGAGTCACATCAACCTTTCTTTTAATCCTCTTGATTTTCTTCTTAAAAGTTTTATTTCTTAAACTCCTCAAGTACTTCATTTGTTCCTCGTTGCCTTTGTCATTCCTTCTTTTTCTTCTTAATCAGGGCCTCAATATCTCTCAAAAACCTTTTAATTCTTCAAATATTGACAAAAACATAAAAGCTCTGTTCCCTTCTTCATTCTTCAGTTCCATCCATATAGTCTCAGTAGACGAGCCCTCTAATCTGTCCTGTCTGACCAGTGCCATGACATTTTCCCTAACTGGCAATGCCAACCCTCCTGCTTTCAAACCTCCTTCAGTGTCATGTCTGAATCAATGGAACCCTGTAACATTAGATTGTTTGTACAGCCCCTCCTGCAACCAAGCCACATTTATGGCCACAGTATCATAATTCCACATGCTCTAAGCTTACCTGCCTTTTCGACAATGCTCCTTGCATTGTTATAGATGCAGCTCAGAACATTTTTCCCACAATGCTTTAACTTTGTTTATTCCTGTCTTTGTCTGCAGGGTTAACAACTTGTTTTTCTCCACCACTCCACTATTTGCTCTGGCATAATGGAATATCAAGAGTCATGTAATCCCTCCAGCGGGAATCTGGTCAGAAACCACCACATCTGTCAATCAAAGTCAAGACCACCCACACTGAGCACTCATCTTGCCATTGGCCCCTTTAAAAGAACACACACACACATCGCCACTGGCTCCTTTAATCATCTGCCCAAGTTTGGGCATACCTATGCCAACACTACTGGCCGGTAGGAGGTATAAAATTCAACACATGCAGCATCTGGGATTATTTACCCTGAAGAATGAGCCCAAGCTCCACTCCAGGTTATGCATGTGATCCTTGTGTCCCTCGCAGGCAAATAAAGGTCTTTTGTCATCATCAATTTGTGTCCAGACTCATTGCTTCTTGGACCTGCTGAACTTGTTCCTCACATCACACATTCTGGTTCCCATCCCTCTGTAACCCTAGTTTAATTCCCCCAAGAGAAGCACCAGTGAACCTTCCTGCAAACATATTAGCCAAATGCAAACTGTCCTGTTGGTACAGGTTCCAAAGATCCAAAAATCTGAAGCCCACCTTCTTGCGCCACCTCTTTAGCCATGTATTAAGCTGTATTATTCTCATATTTCTAGCCTCAAATGCACATAGTACGGGTAGCAATCCTGAGATCACAACCCTGGAGGCCCTTTCCTCTACCTTATCATCTAACTCACTTTGCAGGACTTCAACACCCTTTCTACCCACGTCACTGGTCGCAACATGGACCACAACATCTAGATGCTCCACTGAGAAATAGTATACATTTATTCAGGGGAGTGACCATAGGACTTCTTCCTGCCTCCTAGGAGTTACTGTCACTCTTTAACTCCTGTCTGTAACCTAAACTATCTCCTAAATGATCAGGAATTCATCCAGCTCCAGTTCCAAAACATGAACTGGAAAGACTTTCAGTGGAATGCACTTCTTGCAGGTAGAATTATTGGAACATCAGAGGCTTCCCTGATTTGCCACACCTCACATGAGGAGCAGACCCTCCGATCAAAGAGAAAAAGTCCTTACCTCACTTTCACCTTTCTTTTGGAGGACTGTTATCATTGCCAACACCTCTTGAGCCTTCTACTAAGCCACTCTAATAGTGGATGCTTCACATAAGCTTCCCTTCCTTTTATTGGCTACAGTTAATTTATGAGAACCATCTTTTACAGACATGTTTTAAAATAACAATCTCTCACTCACTCTTACAAAACAGAGTTAAGAAATGGGTTTTAATAATTTCTAGATTTGTGAGTTTTATCTCAATGAGTTAATTGTATTTACTATCATTTTAATAAAATTTCTGGTGGGAATGAGTTCAGCAGTGCACACCCCTTATGCACCTCCTAACCCTTCCCTTCCTATCACTAACACTGCTGTTACCTTGCTCAGGAGAAGATTCCAACTGAGCTACTTTCAATGTTTTCCTTGGAAAATGAATTGGTTGTGTCATCAATCTTAATGTAAATTGTTCATTACTAATATTATTGTGCTCTACAATTGTTTTAACAATTAATGTAAGTTTTATAGTTTTTTTTAAATCTTACTGGTGTTTTGACTCCATTACCATGTGCTGTTCATGTGATCAATATAGCTTTGCTGGGATTTCACAGTGTAAATTCTGTTATTTTGCTAATGGGGTAAAAAAGGAAGAAAACCCAGGAGACAATGATGCTTGTATTATATCGTCTTTTAAAGGTACAGAATTTCCTTGTGAAATATATGATTCTACCAAGTTATTTTTTCTATGCTGTTTTTAATTCACCCACCACATCCCATTGTTTTTACCCTGTAAATATAGTTCTTTTTAAATAGTTTGAAAATATTTTAAAATGCAATATGTTTTCCAGAATAAATCTTAAAAGCTCTCACTAATACCATGTACATTTAGTTGAGTAATGTTAAAATAAAGTTGAGGAAAAGGATGAATGGGATAGAAACTGTGGTTACCTTGCTAAGGGAGCATAGGAGAAAAAAATGGAAAAAATCTCAGGAGACAATAATGGCTGTATTATATTGTCTTCTAAAGGGAGTGAATAAATGCTGGAAAACAATTCCATGAGTCATCAGTGTCACATTTGTGGCCCGAAATGTGAAGTTAATAAAACATTAAACACAAGTTTTATCAGGTAAACTTCTCAGAGTCTTTATTCTCCAGTTTCCTTTGTTCTCCTGCTTGTGCTCTTATCTCTCTCTCTCATACCACGTGACTTCCGGTGCATCTCATACATATTCATTATCATGACAATCAGGTCCTTTCATACAGTGAAAAAGTCCAACTGTAAAGTCCAAACCTGCCCTAAACCCTTACATCAGGAGAGTTATCTCTATGAATGAGCTGTGGCTAGCTCCAAAACACTGACTGCAATCCCTCTCTGGGAAGGATAGTCAGTGAAGCGCTGTGCACCACCGCCTCACATGAATGTACAGCTGCTGCGAGCAGCTGGTTAGGGGTGGGCTGATGATGTCACAGCGGCACCGTCAGCCAGCAACCTGTCTTCCCACTCTTACCCATCCACTCATCCCTCTCCTTCCATGATCCCCTCAGGGCAAGGATGACCAGCGAAAGCCATCAGGTCAGGGGCGCTTAGCGGGGGCCATCAGGCGGGGGGCCATCAGGGCAGGTGCCGTCAGGGTGGGGGTGGCCAGTGGGAGCCGTCAGTCAGGGGAAGGATGATTAGTGGGGGCCGTCATGGCAGGGACGGCCGGTGTGGGCCAAATCACTTTGGCCTTTGGGACCAGTCTCTGCAGCTTAAAACGAGGCAGAGTAATGGCCATCTTCCCTACCCACAATCCCTCACACAGCTGAAACTGTTCTGGGAAATACAGAGTGGTTCCAGCTATGTGGGGGATTATGGGTAGGGAAGATGGCCATTTCTCTGCCATGTATTTATGACGGGTGGTGCTACAGTACCAGTTGCCCCGCCCCCATCGGCTCCGGATGGCGCTACAAGGCACTGCTCAACGTGAATGTGATGCAGGAGCAGCCTTTTCGGGCTGCTGTCTGAAAGGTAAGTTTATGTTTTACTTCCACGCTTGTAGTCAGCCTTCAGGTGGAGGCCTGGCATGAACTGTTATACTTACACGAACTCTTATCACTGGAAATGAAACTTACCAGCTTAGCACTCACCTTTTTAAAGTGTTCTTCTCTCACTTACCGGTATTCTCATACTAACTTGTGTCCACTGAGAAAAAAAAAATTTACCAGCACAGCACTGGTAAGTCGAATTATGTCACTAGGTTTATCCATATGTCTACATGCCCACTATTAAAAGCTTTCTACCTGATAAAGTCTCATTTAAGATCCTGTTTGCTCACTGCCCTCCCAACCTCCTTTTCAATTGAAATAGTTTTCTCTTGTTACCTCAATTATCTTTGCAAATTCACTCATTCTAATTCCCTAAACTAAAGCCTCAACGAATAGGGCACTTGTTCAACATTATCAAGAGAACAGTTCCATTCATTTTACTAGAGAGGACATCCTGTCTCTGCAAAAAATACTGAGGAAGGCAACTAAAATGTCACCAGAGGTTACACACTTCAACATGGAGCAAAACTAAGGAAATGAGGGAACTTCATACAAGGTTCAGGGGATTGGAGGAAGAACATTCCACTAATTGAGGACAAAAATGTTGTTAGATGGGAACTCTTAACATGCCTTCCACATGTGTCAATAGCTCCCCAAGTAAGTTCAGTAACTTAAAACCTGCCCTAAACCCAAATACATTATCCTCCGAATCTATACAATTGTACCGTTGTGTATTTGATTTCATGTCACGGAATCTTCAAACCTGAGTAGCAATGTATATTGAACTAATACAAATCTCTCCAAATGTCCACCTTTTTTTAAATAAAATTGATGAGAACAGCAAAATCTATATTCAGGTTTGTCTCAATCATTAAAGTGCCATGGATAGTAGGTATTTAAGATGTTTTAAGATACCTTTATTCACTCACCACACAACAGGTAAAATATTGACTGCAAAACATCTGATGTAGCCAGAGACACAAGAGACTGTAGCAAAAACAAACAGCATTCTTGAGGAATTCTGCAGGTCGATCTCCAACAGCTATCGGGTTCTTGAACCTTCCCTTACTACACTAATCGTAAATTACTCCCAATCCATGAGATGACCATTTGCATTATTATAACATCTTTTATTCTTGTGTAATAGTAACTGAATATTTATTATCTATCTTTTTTATTCATTATCTTTACAATTTAATTTAATGCAATTTCTGCCATATACTTTATGACATGATTGAATCACCAGACACATCTTCCCCTTGTCTTTAGCTTTCCATAGAGATTGCTCTCTCGATGATTCCCTGGTCTACTCATCTCTTCCCACCAATCACTCCTGTGATTGCAAGAAATCCCACACATGCTCTCAGAGAAGCCTCTTCTACATCAGGGAGATTGGATGCAGATTGGAGGAAATCAGTTTGTTGACACCTTCGCTGTGTATCACTGGAACCAGACTTTCCAGTGGCCAGCCCAATTCAATTCCACATTGAATTCCCACATTGACTGAGGCCACATGTAAATTGGCCCAAAACACCTATTCCATCTTGGAAATCTCCAGCCAGACAGTATCAATGTTGACATCTTTGATTTCCAGTAAAACCCTTCCCATTTTTCCCTTTTTTTAATCTCCCAAGATTTTCCTCATTGGTCTGACTCCTTTCCTTCTCTTTCCTCTGCACATGACCCAAGCTTTCCTTCACTTTCTCCAGCATCTCTTTTCTCCTATCAGAGAGCATCTTCTCAGCCCTCTGCCTCTTGGCGAATGCTCAAATTTTAGTATTCTTGAGCTGAGACTCAAAATATCAACGGCTCGTTGCTTTCATGGGTGCTATAAGATCTGATGAGTTAACCCAGCAATTTTGCAGATTGTTCAGTTGTCAATTGCAATTGTCATTTTTTTTAGCAAAGTACCTGTTCAACTGCAGCAATTTTGGTGCATGTGTACATTGTACAATATATATGGCAATATATTGTAAGTTCCTCAACATGATTATCCAACTGCACGAAAACCAACAAGGTCGGGTCAGATACAGCAATGAGCTCTCTGAACCCTTCTCCATTAACAATGGCGTGAAGCAAGGCTGTGTTCTCGCACCAACCCTCTTTTCAATCTTCTTCAGCATGATGCTGAACCAAGCCATGAAAGACCCCAACAATGAAGACGCTGTTTACATCCGGTACCGCACGGATGGCAGTCTCTTCAATCTGAGGCGCCTGCAAGCTCACGCCAAGACACAAGAGAAACTTGTCCGTGAACTACTCTTTGCAGACGATGCCACTTTAGTTGCCCATTCAGAGCCAGCTCTTCAGCGCTTGACGTCCTGCTTTGCGGAAACTGCCAAAATGTTTGGCCTGGAAGTCAGCCTGAAGAAAACTGAGGTCCTCCATCAGCCAGCTCCCCACCATGACTACCAGCCCCCCCACATCTCCATCGGGCACACAAAACTCAAAACGGTCAACCAGTTTACCTATCTCGGCTGCACCATTTCATCAGATGCAAGGATCGACAATGAGATAGAGAACAGACTCGCCAAGGCAAATAACGCCTTTGGAAGACTACACAAAAGAGTCTGGAAAAACAACCAACTGAAAAACCTCACAAAGATAAGCGTATACAGAGCCGTTGTCATACCCACACTCCTGTTCGGCTCAGAATCATGGGTCCTCTACCGGCACCACCTACGGCTCCTAGAACGCTTCCACCAGCGTTGTCTCCGCTCCATCCTCAACATCCATTGGAGCGCTTTCATCCCTAACGTCGAAGTACTCGAGATGGCAGAGGTCGACAGCATCGAGTCCACGCTGCTGAAGATCCAGCTGCGCTGGATGGGTCACGTCTCCAGAATGGAGGACCATCGCCTTCCCAAGATCGTGTTATATGGCGAGCTCTCCACTGGCCACCGTGACAGAGGTGCACCAAAGAAAAGGTACAAGGATTGCCTAAAGAAATCTCTTGGTGCCTGCCACATTGACCACCGCCAGTGGGCTGATAACGCCTCAAACCGTGCATCTTGGCGCCTCACAGTTTGGCGGGCAGCAACCTCCTTTAAAGAAGACCGCAGAGCCCACCTCACTGACAAAAGGCAAAGGAGGTAAAACCCAACACCCAACCCCAACCAACCAATTTTCCCCTGCAACCGCTGCAACTGTGTCTGCCTGTCCCGCATCGGACTTGTGAGCCACAAGCGAGCCTGCAGCTGACGTGGACTTTTTACCCCCTCCATAAATATTCGTCCGCGAAGCCAAGCCAAAGAAGAAAAGAAAATATATGGCAATAAACTCATTATCACACTTACTTAAGAATGGGTATTAAATTCATTGGAAGCAGTTCAGCCAAGTTAAACCAAAATAATAGATAAAATGGATGGGCTGCTGGTGGGGAAAAGAACAACAGATGAACTGATATCAGTTAGAGTTTAGAAGATTGAGAAGGAATTTGATTGAAACATCTAAAAATCAGGGTCTTCTAGGAGAATTTTAGAAAGGGATTTCTGACTAAATATATGAGAGGCATCCATTTAAGATAAAGAAGGGGCAATTTTATTTTCTCCGAGAGTTATGAGTATTTGGAACTCTTCTTAAAAAGACAGCTGGGGTTTTTTTAAGGCAGAGGTGGATGGCTACATGATAAGCAAAGGAGTAAAAGGTTACTGCAGTGGACAATGCAGAGTTGAGTTGAAAATCAGATTAGCCATAATACTATAAAATGGCAGTGCCTTTAAGATGTAAATAGCTATTCCTGTTCCTAATTCATATGGCCGTATGTAGATATACAAATGGATTTTGAGGACCATTAATTCCAGGCCTCGCATAGAAGTGGCATTGATAGAAAAAGAAAAGGAATATCTTATTCACCAATTGTATTGTAAGACTGATGACATCGAAAATTGCTTTAAAGAAGACCTTTAACTATTTTTTTTTGGCTGAAAGCACCAAATTTAAAAAAAATTATTAAATCCTTAACATCCTGGGGCTAAATATTCATTTTATCTGAAGTAGAAAGGAAAAATGCCAATGTTTCATTTTAAATGTAATCCAAAAGAAAAAAAAATGAAAGAGTTGTTCCCAGGAATGTGATATAACTTACAGTTGTAAGAAAATTACATTGATCGTGCACCTGTAATAAATACTCTTTAATAGCTCTTGAGCAACAGTTGAGCCAATGAACCCGATAGACTCAGGATCAGGACCCATGGATTTGAGGGTAGCTGTTACCCCACTATTTAAAAGGGGGGTTAGAGAAAAAGAGGGGAATTATAGGCCGGTGAGCCTTACATCAGTAGTGGGCAAAATGATGGAATCCATTATTAAGGATGTAATAGCGGAGCATATGACTAGCAGAGAAGGGATCGGACAGAGTCAACATGGATTTACAAAAGGTAAATCGTGCTTGACAAATCTATTGGAATTCTTTGAGATGGTGACAGGTAAAATAGATGGGGGAGAGCCAGTGGATGTGGTGTATCTGGATTTCCAAAAGGCCTTCGATAAGGTTCCACATAAACGATTGGCATGCAAAATCAAGGCTCATGGGATTGGGGGCAAGGTATTGATGTGGATTGAGAACTGGCTGGCAGATAGAAGACAGAGAGTTGGGATAAACGGCTCATTTTCTGAGTGGCAGGTGGTGACCAGTGGGGTGCCACAGGGATCTGTAGTGGGTCCCCAGCTGTTCACAATTTACATTAATGATCTAGATGAGGGGATTGGATGTAATATCTCCAAATTTTCAGACGACACTAAGCTAGGAGGGGCTGTGTGCACGGAAGAGGGGGTCAGGAAGCTCCAGTGTGATTTGGATAAATTGGGGGACTGGGCAGATACATTGCAAATGCACTACAATGTGGATAAATGTGAGGTTATCCATTTTGGTAATACAAACCGGAGGGCAGATTACTATTTGAATGGCAATAGATTAAGAGATGGGGAAGTGCAGAGAGACCTAGGGGTTCTTGTGCACCAATCACTGAAGGTGAGCATGCAGGTACAGCAGGCGGTTAAAAAGGCAAATGGTATGTTTGCCTTCATATCAAGAGGGTTTGAGTATAGGAATAAGGATACCTTACTGCAGCTGTACAGAGCCTTGGTGAGACCACACCTGGAGTATTGTGTGCAGTTTTGGTCGCCTTATCTGAGGAAGGATGTTCTTGCAATGGAGGGAGTGCAAAGGCGATTCACCAAGCTGATACCTGGAATGGCACGAATAACTTATGAGGAAAGATTGCGCAATTTGGGATTGTACTCACTGGAGTTTAGAAGATTGAGAGGGGATCTCATAGAGACATATAAAATTCTGGCAGGACTGGACAAAATGGATGCGGAAGGGATGTTTCCAATGGTGGGGGAGTCCAGAACCCGGGGCCATGGTTCGAGGATAACCATTTAGAACCGAGATGAGGAGGAATTTCTTTACCCAGAGGGTGGTGAATCTGAGGAATTCATTGCCACAGAGAGCAGTATAGGCAGGTTCATTGAATATATTTAAGAGGGAATTAGATATATTTCTTCAGTATAAGGAAATTAGGGGTTACGGAAAGAAGGCGGGGACGGGGTACTGAACTTTAAGATCAGCCACGATCTCATTGAATGGCAGAGCAGGCTCGAAGGGGCGAATGGCCTACTCCTGCTCCTATCTTCTATGTATCTATGTATCTATGTACCTTGAAGATTTTTATTTAACTAGCAGTTTTTGCCAATGCCATATCAAAGTACTCAACTGCAATGTAAATCTGCTGTGAATCCATGCAGGTAAACATTGGAGAAGAGGAATGGACACCACCTTGAATGACAGTTCAAGATAAAAGCACACCAAGATGTCACCAATGTGAAATATAATGGCCCCACTATTTGGAGGACACCACCAGGAGTTCAGAAAAAAAATTGCACATTTTCAAAGTTGTACAAAAGTAAATGTGGAAGCAAATGAGTTTTACAATTAGATTAGTATTTGGGAGGAAAGAATAAACAATAAAGAAATACAAGTTCAAACTTTGCTTATCTTGCTAGGAAATATAAATTATTTTTATTGAACAAATCTAGAATGAAAAGCTGGTATCAATAGTGGTATCTGATACAATCCACGTTTTTGCTATAAAGTACATCTATTTTTTTCAATGTGCTTCGTAAGATGACATGACCCAAGACTCAAAGAAATGACATTTGCTCTTAACTCCCCTCAAGTCATTTATTTATTTCCAATTGGCTTTGCAAAACAATCATCATAAAACCAAACCGGCTGCCTGAAATAAAATAGGCATTGGATATGACCAAAATACAACCAATGCAATCAACTCTACAAGGTTCTCCTCCTTAACATCTGGAGACATACCAAACATGGGGCCAATAACTCTCAGAACATTAAACATTAGCTTGATAGACCCATAGTCTTCAGCCATTATCCTAAACTCCAGTAGCACTATTTCTGATTACAGAGCATCAACTCCCTCATCCCTATCATGACGGAAAACTAAAAACAAGGATTGAGGCATGGCAGTATGCTATATCTTGAAATTCATATAGATTCACTTGATGGCTGACATGGACATGGTGGGCCATTGGGATACTTATATGATCTACTTGTAACTTATGAATAAAAATTCTGAACAAGTTGTGGGTGATATAGGAGGTACAGGAGCATCAGATTCAGGACTGCCAGGCTTGGAAATAGCTTCTTCCTGCTGGCTGTGAGATTGATGAAGAGTATCCTGTAATCTAATAAATGGAACAAGTACATTATTCAAAAGTATTTATACATGTTTATTATATATTATATTTTATGCACATATGTGATTTGTCCACATTTTTCATCCAACAAATGTGAGCTTTCGCTCACATTTCTAATCTGGTGGTTGCAAAAATCAGTCCTGTCAACATTACGGAATACAAGCTTCACAAAGAGTTTGAAAAAAATACCAGTTAACAACTAGTAGCTTCCCCTGCTTAAATAATTTTGAATGCTATGACTAATGTATTACCTTCTCATGACAACATTTTACTTGTAATATTGGTTTAACATTCTAGTGGAAAATGCTCACAGGGATAGTTTACCGAGTGAAAAGTGGTAATTTGTTTCAAAGTAACATTGCAGATGTTTCTATGCTCCCTTGTGACAGCTCGTTTTACTCCAAGCAATATAACCTGATGTGTAACTTCACAGTATTGTCATTCCAATACTACTACACGAGAGAACTATTCACATGTCATTCAACTGTGTTTGAACAATATACTTATGGCTGTTTCTAAATAGCCTGCATTGTAGATTTTAGAGAGGATGTTCAGTAAATCAGAGCAGAGTTGTCAAATTTAGCTCGAGTATAAACTATCAAGTGAATGATTTATGCAGTCTTCCTGTCTTCTGTAAGGTCTTTCCTCTGCTTCATTTTGACTTTCCCTCAAGGGCTTGAGGAAGATTCAGATAATTTTTTTTTCCCTGGAGAGGTAGATCTTATTTGGAACCATTCAGAAACATGAAAGCTGGAATTTCAACAACCTGATATTTATCTCAAAGGATATTGTAAATTAAGATACATTTTCATAGAACTGAATGAAATCAATGAATTTCCTTTAGAAGCACAATTTTTTTTTACCAGAGAGTTATCTTTTCCTTCAAATGAATTTCTGGAAATTCCTCTGAAAAACTCTCACCAATGTGGCCCATATCATTGGCAAAGAGAGGAGAAAGTAGGAGCAGGGTAGACCATTAGATCCTTCATGCCTCCCTCACTATTTAATATATATAAATACTTCCAATGACCCAGCTCCTACCACATTCCAGGGAAAATAATTCCAGATATTCACCACCTTCTGTGAGAAAAAAAATCTATGGCGCTCAGTTTTAAATGGTCTTTATCTGATAGTTATGCCACCTTGTTCAAGACTCTCCCATGAGTGAAAATATCTAACCTGTTAAGCTCTCAAAGGATCTGTTATGTTGGAATTGTCACCCCTCATTCTTCTAAAGTCCAAAGAGCACACACCAAAACTGTTTAGTTCTTCTTTGTAGAACAACTTGCTCACTTCAAGAAATGGCCTGAGGAAATCTCTTCTGTATTGCCTCTAATGTTATTATGTCTAATTATGTGTACTCTCTTATTTTGCGTAAACCAAATACAGTGCAGTAGGAGATGACAAAGCTTCACTCACAGATGAACTCCATGCTTATTACGCCCAGTTTGTCCACAAGAACAAGGAAGAACCACCACTGCGTGCCCCCATGTCCCTTGATAATCCTCTCCCTGTCTATATCAGAGGATGACATGCAAGCTGCATTCAGGAGAGTGAACCTGAGGAAAGCAACTGGTACAGACGGCTGAGTATTTAAAAACCTATGGTGACCAACTCGCCAATATATTCATAGATATCTTCAACATCTCTCTCTGGCAGGGCATGGTATCCACCTGTTTCAAACAGGTGTCAATCATACTGGTGGCCAAGAAGAATGTGGTAATCTGCCTAAATGACCATTGATCAGTGGCACTCATAAACAGTGATGAAGTGTTTTGAAAGGCTGATGTTGAAGCATTTCAGCTCCTGTCTGAGCAGTGACATTGATCTGTTCCAATTTGCCAACAATTGCCACAGGTCTAGGGCAGCTGCCATCTCACTGACTCTACACAAAGTCTATTAATGCCTGGAGAGCAAATATGAAAACATCAGGATGCTCTTCATCGACTACAGTTCAGCATTCAACATTACCATTCCCTGAAAATTGATCAGCAAACTCCAAGATCTGGGACTCAACACCCAACAGTGTTATTGAAATTCTGGATTTTCTCACCTCCAGGCCACAATTGAAGACGATTAGTAAAAACATCTCCTCCACAATTTCTATGAGGAGCAGAACAGCACAAAGCTGCATCTGATAACTATGTGGCTCGGTACAACAACAACACCATTGACAAATTCACTGATGATACGATGGGAGTGGGTTGTATAAAAAGGGGTGATGATACAGGAGGGAGATTGAAAATGTAATGAAATGATGTGCCAACAACAACTTTGCACTCAATGTCACCAGAAAATTGTTGACTCCAGGAAGGGAAACATAGAAGTGTATATTGGTGGAATAAAAGGTGGAGAGGGTGAGCAAATTTAAGTTCTTGGGAGTCACTATCTCAGAGAATCTTTCCTGGACACAACACATGACCAGCATAGTGAAGAAAGCATGCCAGCACCTCTGCTTCCTCAAGAAGTTTGCAGAGGTTTGGTATGACACCAGAAACTCTGGTAAATTTCAATGGCTGTGTAGTGGAAAGTGTACTGTCCAGCTGCATCATGGTCTGGTATGGGGACACTAATATCAATAATATCCCTGAGTGTAAATCCCTGCAAAAGGTGGTGGACACAGCCTATCACAGATATCACAGGCACAACCCTCCTGACCATCGAGAACATCTACAGACCATCAGAGAGTAGCAGTTGGCATCAAGGATCCACACCACCCAATACAAGCTCTATTCTCACTGATATCATCAGGAAAGAGGTGTTAGTACCACAAGACTTGTACTACCAGGTTCAGGAAGAGCTGTTACCCCTCCACCATCACATTCCTCAATGACAAATTCATTCAGGGACTCATTTAAAGATTCTTATTTTTGCACTTTACTGATATTTTTCCTCTCTGTATTACAGTTTGTTTACATTTCTTTATTTGTTTACATGGTGTTTATTGAATACACTTTATTTTGCACGAGCAAAAAGTGGTAACTCAGCCTCGCCCACAGGAAAAAAGAATCTCCGGGATGTATGTAATGCCATGTATGTACTCTGAAAATAAATTTGAAATTTGAATCTGTAAGGGGACCAGAATTGTTCAATATTACATGTGAAGCCTCACAAATACCCTGTACAATCTCAACAAAACTTTCCTATTAAAAAAAAACTCCAACCCCTTGCAATGAAAGCCAAAATACCATTTGTCTTCTTCATTACTTGTTGGACCTGCCTGCTAATAATTCTTGCCTGAGAGTAGGAGAATTAAAGTAAATGGGGAAAAATCACGGAGGTGGAGATGAGCCTATCATCAGATCAGTCATTACCTCATTTAATGGCGGAGCAGGATTGTTGGACCGAATGGCCTACACCTGCTCCTGTTTCTTATGCTCTTAGATCACTCACTTACAGTCTCTCTCTATTTAGTAATAACCTGCCTTTGATTACTAGTACTCTTACCTCATACTTCCCCACATTAAACTCCTCTTGCCTGTCTTTTACCTATTCAATCTACCTATTAACCTGAAGCAGAATCGCAATATCCTTATTCCAAGTCATTATGTAAATAGTGAACAAAGGTGGGCCAAGACCTGGTCCCTTCTGTATTCTACTAGTTGCCTTATACCAGTCTGTCTTTTCTTCTTCTTTGGCTTGGCTTCGCAGACGAAGATTTATGGAGGGGGTAAAAGTCCACGTCAGCTGCAGGCTCGTTTGTGGCTGACAAGTCCGATGCGGGACAGGCAGACACGGTTGCAGCGGCTGCAGGGGAAAATTGTTTGGTTGGGGTTGGGTGTTGGGTTTTTCCTCCTTTGCCTTTTGTCAGTGAGGTGGGCTCTGCGGTCTTCTTCAAAGGAGGTTGCTGCCCGCCAAACTGTGAGGCGCCAAGATGCACGGTTTGAGGCGATATCAGCCCACTGGCGGTGGTCAATGTGGCAGGCACCAAGAGATTTCTTTAGGCAGTCCTTGTACCTTTTCTTTGGTGCACCTCTGTCACGGTGGCCAGTGGAGAGCTCGCCATATAACACGATCTTGGGAAGGCGATGGTCCTCCATTCTGGAGACGTGACCCACCCAGCGCAGCTGGATCTTCAGCAGCGTGGACTCGATGCTGTCGACCTCTGCCATCTCGAGTAATTCGACGTTAGGGATGAAAGCGCTCCAATGGATGTTGAGGATGGAGCGGAGACAACGCTGGTGGAAGTGTTCTAGAAGCCGTAGGTGATGCCGGTAGAGGACCCATGATTCGGAGCCGAACAGGAGTGTGGGTATGACAACGGCTCTGTATACGCTTATCTTTGTGAGGTTTTTCAGTTGGTTGTTTTTCCAGACTCTTTTGTGTAGTCTTCCAAAGGCGCTATTTGCCTTGGCGAGTCTGTTGTCTATCTCATTGTCGATCTTTGCATCTGATGAAATGAGATAGGTAAACTGGTTGACCGTTTTGAGTTTTGTGTGCCCGATGGAGATGTGGGGGACTGCCATCCGTGCGGTACCGGATGTAAACAGCGTCTTCATTGTTGTGGTCTTTCATGGCTTGTCTCAGCATCATGCTGAAGAAGATTGAAAAGAGGGTTGGTGCGAGAACACGGCCTTGCTTCACGCCATTGGAGAAGGGTTCAGAGAGCTCATTGCTGTATCTGACCCGACCTTCTTGGTTTTCGTGCAGTTGGATAATCATGTTGACGAACTTTGGGGGACATCCGATGCGCTCTAGTATTTGCCAAAGCCCTTTCCTGCTCACGGTATCGAAGGCTTTGGTAAGGTCACCAAAGTTGATGTAGAGTCCTTTGTTTTGTTCTCTGCACTTTACTTGGAGCTGTCTGAGGGCAAAGACCATGTCAGTAGTTCCTCTGTTTGCGCGAAAGCCGCACTGTGATTCTGGGAGAATATTCTCGGCGACACTAGGTATTATTCTATTTAGTAGAATCCTAGCGAAGATTTTGCCTGCAATGGAGAGCAGCGTGATTTCCCTGTAGTTTGAGCAGTCTGATTTCTCGCCTTTGTTTTTGTACAAGGTGATGATGGTGGCATCACGAAGGTCCTGAGGCAGTTTTCCTTGGTCCCAACATAGCTTGAAAAACTCATGCAGTTTGGCATGCAGAGTTTTGCCGCCAGCCTTCCAGACCTCTGGGGGGATTCCATCCATACCTGTTGCTTTGCCACTTTTCAGTTCTTCGATTGCCTTATATGTCTCATCCTGGATGAGGACCTCATCCAGCTCTAGCCTTAGGGGCTGTTGAGGGAGCTGGAGCAGGGCAGAATCTTGGACTGAGCGGTTGGCACTGAAAAGAGATTGGAAGTGTTCTGACCATCGGTTGAGGATGGAGATCTTGTCGCTGAGGAGGACTTTGCAGTCTGAGCTGCGCAGCGGGCTTTGGACTTGGGGTGAGGGGCCGTACACAGCCTTTAGAGCCTTGTAGAAACCCCTGAAGTCGTCAATGTCCGCGCTGAACTGGGTTCGTTTGGCGAGGCTAGTCCACCACTCATTTTGGATCTCCCGGAGTTTGCGCTGAAGATGGCTGCATGCGCGACAGAAGGCTTGTTTCTTCTCTGGACAGGACGGCTTTGTAAGGTGAGCCTGCTGGGCAGCTCGCTTCTTTGCCAGCAGCTCCTGGATTTCCTGGCTGTTTTCGTCGAACCAGACCTTGTTTTTCCTGGAGGAGAAGCCCAGTACCTCTTCAGTGGATACCATACTGCATACTGCCAGTCTGTATCAGCCCAGTTATTCCAAATCTCTATTTTCCATAATGAAGCCAAATTTCAGTCTATTTGACACCTTGCCAAATCTTTTGGAAAGCTAAATGCACTCTCATCTATAGATTCCCCTCTATTAACTCATCCTCAAAGAATTCAAGCAAATTTGTCAAGCATTATTTACTTTTCATTGTAATTTGAAAGTGAGAACACTGAAAGATTCATGACATAGCTTTATACTGCAATAACATTGCTGTATGTAAACTATATTCTTATTTAATATCCATCTACTGCAGTTCCTGCCCCACCATTTCTGTGCTGCAAATTATATGAAATTTATCTTCCCACTTCTCAAATTAGAGTGCGTCCAGTAAAGAATGTAACATTGAAATATTTCAATTGAAATATGTGTCTTAATTTTCCAAAGAAATTGTGATCATTTATATACTTCTGCTGTGTCCTAGTTTACATAAAGAAAAGCATTTAAGACTAGCATTTTTACAATATGAATAGCAGCTCATCATTCAAATGATTCATGCCCACATCTTAGAACATGACAAAGCCTTAAGGGACTTAAAACTTGGAAACAATTCTTTCCACATTATGCACATTGACAATATCTAGTCCTGTGCATAGGAGTGACACAGAGTTATTTAGACACCACACAAGCAGACGGGGGATGGAAGGAACTGCCAGACCATGTGCAGGTAGATAGGATTAGTTAATGGTCAGTGCAGACATTGTGGCCCAAAGACCTGTTCCTTTATTATGCCATACAAGTTGAACCTCTATTATCCAGCAGCTCCCATGGTCTTGCACATTTTGAATCTGGTGTGGCTGACTGGTCCACACGACAAAGCGGGCCGAATCACTGAAAGTACCGAGGGGCACAACATGATACTGGGCCCCCGTATGTGTGAAGGAGAAGCCCGTGCTTACAATCATTACCCAGTGAAGGGGGGTGGTGGGGGGAGACCTGCCCCTTCTTGTCGGGCACCAGCCCAGGTCTCAGTGACTCAGCAGTGTTCCAACGTTGACCCACGGAAAAATGCATGGGCTCCGGAAGTAGGAAGATGTCATTAAAAAGTCAGTGCAGTTGTTTTGAATAAACAGACTTACTGGTTTCACTGACTCATAGATCATTGTCTACAGCAATGAGCTCTCTGAGCCCTTCTCCATTAACAATGGCGGAAGCAAGGCTGCGTTCTCGCACCAACCCTCTTTTTAATCTTCTTCAGCATGATGCTGAAACAAGCCATGAAAGACCTCAACAATGAAGACGCTGTTTACATCCGGTACCGCACGGATGGCAGTCTCTTCAATCTGAGGCGCCTGCAAGCTCAAACCAAGACACAAGAGCAACTTGTCCATGAACTACTCTTTGCAGACGATGCCGCCTTAGTTGCCCATTCAGAGCCAGCTCTTCAGTGCTTGACGTCCTGTTTTGCGGAAACTGCCAAAATGTTTGGCCTGGAAGTCAGCCTGAAGAAAACCGAGGTCCTCCATCAGCCAGCTCCCCACCATGACTACCAGCCCCCCCACATCTCCATCGGGCACACAAAACTCAAAACGGTCAACCGGTTTACCTATCTCGACTGCACCATTTCATCGGATGCAAGGATCGACAACGAGATAGACAACAGATTCGCCAAGGCAAATAGATCCTTTGGAAGACTACACAAAAGAGTCTGGAAAAACAACCAACTGAAAAACCTCACAAAGATTAGCGTATACAGAGCCGTTGTCATACCCACACTCCTGCTCGGCTCCGAATCATGGGTCCTTTACCGGCATCACCTACGGCTCCTAGAACACTTCCACCAGCGTTGTCTCCGCTCCATCCTCAAAATTCATTGGAGCGACTTCATCTCCAACATCAAAGTACTCGAGATGGCAGAGGCCGACAGCATTGAATCCATGCTGCTGAAGATCAAACTGTGCTGGGTAGGTCACGTCTCCAGAATGGAGGACCATCGCCTTCCCAAGATCGTGTTATATGGCGAGCTCTCCACTGGCCACCGAGACAGAGGTGCACCAAAGAAGAGGTACAAAGACTGCCTAAAGAAAGCTCTTGGTGCCTGCCACATTGACCACCGCCAGTGGGCTGATATCGCCTCAAACCGTGCATCTTGGCGCCTCACAGTTCAGCGGGCAGCAACCTCCTTTGAAGAAGACTGGAGAGCCCACTTCACTGTCAAAAGACAAAGGAGGAAAAACCCAACACCCAACCCCAACCAACCAATTTTCCCTTGCAACCGCTGCAACCGTGTCTACCTGTCCCGCATCGGACTTGTCAGCCACAAACGAGCCTGCAGCTGACATGGACATTACCCCTCCATAAATCTTCATCCGCGAAGCAAAGCCAAAGAGAAAGAGAGATCATTGTCTTTTTATCAGCTTAGCCCAGGCATTAAACTGCCACCTTTAGTACAAACTTCTCACAGACAGCATAGGACTCAAACACTGGTCCCAATCACTGGTGCTGTAAAGGTTGAATCTGCCATGATCAGGACTGGGGTTTGAGTCCCACGTTGTCTGTTAGGAGTTTGTACTAATGGCAGCAGATTCAACTTTTACAGTGCCAGCAATCAGGATTGGGGTTTGAGTTGCATGTTGTTTTTAAGAATTTTGTACTAATGTCCCGAGCGCTGGAGCTGTAAAGGTGTGGCGCTAACTGCTGTGCTAACTGTTCTGCCCCACAGTATTATTTACTGTTTTAAGTGTTGTTCCACTTTTAATATGTTTACATAGGGGGTTCCCTTAGGGGTCAATTTCTATTTTCCAGCATTTTCTGTGGTCTAGCAATGGCCAGATCCCAAGTCACCGGATTAAAGAGGTTCAACCTGTACCAAGTTTTATGTAAGAATCACGAGCTACCTTTAAGAGGAAAGACAAAATTTCAGACCAGTTATAAGTCAAAAGATGACTTGATAGAGGTATAGCAATCGAGTATCAACTGTGGCACGTTAACATCATCATTTGGCAGTGGGTCAGCAGGTATAACTCGGTCAAATCAATTTCGCTGTCACAGATAATACTTTTCTGATATGACACTGTGCCAAAGGCCCATTTGCTCTCTTGAGTGGACATAACAATCTTATGGCACTCAGTTGAAGTATGAATGTGATTCCTGATATTCATACCTCAATCAATATTACTACAACAGACGATCCAATATTCATCATGTTACTTCTTCTGGAAGTTTTTTGCTTGCAAATTGGTTAATGTGTTTGCTAGAACAGTGATTTACACTTTAGTGCGGGATACAAAACATCTTTAGGGATCTTGAAAGGAATGTAAAAGACACTATATTAATGCAAACTGTTTTCTATTTTCAGTTTTTTTTTCATCTTTTGAAAAACTTCACTGGATTAAGAGTGACAAGAAAATTCTTAACTGATCTATCGAGGACAAGTTGGTGTGTTTTCTCAGTGTATTGTGCGTCAAAAGAACCAAAGACTTGTTGACCCAAACCAAGGCTTTTATTAACTAAAAGACTGGAGCATATCACAAATAGGTCGACCAGTCCAGAATGACCTGGTCTGGCTAGGAGCGATCCTTTAAGACCTGCCAGTAGGTGTGGCTACACTCTCAGCCAATCACAGTCATCCTACACTACCATCTGTACATATGTACCTATACACATTGGTGATAGAATCTGTACTATCACATTCAGTGATGATTGCCAGAGTGTAGACACAAGGAAATGGCTCTTGTCCTTTACTTCAAATATATTGACTGAACATGTGGGAACATTGTCACTCACTGACCTTGGCCACCATTCTTGCCACTGATTCAGTGTATCAAGTTCCTCAAAAGTTCAAGGTCCTTCAATTCCAATACACTTGAGATTCTGATGAAACTGTAGTACATAGGATGTGCACAAATTGGAAATTATTGCTATGGTGGTTTCACAATGTTCACAATTATCAATGTTTAATTGATTTAACAACAGCTTGATTACATTTCTGTCCAGATGTACAATGCATATGACATTAAACATTATCATTACATCATTATTTTAGAGGAGTGAATTTAATCTTTCCTGGTGATGATTTAATTTATACATAGATTGAAGTTGCACTTGTTTTGAATCACCTGGAAATAGGCTTTGCAATTAAAATTATCAGACTGCCTTGCATCTTATCCTCTGAATAGATGGAATCTGTCAATATTCAATATGCCTATTTTTAAAACTATATACAGTCACGCGTCGCTTAACGTCCACGATACTTTCTGTGAAATAGGACGTTATGTAATGTGGACGTTATGCGAACACCATATTATATACTTAGCAAAGCTATATGGGATACTGTAGTGTACCTGTATTGACTAAATAGCCAAGATACTGTACACATACTGTACTGCATTTCAGCTAATGTATCTGGGAAGGTCAGATATTGATTAAGTAGGTTAATACTGTACAATACTGTAAACTTTTTATTTTTAAGTAGGGGGAAGTTCACATTAAAATAATGATAGAAAATACAATACATACATAAGCCAATAACATAGGTGTGACTATCAAGACTTATGTATTATAGGTTATGTATGTACTATACATATGCCTGGCAATGCAATTGCTTTGTATACAAGAGACAGGAGATACATGTGTTGCATGTGGGAAGCTGTTGCGTTCGCTACGTCTGGTTATATCCACTACATCCCTTTCTCTGATCAGGATTTTTGAACTCTCATAACTTAATGGGACTACATGCGGTCAGGCATCGCCCAAACGGACATTGTGCTGCACATGACTATATATCAATCTGATCTTAAAAATTTTTGAGTTGCGTTTTGTTGCACAAGAACATACAAACTGTGAGCAGAATCATGTCATCTGGCCTATCAAGCCTAATCTTCTATTCTAGCCTTGGACTCAGCTCGACCTACCTGTCTTTTCCTCATAATCCTTAATTCTCCAACAATGCAAAAATCTATTTAAATGTGTCATAAGTATATTTAATAAGGTAACCTCTCCTGCTTCCTTGGTGAGAGAATTTAATAGATTCACTATCCTCTGGGAAAAGCATTTCCTCATCTCTATCCTAAAGCAAGAGTTATTAAATCTTGATTGTTAAATAATAATCTGATCTTCTATTTTTCCTTCCAAATTGAATGCCTCGTATTTACCAACATTGCACTCTGTCTACCAAATCTTGTGCACTCATTGAATCTATCTATATCTCTGCACACTCACAGCAATCTCTGCGTAATTTGCTTTTCCACTCAATTTAATGTTATCAACAGCTGCAAAAATTGCATAAAATGAAATTGGATTTATCAGATAAATGTTTTGGATGAGGTGAAGAAATAGGAACTTTTATTACATTCTACTTGGTCATGTTCTAAAGTTAAAACCTTTTGGGTAGATTTAGGAAAGTTTTTAGAACAGATTTTTGGTACCGTATTTCCACAAAATCTTGATTTATTTTTATTGAGAAACATAGAAGGAACAAGACCTCATTTAAGATTATCATTTTATCAAGTGAAATGTATTAAAATAGCATTAGTGGTGCCTAGGAAGTGTATTGAAGTGATTTAGAAATCAGATGCACACTTATATGGATGGAAAGTTGGAAAGATGGAACACAGAAATTCAAATTGTTTAGCTTTGGAGAAAATCTAATTTAAGAAGCAAATACTCTAGTTTTTTTTTACAAATTAGGAGCCCATATATGCAAAGTTTAGGGATAGATATGTAAAAATGTATGTAAAATGTATTTACTGGAAATGTATTTCCAGTAAATATGACAAACATGGCCAGCCCTGTGAGTAGAGATTTACTAGTGAAAAGAAAAATAATCTTCCAGAATAATCTTCCTCCAGGGACTAAAACCAAACACTTGGTTTGTCAGAATCTACTTTTGTATTTAACTATCTCACCTCCAAAATCTTTTATAATTCTGTCATATTATGATAAGAACACAAGAACCTAAGAAATAGGTGCAGGAGTAGGCCATCTGGCCCATCAAGCCTGCTTTACCATTAAATGTAATCATGGCTTATCTGATGACTGGCTCATCTGCACCTTCCTTGCCTCTTCCCCATATCCCTTAATTCCCCTACTATGTAGAAATCTATCCAACCTTGTCTTAAATACATTTGCTGAGGTGGTTTCCACTGCTTTAAAGGCCAAGAAATTCCACAGATTCACCACCCTCTGGGAAAAGCAATTCCTCTTCATCTCTGTCCTAAATCTTGAGACTATGTCCCCTAGTTCTGGTCTCCCCTGCCAATGAAAACAACTTATCTCAATCTTTTCATAATTTTATGATTCGATAAGATCCGCTGTCATTTCTTCTAAATTCCAACAAGTACAGTCCCACACAACTCAATTTCTCCTCATAGGCCAACACCTTCATTCCTGGAATCAATCTATTGAACCTTCTCTGCACCACTTTCAAAACTAGTACATTCTTCTTTACGTAAGGAAAGAAGAAATCCATCATCCTCCAGATGCATTTTCACCCATGCTTTGCATAGCTGCATCATAACATCCCTGTTCTTAAGATCAATCCCTTCAATCCCTCTAGCAATGAAGATGAACATTTCATTTGCCTTTTTGATTGCCTGCTGCACCAGCAAACCAACCTTTTGGATTCATGCACAAGCACTCCCAAGTCCTTCTGCACATCAACATGCTGTATTTGTTTGCAATTTAAAATAATATTCAGATCTTCCACTCTTCATCCAAAGTGGATAACCTCACATTTGCCAACATTGTTCTCCATCTGTCACAACCATTCCTGCTCACTTAAGCAATCTCTATCTTTCTGCAGATTCTCCATGTACTCTTCACCCTTTTCTGTTCCATTCAATTTAGTGTCATCAGCAAATTTAGATACACTATAATGTCTCCTCTTCCACATCATTTGTGTATATCGTGAACAGTTGCGGGCCCAGCACTGACCCATGAAGCACACCGCTCATCACTGAGTGCCAACCAGAAAAACCCCCTGTACCAAACTCTCTGCTTTATATTGGTTAACCAATCCTCTATCATAGCTAATACAATCGGCCCCAATTTCAAGCACCCTTATCTTCTGTATAAGTCTTTAATGTGCCACCTTATCGAATGCCTTCTGGAGATCCATGCAAACAACGTCCACCTGCTCCCCTTTATCTAAGATCGCTAATTTTGCCTATCTCCTTGCACAGGATCGGATCCAAGATAACATATTTTCTTATAGGTTTAGTAACATACTGTCCAAGAAAGCCACTGCGTAGACATTCTATGAGTCCTCAACGTTGTCTCAACCAACCTGATTCACCCAATCTGTAGGCATGTTCAAGTCCCCCACAATAATTGTTGTTTCATCCTTCCATACCTCTGATATTTCTTGGTTTATTGCCCTTGCCACCATTATATTAGTTTAGGATAGCCTAGAGACAATCCTACTAGTTGAAACAGAGGGGGCCAGCAGCACCAGGATGAGGGATAGCTTCTTCCTACGGACAGTGAAAATGCTGAACCAAAGGAACTGCTCACACTAAAATATCTGAAACATTCAACACAATATTTATTTATTTTTATAGCTATAATACTTATCCTGCATATATATTATTTGTCTGCATGTGTGCAATGTCTGGCTGTGTGTCTGCATGTTTTTGCACTAAGGACTGGAGAACACTGTTTCGGCAGATTGTAATTGTACAATCAGATGACAATAAACTTGACTTTAAACATACCAATGCCACTCCTTTCTAAGAAGTATGGCATATCCCCTTGTCACTTAACAACTTCTATGTGTGCACCAAAAGACTACTTCCTGGCTGTAACTCAGTGTGGTATGGGAGCTGCTCTACACAAGATCGGAGGAACGCAGCGCAGAAATAATGTAAACTTCTCTCCCCTCCATGGACTCCATCTACATCTTCTGCTGCCCAGGAAGGCAGCCAACATACTGAATGACTCATCACGCCTCTGACCCACTCTTTTCTCCCTCCTCCCATCAGAGAGATGGTTAATGTATGAAATCATATAGCACAGACTTAAAGACAGTTTCTTCCCAGGCATCTGAAATTACCTATACCTCACTATCTTGTTACCTTTGCTCCTTGGATCCTTTTTTTTACTGTAACTCCACAATCTGTAATTTTGCTCTGGTTCTTCTAAATTGTAAGGTTCTATGTATGTTAGAGTTAGCCTGACAGACTGCTCACTGTCTCTCTCTGGTGGAATGTGATAAATAAACGAACTTAAAACTTGAAATGTAAACGCATGTTCTCATTCAAGCTCCTGTTAATAATGGATATTTTAATGTGTAATTACTTGTGGAACAGGAAAGAACAATCATTCTGAAATTGATGAGGAAATTCAAAATCAACTGCATTCACTGAGAGAAGGAGCAGTCCATATTTTCCAGATGTTATCTTGAGCCTTTACTGACAGATGGCAGTGTTGTAACTATACTCATACAATCATTAGTATTGATTAGATTTAGTTTAAGTCTAGACCCTTGAGTTCGTCTAGCAGATTGTTTGTTGCTCCAGATTTCAGCATCTGCAATGGAAAATTTGTTAGTCTGATGTCACCAAAGTACTCAGTTTGCTGGAGTATTGGGCATATATTGACATTTACTTCTCAGACAGGAAAAGATGTGCAATATATGGTCACTGCAACAATGGTACTAAATATTGGAGACATCAATAAATTAAGTACAAGCAGTATTCACTATTAAGTCATCATCAACTGTCCTGGTTTTGCAGTCTAAGAAGTATGGCAAAGCCCCTTGTCACTTAACAACTTCTATGTGTGCCTTCTTTACCACCCGATGTATTTGTATGGCCACTCAAGAAGCTGTGGACCTGACCCACCAGATCTTCTGCACAGCAATGCTTTAAACTCTGGCTTTACAAGTTAAATCATCCTGAGCAGGTCTGGATGAAATGTTCCTGAGTTTTATTGTACATACCTGTTTACATGTAAATTTTTCAGTGCAATATAAATGCAAGTTTCTTCATGCTGGTTTGATATATTTGTCAGTTTGTGAATTTGATCTAAAGACTCTTCAAATCTATTGAAGCTCCCTACTTGAGACAGGTTTTGAGATTTTAAAATCTTTACCTTGCGTTGCATCAGCTGACATTAACGGATCAGTCAAACTGCCTCGCTGGCTGAATAGGGAAAGTCAAGTTTATTATCATCTAATTGCAGAAGTACAACCGACCGAAATAGCATTCTCCAGTCCTCTGTGCAAACCATGCAGACACACAATCAGACATAACACATAAAGAAAAACAATACAAATACAGGACCCGACTAGGTATGTTGTCTCATCCCGCCACCTTGTGTGGGTTCTTCTTGGATTGGGTTCTCCTCACCTCAGCCGCAGCTATGAAGGGACCTGTTCAACAAGGGTGTCATCCAACCATGCATGGAAGATGTTCAATCTGTCCTGAAGAAAGGCATCATTGTCCTTAACTCACAAAGTTGACTTGTTATCCATTATAGTCTTGAAGTCTTGATCCCTTGCCACATGCACCTCATGTCACTGATGTCACACAGCTATCTGTGGATCTTCTGTGCATAGGAGAAGAACCTGGATTGCATAGGAGAGTTCAACCCTGGCAGAACTTGGTGCCATCTACACCTTGTTCTAAAGACTGGATCACAAGATCTGAGAAGGGCCTGGAGCTCTGCATCCAACCATGGCTTTCGGTTAGCACTGCTTGTGAAGCATTTGATCTTGGTGACATTCTCAGTGCACTTGCTGATGTAGCCAGTCATTGATTTCATATACGCTATGTTTACATGACTATTCTATGTGGCTGCCTCCCTGAACATTGAGTGCTCCCCCAACCCAGCCATGCCCTGATCTCCCTGATAACTGACCTAGTTTGCTTTGCCAGGGGTCTCTACATCAGGTTTAGTAGGATGGATATGTGATCCGATAAACCAAAGTGAGGGATGATGTGCAGCCTTATTCACACCAGTGACATTGGCGTACACCTCATTGATGCGTGGCAGAGGGTAGGCATCCAAGCTAGTGTAATGGTTGATTGTCTGGCTGTAGTCAATAGCCATTCATCTCTTAGTGTGTTTTTTCACGACTACCACTTGGGCCCGCCATGGATTCTTACTAGGTTCAATTACTCCCTCTTTAAGCAGTTTCTGGGTCTCCGCTTTGATAAACTCACGATCCTCTTTGCTGTAAGAATGGCTCTTAGTGGCAATTGGCTGATACTCAGGGGATAGATAATTGAAAAGGGAAGGAGCTTTGATCTTTAATGAAGACAGACCACAGTAACTAGCATGGGGGATGGTAAGTGTGGGTAGTGGCCCACTGAAATTTAACACTACACTGTTCATCTGAGATTGAATATCTAACCCCAGTAACACAGAGCTCCGGCATAATAAAGAGCCACACATCAGCAAGGCAATGTCCCTGCAAATTTAAAGTGACCTTACACTTGACCCCTACAGTTTTTGTAAGTTCATTACAAGCCATCGATATCTTTCGGTTTACTGGATATCGCAAATTAAGGCTCTGGCAACTTTCTCATGGATGTAGCTGTCAGTACTCCCCAAGTCTATTAGACAATCAAGTGTCTCACCATTCACCTCCCCCTTCATAGGCGACCATTCCAGCCAGTAACATCCCCCAAGTTTTAGAGTCAATTGAGCTATCACAGGGGATCTCACCTCGCCATCACTTGAAGTCGATTCAGCCTGCTCGTCTGAATATTCCCCCTTTTCACAGTTGTCTTCCATTCCTGCAGCTCCAGGGTGCATTTTCTTGTTGCTCCTCTTCTTCTTGTCAGTGGGAGTACTTTTCACCCTACATGCTTTATCGAAGTGGCCGAGTTTCCCACAATAGCTGCAGGTAGCAAATCGAGCCGAGCACTTCTATCTGCGGTGCCAGCTGTTATCACAGAAATAGCATTTTTCAGGAGTTCACTTTTTTCTTTCCTTCAGGGTTCCAGCACTCCTGGATGTTTCCTTTTCGGTTTCTAGCATTTCACTGGACCGCATGGCACCTCTCAATGTTTTGGCTAGAGGACTGCCCGGTCGTAGGTTAATGACTCCGTCTCCAGCAGCCTCTGTCAGATGTAACTGGAGTCAATCCCGTTGACAAAAGCATCCAGCTTCAAGGCATTGCGGTGTAGTTGCACATTGACTGCCCTGACATCACATTCATTTGCCAGCAAATTGAGGGCCAGTACATAAGCAACATCACTTTCCCCGGGTTTCTGGTGTCTAGTCAGCAACTGGTGTCGAGCAAGCACCACATTCCGTGGTGCTGCATAGTAAGTAGTCAGATATTCCCGAGCTATAGTCAGGCTCGTAGATCCTTGCATTACGGCAAAAGGGACCTCACCCAGCAGAGAGTTCAGGTGGACCCACTGTATCGCCTCATCGACCACGTTGTTTCGAGCCATGTAGTAATTGAAATAAGCAATAAGAGTGGTTGAAAATTTCTCTGACCCTTGGGGCAGACAGATCGATTATCAGCTGCTCTCGCTTGAGTGCTGCATCCATTTCTGCTAATAAAATTGAAGTGCCAGTTGATGAAATAGACAAAGACGATGTGGTCAAACAATAATCATGGCTTTTATTAGCAGAAACTCATGGTACAATAATGAAAGACGATAGGTGCATATACAGTTATATCCAAGGGGAGTGTCCTTAACAGTAGAGATAACGCGCAGCCAATTTTAGTATAGCAAGGCTCGCCAGAGGGGAAACAGGCAGCTTGGCAGACATTCACCACAGTCGTCGTCGTCATCGTCAGTTCTGGGTGGGAGATACGGTTGTATGCTGGATCGGCCTAATAGGCCCAAGATGACGGTGGGGCTCAGCTGACGCAAGATGGCGGCACCCTGAGGATGTACATGGTGGCGGCATGGCTGGCTCTACCCGTCGGTCGTGCTGCCTGCTTGGGGGTTGAGGGGACAT
Organism: Narcine bancroftii; assembly: GCF_036971445.1. Taxonomy (NCBI): domain Eukaryota; kingdom Metazoa; phylum Chordata; class Chondrichthyes; order Torpediniformes; family Narcinidae; genus Narcine; species Narcine bancroftii. The sequence continues at coordinate 152,838,317 of NC_091471.1, forward strand.
CATCGCGCTCTGCGTCGGAGTGAGTGATGTCATCTGTGGTGGCGGAAGTCACGTCTTCACTGGCCTTGGCAGGTGAGGCTTTGGGTAGGGCGGCGCTCATGGTGATCACGCAGTGGTAGTACCCATCGGGGCAGGAAGTCGGGTTGGTGAGGAGGACGGAAGACACTGGGCACTGGGCAATGGTGGCACCGGGCCCTAGCATGTGGCAGCGTCCATGGGAGGGGGGTAGCGAGGCGATCGTAGAGGGCTGCTGTGCTGCCAGTGGGCTTCAAAAGACATACTTTTATGTAGTGCCCTTTCTTGCTGCATCGCAAACAGAACTGGTTTCTCGCCAGGCAGTTTTGGCTCGATCGCTAATCAGACAGATACCGGGACCCACAGTATTTACGCGGGCGTGGGGCGCCTGTGGCAGTGAAGTGTTCTTCTATCAGCAGTCCCTGAGTCATGGCTGCTGTCTGGGCTGTCCATGCAGAGACTTGGGGAAGTTGGAAGTTGAAGGCTTCGGCATGGAGGGCTGCAGACCCCAAGGAGCGGACTACCTCTATAGTTTGGGCCAGGGAGTAGATACTTTCTTCTAGTAACGTCTGGCGGGCAGCTCTCGAGCCCAGACCTCGAACACAGGCATCCCTGACCAATTTCTCGATTTCCTTTTCGTTCACCCCGGGCTCTGCCAGACATGGATGAGCTAGCTCACACCAGGTCCCAGGTAGGCTTCGGCTATCTCACCTGGCTGCTGGGCCCAAATGCTCAGGAGGTGACTGGCATAGACCACGTTCATTGGGGGCTGGTACATGGCCTCCAGGTTAGCCATTGCTTCCAGGTTCTCTGTACAGTCTTTGAGGGTTTGGAAGGCACGGGGACTCATCTTCGTGCGGAGCACCACAAGTTTCTTCTGCTCCGAGCTCCCTGTGGGGCATGTGTGTATGTGTGCATATATATATGTATGTGTATATATATTTAAGAAGCCTCTCAAGTATCACAGAGATATAACATAAGACATCAATATCCATAATATTTACAAAATAACACAAAAATCGGTCCTCATGTTGATATTAAAGTGAGAAAAAAGAAGAGTCAAAATGTGATTCAATTATTATAAAGAAAAATTACAATAATATTACAAATTCAATGTCCATGTTGAACAAAGGGAGAAAAAGATAATAGAGAGAAAAAAGAACAAAATAAGAAGAACCCCCCCCCCCAAGAAACAAGAAGAAAAAGTAAGAAAAGAGAAAGAATAAGAAAAAGAAAAGATTGGCTTCACCTAGGATAAACCCCAATCCCATCAAATCACCTGACTTATCAAGGAACCTTACCACTGTGAGCACCAGGGGGAAGAGACAAGAGGGGGAATCATTAAAGATGATGTACCTTATGAACTCCATATTCTTGAAAATACTTCATACCTGTTTCTGAGGTTATAGGTGATCTTCTCCAGGGAATTCAATTATACATTTCTATCTTCCAGTGGGTTAAACCTAGCTGGGAATCAGATTTCCAAGCAACTGCTGTGCTTGGAAATTTCCTGGCCACTGAGCTTAACAAATTTTAATTGATATTTTGACAGCTTCATTTTAGGTCTTAAATCTTCGAAATATATCAATGAAAATAATTCGGGTACATGAGGGTATCCAATTCCAGTAATTTTTTTTCCCCCAGAAGATTACTAAAATCTTCCCAGAAAGGCTTCATTTTAGGTCATAACCAGGTTGAATGCAAGAAAGTAACTATTTCTTGACCACATCGGAAAACATTGGTCTTGTAGCGACCCGGTATACAAATTGGCCAATGAATGCGCCGAACATGCAGACCCCACAGGGGCCGATGACCTTTGTCCCAGGTGACCACCTGCAGGAAACAACAAGCAACAATGGGAATGATGCCCAAAGGGAGATCAGCACTGCCGTTATGTCACTCCTGTAATCAGCAGTGGGGAGAGAATATTAAGCAGACAGGCAGTGCAATAAATCAGCCTTCGACTTCATTTCCTAATATGTATGTCTTCTTTCCACACTTTGCAGTGGTGTGCACACTACATTGATGACCCGACAGGTCCAACTGTCAGTTGGACTCAAAGATGATGGATCAAGCAGCTCTTCACACAGTTTTGTTGAAGCTGCCAACTTTCTGAATGTCGCAGCCACACATGTAGTCCGAACAGGCTGAGGCTCAGTTCCACCTCCAAAAAATCAATGCTGACGATACACGTTACCACAACATGATGAGCTCATTCAAACAGGAGATGACAGCAAGCATCTTCAACTTCCCCTGGCAGCAAGGCAAATACAATACCCTAAAGGAGATATTAACCTGCACTTTCAGGCTCTCATGGCGCAAGCATGCTGCCTGATTGTTGCATATGGTTGGGTTGGGGAACTGGGCCGCATCTACCCTCATGAAAGAGATTCTCATCCTTGCTGAGGGACATAGGCCTTAGTTGCTCTTCGAGCAGATTTTCCTGGAGCAGCTGTCCGTGGATATACAATTCTTGCTCGCCAATTAGGGCTTCAGTGACCCCAGGAAAGTCGCAGCCCAGGTCGATGTGCTCTGGAGAATGAAGAAAGAAAACAGTGCATTGGTGGAGCAGATTGCTAGGCCCTGCACACAGCCAGCAATAAGGCCACAGCACACAGAGAAGGCAAGTGGACCTCCCCAACCCACAGTATTGCTACTATCACTAACGCTGGGGTGCAGGGACCCGTTGTTGCCACCCACACTACACATTTCAGGGAAACACCATGGCTGACCTTCATTAATGGCTGTGGCAGTTGGCCAAAGTGACAGACTCCTCCACATGTGGTACTCTCTGTCAGGAAGGCGCTTCCTCGTGAACACCGCCACCAAAATAATTGTCCTTCACCCCCCCCCCTCCCCGACCTATGACACCTGGAATGGCAAATCAGGACTAGCTCTAAAGCCAGTGAACGGCACCACCTTATTCTTATGAATGTTCACCACCCCCTCCACTTCAGCAGCAACTGGTTTACATGGACATTCACGATTGTGGCTGTGGTGCAACTGCTCTGGGAGCAGTCATCCTGCGAGCCCACTGCCTGCTGGTGGACCTTAAAGGCGGCGATTGCTGCACACCAGGACTTTTCAAACCATGCCCCTGGGGGAAGCCAAGTTACCCTCCCCCCACCTCAGCTCTGTTATTCTATCTGACAATACATTCACCCGGATCTGAGCAGAGTTCCCTTCAATAGTGTCACCACAGTTTTCCACCACTGAGCCAAAGCATGGGGTAAGGCACCACATTCTCAATGAGGGCCCCCTGCTCCATGCCAGGATGCACCTTGTTTTCCCCTCCCCACCCTCGAGAAGTTCACCCTCTCTAAGGGAGAGTTTTTAAAAAATTGGAGAGTGGGGATTGTGCAGCATTATGCCAGCTTCTGGGTCATCCCCTGCGCATAGTACTGAAAGCAGCAGGAGGGTGGAGGCCATGTAGTGACCATCGCTGCCTAAACGAGGCCACCACACCTAACAGGTTCCCTGTGCCCCAATCCAAGACTTTACCATTAACATACAAGAGGCTTGAGTGTTTTCAAAAGTCGAGCTCATCAGGGGGTATTATCAGATCCCAGTCCAACCTGATGACATCCCTAAAACCACCATCATTACTCCTTTTGGACTCTCTGAATTCCTAAGAATGCCTTTTGGACCTAAGAACACAGCCCAGACCTTCCAGAGGCTGATGGGTGCAGTGGGCCAGGATTTCCTATTTGCATTCATCTATTTGGACAATAAGTGTGGCCCACCTAAGGCAGCTGTGCACCGGGCTGCAGGAATTCAGACCAACTATAAACCCTGCAAAGTGCCAATTCAGGTTGGAGCATCGAAACAGGCACGGAGCAAAATCCCTGCCAAAAACATTTTGCTAAGCCCTGCACAATGAAGGGGATGCAAGAATTCATCAGTATGATTAACTTTTATCATCAATTCATACCAGTAGCGGTTCGCATTATGCACCCTGTTTTGACGCTCATAGCGGTGAAAAATAAAGACATTGCCTGGGACAATAAGACCTCAGAGGCATTCCAGAAAGCCAAAGACACCACCCTTCAGGTACACCTTAGCCAAGCACTCTCACAGTAGACGCCTCCAGCATAACAGTAGGGGGCGTACTGGAACAATTCATCAAAGGGCAATGGCAGCCCCTGGCCTTCTGTAGCAAGCATCTCCAGCCACCCGAACTCAAATACAGTACCTTTGACTGGGAACTATTGGTGTTGTACTTGACAGTCAGGCACTTCGGAAGGAACGAAGACAATTCAGGGCCTTCACAGACCATAAACCACTAACCTTTGCCTTCCACAAAGTGTCTGATCCGTTGTCGGCCAGGAAGCAGCAACACCACTCATACATTTATGAATTCACCACGACATCCAACACATCGTGGGTAAAACCAACATGGTGGCCGACGCACTGTCCCACCTCGCAATTCAGTCCATCCAGGCCCTGTCCCAGGGAATAGACTATTCTCCCCTAGCCATGGCACAACAGGAGGACCCTGAGATCTTAGCAGACAGAACAGCAGCTTCTGGCCTCAGGCTGGAGGAAGTTGCCATTGGTCCTGGCAACCAGACTCTCTTCTGTGATGCTTCCACCAACAAACCCTGCCCCATTCTGCCAGAAAAGTGAAAGAACCAAGTCTTCAATGTGGTGCACAACCTGATGCACCCAGCCATCAAAGCTTCTGTCAAAATGGTGGCCAGTAGGTTTGTTTAGCACAGCGTCTAGAAACAGGTCAGTCAGTGGGCCAAGACCTTCACACTCTGCCAGTCGTCCAAAGTTCAGATGCTCATCAAGGCAACCAGCCCTCAACAAAACATTCAAACTAGTGTGACGTCAGTTCAGCCATGCCCTTATTGACATTTTAGGACTACTTCCAGTCTCCTCTTGGGGAGAGATATCTCCTATGATTGACCGCTCCACGAGGTGGCAGGAAGTGGTCCCACTGGCCAACACATCCATCGTGACCTGTGCCACGGCACTAATTAACACCTGGGTGTCAAGGTTCAGTGTCCTGGAGCCTATGACCTCTAATAGAGGTACACAGTTCACTTCGGGACTCTGGGCAGCACTGGCCAAGTTGCTGGGAACCCAGCTCCACCCTCAGACCAATGGGTTAGTGGAACGATTCCGCGGGTACCTACTGGTATAATTCGGACCAGCAAAAGGGATCGATTTCTATACACAAATCTGATTCTGGCTACATTTCCTTGAACTGTTTTTCACGATATAATTTTCACCAAAACATAATGGTCTGTTGTGAAGTTGGTTTGTCACTGAGTAACCACAACCAATATGATCGACTTCTACTTCATTTCCTTTCCAATAGTTTTCCTTCTTTTCAATGACTGTTTTTGTATGGAAGAAGATGTACAACTTCCGGTCATTGAAACATCGATGCTCAGTTATGTTAAGTGCAACCTAATATCACTGAGAACCTAGAACATAAAAACTGGAACAGGAGAATTCCATTCCAGCCTTTGATCCAGTTCTACCATTCAATATGATCATGGCTGATCATATGGATTCAGTACCCTCTACCCGTTTTCTCTCTGCATCCCTTAATCCTTTTTGCTAATAGGTACATATCCAACACCATTCAAATGTTACTAATGAGCTTGCTTGAGTAATTATCTGTGGTCAGATGATCCCCAGACTCACTTCTCTCTGAGTGTTGAACTTTTTCCTCATATCAGTCTTTTTGGTTTTTCCCTTACCTAAGAATGGAACCCTTTATTTTGAACTACCTCAACACTGTGAACATTCTTCCTACATGTAACCTGTGCCATCCCTTCAAAGTTTCATTTATCTCAATGAGATTCCCTTTTATTCTCTAAACTCTAATAAGTAAAACCCTAGTGTCTAGTCTATCCAGTGTTTCTCCATTTGTCAGTCCTGCCATCTCAGAAATCAGACTGGTGAATCTTCATTGAACCCTGCAATACCAAGGGCAGAGAACATAAAACTGTACCATATGGGAACGGGCTCCTTTACTCACAGGGTATGTGCCAAAAAAAATGTCCAAATCACACTGAAACTCGATTTTAGTTTTTCCCTCTTTGATACATCAACACTACTGTTTTATCTGCTTCCACCAGTGCTCCTGGCAGCCAACTCTAGGCACCAAATTCTCTCTGTGTAACAAACTTGTCTTGCACTTTTTTGTAAACCACACTGTGAGAAACAGAAGTACCTTCACAGAATTTGCTCGAGACAAAAATTGAGAATAAAGAACATTTATTATACAACAATGCAAAGTTGGGTGCTTCCCCTTACCCTGGGAATACACACATACACTGGGGCTCACCCAACTTTTATACAGTTTATTTCAGTATAGAAGTACCCTCCCCCTAACATTCTTCTGCCTCCTGGATGAGTTTGGTATTAGGCAATCCTGTCTGCCTACGTGCTGTTTCTGTGAACTTGGAGGACCAGGAGGTATCCTGTCGGTGTCCCATCATGTCATTGTCCTTATTCACACCTTCCTGACTCTCAGGGCTTACTAACTTCTTATATGCAGAACTTGCTAATTCTGTCTAAGGCTTACTAATTACATCTACGGAACTTGCTGATTCTGTCTCAAAGGCTAGAAGACCTTATCTTATTCAGACTAGCTTTACTTCCTACATTCTATTATCTATCCTTATCCTATTCATACCGGCTTTATTCATTACACATATATCCATAATAGTTTTCTTCATCTTTCATATTTTCATATTAGTTTTACTCATCTCTCACAATCCTCACTTTTCTTTTAGCTACACTTAGTGAATTCTCAACTGGAATGTATTACTTGTAAACTTGGTCTTTTTCCCAGTGGGTCAGTAAACGAACTGCAGTCTCAGCATCATCAGACAGAATTTGGGAAACATACATCCTTTGGGTTATAGTGTTCTGACGAGGGGTCCATTGAATTAAATACTGCACACAGGTCTTTAGGCAGGGGAGCACCATAATGGCCAGAATAGCGAGTCCAGCTGTTATAAGGGCTGTGGGTATCAGACTCCAGTTAGCAATAAAAAGTTTAGTCCATCCCACACCGGACCAAGGTTGCCAAGTCTGAACCTGGGCATGGGAAGATTTTCGAACTCCTGAAGAAGTGTCTTTAACCGTTGTGAGCATTGTCATTAACCAGTCTTTCACAAACGCTGCCTTCAGCAGCCAACGAGTAATCGAGAGCCAGGCGGTTTTGTTGAACTGTGGCTCGTATCTGTCGTCTTTCTTCAGCCCATAAATTCAGGGCCATCACTGTCTGTTCGGTGATGATCTCCAAGGCTGGAGTCTGATTAAACTATTTAAATGCCAAGCAGCTGTGGTGTTCTGGAGCAGCTTACGTCGTTTACAACTGGAACTCCCCTTACAGTGGTGGTTCTTAACATTCTGAATGTCTGTGTGACCCAAAGGATGATTTACAGGAGACCAAGTTGGGGAGGGGTGTTTCTTTTCACTTAACCTGTGAGTTGCAGCTTGTCTGCAAACATTAGCATAAGTATCACTGAACCTGTGAGTTGCAGCCTGTCTGTGAACATTAGAATATAACATATAACATAACAATAACATAACAATTACAGCACGGAAACAGGCCATTAGGCCCTTCTAGTCCGCACCGAACCAAACACCCCTTTCTAGTCCCACCTCCCTGCACAATGCCCATAACCCTCCATCTTCTTCTCATCCATATACCTGTCCAACCTTTTCTTAAATAATACAATTGACTCCGCCGCCACTATTTCTTCCGGAAGATCATTCCACACAGCTACCACTCTCTGAGTAAAGAAGTTCCCCCTCATGTTACCTCTAAACCTCTGCCCCTTAATTCTTAACTCATGTCCTCTTGTTTTAAACTTTCCTCCTCTTAACGGAAATAGTCTATCCACATCCATTCTGTCTATCCCTTTCATAATCTTAAATACTTCTATCAAATCCCCTCTCAACCTTCTACGCTCCAAAGAATAAAGACCCAATCTGTCCAATCTCTCCCCATACTCCAGATGCTTAAACCCAGGCAACATTCTGGTAAACCTTCTCTGAACTCTCTCCACTCTGTTTATATCCTTCCTATAATTAGGCGACCAGAACTGCACACAGAACTCCAAATTAGGCCGCACCAACGTCTTATACAATCTCAACATCACCTCCCAACTCCTATATTCCATGCAATGATTGATAAAGGCCAGCATACTAAAAGCCTTCTTCACCACCCTATTCACGTGAGTTTCTACCTTCAGGGAACGATGTACCGTTACTCCTAAATCTTTCTGCTCTTCTGTATTCCTCAATGCTCTCCCATTTACCACATATGTCCTATTCTGATTCTTCTTACCAAAATGAAGCACCTCACACTTATCAGCATTAAATTCCATCTGCCATTTTTCAGCCCACTTTTCTAAGCAGCCCAAATCCCTCTGCAATCCTTGAAAACCTTCTTCATTATCCACTATTCCACCTATCTTAGTATCGTCTGCATATTTACTAATCCAATTCACCACCCCATCATCTAGATCATTAATGTATATAACGAACAACAATGGGCCCAATACAGATCCTTGAGGCACACCACTGGTCACCGGCCTCCAACCTTCGCTCTATCTCTGCTACATGTACAATCCTGACTAACATTCTGTCTGTCATTGTCCCACCATCTTCTTTGTGCTATCTCTTTAAAACTCCTCTTTTTAATATCTGTAGAGGCCGGAATACAAACCAAGTCTACTCCCCTAGGGCTGTTCTGTTCCCCTGGTCCATGTTGGGATCCTATATTAACCCATACTAAATAAGGTACCCCACTATGACTATACTCTATACCTGCGCCCTGACTGCATTCTAAAGGTAAATAATCGTCAACTCTGCTGACCCTATTCCAGGAGGTCTTAATACATTGTGAGCAATTTGGTGATTTCCCAAAAATTGGGAACCAACAAGTAAACAAAACAGCAAACGGTAAAAACAACATTACAGCACTTTTTCCCGGCGTAGTGTAACTTTCAGATCAGAAGGATGAAGGACTGCACGCCAGATGGAGGGTAGATTATCAATGTCTTTAGTCCGTGGATCAGCAGCTTGTTTAATTCGTTCTATGTGAGTCCACCCCTTTTCTTTCGTTCGCACTGCAGTGTCTGTAATCAAAAGTACACAATAGGGGCCGTCCCAGACAGGTTTTAGTTGGTGATCTTGCCATGCTTTTACATAAACCCAATCACCAGATTTAATAAAATGAATAGGATGCTCCAGGGGTGGGTTTTGAGCTAATAAACCCTTCTGTTTTAATTTGTTTAAAGAGGCAGAAAGTCCCTTTAAATATTTGGATATGTACTGGTCGTTCGCCTCAGGAGTAGGGGTATTAAAAGGTGACATACAAGGTTCGAGTATACCATCTTTCACCAACTGGTCAATTACTGGCTGCAGCCCCTTTCGGCCAGCCATCGGAATTGGATACTGCTTTCGTCTAATTACTTGCTCAGGATCTTTTAAAGTAACTTGCAAGGGAGGAATATCTAACACTCCTCTATTGCCTCTTTTTGCCCATACTCCAGGATTTATTAGTTCCCGATCCTCCTCGGTTAATACATACAATTGAACCCCGATACCTGATTCCTGTGGTATGGTGCCATAGCCAATTGGTCCTGTAAATCTCATCCTAACAAACAAACTCCAGCTTGGGGAACCAGTAGATGTCCTCCATTACTATCTTCTCTCCCATTTGTATTCTTACATCCCTTAATACAGGGACCATAAAATCTCTTCCTCCTACTCCCAAAATCATCACTGTCCCCTCTATCTTAACACCCTCGGGTAGTTGTAAAATACTAAACCGGGCTGCCCCAGAATCTACTAAAAAGGACATCTTGTCACTGTGGGGTTCTATGCTTAAATTTAACAATGGTTCTCTGTGCAGCCCCACGGTGTGTATTGACTGAGAACCATGACCCCCCCCCTATTCATAATCTGCTTCCATCTGTCGGACTCTGGCTTTACCCTACCCTTAATTTAGTCTATGTGTCGTCTGAGTCCAGCGTGTTCGTTAAATGAAGTGATAGGAGAATCATTTTATTACACAGCACAAGAATAAAGCTTAACAGAGCTCTGGTTCAGTCGTTAGTTCATAGGTCACCTGCACAGTGAGCTATTCCCCAAGACTGACCTCTACTGTCCAGTCTCTACAGTTTATCTAGCTCAACCTTATCATACAGAACAAAAGTAGGCTTTCTTTGCTAGATTTCTTGCATAAGATTTATCACAAGTAATTCCTACTCTGCAGTTATCTGGGGTGTAGAGCTCCCATCTTAATCCTCAAGGCCAGAATATCCTGTTGTTTTGATCAGAAATCAATTCATACCCCAGATATTTCTAATTATTTATTTGTTCTCATCTGGCCATATTCTTCTGATCTAATCAACATCTCTTTTTGCCTTAACCTTCCTACTAAATTGTTTCATACATATCCTCTCTTTTGTATTTTGGGAGCAGGCAATTCTAAACCTACTGTAATCAGCCAACTTTGCTACATACTGTGGCTGCCCCTTACTTACATTACTCTTTCCCTTCACCATGAGGTAAATATTAAATTGTTACATAATACTGAATTCATGTATACAAACTGAATAGAACATAAGCATATATTCTACATCTACGATTAATTAACCCCTATATTCCAACACATCAGTGCTTAAGATCGCGTCTCCCTGGCTCGCATTGGGCATTCTCTCTTAAAATGATCATCCTTTTTACAATGGTAGCAAATTAATGCTCCTGTTTCCCAATTCCTACCGGGATTACCACGAGGTCGTGGGAACGGTCGTCGTCCCCGGAATTCCCCTCTACACTTGCCCCTGCTCTGGTCTCTACTCTCTCACTCCCGGAGCTCCTCCCAATGTCCAGGAGCTGGCACACAGCCCCTACCCTTTCCTTGCTGTCCCTCCATGACTTCCTTGACTGCCTGCATCAAAATCAGCCTTTCCTTTCTGTTTATTGGGTATTCTCTCTTAAAGTTACGCACCTCCGTACTAGTAGAGGCACATTTACAAAACCGAGACCCCCTCCCATGGGAACTTCCCGTAAAGGTCTCATCCAGTTAATTTCTAGCTTATCCTCTCCTTTATAATGTCTAGATTCCTGCTCTCCGGGAAATGAATCAAAGGGTTCTGCCCTTCCCTCCCGGAGGGTCTCACACTGTTTTGAATCAAAGTCTCCTCCCTCTCTTGACAATTGAGGTGGTAATCTAGTACTTTGTGAACAGATCATCATACCACCCCTACTTTCTTCTCCTTTCTTTAGCTGTGGGGGAGGAGGGGAAGGTGAAGAAGGGTAGAGCATAGGAGAGAGGGGAAAGATAGGAGCCGGCATAGGAGGAGCATAAGGTGGAGGAAGGGAATGTAACACATCCCATCATTGTGTTTCAGGGACAAAAGATTTCTCATCCTTCTTGTCCTTACATTGAAAACCAGTTGATCAACCGATCCACTGAGCCAGCAGGCTAGGCTGCATATTCTCTGCTCTCAATATTATCTCTTTGTTTTTGATAGAGCCAGATGTTCAACACCTGACACATCCAGTCCTCATCGGATCCGAACTTTGGCCAATATACCGAATTCCCTTTTATCGGGTTTTTTTAACCCATTCCAGGCAGCAATACCTGACCATGATCTGTTTGTCTTTCCCACGGGTTTTCCCCGCACCCCAATCAGATAGCATTAATCCTAACGGACTTTGCTTAGTTATCTGATTGTCCCATCCTTCCTTAGGACTATTTCCCTTGCTACTCACACCTCCCATACTAACAGGGAAGTAAAATTCCTCTTACGGGATCCAGTAGCTATTCCTAGCACGCTTCCTTAACATCCTCCCTTCGTTTGTTCTCAATGCCTCTTCTCGGATATCACTCGCTTCGTCCACTGACAAGTCACCCGCTGTCCGTGAGTCCAGCTGAATCAGCCGGGGTGCACCTACCCTCTGTCAGTGGAGGGAGTGGGATCCCGGACGATCCCCCATTTGTGAGAAACAGAAGTACCTTCACTGAAATTGCTCGAGACAAAAATTGAGAACAAAGAACATTTATTATACAACAATGCAAAGTTGGGTGCTTTCCCCTTACCCTGGGAATACACACATACACTGGGGCTCACCCAACTTTTATACAGTTGATTTCAGTATAGAAATACCCTCCCCCTTACATTCTTCTGCCTCCTGGGTGAGTTTGGCATTAGGCAATCCTGTCTGCCTATGTGCTGTTTCTGTGAACTTGGAGGACCAGGAGGTATCCTGTCGGTGTCCCATCATGTCATTGTCCTTATTCACACCTTCCTGACTCTCAGGGCTTACACTAACTTACATGCAGAACTTGCTAATTCCGTCTAAGGCTTACTAATTACATCTACGGAACTTGCTGATTCTGTCTCAAAGGCCAGAAGACCCTTATCTTATTCAGACTAACTTTACTTCCTACATTCTAATATCTATCCTTATCCTATTCATACCGGCTTTATTCATTACACATATACCCATAATAGTTTTCTTCATCTCTCACAACACCTTCAACTTAAATGCATGTTCCCTGAGATGTTGCAGTTTTATCAAGGCAGAATGATTCTGTGTGCCCCTATTACTGCTGTTCATAATTTTATAAAGTTATAAATACCTCTCCTTATCCTCTAGTGCTCCAGAGAAAATAATATGATTTGATGAAACTACAAATCTCTTTCTGTCCCCTTTCAAACACCTCCACGTGCTTTCAGTATTGGAGCACCCAGAATTGCACACAATGCTCCAAGGCCAACCTACTCTATGGCTGCAAACATGACTTCACTGGGCTCTTCCTTTCCTCAATTGACAACATCTACCAGGAGCAATGCTTAAATTGTGCTCAAAGTATTACAGAAGATCCTTTTCATCCAACACAAAGTATCTTTGACCCACGAGCATCAAGTAGAATAAAAATCAGGACTGCCAGGCTAGGAAATAGCTTTTTCTCCCAGACTGTGAGATTGATGAATAATATCCTGTTGCTGAGTAAATCGTGCCAAAATATATGTATGCATTTATTTTAATTATATCTTTATGTATATATGTGAGATTAAATACTGTCTAGTGTGTGTGTGAGTACAGTGGGCTTGTCTCGTCGGGTCACGTATGTAGTCAGATGATAATGAACTTGAACTTGAAATTCCTTACTCTTATACTTAATGCTGCCACTCATGAATTAAGCATGTTATTCACCTTCTTTACACCTTTATCTTCTTGTGTCCCCACTCTCATGAATCTATGGTCCTGAACCCCAAGATGTCTCCACACATCAATGCCATGAAGAGCACTTTCATTAACTGAATACCTTCCCCCATTAAACATGGCAAGTCATCATCACTGGGCTTGATTAGCATTTTCCTCTTAGTTTAACTTTGTAAAATCTGTTGAAATATACATTTTCTGTACAAAACAAACACAAATCTTTGTTTGCTGGGTTGTGAGGCCTTTTTAGAGAGGAAAAAAAAAGTAGATGTAAAGATGGAGATTCTTCGCCATTACATCAAGTCACCTACTTTCATAAAAGTTCTGAAGAATGATTCAACAGGCAAATTAAGATCCATCTGGAGGGTACACTCAGAGGTGCAGTGAAGTCGCTCTACGTCCAGCATAAAGGTGTGAGAGATGGGAAAATTGATCTAAAATTATGAACATGGAAGAAACTAAAATTCATCAGTTAATGGCTGTAACCAGTACAAACAGGATAAGCTTGGGGATTAGGATGCAGGAAAGCAGAGTCAGCACGATTAACATAAGAATCTTCTGTGGGACAAGAGCCACCATAAGACTAAGAAAAGGAATGGTAAGGTATAATAGAATGTAGGAAGTTGAGGTAGTCTGGATCAGATAAAGGTCTCCTAGCCCTAGATAGAAGTACCAAGTCCTACATATCTAATTAGCTAACCATACACAGATTTATACATATGAAACTAGCCAACCCTAGATAGAATGAGTCAACTCCGCATACCAAGAGATTGTAGCCCCGAGAATCAGGAAGGTGTGAATAAGGACAATGACATGATGGGACACCCACAGGATACCCCCTGGTCCTCCAAGTGTACTGAAACTGCACGTATGCCAAACCCATCCAGGGGGCAGAAGAATATAAGGGGGAGGGCACTCTGATACTGAAATTGACTGTATAAAAGTTGGGTGAGCCCCAGTATATGTGTGTATTCCCAGGGTAAGGGGAAGCACCCAACTTTGCATTGTTGTTGTAATAAATGTTCTTTGTTCTCAATTTTTGTCTCGAGCAATTTCTTTAAAGGTACTTCAATTTCTAACAAAGGGATTGCAGCTAAAAGTGGCAAGGTGATTGACTTCAGCCTGACAGCCGCGTTGACGAATTGCCCCATCACTGATCAGCCTAATGAATGTTTTACTATGATTTTATATTCAACTTATTATTGTTATTATATTAATTGAGTCCTATTTTCTGTATTTTCTTAAAACTTAAATAAAATATTAAAATTTAATATCCTGCAACTGAGTAAATCATCCCAAATGTATATGAAATTAAATACTGAGGATTGTGTGTGCGTATGCATGTGCGCACCGTGGCTTTGAGAAACTGTTTCTTCTGGTTACATACGTAGTCAGGTGAAAATGAACTTGAAAGTGAATATCCCTACTCATGCCTATTACCCCGACTGATTAACGTAAGCATGTCATTCATCTTCTTTACACCCTATCTACTTGTGTGCCCACTCTTATGAAACAATGGTCCTGAACCCCAAGATCTCTCCACTCATAATGCACTGCTATTAACTGAATATTTTCCCCTTCCTTTAAACTTGGTAGGCTTGATTGACATTTCCTCTGAATTTTACTTCAAACTATCTGTCGAAGTATAATTATTTTATCCAAAATGAGCACAGGTATTTGTTTGTTGGTTTGATACATGTGCTACTCATTTATCATTGATTGAAAGCCACTTTTCAAATGGATTGAAACTCCCAACTTGAGGCAAGTTTTTAGATTCTCCAAATTTTGAGCTTGTGCTGCAATGAACTGGCATTAAAGGAGGAGACTGACTGCCACACTGGCTGCTGGCTGATTAGGGACAAAAGACAACAATTGTCACCTATTCAGAGGGAAAGGAGGTGAGAATTGTCCAGGTGATCTGCAGACAGTGTGTCTGCAACAAAAGACCAACAACTTCTAATTAAGTAGGATCAGATGCAAATTTCCCCCCCCCACCCGAAAATAAACCACATTCCACCCGAAAATAAACCACATTCATTATAAAACATTTTACCATTGCAGTCTTATCACATTTTGTGTCATCTTCCTAAAGACACTTTGCCACAGTACATTGTGGAACCAACCATGTATTTTACTACATATGGTCCCTGCCAATAATGTGGCTCCTGCAGACTGTGTCTCCCTCCTCAGTTGTTTGAGACACGTTCCTGCCAATATCAGCTCTTCAATGTCCAGAAGTGGAAAAGACCTCAGATTCTGTTCTGTTCTTTCCCCTTAAGGCCCTTGGGTTGTCTGCTCTTGTACCCTGGATTATTCAAGATTCAGGAATCAAATTTATTTATGTCTAAAGGCCCTTTCTTGCTTTCATCCCATTAAATTGGCTGTTCAGTGTCTGTCGGACTCTGGTTTTACCCTACCTTAATTTAGTCTATGTGTCGTCTGAGTCCAGCGTGTTCGTTAAATGAAGTGATAGGAGAAGGTATAGATTTGTCAATTCCAAATTATAAACACCCTTTCTTTTTGGATGTTTCTGAAAAAGCACACACGATTGTTGGTGTCCTTTTTCAGAAAAAAGAGGGTGGAAGATGTGTGCTCATATATGTGAGTATAACATTAGTTCCGACTGAAAACAGACACCCACCATGCACGAGATATGCAGCAGGGGTAGCAAAGATTTTACAAAAGGTGGCACACATAGTGATGGGACATGCCCTGATGGTATTAACAACACACAGTATTGTAGCATTTGTGAGCTTGACAGCGTTTACAATGACGTCACTGAGGCAGATGAGATTGGAAAAGATCCTGAATGCTCCAAATATTACATTTACCCATGAAGGCATTAACATGGCAGACAATATGGGAGAGGGAGAACCACACTGTTGTGAAAAGAGGGTTCTAAGCGATATTAAAATAAGACCTGATTTACAGGCTTCACCCTTGAGAGAACCAAATGAAACCTTATTTACAGATGGTTGTTGTTACAGACATCCCACGGACGGATTAAAAGCCGCCTATACAGTAGTACAGAGAACCACAGAAGGATTTGAAGAAATTATTACAGGGACAGTGAGAGGCAAGGAGTCAGCACAACTGGCCGAACTACAGGGAATGATAGCAGCATTAGAATGGGCAGAAGGAAAGGAGGTAAATATATATATATATATATATACAGATTTGGCATATGTGATAGGGACAATACAGGTTGAGCTTAGTCAATGGATTAGAAGTGGGTTTTTAACAGCAGCAAGGACCCCAATTAAACACGAGAAGGATGTTAGGAAATTGGCTGAGACCCTCTTGAAACCAAGGGCATTAGCAGTTATTAAATGTAAGGGCCATGATAAAACAGATACGATGGTAGCTCGGGGAAATCAGGAAGCAGACACGGCCCCAAAAAGGGCAGCAGGGTATGGCCCTCAGTTTATTATGATGCAGGCAGATAGAATGGCACATGACTTATTGCCACCTTGTGAGGTAGGAGTAATAATTCAGGAACAAGCGCAGGCATCACCGCAGGAAATGATGGTATGGAAAAAAGGGGGGAAACCGAAGATCAGGCACTGTGGAGATCAATGGACGGTAGGCCAGTATTACCATCTGGACTCATGAAACCCCTCCTGGAGGAGGCGCATGGGTTAACCCACTGTGGGAAGAAACAGATTATAAGGTATTTGGTACATTGGTGGCACCCCTTCCTGCCGGCGATGGTGGAGAATCATAGCAGAGAGTGTAAGGTATGTATGACATATAATGTCAAGGCGACTGAAACCTCACGAAGGACAGTTTCTGTTGCCTAAGTTACCAGGGCAGGAAATTGTAATTGATTACACAGACATGATAGAGATGGCAAGGGGATATTGATACCTCTTAGTAGCAGTAGATGTGTACACAGGTTGGCCAGAGGCAATCCCTGCCAAAAGAGAAGATGCAAAGATGGTAATTAAGTTCCTAATCAACCAGTACATTCCTATACACGGGTTTCCTAGGAAGATCAGGTCAGATAATGGAAGTCATTTTAAGAATGAAGATTTACAGGAGGTAGAAGCGATGTTGGGGTTAAAACATGCCTTTGGAACAGTGTATCATCCACAATCCCAAGGAAAAGTGGAGAGAATGAACCAAACAATAAAAGGTAAGATCGGGAAAGTACAGGCACGGACCAAATTAAATTGGGTGGATGCGCTGCCCCTGGCATTAATGTCAATAAGGAGTTCGGAAAGTTATGTGACAGGATTTACTCCGTATGAACTACAAACGGGGCACCAGTTTCCGGGACCTGGAGCCGGGATTCATACCACAAAGGAAGAGGTAAGTCCAATGAAATGTAAGCTTTATTATGATAAACTAACGGCTCTGGTATCAGCTTTTTCACAACAGGTTGCAAGTACCGAACGGAAAGGTGAAACCACGATACCATCAGTTGCTGAGTGGGTTCTGCTAAAGGTGATCAAAAGAAAGTGGTCGGAGCCCAGGTGGACCGGGCCCTACAGAGTGGTGGAAAGAACATCCCACACAGTTCGACTACAAGGAAAAGGAGAGACGTGGTATCACTGGAGTCAGTGTACAGCAACGGACCCACCTACACCGACACTGGAACAGATTCGAACAGAGGTGACTGAGCACCTGTGAAGCAACTACGGACTAAGAACTTTTTGAACGGCTCCCTTTAAAGAGACTATTGGATTACAGTGATTATATTTCAGGATTTGAAGTGATATATCCATTGCTTAAGTAGAATAAAACTCATCTCAGCCTGTGCAGTCCAATCAAGTGTAGCTCCCAGATTCCTCATCCCCTGCTCATTCACCAAAGTTCGCAGTGGATGTGTCAACTCACCATACGATAGGATAAACTGCCTACTATAACCTGTCAAACCCAAAAACGAAAGCATTTCCTTAACTATCTTAGGTTTTGGATGATGTAGTATCGCTGTACGATGCACAGGGGATATCCCTGTACCTTTCGCTGAGACCATTCTTCCTAAAAAGGAGACCACTTGTCTACAACATGGCAACTTTAAATGAGAGACTTTAAAACCTGCCTTGAACAGCTGCACTAGCAGGAGTTTTGTGGCCTCCAAACAGGAGACAGGTTCAGGTGCTGCCAATAAGATATCATCTACGTACTGGATCAGAACTACCCACCTGGCAGTACTAGCCCCCCCCCCCCAGCGGTTCTTCAAAACCTGATTGAAAATCCCTGGGGATAAGATAAAGCCCTGCGGGAGTCGAGTATAATATAACTTTATACCTCTATACGTAAAGGAAAACACATCTCTAAACTCTTCTGCCAACGGCAAACAAAAGAAAGCATTCACTAAATCTATACAAGAGAACCACTTATGGTCTGTAGTTAAAGCAGTCATGGCGGTATATGGGTACGGTACTGGAACTGTGGGTGTTCACACAATACCATTAATGCGCCTTAAGTCATGGGCCATCCGATATTTGCCCGTGTCCTGTTTCGGAACAGGTAAGATGGGTGTATTCCAACTTGAACACGAATGTTCCAACACCCCTGAATACATATGGCCATCAATGGTATCTGTCAGACGCAACTCAGCCTTGGGTTTATGGGGATAATGTGTCTGCCAAATGGGAGTATAATCTGAAAGTTCAAATGTTATGGGATCAACCTGCTGGCAAAAACCCACATCTGCTGGTCCCACTGACCAAAGGTCCTCAGGGATAGAATCTAACATAGGGGCAGAGTCAGGATGATCCATCCTTTCTCTACCATGAAAGCGTTCAATTTGTCTATGCTCAAGGAGGACCCGATCATTTGAAGGGTACAAAATCCTGTACGCCTGACCAGATAGAGAGAACTACACTATCGGTAATTGAGTGTCTGACCAGTCCCTCAAGGACATCAAGTTCTGACACATCGGTCCCAAATCTTTTGCCTGGCGATTAGTGCCAATTGCAAGAGTGACATGAGGAATAGCCTCGCCACTCCCTCCTTTCCTGCCACTATGTAGTCCGAATGTAGTCCGAATGAATCTCCCATTGCATGCCTTCTACCTCTTCACAAAAGGCATGCTGATATATTTCATCCCCATCTCTATCGTAAAAGAGGGTAACATGGAGGGGGTCCAAGGGAGGGGTATATGGGTGTAACGTCTGGATCCACGGCTTCCATTGATTATAAAGCTTTAGCAACCCTCCCTTCTGTGGGTCCTCTGGTTCCAGCAGCCCCCAGTAAATGTCGGCCCATAGTCCCTCAGACGTGGATCCTCCAGCGGCTGACAACAACATCTGAGAACTGAAACAAAGCTTAATTAATGAACAGCTCATTGAATATCCATTTGGAAAGGTGACCTCTATTCCACTAGGTCTGCAAAGGATCGATGCTCCACACCTGACCAGCAGATCTCTGCCCAAAAGATTAGTAGGGCACATTGCCGATAGAATATATTGATGGGTGAAAGTCTGTCGTGCCACAGAAGTGACTAGTGGTGTAGAAAACGGCAGATTTTCTGGTGTACCCGAGAACCCTATCAACTGGACGCTAGAGGATGACTTTTTAGATTGAAACTCAGCGCCAGTAAGTGTTGAAAATCTGGCACCCATATCTACTAAAAATGATACTTCCATGTCCATCACTTTAATCTGCAGGAAGGGGTCTGCCAACCTAGCCTGCTCTTGGGTGCTCGGGCCCCGTCACTGCTGGTAACATTGCTCCTCCTCCGTCAGCAATGGGAATTGTCTCGTCGGAACGAGAGCCGCATGGGGTGCCTGATGAACCGGGGGTGGTGCTGACGATCTCTGGGGCTGGACCCAAGGCTCATATTGTGGTAGTCCATATCCCCTTCCCCCAGTGTCCTGAAGACCCCACGCTAGGGGGCACTCTCTCTTCCAGTGTCCTGGTTGACCACATCCAAAACATACGATGGTTGCACTCGTGGAACACCCCGACCTCTCCCTCTTACTCGGAATCCCCCCATTGGACCTCCAGACCTGCCCCCGTAGATGGGACCTAGTGCCCAATTTGGGGCCGGGTGCCAATTCATATTATTCCCTTGTGGTGGCTGCAGTGCCTGCTGAATCATCTGGTTCGCACCCTTTGAGGGATTCTTTTTTGCCTCATTTGCTTTTTCCTAGCCTCCTCAATTTGTCCTCCTTTTGCTTAGCCCTATAACGCTTCATGTGATGGGCCAAATGTTTTTCCCATTGCTCAGTCGAGCAACCAGGAATATCAGGGTTATTCTCTAATGCCTCCCTGACTACAGCTGGCATCCTGCTCGTTACTGCAGACCTAAATAGTGTAGTCTGCAAGGGTTCTGTGGCTGGGTGTACTCCTGCTTTATCCGTCCAACTCTCCTTACACTGACTCAAAAAGGTCGAGATCTCCTCATCCTCCTTAATGGAAAAGGTCAGGGACTGCATGACACCGGGGCAAACGGGAAACTTATCCCACATTGCACCTCCTAGTGCCGTAGCATGTTTGGCAAATGGTTTGGCATCAGGGCACCTAGTGGTTCCTGCGACCATTTCTACTTGCTGTATTTCCCACAGCCCAAGCTGTAAAGGGGGTGGAGTGATCCTCTGACATTCCTACCAAGAAGGCATTCTCAAGTATCTGTTCTTGCTCTCTCTCATCTGTTTTATCCAGTCACATACTAGTTTCCCTTACTCTACATACATCATTCTGTATTTCCTTCGTTAACTCCTTCATTTCCTCCACCCTTTCCTGCATAACTCTCTTAAGTCTCTCCTTCGCCTCCTGAAGTTCGTGACCCGCTAATTCAGTGACATTCACTATTCCCTCACTTATCTGCTTCGCTGGCATCTGGGGAGTCGGAAAAGGTGGTAGCAACGTCTCTGGTAACTTTGGATATAGCGGGGCTGATGGCTTAACCTCCCCTGTCACCTCCTTCCCCTTTCTCTCCTTTTGGATAGGGGATGCCTTTTTAGTACCATGCTGAAGGTTTGTTTCCACAGCCATGCAAGCCAATGTCATATTATGTAAATATGCTCTCCTCTGCTCCTTCGCTTCCTTCTGTTGTTTAAATTTTCTTCTATTCAAGATAGACCCTTGTCCCTCTTTCTCATGTTCCTGTACCTCCTTTGTCGCCTCCCTTTCGGCTTCTCCTAGATACCATTCAAGCCTAATTTTTCCTAATCCTCGCGGCACCTTCCCCTGACTCTGCAGCTCTTTCCATATCTGATCGTACCGTTTCATAGCCTTTACTTCCTCTCCCTTCGGTAGTCCACCCATTAATTGACTCCTTGTTTTTTCCCCACTGCTGGTTTACAGATGAAGGAATCCATTCACATCCCCCATACTCCTGATATTCCCCTAATTCTCTTTCCATCTTTCGTTCCTATCTTTTTCCTTCAGACCTCGTAATTCAATGATTCTCTCACCTGATAGAATTTCGCCCCCCCCCCCCCCCCACCCCCGGTCAATTTACCTTGAACCTTCACACTTTCCTACAAACACAAAAGGAAAACTTATCACAATACTAAAACAAGTAACTATTATACAATATTGAACAAGGAAAACTTAGCCCACTACTAAAAAATGTAACTATTATACAATATTGAACAAGGAAAACAGCACACTACTAAAAAATGTAACTATTATACAATATTGAACAAGGAAAACAGCACACTACTAAAAAACATAACTATTATACAATATGTTCACTAAATCTATTTGGACAAGAACTCTAACTTTTATATCTATGTCTCTACTAGAGGACTCTAACCCCTATTTTTCTAGGGGGACTCTAACCCCCGTTTTTATTCCAGGGAACTCAAACCCCTGTTTTTTCAGGGGCATCTAACCCCTGTTTCTCTTTTTCTTTTCTTTTGGCTTGGCTTCGCGGACGAGGATTTATGGAGGGGGTAAATGTCCACGTCAGCTGCAGGCACGTTTGTGGCTGACAAGTCTGATGCGGGACAGGCAGACACGGTTGCAGCGGTTGCAGGGGAAAATTGGTTGGTTGGGGTTCTAACCCCCAATTTCTCCAGGGGACTCTAACCCCTGGGTTTTTTAAGGGTAAGCTTTATTCATTGGCTTCTACTAGGACTTTTGCAGAGTGGTGACAACACACAATTTTATCATTGCCAATAGCAGAACTTCGTTTAAACAGGCGTCTGCTTACCTCCTTTTGTTGAGTGGCCACCTGTTGTTTTCACCACACCACAATCGACCAGTGTTTCATCTCTTTCTTTTCCATCACTTCTCCATCTTCATCACGTCGGGGTCACCAAATTGTCGGACTCTGGTTTTACCCTACCCTTAATTTAGTCTATGTGTCGTCTGAGTCCAGCATGTTCGTTAAATGAAGTGATAGGAGAAGGTATTCGGTTCAACAATCAGTTTATTACACAGCACAAGAATAAAGCTTAACAGAGCTCGGTTCAGTCGTTAGTTCATAGGTCAACTGCACAGTGAGCTATTCCCCAAGACTGACCTCTACTGTCCAGTCTCTACAGTTTATATAGCTCAACCTTATCATACAGAACAAAAGTTGGCTTCCTTTGCTAGATTTCATTATCATACAGAACAAAAGTTGGCTTTCTTTGCTAGATTTCTTGCACAAGATTTATCACAAGTAATTTCCTGCTCTGCAGATATCTGGGATGTAGAGCTCCCCATCTTAATCCTCAAGGCCAGAATATCCTGTTGTTTTGATCAGATATCAATTCATACCCCAGATATTTCTAATTATTTCTTTGTTCTCATCTGGCCATATTCTTCTGTTCTACTCAACACCTCCTTCTGTCTTTAGTGAGTTAGTTTCCATTCTCTTTATTTCTGACAGTCTCTGTCAGGATTCTCTTTGTTCTTGTCTGGCCATCGTCTCCTGTGCTAATCAGCACCTCCTTTTGCCTTAACCTTCCTACCTACTAAATTGTTTCATACATATCCTCTCTTTTGTATTTTGGGAGCAGGCAATTCTAAACCTACTGTAATCAGCCAACTTTGCTACATGCTGTGGCTGCCCCTTACTTACATTACTCTTTCCCTTCACCATGAGGTAAATATTAAATTGTTACATAGTACGGGCACAGAGAGAGCAGCAGCGGCCCCAGCCCCGGTCCGGGCGAAGGGTAGGCGGCGGCGGCCCCGATCCGGGCAGGAGCAAGGGGGAGACGGCGGCCCCGGCCTCAATCAAGTGAGGCAGGCGGAGGCCCCGATCCGGGCAGAGAGTGGGAGGTGGCGGCCCCAGTACGGGCACAGAGAGAGCAGCAGCGGCCCCGGCCCCGGTCCGGGCGAAGGGTAGGCGGCAGCGGCCCCGATCCGGTCAAGAGCAAGGGGGAGATGGCGGCCCCGGCCTCGGTCGCGTGAGGCAGGCGGAGGCCCCGATCCGGGCAGAGAGTGGGAGGCGGCGGCCCCAGTCCAGGCACAGGGTGAGCTGTGGCGGCCTCGGCCCCGGTCCGGGCAGTATGGACCGACCTAGGAGGGGAGGCAGGCCCCTCCAGCCCGGGTAAGAAACCTGCATAGGAGAAGGCCACTCCGATATAAAACCTACGACCCAAGGACCTCGCTGCCACGTCCCAGCTTGCTCGGCCATGGCACACAAACCATGGGTGTAAACGGTGGGGCCAGTACTGCGCGCACTGCACTCCACCTAAAAGCTCCTTTGCGCAGGCCCGAGGACAGGTCCACGTCCTCCCCCACCACGTCCTCCCCCTCCACGTCCTCCCCTTCAAAAGATGCTCACAAACTCAAGCTAACATGCTGGAATATCAGAACCATGCTAGACAAGGCTGACAGCCACCGACCTGAACGTCGGTCTGGCCTCATTGCACATGAACTCCTCAACTTGACATCGACATAGCCGCTCTCAGTGAAGTCCGCCTGGCAGATGTAGGCAGCCTCCAAGAACGCGGCGCGGGCTACACACTCTACTGGTCTGGCAAGCCTTCGGATGAACGACGCCTATCTGGTATAGGCTTCATGGTCAAGAGCTTCATTGCCTCCAAACTCGAAAAACTTCCGACAGGCCTCTCGACCGAATCATGTCCATGCGACTCCCCCTTCAAAACAAGCGTCGCATCACCCTCATCAGTGTCTATGCTCCAACCCTCCAGGCGGAACCAGCAGAAAAGGACAAGTTCTACACCGACCTGCGCAACCTCATCCAACGCACCCCTACAGCCGACAAGGTTGTCATCCTGGGCGACTTCAACGCTCGTGTCGGCAAAGACTCAGAAACCTGGCCAGGAATCCTGGGCAAGCATGGCGTCGGCAAGTGCAACGACAATGGGCACCTCCTGTTGGAGCTCTGCGCAGAACAGCGGCTTGTCATTACAAACACCCTTTTTCAGCAGAGGGACAGCCTTAAGACCACCTGGATGCATCCCCGATCCAAACACTGGTACCTCCTGGACTACATCCTGGTGCGAGAAAGTGACAAACGAGATGTGCTCCACACCAGGGTCATGCCTAGCGCGGAATGCCACACTGACCACCGGCTGGTTCGCTGCAAGCTCAACCTTCACTTCAAGCCAAAGCCCAGGAACAGTAAAGCCCCCAGAAAGGGGTTCAATGTTGGAAACCTGCAGTCAGACGAAGCGAGAGGAAACTTCCAGGCAAACCTCAAAGCAAAGCTCGACGATGCAACCCGCCTCACGGACCCGTCCCCTGAAACCCTCTGGGATCAGTTGAAGACTACCATACTGCAATCCACTGAAGAGGTACTGGGCTTCTCCTCCAGGAAAAACAAGGACTGGTTTGACGAAAACAGCCAGGAAATCCAGGAGCTGCTGGCAAAGAAGCGAGCTGCCCACCAGGGTCACCTTACAAAGCCGTCCTGTCCAGAGAAGAAGCAAGCCTTCCGTCGCACATGCAGCCATCTTCAGCGCAAACTCCGGGAGATCCAAAATGAGTGGTGGACTAGCCTCACCAAACGAACCCAGCTCAGCGCGGACATTGGCGACTTCAGGGGTTTCTACGAGGCTCTAAAGGCTGTGTACGGCCCCTCACCCCAGTCCAAAGCCCGCTGCGCAGCTCAGACGGCAAAGTCCTCCTCAGCGACAAGATCTCCATCCTCAACCGATGATCAGAACACTTCCAATCTCTTTTCAGTGCCAACCGCTCAGTCCAAGATTCTGCCCTGCTCCAGCTCCCTCAACAGCTCCTAAGGCTAGAGCTGGATGAGGTCCTCACCCTGGATGAGGCATATAAGGCAATCGAAGAACTGAAAAGTGGCAAAGCAGCAGGTATGGATGGAATCCCCCCAGAGGTCTGGAAGGCTGGCGGCAAAACTCTGCATGCCAAACTGCATGAGTTTTTCAAGCTTTGTTGGGACCAAGGAAAACTGCCTCAGGATCTTCGTGATGCCACCATCATCACCCTGTACAAAAACAAAGGCGAGAAATCAGACTGCTCAAACTACAGGGGAATCATGCTGCTCTCCATTGCAGGCAAAATCTTCGCTAGGATTCTACTAAATAGAATAATACCTAGTGTCGCCGAGAATATTCTCCCAGAATAACAGTGCGGCTTTCGCGCAAACAGAGGAACTACTGACATGGTCTTTGCCCTCAGACAGCTCCAAGAAAAGTGCAGAGAACAAAACAAAGGACTCTACATCACCTTTGTTGACCTCACCAAAGCCTTCGACACCGTGAGCAGGTAAGGGCTTTGGCAAATACTAGAGCGCATCAGATGTCCCCCAAAGTTCGTCAACATGATTATCCAACTGCACGAAAACCAACAAGGTCGGGTCAGATACAGCAATGAGCTCTCTGAACCCTTCTCCATTAACAATGGCGTGAAGCAAGGCTGTGTTCTCGCACCAACCCTCTTTTCAATCTTCTTCAGCATGATGCTGAACCAAGCCATGAAAGACCCCAACAATGAAGACGCTGTTTACATCCGGTACCGCACGGATGGCAGTCTCTTCAATCTGAGGCGCCTGCAAGCTCACACCAAGACACAAGAGAAACTTGTCCGTGAACTACTCTTTGCAGACGATGCCGCTTTAGTTGCCCATTCAGAGCCAGCTCTTCAGCGCTTGATGTCCTGCTTTGCGGAAACTGCCAAAATGTTTGGCCTGGAAGTCAGCCTGAAGAAAACTGAGTTCCTCCATCAGCCAGCTCCCCACCATGACTACCAGCCCCCCCACATCTCCATCGGGCACACAAAACTCAAAACGGTCAACCAGTTTACCTATCTCGGCTGCACCATTTCATCAGATGCAAGGATTGACAATGAGATAGACAACAGACTCGCCAAGGCAAATAGCGCCTTTGGAAGACTACACAAAAGAGTCTGGAAAAACAACCAACTGAAAAACCTCACAAAGATAAGCGTATACAGAGCCGTTGTCATACCCACACTCCTGTTCGGCTCCGAATCATGGGTCCTCTACCGGCATCACCTACGGCTCCTAGAACGCTTCCACCAGCGTTGTCTCTGCTCCATCCTCAACATCCATTGGAGCGCTTTCATCCCTAACGTCGAAGTACTCGAGATGGCAGAGGTCGACAGCATCGAGTCCACGCTGCTGAAGATCCAGCTGCGCTGGGTGGGTCACGTCTCCAGAATGGAGGACCATCGCCTTCCCAAGATCGTGTTATATGGTGAGCTCTCCACTGGCCACCGTGACAGTGGTGCACCAAAGAAAAGGTACAAGGACTGCCTAAAGAAATCTCTTGGTGCCTGCCACATTGACCACCGCCAGTGGGCTGATATCGCCTCCAACCGTGCATCTTGGCGCCTCACAGTTTGGCGGGCAGCAACCTCCCTTGAAGAAGACTGCAGAGCCCACCTCACTGACAAAAGGCAAAGGAGGAAAAACCCAACACCCAACCCCAACCAACCAATTTTCCCCTGCAGCCGCTGCAACCGTGTCTGCCTGTCCCGCATCGGACTTGTCAGCCACAAACAAGCCTGCAGCTGACGTGGACTTTTACCCCCTCCATAAATCTTCGTCCGCGAAGCCAAGCCAAAGAAACATAGTACCGGTGTCTTGGGTAAACTTATACCTCTCATTTTGTTCATTTTAGATTGGTCACAGTGTTTGAGCCACCGAAAGAAAATAGACACACACACCGAGAGCAGTTCAGATCATACAAATGTTTATTACAAATTCAAAAGCTGATTTCACATTACAATATGCAAGCCCTTCCCAACTATACTTATCAACGCTTGGACTGGTCCCAACTGCCGAAGCGAGGCAACGACTGCACACTTGTAGTAGGTTGTCAGGACGCCGGTAGCAGCTTCTCCACCTCCCCTGACCAGGACGTTGGCTGGACTCCAGAAGTTCTTCTTCTTCTTGATGAGAGATGTTGCCACCTCTCGGAGAGTCTCTCACTTCAGCAGCGGGACCATGCCTTATATTACCCAAAAACTGCTTACCCAAGCACCTATTCCCAGCACAGCAACAAAGATAAGCAAGCAAGCTAGCATGCTAGGTTAATTAATGAATAACATAATTTTCAGCTTATCATTTTTAATACATCAAGGCTAGGCCTCTGACAGTCTGTGACCAAAACAAGCAGGAAGATTAAATGTTCTCGGTACACAAATGTCCTTTCTTCAGATAACAGCATCTCTGGCCCCTCGGTGGAATTTTGCTTATGTCTGCTGAGTCTAAAAACAATTAGGTTCTCAGCCTTGCAGAACCCAAAGCTGCAAGTTTAAAAAAAAAGGTTCTCAGCTCTGCAGAAGCAAGAGCTGGAAATTTAAAAAATCAGGTTAAAAAATAGGTTAGAATCTTCCATAACAACCAGATTCATGTATACAAACTGAATAATACATAAGCATATATTCTACATATTTTCTATGATTAATTAACCCCTATATTCCAACATGTCCCAGGATAGAAATGGGAGTTTGGCTTTTCACATTTGACGACTCGTAACTGGGACACTGAACACTTTCACACTTGCAAGGAGCCATCCCCGAGGTTAGGACTGTTCTAACTTCTACTGGTGACGGCATGATGCTTTGAGTGATGGTGGACCCGCCCCAAATCCTGATCAATGTATTATGATCTTATATTTGAACAAAATTAATCATGCCTAATTATAGCATAATTAAGCTTTATGTACTGCAGAGTATGAACCCTTCAGCCCCTGTTATTGAAGTATCAATCTATGCAAACCTTTATAAGGGACTGTGGGAAAGTGCGAGCAATAAATAGCAATAGCAGACAATTTTTAAACAGGGTGGGAAAATTGGTAACAATATAGCACTTAATTTATATAGCATGGGAAAGTTTGTAGCACTATAGCATATAATTTAAAGAGCATGGGAAAGCTGGTAGCACTGTTGCGTACAATTTATAAACACTGTGGGAAAAAGCGATGATGAACATGCCCTGCCAGAATTCATTGCAGCAGAGAAAGGGCCCTATGCCCAGCTGCATGCATGGAGCATTCATAGAGGGTTTCTCTGCTTCATGGCATTCTAGGAGGTCCACCATTGCTTTTTTCCCACAGTTTTTATATCTGTAGCACAACCAATTTTCCCACACTGTTTAAACATTGTCTGCTATTGCTATTTATTGCTGTTTATTGCTATTTATTTCCTATCTTTCTCCCACCTCCAACCCCCCCCACTGCGACTTTCCCTGGCAAAGTTTGTACATACCTTCATTTTAGTCTTTTCTTCCTGCACTCATGCAAAATCCTGGGTCATTTCAATCTCACAATGCAATTACCCATTTCACACTTGCCTGATTGCAATGCCGGCATCAGCAGATACCAGGGATTGTATTGGGGTCGAGGCCATCACTCCCCGGTGGGGAGTTATCTGATGCCAGTGTTGAGCTGATTTTACTTTCACACTTGGCACTTTAAGGGCCAATTGGCATTTGATTCCTGTGATCACTCACAAATGTGAAGGCAGATAAAGATTTGCTATCAGCAGAACTTGCCCAGTGCCCCTTACAATCAGAGATAGAGAAGAAAAAGAGAGTGTCCCCAGATTTATTGAGTGTCCATGGATCACATCCATTGTTCCTGCTGCCCTCTGCAGCCACATAAACTTCAATCCAAACATCACCAACCAGAGCTCAAAATGTAAATATCAGGAAGCCTCCAGCACAGATGGGACCCTCTCATATCCCAGCTCTGATACCTACTACATCTTCAGCTGGTCTTGAGCTTCCCTCAACCTGCCAGCAGCATTCCCATAATGTCATCTCACTGCAGTGGAAGACCCACAGGTTACAGATAGACATTAGGCATCTGAATATTCCTCACTATCATGTCACCATTGCTTCTTGGATCATTATTATATTTTTTCTTCTCACTCCACTATCTGTAATTATGTTCTTGTTCTTCCACTTCAGTGGTTCTCGACCTTTTTCTTTCCACTCACATCACTTTAAGTTTTCCCTATGCCATATATTAGGAAGAGGTTGCTATATGTGTTATGTGGTTGGAAAGAAAAATTTTTGAAAACCACTGTTTTAATTGTACTTCATTGACTTGTCATGTGCATGGTTTCATAATTCCAAAGGAAAAGGGTCAATTACCATTGTTCTCAAGCAAAATGATTCAGCAACAATTGGGTCTAGAGGAGTGATTCTCAACCTTCCCTTCCCATTCACATACCACCTTGAGCAATCCCTTACTAAATGGTACAGGGATTACTTAAAATGGTAAGTGAGTGGAAAAAATAAGGTTGAAAACTACTGTTCTACTTTATAAGGCTGTATGTATTTTTGATTTAACCTGGCAAATTGTCAGAGTCTTCCTGAAGTAATGTGCAAATAAACAAACTTAAAACTTGAAAATTAAATGCATGTTTTCCTAAGAGTTCCCCTGAATAACCTGCATCTTATTACATCCATGTACTTGCGGAACATGAGAGAGCAATCATTCTGAAATTGGTGATGAATTTCAACATCAATATTTATCTTCAACGAGAGGGATCAGTTCATATTTTTCAGATATCATCTTGGGTCTTTACTTTCAGATGACCGTGTTGTATTGCCCTCTTCATCGTGAAGATTAACCTTGATTGGCTTTATTTAAGTTTGGTTGTTTATTGACCGATTGAGTTCTTCCAGCAGATTGTTGCTGCAGATTCTCGGGTCTGCAGACTTCCGTGGAAAAGCTGTTCATCTGGGGTTACCAAAGTACTCATCTTGCTGGAGTATTAGACGTTAATTGACTACTTTCCTGTTCAGCAAGTAGAAGATCTGCGATGTATGGTCACTGCAAACTTGTTGCTTAATATTGGTGAAAACATTAAGTGTGACAGTATGTGTTTGTTAAATCATCATCAACTGTCCTGGTTGGGGAGTCATGTGATGGAGAAGTGGCCGGTAGGAAAATACCAACCCTCTCCAGAAAAGAAGGAAAAAAGTAAAGAAAAAGCAAAGCCACAGACACACATACCACAACAAATAAAATATAAAGGTGTGGGGGAATTGGCACCAAAGAAAGGAAAGCCAAAGACAACGGGAAGAAGAAGGAAAGATGCCGGAAGAGAAAGGTGAAGGCCTTACCTGTACGAAGAAACAGGGACACGCCGTGGAGAGAGGAGCCCACTCCCTGAGGTCAGTGGAAACCCCAAAGGGTCGTGACCCACTGAACGCAGGACTACAAGGATGGCTCACGGAGCAAAACAGAGGTGCGCACGCGCGATGCGCAAGACAAAGACAACACCGACGGGAGGGGGACCAGCTGTGGAGTGGAACTCCACAGCTTGAACAGCTGAGAAAGACCCGACAGCAGGGCTCCCAGCGGGAAGATATAGAAAATAATGGGAACAGGAGGGAGGAGAATGAAAAAAGGAAATCAGAGGCACAGCAGATGACCAGCCCAGAGGAAGTGGACCAACATCAAGACACCATAAAAAAAATACCCAGCAAACTGAGATAAACAGCCAAACAAGACAGTCAGAAGAGACACAGATACAAGGAAGAGAGGTAGAGGACACAGGTCCTGGAGTGGACACAGGGGAAGAGGAGGGAGAACATCAAGCTCTGCACAGAGAAATAGAAGATAAAGGGAATGGACTGTACATAGATAGAAAATATTTTGAAGAATATATGGAAGCAGTAAAAGAATGGCAGACACGAGAATTTAATGAAATAAAAAAAAGAATAAAAGGTACAGAAGGAAAAGTGAGTAGATTACAGATGGTCATGACAGGAATAGGGAAAAGAGTAGACAAGGTAGAAGAACAAGAAACAGCCGTAGAAATGGAAATGGACGACTTAAAAAGGAAATTGGAAGAATCTGATAAAAAAGTTAAAGAAACACAGGAGTTGTTAGCTCAGAAGATGGATATAATGGAAAACTATAATAGGAGAAACAATATAAAGATAGTGGGCCTTAAGGAAGATGAAGAAGGCAAAGATATGAAAGAATTTATAAAAGAATGGATCCCCAGGATCCTAGGAATGCCAGAAATACAGGAAGGAATGGAAATAGAAAGGGCACACAGAACATTAGCCCCTAAGCCACAGCCACAACAAAAACCATGATCCATTCTAGTAAAATTCCTGAGATATACGACAAGAGAAAATATATTGGAGAAGGCAATGAAAAAAATGAAAGAAGACAAAAAGCCACTGGAATACAAAGGTCATTTTTTTTTCTACCCAGACATAAGTTTTGAGCTCCTGAAGAAGAGGAAGGAGTTTAACGGGGCAAAATTGATCCTATGGAAGAAAGGCTATAAATTTTTGTTAAGATGTCCAGCGGTGCTTAAAATAGTTACCCTGGGGCAACAAAGCAGACGGTTCTCAGATTCGGAGAAAGCACGAGAATTTGCAGAACACCTGCAAAACAGACAGAGAGATGAAGAGATGAAACAAGAACAAGAATGATGAGAAACTTCATATAGAGAAGAAAAATAATGTATAAGTCAGAACTAAGAAGGGGAAGAAAGGAAGTAAGGGGGGAATTAAGAGGATGAGTTTTGTTATATGTGAAGATAAAAGTCTTTTCTGGAGGAGGCTGGGTAGGAGAGAGTAACAGTCACTGTGAAATCAGTTGACGCTTGCAAGCGGGTTCACAATCCAAATGGAGAGGGGAGTTGTGGTTGCTTGGCAAGGGACAAGGGGCAACTCAGAGATGGGGGGGAGATATTTGGGGTTAAGGGAATTTTAGATGTGGGAATAGTGGAAATATTTTATGTTTTAGAAGTGTTGTCTTACAGTGTGTTCAAAAAAAGAAAACAAAAATGGATAAGGAGGAAAGGTGGTGATGAGGAAGCGGAAATGAGAGGTAAACAAAGTATGAAATGGCCATGTTGAACTATATGACTATAAATATTAATGGAATACATAAACAAATCAAAAGGAAGAGGCTGTTAAATTTACTGAAGAAACAAAAAATTGATATAGCATTTGTGCAGGAAACACATCTAACGGAAGTGGAACACAATAAATTAAGGAGAGACTGGATAGGGCTTGGAACGGCAACATCATATAATTCAAAAGCCAGAGGAGTAGCTATATTAATCAATAAAAATGCCCCCAATCAAAATAGAGGAGGAAATAATAGATCCAGCAGGGAGGTATGTAATGATAAAGTGTCAGATATATTCAGAATTTTGGAATTTGCTCAATGTATATGCACCTAATGAAGAGGATCAAAAATTTATGCAAGATATCTTTTTGAAGATTGCAGATACGCAGGGGAATATACTGATAGGAGGGGAATTTAACGTTAATTTGGACTCAAAGATGGATAAAAATGGAAAAAAGACTAGCAGAAAGAACAAAGTAACCAAATTTATGATTAAATCGATGCAGGAAATGCAACTTTTGGATAACACCCAAAGGAGAAGGAATACTCGTATTATTCGTATAGACATAAAACATATTCAAGGATAGACCTGTTCCTATTGTTAGCGCACATCCAAGGGAGAGTTAGGAAAACAGAATATAAAGCTAGATTGTTATCGGAACATTCACCCCTGTTATTAGCAATAGAGCTGGAGAACATCCCACCAGGAATGTATAGATGGAGAATAAACTCCATGCTACTTAAAAGACAGGATTTTAGAGAATTAATTGAGCGACAAATTAAAATGTATTTTGAAATAAATACTGAATCAGTGAAAGATAAATTTATCCTATGGGATGCAATGAAAGCGTTCATCAGAGGGCAGATAATAAGTTATGTAACTAAGATGAAGAAGGACTACAATCAGGAAATAGAACAGCTGGAAAGGGAAATAGCAAGTACAGAAAAAGAATTAGCAATAAGCGAAGATACAACAAAAAGAAGAGAATTGGCGGACAAAACAAAATATGAAACACTACAAACATACAAGTTGGAGAAGAATATAATGAAGACCAAACAGAAGTATTATGAGCTAGGAGAAACAATGCACAAAATACTAGCTTGGCAGCTTAAGAGAGAACAAACTAAAAGAACGGTATTGGCATCAAGGAAAAAGGACAAACAAATTACGTATAACCCAACGGAGATCAATGAAAGCTTCAAGGAATTCTACGAGCAACTATATCGAACTGAGAACGAAGGGAAAGAAGACAAAATAGATGAGTTTCTAGCTAAAATTGAAATACCGAAATTGCAAGAAGAGGAGCAAAATAAATTAATAAAATCATTTGAAATAGAGGAAATACAGGATATATTAAAAAAACTGAACAATAAAATTCCGGGAGAGGACAGACTCCCAATAGAATTCTATAAAACATTTAAAGACTTATTAATTCCTCCTCTCCTGGAAGTAATGAACCAGATAGAAGAAACACAAAACATGCCAGATTCATGCAAAAACAGCAATAATTACAGCAATAGCAAAGACGGGGAAAAATCCACTAACACCAGCATCGTATAGACCAATATCTCTACTTAACACAGATTATAAGATAATAGCTAAACTATTAGCAAACAGATTGGCCGACTGTGTACCAAAAATAGTAAAACTAGATCAAACTGGATTTATTAAGAAAAGACGAACAATGGACAATATCTGTAAGTTCATTAACTTAATCCATGCAGTACAAGGAAACAAGATGCCAACAGTGGCAGTTGCCTTAGACGCAGAGAAAGCCTTTGACAGAGTAAAATGGAATTATTAATTCAAAGTACTACAGAGGTTCAAACTACCAGAGAAATATATTAATTGGATTAAAGCATTATATAAGGGACCATTGGCGAAAGTGACAGTAAATGGATATATATCAAGCCAATTTAAATTAAGCAGATCAACTAGGCAGGGATGTCCACTATCTCCCTCACTGTTCGCGTTAGCTATAGAACCACTGGCAGAACTGATAAGAACAGAAAATAAAATAAGAGGGATAAAAATAAAAGAGAAGGAATATAAAATCAGTCTATTTACAGATGATGTCATAGTATGGTATACTTAACAGAACCAGAAATATCAATAAAAGAATTACATAAGAAATTGAAGGAATATGGACAAGTATCAGGGTACAAGATCAATGCAAATTAAAGTGAAGCAATGGCAATGAATAATGCGGATTTCACAAAGTTTAAGAAAGAATCACCATTTAGATGGCAAACACAAGCAATTCGATACCTAGGTATTACAACTAGATAATAATCTAGGCCATCTATACAAACTAAATTATCAGCCATTAATTAAGAAATTACAGGACGACTTAGAACATTGGAAAGACTTACCACTAACACTGATATGAAGGGTAAATTGCATTAAAATGAATAGCTTCCCAAGGATACAATACCTATTTCAATCATTACCAATTCACCTAACAGAGAAATTCTTCAAGGAGTTAAAGAAAATAATAAGGAAATTCTTATGGAAAGGGGGGAAACCGAGGATAGCGCTAGATAAATTAACAGAATGGTACAAACAAGGGGGCTTACAGCTACCAAACTTTAAGAATTATTATAGAGCAGCACAATTAAGAAACCTATCAGATTTTTATCCAACAAGGGAAAAACCAGATTGGACCAAATTAGAGCTGGATAAAATAGGGGACAGGTACCTGAACATATACCATATAAGTGGGATGAAAAGCTGGTGCAACATAGGAATTCACCAGTACTGCACCATCTGCTCAACATTTGGAAGAAGATTCACGTAGAAAGGAATAAAACAAATTATCAACTACCAAAATTAATATTGATGCAAAATCAACTAATCCCTTCTTTTTAGAGAATGGGAGAGAAAAGGGATCAAAATAATAGAAAATTGTTTTTCGGGAAATAAATTATTATCTTTTGAACAAATGAAGGACAAATATGGTATAACACATGGTACAATGTTTGCATACCACCAACTGAAACCTACTGGAAGGACAAACTGGGAAGGAAACTGAGGTTACCAGAAGGAAGCAGTTTTGAATATGTGATTACAGACACAATGATAATTTAAAAATTTATAACAAACATGTACATCAAACTGCAAGAGAAAGAGGACGAGAAAACAAGCTGTAAACCCAAACAAAAATGGGAACAAGATCTAAACATAAAGATAAAGAATGAAACATGGGAAAAGCTATGCTCCGAAAATATGAGAAATACAATAAACACAAGGTTACGCATGATACAATATAATTGGTTACACAGGTTATACACCACACCCCAAAAGTTAAATAAATGGGACCCAACAGTATCAGACAGATGTTTTCATTGTTAGAAGGAAACGGGAACAACAGTACATGCAATTTGGGCATGTGAGAAAGTGGAAAAGTTTGGGGAAGATCTAAACCAGGTATTAAATAAAATCACAAAAAGCAACATACCAAATAATCCAGAGATCTTTCTTCTAAGTAATATAAGAAGTAAAGAACTTGAACTCGATTTGGATGGAGAACAAAAAAGATTTATTATGATAGCCTTAGCTGTAGCAAAAAAATGTATTATGTCAACCTGGAAACTAGAAGATAGCCTGAGAATACAGCATTGGTACATAGAAATGAATAAATGTGTTCCATTGGAAAAAATAACATATATTATAAGAAATAACATCACAGTATTCGAACAAATTTGGGAACCGTACATGGAACACAACAGAGAAGTCCTACCGCGGACCTCCACACCTAAAATGACAGAAGGAGAAGAAGACAAAATGAACTGACCCAGTGTGTAAAAGTAAAAGACACAATTTTCTTGTTTATTTTCATTGTGTGACGATATTGTTTAATGGGTTTAATGTATCATATAGGTTGAACGTTGAGTGGGTGGGGAGCGGGGGTTGAAGGAGGAGGGAAGGGAGGGGGGAAAAGTGGAGAAAATGACACTGTGTATATTCAAGAGGGAAATGTTTGTGTGTATTTTGGTTAGTATGGTTCATAATGAGAAAATTTTTAAATTTTTTTTAAAAATTAAAAAAAACTGTCCTGGTGAACATTTTTCCTGGTTTTCCTGTGTAATTGCCTTCTTTATCACCCTTTGTATTTACATGGCCTCTTTACAGGAGCTATGGACCTGATCCCTCAGATCCCTCTATACCCAGCAAAGCTTTAAACACTGACCCCCACCCCCACCCCCCCCCCCCCCCCGACATTGAACTTGTTAAATCATCCTGGGCGGGTCTGGATGAAATTTTCCTGAGTTTAACTTTGCATACTTGTTTCAATGAAATTGTTTCAGAGCGACTTGAATGCAAGTTTCTGCATATTGGTTTGAA
Source organism: Narcine bancroftii (assembly GCF_036971445.1). Taxonomy (NCBI): domain Eukaryota; kingdom Metazoa; phylum Chordata; class Chondrichthyes; order Torpediniformes; family Narcinidae; genus Narcine; species Narcine bancroftii. The sequence continues at coordinate 152,875,076 of NC_091471.1, forward strand.
ACATGTGTCAGTCTGTGAGTTTGATCCAAAGCTTTTAAAATCTTTTGATCCTCCCAGTTTGATACAGGATTTCAGATTTTCCAAATCTTGAGCTGTACTGCATCAGCTGACATTAAGGGAGTCGTCCAAATGCCACACTGGCTGAATAGGGACAAAAGACAACAATTGTTACCTATTCAGAGGGAAAGCAAGTTTTGTAAATGGCCAAGGTGAAACTGAGGGCAGAGTGTCTGAAACAAAAAAAAACAACAACCTTAAACAGGATGCAAATGGAAGACTTTTGTCATAAATTAATTGCATTCATAATAAAACATCACTGAAAGGTCTTTTCATACTCAGAGTAACATATTCCTGTATAAATTGTGTTCCGATACCCAGTACTTTTAACCAATTATTTTTTTACCATAGTACTTTTCCAAACATGTTTCTTTTCTTTGGCTTGGCTTCACGGACGAAGATTTATGGAGGGGGTAAAAAGTCCACATCAGCTGCAGGCACGTTTGTGGCTGACAAGTCCGATGCGGGACAGGCAGACACGATTGCAGCGGTTGCAAGGGAAAATTGGTTGGTTGGGGTTGGGTGTTGGGTTTTTCCTCCTTTGCCTTTTATCAGTGAGGTGGGCTCTGCGGTCTTCTTCAAAGGAGGTTGCTGCCCGCCAAACTGTGAGGCGCCAAGATGCACGGTTTGAGGCGTTATCAGCCCACTGGCGGTGGTCAATGTGGCAGGCACCAAGAGATTTCTTTAGGCAGTCCTTGTACCTTTTCTTTGGTGCACCTCTGTCACGGTGGCCAGTGGAGAGCTCGCCATATAACACGATCTTGGGAAGGCGATGGTCCTCCATTCTGGAGACGTGACCCATCCAGCGCAGCTGGATCTTCAGCAACGTGGACTCGATGCTGTCGACCTCTGCCATCTCGAGTACTTCGACGTTAGGGATGTAAGCGCTCCAATGGATGTTGAGGATGGAGCGGAGACAACGCTGGTGGAAGCGTTCTAGGAGCCGTAGGTGGTGCCGGTAGAGGACCCATGATTCGGAGCCGAACAGGAGTGTGGGTATGACAACGGCTCTGTATACGCTTTAGCTCCTGGGGATAAACCTTCCTCAATTGCCTGAAGAACGTTCCCAGCAGTTTCTGCCCCTCAATTCCTGACAGTGGAAAACAAACTGAGACTGTGGTCTTTCTCCATAAAGCCCTTGTGTTGGCTGGACCAAGCCTCAGTCCATCTCTCAGTACGTACTCCTGCAGTCAGCAACATTCCTCCGCTGGCATATCACTGTGCAGGTACATTATGCTTTGGGCAGACCAAAAGGCATCTTTCACCCAGTAGATGATCTTCCATCAGCACTGAATGACTGTCTCTGCATGGCATCCCTGGGAAGAGCTCGTAAATCAGAGTCCTCTGTCACCCTGCTGCTGGTTGGGAACTGTGACAGGGTCTGGGTCATACTTCTCCATGCACTCTTAAAGCCACTTTCAGGTGGCCAGAATACCCGACTGTAAAGCCGCCTATTCTACCCCAATGCGGCATTTGGGTGGCCACCAGAAAGTGGAGAACCCAGCCAGGAGGAGCACTTGACTGACCCTCCTCCTGTAGGTATATCCTCGGGCTCGAAGAATACCCCGTTGCACCTGAAAGCAGCAGTGGGACTACGGCCACAGTCCAGAGGAGCCGGTGTTCGCTCAGACACGGCTTTCCTTCAGCCGACACGTTCAGGTGACAGAGAGGCGTCTTCTCCGTGGCCACCTGAACGTCCCAGCTGCATTCCCCCAGCCTCATCTGCCTGCGCATTACCTGCATCCGAGCACCTGAAAGCGACTTTAGCAAATCCACATTCAGCAAAGTGGTGGCCCACAGTCTACACTTCACTGCCATTGTCTCAGTGACAATGAACACTGGGTGTGATATTCCTGTTGTACAGAAAGAATCTTATAGGGAAGGATCCTCACACCACCAGACAGGTCAAGTCCTGGTGTGTTTCCATCAGTTCTGCTGCTGATGCATTCTGTCAGATGGTCAGAACAGTCTTTTCGGGTAACAACTCCATTGACTCTTTGTCCCTGTAGGTCTTCAGGAAATTCTATGCTAACCACTGCCGTTTAGACTTGCAGTCGAAGGTGGTTGTCTGGAAAAATGTTTCCGTGAAGGACAAGTAAAGTTCCAACATGCAACTGACTCAGACGTTCTGTGACAACAAGGCCAGGCCCATCCTTCATGGCACATTTGGATATAATGACATTTTGCAACTTTGTACCTTCGTTCCATGAACCGTCTGATGCAGCCACACAAGTAGGTGGTCTTCAGGATGAGGCACACATTGGGAATGCCATGCACCATTGTCAAATGGAGGACAGGGGATGGATCGCACCTGTGTCAGGTCCGGCAGATCCAGGATCACTTCACACCTGATAAACAGCTTTTTTCCTGTTACTGAGAGGGAGCTCTCTTCCAGGATCCTGATTTCTTGTGAAACTTTGAAATCCAATGCAACCATTTTCTTTGCATGCTTCAGCAGCTCCAAACAAAATCCCCATCACCTTCGGGTCATCAGGTCTGACTGTGGAGGGGATTGCGGACTAGTTAGGCCAATTACCGAAGAGCATTTCCTTAGCCTTCCATTAACTCTGGCACCCAACGCCATCTCAAATTGGGCACAGATGCTGATTAGTCCACGGACCAATCATGCATGTGGTCAAAAGGTATTGACATTGGCTATGTTCAGAATGGCTTTGACTTGGATGTCTCCATTGCCTGGCAACATCACTACACTATGCTTTTTTAACAAACTTAGACAAACAGTAGAGTAACAGGCCCTTTCGGCCCACAAGCCCGTCCTGCCCAATTACATCCAATTGACCTATAATCCCCCAGTATGTTTTGAATGGTAGGAGGAAATGCGAGCCCCTGGAGAAAATCCATGTAGAGAGGGGAGGAATGTACAACCCTCTTACAGGGAGTGCAGGATTCAAATCTCGTTCCCGATGGTTGGTGCTGTTAGAGTGTTGCACTAAATACTATTCTAACTGGACCACCCCACTAACCATACTGCTCTCATCTTTTCTGATGTATTCAACAAAGGGCTCCTGCTCTGTGTGGCTTGGTTAGTGTTGTTAGTGCAACACTATTACAGCGCCACCCACCAAGTTTCAAATCTTGCGCTGTTTCTAAGGAGTTCAGACATCTCCTTTTTTCTACATGGGTTTCATCCAGTGCACCAGTTTCCTGCTATCCTTCAAAAAGTTATGGGAGATGTAGGTCAGTTGGGGTATTTAGGTGACACAGGGCTCATTGGCTGGAATGGGCTGTTATCATGCTAAATGTTGATTTAAAAAAATAATAATTTTAAAATGAAAATTTTAAACAAGACAGGAGAGAGCAGACAACCCTGACTCACTTCACTGCCACTTTGACAGTGAATCAGCTTAGCACTGTTTCCCAGCTTTTGTCTGCAATTTCAGAGATATCCAGAGGAAAGAATCACACCCATCTTTAATATTAAATGTCATATATGGTATTTGTGTTTTGGTCACTTTTTGAAGATAGGAATTCATTATTTTCTGTACATTATTGCCTTCTGAATATTTTCCTGAATATTGTTGCTGTGAAAATATAATTTTCTTAATATTCGGTCAAATCCACAATCATTCATTAACCTCTTATTGACACTTTCATATTGCTGAGAGAAAGTCAATGTAAAATCACCCCAACTGTGCCACTCACAGCCTGCTGACATCAGATATTCTAGTGCTGCTTCCTGAAACTTGCCTGTGTCTTGATGTTTAGAGGAAGGATTTGTGCAAGGAATTTTAATTTTTCATTGATTTTCTCAGTTGATGATTTGACTTCTGCTCTATTCTTAAAGTAAAAGAATTGCACACAATACTCCAAAGCCAACCGACAGCTGCAAACATGACTTCACTGGGGTCTTCCTTTCCTCAATTGATGACATTTACCAGGAATATTGCTTAAATTGGGCTCAAAGAATTATAGAAGACCCTTTCCATCCAAAACAAAGTATCTTTGAGCCATTAATATAAGAAGCATCAAAAACATGGAAAATGCAAAATGCTGGAGAAACTCAAAAGGTCAAACAGTGTCCTTTATATAGCAAAGGTCTACCTAACGGGACTGCCAGTCTGCAAAAGAACTCGCAGGCTGTGAGATAACTGAGTAATATCCATATAAATATGTGAGACTAAATGCTGTGTATTGAATGTGTGTGTGTGTGTGTGTGTGTATATGTGTGTGTGTGTGTGTGTGTGTGTGTGTGTGTGTGTGTGTGTGTGTGTGTGTGTGTGTGTGTGTGTGTCTATTGTGGGCCTGAGAAACTGTTTTGTCAGGTTACATAGGCAGCCAGATGATAATGAACTTGAACTTCAATTTCCTTACTCCTTATACTTAATGTCCTTACTGATTCAAAGCTTCTTTACACCTTTATCTACTTGTGTCCCCACTCTCATGAAGCAATGGTCCTGAACTCCAAGATCTCTCCACGCATCAATGCCACGAAGAGCACTTTCATTAACTGAATACCTTCTCCCATATTCCATGCAAAATGAGCAGAGTTTTTTGTTTGCTGGATTGTGAGTCCTGCAAAAGCCTCTTTTCAAATGCATCGAAACTCCCAACTTGAGGCAGATTTTTTTAGTTTCTCCAAATTTTGAGCTTGTGCTGCATGAACCGGCATTAAAGGAGGAGACCGACTGCCACACTGGCTGCTGGCTGATTAGGGACAAAAGACAACAATTGTCACTTATTCAGAGGGAAAGGAGGTGAGAATTGTCCAGGTGATCTGCAGACAGTGTGTCTGCAACAAAGACCAACAACTTCTAATTAAGGCTGTAGAGTGATCAGATGGGAATTTCCCCTCACCTTCAAATTAAACTACTGTATATTCACGATAAAAGGTAAATCCAAAGAAAAGCACGACAATTTTTTTTCATGTGATTGTGTCATATTCCGATATACATTTGTTATTGTAGATTATATTGTTAACCACATATTTTTCTACATAGGACACTTGCTAATAATGTGGCCCCTGGGGATACTTCCCCCCCACCTCCCTCAGTTGTTTGAGGGATGTTCCACCAGTATCAGTTCCTCAATGGCCAGTAGCAGAAAAGACCCAGGTCTTGACTATTTCTACCAAAGTGCATGACCATGCACTTTCATCTGCCTCCCCTTTTTCCATTCTCCTAATCTATCCAAGTCTCTCTGCCGCCTTTCAATATGCTCAGCACCACTTGCCCTACCACCTATTTTGATTTCATCTCCAAAGTTAGCCACAAAGCCATCTATTCCATAATCCAAATCATTTATATGCAACATAAAAAGAAATGGCCCCAATGCCAACCCCTACGGAAAACCACTGATAACCATTAGCCATTCAGAATATGATCCCTTTATTCCCACTTTCTGTTTTCTGCCGATCAGCCCATTATCTACCCATTTTTGTACCCTTCTTGTATTTCCATGGGCTCTTATCTTGTTGAACAGCTTCATTTGTTGCACTTTGTTGAAGGTCTTTTCAAAGTCCAAATGGACAACATTCACTGCACCTCCACTGTCTATCCTAATTTAGATCTCAAATAACTGCAGAAGGATTTTCAGGTATGATTTTCCTTTAAGGACATGCTGACTTGGGTCTATCTTGTCATGCCCCTTCAGGCACTCCATAACCTCATCTTTGACAATCGATTCCAACACCATCCCAACCACAGACTTCATCAAGTAGAATTATAATTTCCTTGCCACTGCCTCCCTTCCTTCTTAAGCAGTGCTGTGACATTCGTGATCTTCCATTCCACCAGAACAATGCTACCTACCCCTAGACCTTTTGTTTCCCAAGTATCTTTTCTCTCGTGATCTTGACTACACTCACCTCTCTTCCAGAGACCCTTGAGTGTCCGCCCGGTATGCTACTAATATTACTAATATCTTCCACAGTGAAGACTGATCCAACATATACATTCAGTTCCTCTGTCATCCCCTTGTCTCCCTTACAATTTCTCCAGCATCATTTTCTATTGGTCCTTCATCTACTTAGGTCTCTCTTTTACTCATTATATTTTTTTAAAAAAGCTTTTCATATCCACTTTGATATTATTTGCTAATCTTTTTTCGTAACTCATCTTTTCTTTCCTAATTACATTCTTATTTCTTATCTAAGTTTAAAAATTTTCCCAGTCCTCTGTTATCCCAGCAATTTTAGCTTCCTTATAAGCCCTCTCTTTTGTGTTAACTTCCCTCGTCAGCTACAATTGTCTCATTTTTCAATTCATAATTTTCTTTCTTCTTGGTGTGTACCTGTCCTGCACATTTCTCATTTCTCGCAGAAATTCCAGCAATTACTGATCTTCTGTTTCCCCCATTAATTTTCTTTTCCAATCAACTCTCATACGTCAGTAATCTTCTTTCCTCCACTGAAATATTGACACATCGGATTTCAGCCTCTCCTTTCAAATTTCAACATGAACTCAGTCATATTGTGATCACTTTCTCCTCAGGAGAAAGCTCTCTCATCTGCTCTAGTTCATTACACTGCACACAATCCAAAATAAATGATCCGATGGTGGGGTCATCAAGAAGCTGCTCCAAAAAAGCTATCGCACAGATCAGGGGTGCTCCAAATGTTTCTGGTTGTGGACCATATACAGAAAAATTTAAGTAGTTATGGGGACAACAATATTAAACACAGCAGTTTTCAACCAGTTACACACCAAGGAAAATCTGTGCTTTTGTCACATGCAATTGAGTAAAAATGAAAGGCACTAGCTTTGTCTGACACTTGCTGTTTAATTTTAGCTGACATGGCTTCGACTTGTCAGGAAACTGTTTTGTAGACATACTGATGTTGTTGAATTCTTGAGTTTTCTCATTATCCTAGCAACTTTAGTGAGTCAAGAAGGGTTTTTGTGCCAGGCGATGAGCTGAGCTCACTCATTGTAGCATTTTCCTGTACTTTGTTGGTACAAAATAACCTGCTGCTATTAAGCTAACAGGCTTGCTGTCAATTGTTGAACTTTCTGCTCTTGCTGTGCCAGTGTACAATGTATGGGACTGATGTTTTATTATAATCATTAATCGCCACAACAGATTCCTTGCAAATGAAACAAACACACTTCCCCTCAACTTCTGTGAAAAACTATTCATTTTCCCACCGTGTCTGAAATTTTATGCACTTCCTTGCTATTTTCCAATCTTGTGGTTCCAACTTCTTTAGTCAACTGAGATAAGCATTTTATGACTGAGGTATTCTTTTTACTCATTTTTCATTGATGAGAAACATTGCAACAATCATTCCAGTTGTTCGAAATGGTAGCAGTATCTGGTGTTGAAACTAAGCCAAGGGGTTGTTCAAAAGTGCAATTTATTGTTTGAGACTATGTTCCAATCTTCTTCTTTGGCTTGGCTTCGCGGATGAAGATTTATAGAGGGGGTAAATGTCCACGTCAGCTGCAGGCTCGTTTGTGGCTGACAAGTCCGATGCGGGACAGGCAGACACGGTTGCAGCGGTTGCAGGGGAAAATTGGTTGGTTGGGGTTGGGTGTTGGGTTTTCCTCCTTTGTCTTTTGTCAGTGTGATGGGCTCTGCGGTCTTCTTCAAAGGAGGTTGCTGCCCGCCGAACTGTGAGGTGCGAAGATGCACGGTTTGAGGGAATATCAGCCCACTGGCGGTGGTCAATGTGGCAGGCACCAAGAGATTTCTTTAGGCAGTCCTTGTACAATAGGTCAATTAAAAATGGACAATGCTGTGCAGTGAGCCCATGAGCTGCAGTTTGGCCAGCCATAGTTGAGGTATTTCACAGAAATCTCTCTCCTGAAATACCGTACCAACCTACTTTTCCCAATCTACTTTCATGTTAAAATCCCCATGATTAATGTAATATTGTCCTTCTACCATGCTTTTTACATTTCCTGTTGAATTTTGTAGTCCTCATCCCTGCTGCTGTTTGGAGCCCCTTTACCTTTACCATTCCTTAATTCAACCCATAAGGATTTGACCTCTTCTGATCCTATGATTCTTTCCAATGGTTTAATATTGTTGCTTACCAGCAGAGCCACACCATCTGTTTACCTGCCTATTCTTCCGTTTCACACCCATTTACATCCATCCTTTAGCCACAAATTAGTAATAGCCACAGCATCATACTAGCCAATTTGTAGCTGTATTTATCATCCACTTTATTGTTAATGCTGCATGCATTTAAGTAGAAAACGTTTAGAAAAGTTTTTGAATGTACTGGGTCTCTGACATCCCTCTGGGATGAGACAATTTTGTCTCATCACCTCTCTGTCATCTTGATTCACACTATCTTTGATTTACAGCTCATCAAGAGTAAATCCAAGTGATTTGTACCCGTCAGCTCTGTTCCATTCTGGATCCCCAGACGATCTGGAAGATGGTCGAATTATGGTGAAAAAAAGGCAAAGGGATGGTGGTTTGGCCAGTGTTGCACCAGGCACATCAGACCCGGGAGCACTTTGTACCTGATGACCAAAATCTGCCCTTTTACTATGGGGGAGCACCACATCTACAAACACAATTTCTGGTGGACAGTTACTATCTGCTTTGACTAATTTTTGTTAAATTCTCCAGCCCCTCTGAACAAGATCCTCAGCATTTTCAGGTAGTTGGGCGTGTCTGTGAAGGGGTTGGCCAACCGGGTAGGCCAGGTTCAAAAAGTATCATCTTGATCTTTTTTCCATTTAATTCATGCAACCAATGCCATATCAAACTGGCTATAGATGATTAATCACTCTATGGACCAGTTGTGTATCTGATCAGTGGGTGGTGATGTCAGCCATGTGCAGGGAGTCATCAAGGTGGGTAGAGCCATTGATGGGCAATATCACTCCTCTTCTGCCCATGTTCCTTCCTGATGGCCACAGCAAAGGTCTCTTTACAGTACAAAATAAGAAAGAAGAGGAGGACAACCCTGTCTGATTCCAGATTTGAAGGTGAAACTATCTGTTTCTCATTCATTCATTTGAATTGTTCGATGGGTATCCATGTAGAGCAGTTGAATCTAATTTTGGATTCCCTCTCTGAAGCCTATTCTGGAGCGATCACTCATTATGTATGTGTGCATTAACCTTATGATAGCCAAACTCACCAGGCAACAGTCCACTCCACTGTCCTGAATATTAGCAATAGCATCTCAGAGAATTGCAATGTCTTTAAAGATTTTCCTGTGCAGAACAGTACATGTTTGGTTGGCTGCATCAATTGTCCCACAGCAGACTTGACACAATTTAGAAATGCCTTCTGTAATCAATGTTCAACAATGAGATGTATCTCCGGATTCTGATGTGATCTCTTTCACCTTCTGTTTGTCGTTGAGAGTGATGTTGCCCATTGACATTGAGCCTGACATTTTGTTGCCAGGAGCATCCTGTTCTATACCTCCATTGTCCATACCCATTCAGCCCCACAGAAATATATATCAATATAGCCAGTAAGCAGTTTTATTCCACTCTGAGGAACTGATGGGGTCCATGGCTAATCCAGACTTGTTGTCATCTAAGATGTCCTTACTTGGAGATAGATGTTCTGGGTGATTGGTATTAAATTATCTACTAATCCATTCTACATTATAAATATGGAAAATGCTTGCATCACAGAACCATAGAACAATCTTGGCATTTTTAGTCCGTGCTGAACAATTTTTTGGCCTAGTCCCACTGACTTGCACCCAATCCATAGACCTCCGTTCCTCTCCCATTAATGTACCTGTCCAAATTCTTAAATTTTAAAATTGAGCTCACATTCACTACTTTAGCTGTCGGCTTGTTCCACACTACAATCACTCTGTGTGAAGAAGTTGAACCTCATGTCTCCGTAAACTTTTGCCATTTCACCCTTAACCCATATCCTCTGGTTTGTATCTCACCTACCCTCAGTGGAAAAAGCCTATCTGCATGCTTATCCCCCTCATAATTTTAAATATCTCTATGAAATCCCCTCATTCTTTCACACTGTAGGGAGTAAAATCCTAACCTGTTTAACCTTTCCCTGTAACTCAGTTCCTGACGACTAGGCAAAATCCTAGTAAATCTTCTTTCTATCTTATTGACATCTTCCTGTTGTTAGATGACCAAAACTGCACATATACTCCAAATTTGGCCTCACCAATATCTTATAAGACTTTAACATCATATCCTAAATTCTGTAATCAATACTTTCATTTATGAAGGCCAAAATGCCTAAAGCTCTCTTTACAACTCTATCCACCTGTGAAACCAGGGAATTATGTATCTGCATATCCAGCACCCTCTGTTTTTCTGCACTCCTCAGTGCCCTACCATTTACCATGTATGTCCTTTCTTGGATTGTCCTTCAAAAATGTCACACCTCACACTATCTGCATTAAGTTCCAGCTGCCATATTTCAGCACATATTACCAGATCCCCCTGAAAGTTTTAGTCACTTCCAGGTGGTGAACATCCCCAATTGTAAAGCCACATATTATGCCAATATGCAGCTGTCGGGAGGCCACTTGAAAGCGCAGGAGGCGCCCATGAGGTGAACTTTGTAACCCTCCTCTGGGAGGGATAATCGTCATAGCACTGAGGTCACACTCTGAACATCAATGCAGCCACCTGAAAGCGGCTGCTAAGGGGATAACAGTCATCTGGCGAGTGCCTGACAGCTCCCCTCTCAGCTGCCCCTTCCCCCTCCCCCCCAGCACAGGATATCAGGGCAAGGGCAACCAGCGTGGGCTGTCAGCGCAATATCCCTGCCCACTCTCCCAGCGGCCCGGCATGGGTCCCCACACATGCTCTCCCAGCAGCCCAACGTGAGTCCCCGCATTGTGGGTCGGCTGACGCTGGTGGTCAGTGTGGGGATATCCCAATACCATTGGCCAGCTCTCCTGGCGGCCATGCATGGGACCCTGCTCTCCCAGCGGCCCAGCATGTTTTGCCACGCCCGCTCTCCCACTGACCCAGTTTGGGTCCCCACGCCCACCCTCCCAGCAGTTCGATGTGAGTCCCCACACAATGGGGCAGCCAGCGTGGGCTTTCAATGTGGGGACATCCCACACAGGGTATATCTGTGCTGGCAGAACGTGCTGTCCGCCCCGGGTGTGGTGGATCGTGTTGTTGTTGGGGGGTGGGTGTGGGGACTCATATCGGGGTGTTGTAGGAGTTGATGTGGTGGTTTGTGTTGGGCTGTTGGGGAATCGGGTGTAGGTGCTCGTGTCGGGCTGTTGGGGGTGGGACAGGTGTGGGGGCTTATGTTGGACTGTTAGGGGTGTGGGTGCAGGGTCTTGTGTCAGGCTGTTGGAAGAGCGGGGCAATGGTGACAGTGCGGGGTCTTCCCGCATGGGACGTCACTGCGCAGACAGTCTGCGCCGGCTCTTCCAGCTCTGACAGCCAGCCATCCCAAACCTCACAGCCTGAAGGGACAGGAGCCTAAGTGTGCTCAGAGGCGCATCCGGTGCAGCTGTCCCTTCAGGTGGCCAGTGCTGGTGGAGAATGCACCTGAAGAAGCCTTTTGAAAGCCTTTCTCACTATCCACAACATCTCGAATCTTAGTGTAATCTACAAACTTGCTGATCCAAATTATCATCCAGATCATTGATATAGATGACAAACAACAATGGTCCCAGTACCAATCCCTGAGGCCTCCAGTCTGAGAGTGATCATCCACCATTACTCGCTGGCTTCTTCTGTCCAGCCATTGTCGAACCCAGTTCATAACTTCACCATGAATAACCAGCGTATGAAACTTCGTGACCATCCTCCCATACAGGACCTTGTCAAAGGCCTTACTAAAGTCGATGGAGACAACATCCACATCGTCAACTTTCCTGATAACTTCCTCAAAACTCTATCAGATTGGTTAATCGTGACCTACATGTACAAAGCCATGTTGACTATCCCTAAACAGTCCAAGGCTATCCAAATAATTGTATATCCAATCTGTTAGAACATCTTCCAATAATTTACCTACTACGATATCAGGGTCACTGGCCTATAATTTACAGGGTTACATTTGGAGTCTTTTTTTAAACAATAGAACAATGTGAGCTACCCTCCAATCCTCTGGTACCATAACTGTGGCTAAGAACATGTTAAATATTTCTGCCAAAGCCCCTGCAATTTCTGCACTAGCATCCCTCAAGGTCTGAGGGAATATCCAGTCAGGCCTTGCATTTTTATTCACCCTTATTCGCTTTAAGATAGCAAGTACCTCCTTCTCTTTAATCTGTATAGCTTCCATGGCCTCACTGTTTCTTTTCCCTTCTTCCTGCGACTCTATGTCTGTTTCCTAATTAAACACATATGTAAAAAAATCATTTAAGATCTCCCCAATCTCTTCTGGCTCCATACCAAGCCGACCACTCTGACCTTCAAGGGCACCAATTTTGTCCCTTACTATCCTTTTGCTCTTAATATACTGTAGAAACTCATAATATTTTCCTTCTCTGCCTTGCCATTTGACTTTGCAGACAACTCTCTTTCCTACAAGTTTTATTTTGTAATATCATGACTGTGTAGCTAAACACATCTTGAATCACATTATCAAGTTCACTGATGATACGACCATGGTGGACCTTATTAGTACGAGATGAGGTGCAGTCACTAATGGACTTGTATCTGAACATTAATAAAACAAAATAGATGGTTGTTGACTTCAGGAGGTCTACTAATCAATGATGCCTGGAATATTGAGGTCATCAAGAGCATCAAATTCCTTGGAGTGCACTTGGCGGAGAATCTCTCCTGGACTCTTAACACCAGCTTCATAACCAAGAAAGTCCAGCAGCACATCTACTTCCTGCAAAGGCTGAGTAAAGTTCATCTCCCACTCTCTATCCTCACTACATTCTTCAGAAGATGTATCAACAGCATCCAGTGCAACTGCATCACTCCCTGGTTTGGAAACAGTACCAGTTTGGTCTGCAAGACCCTGCAGAGGATAGTGAAATCAACAGAAAAGATCATGGGGGGCTCTCTTCCTACCGTGAAGGACATTTACAACATTCGATGTAGACACAGGGCAATAAGCATTGTGCAGAACTCCACACACCCCTCCTGCAAACTGTTCTCTGCCATCTGATAGGAGGTACCATCCAGATTGTGAAACAGTAATTTTCTCCAAGGCATCAAGCTCTTGCATTCCCATTACATAACTTATAACATATTCTATTTAAATATGCTCCATGGTCCTGAAGAAACGCTATCTCGTCTTTATTGTGTGAACAGGGTATGAACAATAAATAAAGGTGACTAGACTTAAATATTATTTTGTCTTTGCAAAATAAGTGCATGTTACCTTCTGCTGGTTTGATTGCAAATCCTGTGTCATTGATTTGAGGACACTTTTCAAACCGCTCAAAGCCCCTGAATTTGGGAATGCTTTTAGGTTTTACCAGGGCTGTGTTTGTGTGATGTAAGCTGACATTAACATGGACAATCCACTACCAGTCATTTGAACAGGAACTAAAGCCATTGTCACCCATTCAGAAGAAATGTAAGACACTGCTGATGTTGGAAAGTGGGGCAAAAAATAACTCTCTCTCTCTCTCTCTCCAGCACTTCTTCTCAGTCCAGATTCCAGTATCTACACTCTTTTGTGCCTCCAGTTCACGATTTTACAAGGTACACCTGCTTCAAAGGCATTTTTCTCACCTCTCACTTCTCCTCCCCTGCTCTCGGACATGACCTTTCACAGTGCTTGCCTTTACCTCCATCTAATCACACACGGTTTCCATCTTTTTTTTTAATCCCAGACCCTGCCAGGATTTCAGCCATGTACATTCAATATACATCTTCTCCCAATGGTTTCTCTCTCATGTCCCACGCTCCACCACCAGAACCTTCTAGCCCTTTCTCTTTATTTCCCATCACAATGATGTTTTATTTGATGATTTTTCTGAAACCTGAGGCGATTTCTCCCACTGTTTGTAACACGCCGCCACTCTCCACTTGTTCCAACTCGTTCCAACTGTCCTTGTCCTTCACCTCACCCTGATGGTTCTGATTACCACCATTATCACCTACTTCACTTATACTTGCTGCCTTTCTTCTTGTTTAACATCTCTCCACCAGCTGTCTCCACCTCCATCCTCTCTTGAGCGATCTTGCCCCATTTGCACTGTCCATCCCCACTTTGTTTACCCCATTGTATTCTTTCTTTCATTGTCTGTTACTTATCAATGCTTTGTCTGGCATTCCCAACGCCATACCTCCTTATTAACAGTCCTTAATCCTTCACTCCCCCTTGGTGCACCAATCGCCTGCTGGCACCTGACACCCCACTCTCTCTCCTCCTGATATAAGCAATCTCCCCTCTTGACTCGCAGACCTGATACAATATCTCAACCGGGACGTGGGTCATTCTTTTTCACTGCACCAAAGCTGAGATCCACGGGCAGTGGTAGTTTTTTTTTTGCTCCAGAGGACAAGATGTGCAAACTGCAAAGGTGGTGTCCTGATATCAGGCAGCAATTGACCAACCATCTGAAATGGAGCTTGCAGGGAGAAGATCGCACAGCAAGTTCAAGCTTTCTTCACCAGCAGGTATGGGACGTTTCTTTTTTTCAACATTGCTCTTTGTTTTTCGTTAAAGTTTATCTGGCCAATGCTTACGAATTTGTGCTGAGCGATTCTCTGTGATCAGTCCTGCCTATGCATTGCCTTTCGCCTTGAAAGGTGCCCCGAACAGCAGCGTTGGCTCTTGTATTCAGTAGGCAGTGCTACCATATTGACTGTCTACTCCATGAAATGCTCAGACTTCATTCAGAATCCCTGTAGCCGCCTGTTTGCCACCGTCCCGTCCCGTCCCATGCCGTCACTCAGCAAGTTGGCCGTGTTGAGTCCAAAGTCAGAGCCACGTTGGCTCCGAACACTCTGTGCGTGCGAACGGGCTCTCGGCGCCCCAACTTAGTGAGGAAGGGGAATTGATTTTGCTGCGGGATGTTTTATTTGTGGACTTCACTGAAACCTCAGGCGATTTCTCCCACTGTTTGTAACAAGCCGCCACTCTCCACTTCAAACGAATATGGGCCACCTTTCTTCGGCTAGATATTGAATCCCAACCCACTGGGGGACAGAAACCTCTTAAATACAAACTCTTCCATCGAAAGCAGATGCCATTTATTTCCAAGGTGTGACCTTTCTTGTCATTCCGCCTCAGAACAGCCTTGATTCGCTTTCCTCCGTGTTGAGGCTGCGAAATGAATTGTCATTTGTTTCTTTGCTTGGACTCGATCTGTGCAATTCTTGGACAGATCAAAGCCTCAACCTCCACAGTAGGAGCGTAACTGGCAGCCTCGCACATCCCAGAATCGTGTCACCAAGATATTGGCGAGGAACATGTCCAGGCGCTGCAATGGAAGGACAGACCCTTCCTCAAATGGGCTTCGCGTGTTAGAGAGTCCATCAAGCCCGGCAGCTCACCTTCTGCTTGTTTCCTTCTCCAACGCGGTGCATTATTTTTCTCTCAACACTGTTATTTTCACTTCACCATCGTTGAACAATCCCTTCTTGGTCATTTTAAGTTGGAGAGAGGTGGTCGGTGTCAACTGATCTCAACAGTGGCGACTCACAACGGGTAAACAGCAAGATCTGCAAGTGCTCTCTGTGGAGATCACCTTGCCCTTGCTTTGCTACGTGATGGCTGGATCCAGTGATTCCAGGGAAATGTGTGCAAATATTTGGTTTCGTTTCCTTGGGTTTTACTGTATAAATTGGACTCCTTCCGAAGTGAGAGAAGTCTCATCACCTCCAACATCCATGCAAAACAATGAAGAGGAACTGATTTACTGAAGCATTTCTGCGTCTTGTGTTGAGTTGCAATTCTATCTTCGATTTATTTTAGTTTTACAACTCTTATATGCTGCAAAATTTTAGACCAATATAGAGAAAGCATTTCTCCAGGTTGATAAGCTGATAATTTATTAAATGTAAACTTCCATGCCATTCATGAAATTGTTTTTTACCTGTCAATGAGATCAAGTCCAAGAGCACACCTTCTATTTTCCTTGTTGAATCGTCATCCAATGGAATAGTTTCATTTTTACAGGAAGATTTGTTCATATCTGTTGACAACTAAATCATCAGAAAGCAATGAAATGCCAATGGAAGAAATAGTTCTTTTATTTCTTCCACAGGTCTGTTTTTTCTATCATTATCCTGCTTTCATACACTTGCAAGAACATTCTCTCGGATTGAAATGTTCTTAAATGGGTTTGATCCAACAAACATGATGCAGGATTTGAGAGTTTATAGCTGTGCTGCTATGGAATGTTACCATTTGAAATTGTTCATCTTTTCAAAGGCCCAGCTGATAATTATTTTGCCCTTTGATTTCCTCTTACACTTTAGATTCAATATTCAATTTATCAGGAGTAAATTAGTACAATGCTTTTTGCAATTAGTGCAATGCTTTTTAAATTTTCCCATTTCATTTTCCATAGTCCTGACATGAATTGTGCAATTCATATCTGAGTGCTTTAACAACTCATCTTCAACAACCATGCAGAATTGATTTCCTCAAACATCTCAGAATCTAGTGCTGATTAATGTTTATGAGCATCAAATTATATCAGTAATGACTCCTATGAGTAAACAAATCCAGATGGTATACTCAACATGTTTTGCTTAAAGTTTAAAGAATATTCAGAATGCAATTCTCAAATATTGTCAGCTTGTACAAAGCTTCAACATTGTTGGGAACCAATTAGGTTAAGTACTTCTGACAATGCTGTCTTCACTTGTCTCATGATCTGCTATAAAAATTATCATTTTTTTCTGAGTTTTATAGGTGCTTGTGGAATATCACACACCTACATTTTTTTCTGTGGGCCGAAGTGCAAGTTGGCTCATGTTTCTTTGGGCTCGGATAGACTGGAATGAGATTTACCATTCCAATGGCAGACATTTGTTCCCTGAACTGCAGCATTTTCATGTGCTTGCAGAGGTAAGTGCTGTGATGATTAATTGACGGCAGTCTGGATCCTCAACTGCAGGATGAAGATATATCTAGGTCTGTTTACAATTGAATCATCAATGAAATGTCCATAGATTCAACTGTTTTTTATTCTCCATGGAAATATACTGGGAAGGAGAGAATTTCATCCATTCTATTCAAACAGATACAGAAACTTATTTTAAAATTCATAGTATTTTGAAATAAATTTGTTAAGAGATGCAGGATATCTTTGGTATAACTTTTCACCTGAAGAAGACATGTCCGACTGGTGTATGACTTCCCATCCCAATGACAGTCTTTTGTTTCCTGAACATCAGCATTTTCCTTTTCCATCAGAGGTAAGTGCTGCCCTGTTCAGGAGACAATTCCTGGCACGTCAACTCCATGGTGAAGATTTATCCAGATCATCAAGGCTAACGAAATGTAAATGGAGTAAATTTTATTAGACTTACTCCATGAAGAATTTGGACAAAAAAGACAATAGGTTTTCATCCATTGTACCAAACAACTATATAAACGTTACCACTAGAATTATTAGTTATTGTAATTTATTGCAGATATTCAGTATATCTTAGGTCAGACTTTGACATGAAGAGGACATGTACGAATCATTCCAGACATCCCATTACAATGAGAAACATTTGTTCCCTGAACTGCATCATTTTCATGTGTTTTGTAGTGGCAAGTGCTGCCATGTTTAGGTGACGACTGTCTGGCTTTTCAAATGAATGATGAAGATTTATCCAGATCATAAAGGTGAATGAAATGTCGACAGAATAAGTATTATTGTATGTTCTCTAAGGAGAATTTAGAAGAGAATTTCATCCATTCTACAAAAGAGATATATAAACCTTACTGCTTGAAGTTGTGATATTGTGATTTATTGCAGATATTCAGAACATCTTGGGTCAGTCTTCCATGTGAAGAAGACGTATATGATCCATTTTAGACATTCCATTCCAATTACAGACATTTGTTCCCTGAACTGCAGCATTTTCCTGTGCTTTCAGTGGTAAGTGTTGCCATGTTCAAGTGACGGCGGTCTGGTTCCTCAACTGCAGGATGAAGATATATCCAGGTCTGTTTACAACTGAATCATCAGTAAGGCCAATGAATTGACCACAGATTTAACTGTTTTATGTTCTCCAGGAAGAAATCACTTGGGAAGAGAGCGAGAATCTCATCTATTCTATTCCAACGGACACAGAAATTTATTTTAAAATTCGTAGTTATTCCAAAACAATTTAAGAGATGCAGGATTTCTTTGGTTTATCTTTTCACCAGAAGAAGACATGTCCGACTGGTGTATGACTTCCCATCCCAATGACAGTCTTTTGTTTCCTGAACTGCAGCATTTTCCTTTTCCATCAGAGGTAAGTGCTGCCCTGTTCAGGAGACAATTCCTGGCGCGTCAACTCCATGGTGAAGATTTATCCAGATCATCAAGGTGAATGAAATATCGACAGAATAAGTTTTATTGTATATTCTCTAAGGAGAATTTAGAAGAGATTTTCATCCATTCTACAAAAGAGATATATAAACCTTACCGCTTGAAGTTGTGATATTGTGATTTATTGCAGATATTCAGAACATCTTGGGTCAGTCTTCCATGTGAAGAAGACGTATATGATCCATTTTAGACATCCCATTCCAATGACAGACATTTGTTCCCTGAACTTCAGCATTTTTCTGTGCTTTCAGTGGTAAGTGTTGCCATGTTCAAGTGACGGCGGTCTGGTTCGTCAACTGCAGGATGAAGATTTATCCAGGTCTGTTTACAACTGAATCATCAGAAAGGCCAATGAATTGTCCACAGATTTAACTGTTTTATGTTCTCCAGGAAGAAATCACTTGGGAAGAGAGCGAGAATCTCATCTATTCTATTCCAACAGACACAGAAATTTATTTTAAAATTCGTAGTTATTCCAAAACAATTTGTTAAGAGCTGCAGGATACCTTTGGTTTATCTTTTTACCTGAAGAAGACATGTCCGGCTGGTTTATGACTTCCCATCCCAATGACAGTCTTTTGTTTCCTCAACTGCAGCATTTTCCTTTTTCCGTCGGGTAGGTACTGCCATGTTTAGGAGACAATTACTGGTTCCTCAACTACATGAAAAAGATTTATCCGGATCAGTATCAGACAGATCAATGAAATGTCAAGGGATTAAATTGTATTTTATGCCCAACATTGGAATGGCTTTCTTTCCAACCTCTCTGTTGATAATCATTTTGCCCTTTGATTCAAGTTGTATTTTTCATTAGTTTTCCAGGAGAAATTGGAAATTATCCTTTGCGTTTTCTGTGAATGCTCAGCCTTGATTGTGAAAAAACCTATCAAAGTGAAGATTTCTTATCGTCTTCAGAATCCAGGAAGAATAGTGATGAGGTGATTGAATTCCTCAAATATCAGCATCTTGTGTTGATTTCTGTTTATTAGCACCTATTTATGTTGTAAATGATTCATGGGTAAAATTTCCTGATGGAAAACTCCACATATTTGCTGAAAATTTACAACAAACAATCAGAAGGCGTGGCTAAAATATTGTCGTCTTGTGTAATTTTCACCAAATCTTTGATTCCATTTCTAAAATTGTGCACTTGTCACTGAGTGAACACATGCAACACATCACCTTCTAATTCATTTCCTGTTACATGGTTTTTCATCACTTTCCAGGACTGTATATATTGGAAAGTAGTGCTTCATCCTTGCTGGGAACAAAAATATTAATTGTTTTTTCTGAATATACTTTGTGCTTGTTAATTATCTAATTTCTACTTTTTTTTTCCTGTGGATCCAAGTGGAAGTTACCTCATGCTTGTTTTGTCTCACATGGACTGGGTGTAGACTTGCCGTTCCAATGACAGACAGCTGTTCCCTGAACTGCAGCATTTTCCGGTGCTTTCAGTGGTAAGTGCTGCTATGCTAAGGTGACGAATGTCTGGCTCTTCAAATCCATGATGAAGATTTATCCAGATCCTAAAGGCTAATGAAATGTAGACGGAGTAAGTTTTATTTTATGTTCCCTATGGAGTATTTAGATGAGAAGACAGAAGATATTCATCCATTCAACCAAGCAGATATATAAACTTTACCGCTTGAATTTGTTTGTTATTCTGATAGGTTGCAGATATTCAGTATATCTTGGGTCAGTCTTCCATGTGAAGACGATGTTTAAAATTCATTTTAGAAATCCCATTCCAATGACAGACAACTGTTCCCTGAAATGCAGCATTTTTCTGTGCTGATAGTGGAAAGTGCTACCATATTTAAGTGACGGCGGTCTGCTTCCTCAACTGAAGGATGAAGATTTATCCAGGTCTGTTTACAACTGAATCATCAGAAAGGCCAATGAATTGTCCACAGATTTAACTGTTTTATGTTCTCCAGGAAGAAATCACTTGGGAAGAGAGCCAGAATCTCATCTATTCTATTCCAACTGACACAGAAATTTATTTTAAAATTTGTAGATATTCCAAAACAATTTGTTAAGAGATGCAGGATATCTTTGGTTTATCTTTTCACCTGAAGAAGACATGTCCGACTGGTTTATGACTTCCCATCCCAATGACAGTCTTTTGTTTCCTGAACTGCAGCATTTTCCTTTTCCATCAGAGGTAAGTGCTGCCCTGTTCAAGAGACAATTCCTGGCGCGTCAACTCCATGGTATAGATTTATCCAGATCATCAAGGCTAACGAAATGTAAATGGAGTAAATTTTATTAGATTTACTCTATGAAGAATTTGAACAAGAACACAATAGGTTTTCATCCATTGTACCAAACAACTATATAAACGTTACCACTAGAATTATTAGTTATTGTAATTTATTGCAGATATTCAGTATATCTTAGGTCAGACTTTGACATGAAGAGGACATGTACGAATCATTCCAGACATCAAATTACAATGAGAAACATTTGTTCCCTGAACTGCATCATTTTCATGTGTTTTGTAGTGGCAAGTGCTGCCATGTTTAGGTGACGACTGTCTGGCTTTTCAAATGAATGATGAAGATTTATCCAGATCATAAGGGTGAATGAAATGTCGACAGAATAAGTTTCATTGTATATTCTCTAAGGAGAATTTAGAAGAGATTTTAATCCATTCTACAAAAGTGATATATAAACCTTACCGCTTGAAGTTGTGATATTGTGATTTATTGCAGATATTCAGAACATCTTGGGTCAGTCTTCCATGTGAAGAAGACGTATATGATCCATTTTAGACATTCCATTCCAATGACAGACATTTGTTCCCTGAACTGCAGCATTTTTCTGTGCTTTCAGTGGTAAGTGTTGGCATGTTCAAGTGACGGCAGTCTGGTTCCTCAACTGCAGGATGAAGATTTATCCAGGTCTGTTGACAACTGAATCATCAGAAAGGCCAATGAATTGTCCACAGATTTAACTGTTTTATGTTCTCCAGGAAGAAATCACTTGGGAAGAGAGCGAGAATCTCATCTATTCTATTCCAACAGACACAGAAATTTATTTTAAAATTCGTAGTTATTCCAAAACAATTTAAGAGATGCAGGATTTCTTTGGTTTATCTTTTCACCAGAAGAAGACATGTCCGACTGGTGTATGACTTCCCATCCCAATGACAGTCTTTTGTTTCCTGAACTGCAGCATTTTCCTTTTCCATCAGAGGTAAGTGCTGCCCTGTTCAGGAGACAATTCCTGGCGCGTCAACTCCATGGTGAAGATTAATCCAGATCATCAAGGTGAATGAAATATCGACAGAATAAGTTTTATTCTATATTCTCTAAGGAGAATTTAGAAGAGATTTTCATCCATTCTACAAAAGAGATATATAAACCTTACCGCTTGAAGTTGTGATATTGTGATTTATTGCAGATATTCAGAACATCTTGGGTAAGTCTTCCATGTGAAGAAGACGTATATGATCCATTTTAGACATCCCATTCCAATGACAGACAACTGTTCCCTGAAATGCAGCATTTTTCTGTGCTGATAGTGGAAAGTGCTACCATATTTAAGTGACGGCGGTCTGGTTCCTCAACTGCAGGATGAAGATTTATCCAGTTCTGTTTACAACTGAATCATCAGAAAGGCTAATGAATTGTCCGCAGATTTAACTGTTTTATGTTCTCCAGGAAGAAATCACTTGGGAAGAGAGCGAGAATATCATCTATTCTATTCCAACCGACACAGAAATTTATTTTAAAATTCGTAGTTATTCCAAAACAATTTGTTAAGAGATGCAGGATACCTTTGGTTTATCTTTTCACCTGAAGAAGACATGTCCGACTGGTGTATGACTTCCCATCCCAATGACAGTCTTTTGTTTCCTGAACTGCAGCATTTTCCTTTTCCATCAGAGGTAAGTGCTGCCCTGTTCAGGAGACAATTCCTGGCGCGTCAACTCCATGGTGAAGATTTATCCAGATCATCAAGGCTAACGAAATGTAAATGGAGTAAATTTTATTAGATTTACTCTATGAAGAATTTGGAGAAGAAGACAATAGGTTTTCATCCATTGTACCAAACAACTATATAAATGTTACCACTAGAATTATTAGTTATTGTAATTTATTGCAGATATTCAGTATATCTTAGGTCAGACTTTGACATGAAGAGGACATGTACGAATCATTCCAGACATCCCATTACAATGAGAAACATTTGTTCCCTGAGCTGCATCATTTTCATGTGTTTTGTAGTGGCAAGTGCTGCCATGCTTAGGTGACGACTGTCTGGCTTTTCAAATGAATGATGAAGATTTATCCAGATCATAAGGGTGAATGAAATGTCGACAGAATAAGTATTATTGTATATTCTCTAAGGAGAATTTAGAAGAGATTTTCATCCATTCTACAAAAGAGATATATAAACCTTACCGCTTGAAGTTGTGATATTGTGATTTATTGCAGATATTCAGAACATCTTGGGTCAGTCTTCCATGTGAAGAAGACGTATATGATCCATTTTAGACATTCCATTCCAATTACAGACATTTGTTCCCTGAACTGCAGCATTTTTCTGTGCTTTCAGTGGTAAGTGTTGCCATGTTCAAGTGACGGCGGTCTGGTTCCTCAACTGCAGGATGAAGATTTATCCAGTTCTGTTTACAACTGAATCATCAGAAAGGCCAATGAATTGACCACAGATTTAACTGTTTTATGTTCTCCAGGAAGAAATCACTTGGGAAGAGAGCGAGAATCTCATCTATTCTATTCCAACAGACACAGAAATTTATTTTAAAATTCGTAGTTATTCCAAAACAATTTAAGAGATGCAGGATTTCTTTGGTTTATCTTTTCACCAGAAGAAGACATGTCCGACTGGTGTATGACTTCCCATCCCAATGACAGTCTTTTGTTTCCTGAACTGCAGCATTTTCCTTTTCCATCAGAGGTAAGTGCGGCCCTGTTCAGGAGACAATTCCTGGCGCGTCAACTCCATGGTGAAGATTTATCCAGATCATCAAGGTGAATGAAATATCGACAGAATAAGTTTTATTGTATATTCTCTAAGGAGAATTTAGAAGAGATTTTCATCCATTCTACAAAAGAGATATATAAACCTTACCGCTTGAAGTTGTGATATTGTGATTTATTGCAGATATTCAGAACATCTTGGGTAAGTCTTCCATGTGAAGAAGACGTATATGATCCATTTTAGACATCCCATTCCAATGACAGACAACTGTTCCCTGAAATGCAGCATTTTTCTGTGCTGATAGTGGAAAGTGCTACCATATTTAAGTGACGGCGGTCTGGTTCCTCAACTGCAGGATGAAGATTTATCCAGGTCTGTTTACAACTGAATCATCAGAAAGGCCAATGAATTGTCCACAGATTTAACTGTTTTATGTTCTCCAGGAAGAAATCACTTGGGAAGAGAGCGAGAATCTCATCTATTCTATTCCAACCGACACAGAAATTTATTTTAAAATTTGTAGATATTCCAAAACAATTTGTTAAGAGATGCAGGATATCTTTGGTTTATCTTTTCACCTGAAGAAGACATGTCCGACTGGTGTATGACTTCCCATCCCAATGACAGTCTTTTGTTTCCTGAACTGCAGCATTTTCCTTTTCCATCAGAGGTAAGTGCTGCCCTGTTCAGGAGACAATTCCTGGCG
Organism: Narcine bancroftii; assembly: GCF_036971445.1. Classification (NCBI taxonomy): domain Eukaryota; kingdom Metazoa; phylum Chordata; class Chondrichthyes; order Torpediniformes; family Narcinidae; genus Narcine; species Narcine bancroftii. Next base: position 152,899,126 of record NC_091471.1, read on the forward strand.
CGTCAACTCCATGGTGAAGATTTATCCAGATCATCAAGGCTAACGAAATGTAAATGGAGTAAATTTTATTAGATTTACTCTATGAAGAATTTGGAGAAGAAGACAATAGGTTTTCATCCATTGTACCAAACAACTATATAAATGTTACCACTAGAATTATTAGTTATTGTAATTTATTGCAGATATTCAGTATATCTTAGGTCAGACTTTGACATGAAGAGGACATGTACGAATCATTCCAGACATCCCATTACAATGAGAAACATTTGTTCCCTGAACTGCATCATTTTCATGTGTTTTGTAGTGGCAAGTGCTGCCATGTTTAGGTGACGACTGTCTGGCTTTTCAAATGAATGATGAAGATTTATCCAGATCATAAGGGTGAATGAAATGTCGACAGAATAAGTATTATTGTATATTCTCTAAGGAGAATTTAGAAGAGATTTTCATCCATTCTACAAAAGAGATATATAAACCTTACCGCTTGAAGTTGTGATATTGTGATTTATTGCAGATATTCAGAACATCTTGGGTCAGTCTTCCATGTGAAGAAGACGTATATGATCCATTTTAGACATTCCATTCCAATGACAGACATTTGTTCCCTGAACTGCAGCATTTTTCTGTGCTTTCAGTGGTAAGTGTTGCCATGTTCAAGTGACGGCGGTCTGGTTCGTCAACTGCAGGATGAAGATTTATCCAGGTCTGTTTACAACTGAATCATCAGAAAGGCCAATGAATTGTCCACAGATTTAACTGTTTTATGTTCTCCAGGAAGAAATCACTTGGGAAGAGAGCGAGAAACTCATCTATTCTATTCCAACAGACACAGAAATTTATTTTAAAATTCGTAGTTATTCCAAAACAATTTGTTAAGAGATGCAGGATACCTTTGGTTTATCTTTTCACCTGAAGAAGACATGTCCGACTGGTGTATGACTTCCCATCCCAATGACAGTCTTTTGTTTCCTGAACTGCAGCATTTTCCTTTTCCGTCGGGTAGGTACTGCCATGTTTAGGTGACAATTACTGGTTCCTCAACTACATGAAAAAGATTTATCCGGATCAGTATCAGACAGATCAATGAAATGTCAAGGGATTAAATTGTATTTTATGCCCAACATTGGAATGGCTTTCTTTCCAACCTCTCTGTTCATAATCATTTTGCCCTTTGATTCAAGTTGTATTTTTCATTAGTTTTCCAGGAGATATTGGAAATTATCCTTTGCGTTTTCTGTGAATGCTCAGCCTTGATTGTGAAAAATCCTATCTGAGTGAAGATTTCTTATGGTCTTCAGAATCCAGGAAGAATAGTGATGAGGTGATTGAATTCCTCAAATATCAGCATCTTGTGTTGATTTCTGTTTATTAGCACCTATTTATGTTGTAAATGATTCATGGGTAAAATTTCCTGATGGAAAACTCCACATATTTGCTGAAAATTTACAACAAACAATCAGAAGGCGTGGCTAAAATATTGTCGTCTTGTGTAATTTTCCCCAATACTTTGATTCCATTTCTAAAATTGTGCTCTTGTCACTGAGTGAACACATGCAACACATCACCTTCTAATTCATTTCCTGTTACAAGGTTTTTCATCACTTTCCAGGACTGTATATATTGGAAAGTAGTGCTTCATCCTTGCGGGGAACAAAAATATTAATTGTTTTTTCTGAATATACTTTGTGCTTGTTAATTATCTAATTTCTACTTTTTTTTTTCCTGTGGATTCAAGTGGAAGTTGCCTCATGCTTGTTTTGTCTCACATGGACTGGGTGTAGACTTGCCGTTCCAATGACAGACAGCTGTTCCCTGAACTGCAGCATTTTCCGGTGCTTTCAGTGGTAAGTGCTGCTATGTTAAGGTGACGAATGTCTGGCTCTTCAAATCCATGATGAAGATTTATCCAGATCCTAAAGGCTAATGAAATGTAGACGGAGTAAGTTTTATTTTATGTTCCCTATGGAGTATTTAGATGAGAAGACAGAAGATATTCATCCATTCAACCAAGCAGATATATAAACTTTACCGCTTGAATTTGTTTGTTATTCTGATAGATTGCAGATATTCAGTATATCTTGGGTCAGTCTTCCATGTGAAGACGATGTTTAAAATTCATTTTAGAAATCCCATTCCAATGACAGACAACTGTTCCCTGAAATGCAGCATTTTTCTGTGCTGATAGTGGAAAGTGCTACCATATTTAAGTGACGGCGGTCTGCTTCCTCAACTGAAGGATGAAGATTTATCCAGGTCTGTTTACAACTGAATCATCAGAAAGGCCAATGAATTGTCCACAGATTTAACTGTTTTATGTTCTCCAGGAAGAAATCACTTGGGAAGAGAGCCAGAATCTCATCTATTCTATTCCAACTGACACAGAAATTTATTTTAAAATTTGTAGATATTCCAAAACAATTTGTTAAGAGATGCAGGATATCTTTGGTTTATCTTTTCACCTGAAGAATACATGTCCGACTGGTTTATGACTTCCCATCCCAATGACAGTCTTTTGTTTCCTGAACTGCAGCATTTTCCTTTTCCATCAGAGGTAAGTGCTGCCCTGTTCAAGAGACAATTCCTGGCGCGTCAACTCCATGGTGTAGATTTATCCAGATCATCAAGGCTAACGAAATGTAAATGGAGTAAATTTTATTAGATTTACTCTATGAAGAATTTGAACAAGAAGACAATAGGTTTTCATCCATTGTACCAAACAACTATATAAACGTTACCACTAGAATTATTAGTTATTGTAATTTATTGCAGATATTCAGTATATCTTAGGTCAGACTTTGACATGAAGAGGACATGTACGAATCATTCCAGACATCAAATTACAATGAGAAACATTTGTTCCCTGAACTGCATCATTTTCATGTGTTTTGTAGTGGCAAGTGCTGCCATGTTTAGGTGACGACTGTCTGGCTTTTCAAATGAATGATGAAGATTTATCCAGATCATAAGGGTGAATGAAATGTCGACAGAATAAGTTTCATTGTATATTCTCTAAGGAGAATTTAGAAGAGATTTTAATCCATTCTACAAAAGAGATATATAAACCTTACCGCTTGAAGTTGTGATATTGTGATTTATTGCAGATATTCAGAACATCTTGGGTCAGTCTTCCATGTGAAGAAGACGTATATGATCCATTTTAGACATTCCATTCCAATGACAGACATTTGTTCCCTGAACTGCAGCATTTTTCTGTGCTTTCAGTGGTAAGTGTTGGCATGTTCAAGTGACGGCAGTCTGGTTCCTCAACTGCAGGATGAAGATTTATCCAGGTCTGTTTACAACTGAATCATCAGAAAGGCCAATGAATTGTCCACAGATTTAACTGTTTTATGTTTTCCAGGAAGAAATCACTTGGGAAGAGAGCGAGAATCTCATCTATTCTATTCCAACAGACACAGAAATTTATTTTAAAATTCGTAGTTATTCCAAAACAATTTAAGAGATGCAGGATTTCTTTGGTTTATCTTTTCACCAGAAGAAGACATGTCCGACTGGTGTATGACTTCCCATCCCAATGACAGTCTTTTGTTTCCTGAACTGCAGCATTTTCCTTTTCCATCAGAGGTAAGTGCTGCCCTGTTCAGGAGACAATTCCTGGCGCGTCAACTCCATGGTGAAGATTTATCCAGATCATCAAGGTGAATGAAATATCGACAGAATAAGTTTTATTCTATATTCTCTAAGGAGAATTTAGAAGAGATTTTCATCCATTCTACAAAAGAGATATATAAACCTTACCGCTTGAAGTTGTGATATTGTGATTTATTGCAGATATTCAGAACATCTTGGGTAAGTCTTCCATGTGAAGAAGACGTATATGATCCATTTTAGACATCCCATTCCAATGACAGACAACTGTTCCCTGAAATGCAGCATTTTTCTGTGCTGATAGTGGAAAGTGCTACCATATTTAAGTGACGGCGGTCTGGTTCCTCAACTGCAGGATGAAGATTTATCCAGGTCTGTTTACAACTGAATCATCAGAAAGGCCAATGAATTGTCCACAGATTTAACTGTTTTATGTTCTCCAGGAAGAAATCACTTGGGAAGAGAGCGAGAATCTCATCTATTCTATTCCAACCGACACAGAAATTTATTTTAAAATTTGTAGATATTCCAAAACAATTTGTTAAGAGATGCAGGATATCTTTGGTTTATCTTTTCACCTGAAGAAGACATGTCCGACTGGTGTATGACTTCCCATCCCAATGACAGTCTTTTGTTTCCTGAACTGCAGCATTTTCCTTTTCCATCAGAGGTAAGTGCTGCCCTGTTCAGGAGACAATTCCTGGCGCGTCAACTCCATGGTGAAGATTTATCCAGATCATCAAGGTGAATGAAATATCGACAGAATAAGTTTTATTGTATATTCTCTAAGGAGAATTTAGAAGAGATTTTCATCCATTCTACAAAAGAGATATATAAACCTTACCGCTTGAAGTTGTGATATTGTGATTTATTGCAGATATTCAGAACATCTTGGGTAAGTCTTCCATGTGAAGAAGACGTATATGATCCATTTTAGACATCCCATTCCAATGACAGACAACTGTTCCCTGAAATGCAGCATTTTTCTGTGCTGATAGTGGAAAGTGCTACCATATTTAAGTGACGGCGGTCTGGTTCCTCAACTGCAGGATGAAGATTTATCCAGGTCTCTTTACAACTGAATCATCAGAAAGGCCAATGAATTGTCCACAGATTTAACTGTTTTATGTTCTCCAGGAAGAAATCACTTGGGAAGAGAGCGAGAATCTCATCTATTCTATTCCAACCGACACAGAAATTTATTTTAAAATTTGTAGATATTCCAAAACAATTTGTTAAGAGATGCAGGATATCTTTGGTTTATCTTTTCACCTGAAGAAGACATGTCCGACTGGTGTATGACTTCCCATCCCAATGACAGTCTTTTGTTTCCTGAACTGCAGCATTTTCCTTTTCCATCAGAGGTAAGTGCTGCCCTGTTCAGGAGACAATTCCTGGCGCGTCAACTCCATGGTGAAGATTTATCCAGATCATCAAGGTGAATGAAATATCGACAGAATAAGTTTTATTGTATATTCTCTAAGGAGAATTTAGAAGAGATTTTCATCCATTCTACAAAAGAGATATATAAACCTTACCGCTTGAAGTTGTGATATTGTGATTTATTGCAGATATTCAGAACATCTTGGGTAAGTCTTCCATGTGAAGAAGACGTATATGATCCATTTTAGACATCCCATTCCAATGACAGACAACTGTTCCCTGAAATGCAGCATTTTTCTGTGCTGATAGTGGAAAGTGCTACCATATTTAAGTGACGGCGGTCTGGTTCATCAACTGCAGGATGAAAATTTATCCAGTTCTGTTTACAACTGAATCATCAGAAAGGCCAATGAATTGTCCGCAGATTTAACTGTTTTATGTTCTCCAGGAAGAAATCACTTGGGAAGAGAGCGAGAATATCATCTATTCTATTCCAACTGACACAGAAATTTATTTTAAAATTTGTAGATATTCCAAAACAATTTGTTAAGAGATGCAGGATATCTTTGGTTTATCTTTTCACCTGAAGAAGACATGTCCGACTGGTTTATGACTTCCCATCCCAATGACAGTCTTTTGTTTCCTGAACTGCAGCATTTTCCTTTTCCATCAGAGGTAAGTGCTGCCCTGTTCAAGAGACAATTCCTGGCGCGTCAACTCCATGGTGTAGATTTATCCAGATCATCAAGGCTAACGAAATGTAAATGGAGTAAATTTTATTAGATTTACTCTATGAAGAATTTGGACAAGAACACAATAGGTTTTCATCCATTGTACCAAACAACTATATAAACGTTACCACTAGAATTATTAGTTATTGTAATTTATTGCAGATATTCAGTATATCTTAGGTCAGACTTTGACATGAAGAGGACATGTACGAATCATTCCAGACATCAAATTACAATGAGAAACATTTGTTCCCTGAACTGCATCATTTTCATGTGTTTTGTAGTGGCAAGTGCTGCCATGTTTAGGTGACGACTGTCTGGCTTTTCAAATGAATGATGAAGATTTATCCAGATCATAAGGGTGAATGAAATGTCGACAGAATAAGTTTCATTGTATATTCTCTAAGGAGAATTTAGAAGAGATTTTCATCCATTCTACAAAAGAGATATATAAACCTTACAGCTTGAAGTTGTGATATTGTGATTTATTGCAGATATTCAGAACATCTTGGGTCAGTCTTCCATGTGAAGAAGACGTATATGATCCATTTTAGACATTCCATTCCAATTACAGACATTTGTTCCCTGAACTGCAGCATTTTTCTGTGCTTTCAGTGGTAAGTGTTGGCATGTTCAAGTGACGGCATTCTGGTTCCTCAACTGCAGGATGAAGATTTATCCAGGTCCGTTGACAACTGAATCATCAGAAAGGCCAATGAATTGTCCACAGATTTAACTGTTTTATGTTCTCCAGGAAGAAATCACTTGGGAAGAGAGCGAGAATCTCATCTATTCTATTCCAACAGACACAGAAATTTATTTTAAAATTCGTAGTTATTCCAAAACAATTTAAGAGATGCAGGATTTCTTTGGTTTATCTTTTCACCAGAAGAAGACATGTCCGACTGGTGTATGACTTCCCATCCCAATGACAGTCTTTTGTTTCCTGAACTGCAGCATTTTCCTTTTCCATCAGAGGTAAGTGCTGCCCTGTTCAGGAGACAATTCCTGGCGCGTCAACTCCATGGTGAAGATTTATCCAGATCATCAAGGCTAACGAAATGTAAATGGAGTAAATTTTATTAGATTTACTCTATGAAGAATTTGGAGAAGAAGACAATAGGTTTTCATCCATTATACCAAACAACTATATAAATGTTACCACTAGAATTATTAGTTATTGTAATTTATTGCAGATATTCAGTATATCTTAGGTCAGACTTTGACATGAAGAGGACATGTACGAATCATTCCAGACATCCCATTACAATGAGAAACATTTGTTCCCTGAGCTGCATCATTTTCATGTGTTTTGTAGTGGCAAGTGCTGCCATGTTTAGGTGACGACTGTCTGGCTTTTCAAATGAATGATGAAGATTTATCCAGATCATAAGGGTGAATGAAATGTCGACAGAATAAGTATTATTGTATATTCTCTAAGGAGAATTTAGAAGAGATTTTCATCCATTCTACAAAAGAGATATATAAACCTTACCGCTTGAAGTTGTGATATTGTGATTTATTGCAGATATTCAGAACATCTTGGGTCAGTCTTCCATGTGAAGAAGACGTATATGATCCATTTTAGACATTCCATTCCAATGACAGACATTTGTTCCCTGAACTGCAGCATTTTTCTGTGCTTTCAGTGGTAAGTGTTGGCATGTTCAAGTGACGGCAGTCTGGTTCCTCAACTGCAGGATGAAGATTTATCCAGTTCTGTTTACAACTGAATCATCAGAAAGGCCAATGAATTGTCCGCAGATTTAACTGTTTTATGTTCTCCAGGAAGAAATCACTTGGGAAGAGAGCGAGAATATCATCTATTCTATTCAAACCGACACAGAAATTTATTTTAAAATTTGTAGATATTCCAAAACAATTTGTTTAGAGATGCAGGATATCTTTGGTTTATCTTTTCACCTGAAGAAGACATGTCCGACTGGTTTATGACTTCCCATCCCAATGACAGTCTTTTGTTTCCTGAACTGCAGCATTTTCCTTTTCCATCAGAGGTAAGTGCTGCCCTGTTCAGGAGACAATTCCTGGCGCGTCAACTCCATGGTGAAGATTTATCCAGATCATCAAGGCTAACGAAATGTAAATGGAGTAAATTTTATTAGATTTACTCTATGAAGAATTTGGAGAAGAAGACAATAGGTTTTCATCCATTGTACCAAACAACTATATAAATGTTACCACTAGAATTATTAGTTATTGTAATTTATTGCAGATATTCAGTATATCTTAGGTCAGACTTTGACATGAAGAGGACATGTACGAATCATTCCAGACATCCCATTACAATGAGAAACATTTGTTCCCTGAACTGCATCATTTTCATGTGTTTTGTAGTGGCAAGTGCTGCCATGTTTAGGTGACGACTGTCTGGCTTTTCAAATGAATGATGAAGATTTATCCAGATCATAAGGGTGAATGAAATGTCGACAGAATAAGTATTATTGTATATTCTCTAAGGAGAATTTAGAAGAGATTTTCATCCATTCTACAAAAGAGATATATAAACCTTACCGCTTGAAGTTGTGATATTGTGATTTATTGCAGATATTCAGAACATCTTGGGTCAGTCTTCCATTTGAAGAAGACGTATATGATCCATTTTAGACATTCCATTCCAATGACAGACATTTGTTCCCTGAACTGCAGCATTTTTCTGTGCTTTCAGTGGTAAGTGTTGCCATGTTCAAGTGACGGCGGTCTGGTTCCTCAACTGCAGGATGAAGATTTATCCAGGTCTGTTTACAACTGAATCATCAGAAAGGCCAATGAATTGTCCACAGATTTAACTGTTTTATGTTCTCCTGGATGAAATCACTTGGGAAGAGAGCGAGAATCTCATCTATTCTATTCCAACAGACACAGAAATTTATTTTAAAATTCGTAGTTATTCCAAAACAATTTGTTAAGAGATGCAGGATACCTTTGGTTAATCTTTTCACCTGAAGAAGACATGTCCGACTGGTTTATGACTTCCCATCCCAATGACAGTCTTTTGTTTCCTGAACTGCAGCATTTTCCTTTTCCGTCGGGTAGGTACTGCCATGTTTAGGAGACAATTACTGGTTCCTCAACTACATGAAAAAGATTTATCCGGATCAGTATCGGACAGATCAATGAAATGTCAAGGGATTAAATTGTATTTTATGCCCAACATTGGAATGGCTTTCTTTCCAACCTCTCTGTTGATAATCATTTTGCCCTTTGATTCAAGTTGTATTTTTCATTAGTTTTCCAGGAGAAATTGGAAATTATCCTTTGTGTTTTCTGTGAATGCTCAGCCTTGATTGTGAAAAAACCTATCTGAGTGAAGATTTCTTATCGTCTTCAGAATCCAGGAAGAATAGTGATGAGGTGATTGAATTCCTCATATATCAGCATCTTGTGTTGATTTCTGTTTATTAGCACCTATTTATGTGGTCCGGGCGAAGGGTAAACGGCGGCGGCCCCGATCCGGGCAGGAGCAAGGGGGAGACGGCGGCCCCAGTCCGGGCACAGGGAGAGCAGCAGCGGCCCCGGCCCCGGTCCGGGCGAAGGGTAGACGGCGGCGGCCCCGATACGGGCAGGAGCAAGGGGGAGACGGCGGCCCCAGTCCGGGCACAGGGAGAGCAGCAGCGGCCCCGGCCCCGGTCCGGGCGAAGGGTAGACGGCGGCGGCCCCGATACGGGCAGGAGCAAGGGGGAGACGGCGGCCCCGGCCTCGGTCGAGTGAGGCAGGCGGAGGCCCCGGTCCGGACAGGGAGTGGGAGGCGGCGGCCCCAGTCCAGGCACAGGGAGAGCAGCAGCGGCCCCGGCCCCGGTCCGGGCGAAGGGTAGACGGCGGCGGCCCCGATACGGGCAGGAGCAAGGGGGAGACGGCGGCCCCGGCCTCGGTCGAGTGAGGCAGGCGGAGGCCCCGGTCCGGGCAGGGAGTGGGAGGCGGTGGCCCCAGTCCAGGCACAGGGTGAACTGCGGCGGCCTCGGCCCCGGTCCGGGCAGTATGGACCGACCAAGGAGGGGAGGCAGGCCCCTCCAGCCCGGGTAAGAAACCTGCATAGGAGAAGGCCACTCCGATATAAAACCTACGACCCAAGGACCTCGCTGCCACGTCCCAGCTTGCTTGGCCACGGCACACGAACCATGGGTGTAAAGGGAGGGGCCAGTACTGCGCGCACTGCACTCCACCTAAAAGCTCCTTTGCGCAGGCCCGAGGACAGGTCCACGTCCTCCCCCTCAACGTCCTCCCCCTCCACGTCCTCCCCCTCCACGTCCTCCCCCTCCACGTCCTCCCCCTCAAAAGATGCTCACAAACTCAAGCTAGCATGCTGGAACATCAGAACCATGCTAGACAAGACTGACAGCCACCGACCTGAACGTCGGTCTGCCCTCATTGCACATGAACTCCTCAGACTTGACATCGACATAGCCGCTCTCAGTGAAGTCCGCCTGGCAGATGTAGGCAGCCTCCAAGAACGCGGCGCGGGCTACACACTCTACTGGTCTGGCAAGCCTTCGGATGAACGACGCCTATCTGGTGTAGGCTTCATGGTCAAGAGCTTCATTGCCTCAAACTCGAAAACCTTCCGACAGGCCTCTCGGACCGAATCATGTCCATGCGACTCCCACTTCAAAACAAGCGTCACATCACCCTCATCAGTGTCTATGCTCCAACCCTCCAGGCGGAACCAGCAGAAAAGAACAAGTTCTACACCGACCTGCGCAACCTCATCCAACGTACCCCTACAGCCGACAAGGATGTCATCCTGGGCGACTTCAACGCTCGTGTCGGCAAAGACTCAGAAACCTGGCCAGGAATCCTGGGCAAGCATGGCGTCGGCAAGTGCAACGACAATGGGCGCCTCCTGTTGGAGCTCTGCGCAGAACAGCGGCTTGTCATTACAAACACCCTTTTTCAGCAGAGGGACAGCCTTAAGACCACCTGGATGCATCCCCGATCCAAACACTGGCACCTCCTGGACTACATCCTGGTGCGAGAAAGTGACAAACAAGATGTGCTCCACACCAGGGTCATGCCTAGCGCGGAATGCCACACTGACCACCGGCTGGTTCGCTGCAAGCTCAACCTTCACTTCAAGCCAAAGCCCAGGAACAATAAAGCCCCCAGAAAGAGGTTCAATGTTGGAAAACTGCAGTCAGACGAAGCGAGAGGAAACTTCCAGGCAAACCTCAAAGCAAAGCTCGACGTTGCAACCCGCCTCACGGACCCGTCCCCTGAAACCCTCTGGGATCAGTTGAAGGCTACCATACTGCAATCCACTGAAGAGGTACTGGGCTTCTCCTCCAGGAAAAACAAGGACTGGTTTGACGAAAACAGCCAGGAAATCCAGGAGCTGCTGGCAAAGAAGCAAGCTGCCCACCAGGCTCACCTTACAAAGCCGTCCTGTCCAGAGAAGAAACAAGCCTTCCGTCGCGCATGCAGCCATCTTCAGCGCAAACTCCGGGAGATCCAAAATGAGTGGTGGACTAGCCTCGCCAAACGAACACAGCTCAGCGCGGACATTGGCGACTTCAGGGGTTTCTACGAGGCTCTAAAGGCTGTGTACGGCCCCTCACCCCAAGTCCAAAGCCCGCTGCGCAGCTCAGACGGCAAAGTCCTCCTCAGCGACAAGATCTCCATCCTCAACCGATGGTCAGAACACTTCCAATCTCTTTTCAGTACCAACCGCTCAGTCCAAGATTCCGCCCTGCTCCAGCTCCCTCAACAGCCCCTAAGGCTAGAGCTGGATGAGGTTCCCACCCTGGATGAGACATATAAGGCAATCGAACAACTGAAAAGTGGCAAAGCAGCAGGTATGGATGGAATCCCCCCAGAAGTCTGGAAGGCTGGCGGCAAAACTCTGCATGCCAAACTGCATGAGTTTTTCAAGCTTTGTTGGGACCAAGGTAAACTGCCTCAGGATCTTCGTGATGCCACCATTATCACCCTGTACAAAAACAAAGGCGAGAAATCAGACTGCTCAAACTACAGGGGAATCACGTTGCTCTCCATTGCAGGCAAAATCTTCGCTAGGATTCTACTAAATACAATAATACCTAGTGTCGCTGAGAATATTCTCCCAGAATCACAGTGCGGCTTTCGCGCAAACAGAGGAACCACTGACATGGTCTTTGCCCTCAGACAGCTCCAAGAAAAGTGCAGAGAACAAAACAAAGGACTCTACATCACCTTTGTTGACCTCACCAAAGCCTTCGACACCGTGAGCAGGAAAGGGCTTTGGCAAATACTAGAGCGCATCGGATGTCCCCCAAAGTTCCTCAACATGATTATCCAACTGCTCGAAAACCAACAAGGTCGGGTCAGATACAGCAATGAGCTCTCTGAACCCTTCTCCATTAACAATGGCGTGAAGCAAGGCTGTGTTCTCGCACCAACCCTCTTTTCAATCTTCTTCAGCATGATGCTGAACCAAGCCATGAAAGACCCCAACAATGAAGACGCTGTTTACATCCGGTACCGCACGGATGGCAGTCTCTTCAATCTGAGGCGCCTGCAAGCTCACACCAAGACACAAGAGAAACTTGTCCGTGAACTACTCTTTGCAGATGATGCCGCTTTAGTTGCCCATTCAGAGCCAGCTCTTCAGCGCTTGACGTCCTGCTTTGCGGAAACTGCCAAAATGTTTGGCCTGGAAGTCAGCCTGAAAAAAACTGAGGTCCTCCATCAGCCAGCTCCCCACCATGACTACCAGCCCCCCCACATCTCCATCGGGCACACAAAACTCAAAACGGTCAACCAGTTTACCTATCTCGGCTGCACCATTTCATCAGATGCAAGGATCGACAATGAGATAGACAACAGACTCGCCAAGGCAAATAGCGCCTTTGGAAGACTACACAAAAGAGTCTGGAAAAACAACCAACTGAAAAACCTCACAAAGATAAGCGTATACAGAGCCGTTGTCATACCCACACTCCTGTTCGGCTCCGAATCATGGGTCCTCTACCGGCACCACCTACGGCTCCTAGAACGCTTCCACCAGCGTTGTCTCCGCTCCATCCTCAACATCCATTGGAGCGCTCACACCCCTAACGTCGAGGTACTCGAGATGGCAGAGGTCGACAGCATCGAGTCCACGCTGCTGAAGATCCAGCTGCGCTGGATGGGTCACGTCTCCAGAATGGAGGACCATCGCCTTCCCAAGATCGTATTATATGGCGAGCTCTCCACTGGCCACCGTGACAGAGGTGCACCAAAGAAAAGGTACAAGGACTGCCTAAAGAAATCTCTTGGTGCCTGCCACATTGACCACCGCCAGTGGGCTGATAACGCCTCAAACCGTGCATCTTGGCGCCTCACAGTTTGGCGGGCAGCAGCCTCCTTTGAAGAAGACCGCAGAGCCCACCTCACTGACAAAAGGCAAAGGAGGAAAAACCCAACACCCAACCCCAACCAACCAATTTTCCCTTGCAACCGCTGCAATCGTGTCTGCCTGTCCCGCATCGGACTGGTCAGCCACAAACGAGCCTGCAGCTGACGTGGACTTTTTACCCCCTCCATAAATCTTCGTCCGCGAAGCCAAGCCAAAGAAAAAGAAAAAATGTTGTAAATGATTCATGGGTAAAATTTCCTGATGGAAAACTCCACATATTTGCTGAAAATTTACAACAAACAATCAGAAGGCGTGGCTAAAATATTGTCGTCTTGTGTAATTTTCACCAAATCTTTGATTCCATTTCTAAAATTGTGCTCTTCTCACTGAGTGAACACATGCAACACATCACCTTCTAATTCATTTCCTGTTACATGGTTTTTCATCACTTTCCAGGACTGTATATATTGGAAAGTAGTGCTTCATCCTTGCTGGGAACAAAAATATTAATTGTTTTTTCTGAATATACTTTGTGCTTGTTAATTATCTAATTTCTACTTTTTTTTTTCCTGTGGATCCAAGTGGAAGTTGCCTCATGCTTGTTTTGTCTCACATGGACTGGGTGTAGACTTGCCGTTCCAATGACAGACAGCTGTTCCCTGAACTGCAGCATTTTCCGGTGCTTTCAGTGGTAAGTGCTGCTATGTTAAGGTGACGAATGTCTGGCTCTTCAAATCCATGATGAAGATTTATCCAGATCCTAAAGGCTAATGAAATGTAGACGGAGTAAGTTTTATTTTATGTTCTCTATGGAGTATTTAGATGAGAAGACAGAAGATATTCATCCATTCAACCAAGCAGATATATAAACTTTACCGCTTGAATTTGTTTGTTATTCTGATAGATTGCAGATATTCAGTATATCTTGGGTCAATCTTCCATGTGAAGACGATGTTTACAATTCATTTTAGACAACCCATTCCAATGACAGACAACTGTTCCCTGAAATGCAGCATTTTTCTGTGCTGATAGTGGAAAGTGCTACCATATTTAAGTGACGGCGGTCTGGTTCCTCAACTGCAGGATGAAGATTTATCCAGGTCTGTTTACAACTGAATCATCAGAAAGGCCAATGAATTGTCCACAGATTTAACTGTTTTATGTTCTCCAGGAAGAAATCACTTGGGAAGAGAGCGAGAATCTCATCTATTCTATTCCAACCGACACAGAAATTTATTTTAAAATTTGTAGATATTCCAAAACAATTTGTTAAGAGATGCAGGATATCTTTGGTTTATCTTTTCACCTGAAGAAGACATGTCCGACTGGTGTATGACTTCCCATCCCAATGACAGTCTTTTGTTTCCTGAACTGCAGCATTTTCCTTTTCCATCAGAGGTAAGGGCTGCCCTGTTCAGGAGACAATTCCTGGCGCGTCAACTCCATGGTGAAGATTTATCCAGATCATCAAGGCTAACGAAATGTAAATGGAGTAAATTTTATTAGATTTACTCTATGAAGAATTTGGACAAGAAGACAATAGGTTTTCATCCATTGTACCAAACAACTATATAAATGTTACCACTAGAATTATTAGTTATTGTAATTTATTGCAGATATTCAGTATATCTTAGGTCAGACTTTGACATGAAGAGAACATGTGCGAATCATTCCAGACATCCCATTACAATGAGAAACATTTGTTCCCTGAACTGCATCATTTTCATGTCCTTTGTAGTGGCAAGTGCTGCCATGTTTAGTTGACGACTGTCTGGCTTTTCAAATGAAAGATGAAGATTTATCCAGATCATAAGGGTGAATGAAATGTCGACAGAATAAGTTTTATTGTATATTCTCTAAGGAGAATTTAGAAGAGATTTTCATCCATTCAACCAAGCAGATATATAAACTTTACCGCTTGAATTTGTTTGTTATTCTGATAGATTGCAGATATTCAGCGTATCTTGGGTCAGTCTTCCATGTGAAGACGATGTTTACAATTCATTTTAGACATCCCATTCCAATGACAGACAACTGTTCCCTGAAATGCAGCATTTTTCTGTGCTGATAGTGGAAAGTGCTACCATATTTAAGTGACGGCGGTCTGGTTCCTCAACTGCAGGATGAAGATTTATCCAGGTCTGTTTACAACTGAATCATCAGAAAGGCCAATGAATTGTCCACAGATTTAACTGTTTTATGTTCTCCAGGAAGAAATCACTTGGGAAGAGAGCGAGAATCTCATCTATTCTATTCCAACCGACACAGAAATTTATTTTAAAATTTGTAGATATTCCAAAACAATTTGTTAAGAGATGCAGGATATCTTTGGTTTATCTTTTCACCTGAAGAAGACATGTCCGACTGGTGTATGACTTCCCATCCCAATGACAGTCTTTTGTTTCCTGAACTGCAGCA
Organism: Narcine bancroftii; assembly: GCF_036971445.1. Taxonomy (NCBI): domain Eukaryota; kingdom Metazoa; phylum Chordata; class Chondrichthyes; order Torpediniformes; family Narcinidae; genus Narcine; species Narcine bancroftii. Next base: position 152,914,594 of record NC_091471.1, read on the forward strand.
TTTTCCTTTTCCATCAGAGGTAAGTGCTGCCCTGTTCAGGAGACAATTCCTGGCGCGTCAACTCCATGGTGAAGATTTATCCAGATCATCAAGGCTAACGAAATGTAAATGGAGTAAATTTTATTAGATTTACTCTATGAAGAATTTGGACAAGAAGACAATAGGTTTCCATCCATTGTACCAAACAACTATATAAATGTTACCACTAGAATTATTAGTTATTGTAATTTATTGCAGATATTCAGTATATCTTAGGTCAGACTTTGACATGAAGAGGACATGTACGAATCATTCCAGACATCCCATTACAATGAGAAACATTTGTTCCCTGAACTGCATAATTTTCATGTCTTTTATAGTGGCAAGTGCTGCCATGTTTAGGTGACGACTGTCTGGCTTTTCAAATGAATGATGAAGATTTATCCAGATCATAAGGGTGAATGAAATGTCGACAGAATAAGTTTTATTGTATATTCTCTAAGGAGAATTTAGAAGAGATTTTCATCCATTCTACAAAAGAGATATATAAACCTTACCGCTTGAAGTTGTGATATTGTGATTTATTGCAGATATTCAGAACATCTTGGGTCAGTCTTCCATGTGAAGAAGACGTATATGATCCATTTTAGACATTCCATTCCAATGACAGACATTTGTTCCCTGAACTGCAGCATTTTTCTGTGCTTTCAGTGGTAAGTGTTGCCATGTTCAAGTGACGGCGGTCTGGTTCCTCAACTGCAGGATGAAGATTTATCCAGGTCTGTTTACAACTGAATCATCAGAAAGGCCAATGAATTGTCCACAGATTTAACTGTTTTATGTTCTCCAGGAAGAAATCACTTGGGAAGAGAGCGAGAATCTCATCTATTCTATTCCAACAGACACAGAAATTTATTTTAAAATTTGTAGATATTCCAAAACAATTTGTTAAGAGATGCAGGATATCTTTGGTTTATCTTTTCACCTGAAGAAGACATGTCCGACTGGTGTATGACTTCCCATCCCAATGACAGTCTTTTGTTTCCTGAACTGCAGCATTTTCCTTTTCCATCAGAGGTAAGTGCTGCCCTGTTCAGGAGACAATTCCTGGCGCGTCAACTCCATGGTGAAGATTTATCCAGATCATCAAGGCTAACGAAATGTAAATGGAGTAAATTTTATTAGATTTACTCTATGAAGAATTTGGACAAGAAGACAATAGGTTTTCATCCATTGTACCAAACAACTATATAAATGTTACCACTAGAATTATTAGTTATTGTAATTTATTGCAGATATTCAGTATATCTTAGGTAAGACTTTGACATGAAGAGGACATGTACGAATCATTCCAGACATCCCATTACATTGAGAAACATTCGTTCCCTGAACTGCATCATTTTCATGTCTTTTGTAGTGGCAAGTGCTGCCATGTTTAGGTGACGACTGTCTGGCTTTTCAAATGAAAGATGAAGATTTATCCAGATCATAAGGGTGAATGAAATGTCGACAGAATAAGTTTTATTGTATATTCTCTAAGGAGAATTTAGAAGAGATTTTCCACCATTCTACAAAAGAGATATATAAACCTTACCTCTTGAAGTTGTGATATTGTGATTTATTGCAGATATTCAGAACATCTTGGGTCAGTCTTCCATGTGAAGAAGACGTATATGATCCATTTTAGACATTCCATTCCAATGACAGACATTTGTTCCCTGAACTGCAGCATTTTTCTGTGCTTTCAGTGGTAAGTGTTGCCATGTTCAAGTGACGGCGGTCTGGTTCCTCAACTGCAGGATGAAGATTTATCCAGGTCTGTTTACAACTGAATCATCAGAAAGGCCAATGAATTGTCCACAGATTTAACTGTTTTATGTTCTCCAGGATGAAATCACTTGGGAAGAGAGCGAGAATCTCATCTATTCTATTCCAACAGACACAGAAATTTATTTTAAAATTCGTAGTTATTCCAAAACAATTTGTTAAGAGATGCAGGATACCTTTGGTTAATCTTTTCACCTGAAGAAGACATGTCCGACTGGTTTATGACTTCCCATCCCAATGACAGTCTTTTGTTTCCTGAACTGCAGCATTTTCCTTTTCCGTCGGGTAGGTACTGCCATGTTTAGGAGACAATTACTGGTTCCTCAACTACATGAAAAAGATTTATCCGGATCAGTATCAGACAGATCAATGAAATGTCAAGGGATTAAATTGTATTTTATGCCCAACATTGGAATGGCTTTCTTTCCAACCTCTCTGTTGATAATCATTTTGCCCTTTGATTCAAGTTGTATTTTTCATTAGTTTTCCAGGAGAAATTGGAAATTATCCTTTGTGTTTTCTGTGAATGCTCAGCCTTGATTGTGAAAAAACCTATCTGAGTGAAGATTTCTTATCGTCTTCAGAATCCAGGAAGAATAGTGATGAGGTGATTGAATTCCTCATATATCAGCATCTTGTGTTGATTTCTGTTTATTAGCACCTATTTATGTTGTAAATGATTCATGGGTAAAATTTCCTGATGGAAAACTCCACATATTTGCTGAAAATTTACAACAAACAATCAGAAGGCGTGGCTAAAATATTGTCGTCTTGTGTAATTTTCACCAAATCTTTGATTCCATTTCTAAAATTGTGCTCTTCTCACTGAGTGAACACATTCAACACATCACCTTCTAATTCATTTCCTGTTACATGGTTTTTCATCACTTTCCAGGACTGTATATATTGGAAAGTAGTGCTTCATCCTTGCTGGGAACAAAAATATTAATTGTTTTTTCTGAATATACTTTGTGCTTGTTAATTATCTAATTTCTACTTTTTTTTTCCTGTGGATCCAAGTGGAAGTTGCCTCATGCTTCTTTTGTCTCACATGGACTGGGTGTAGACTTGCCGTTCCAATGACACACAGCTGTTCCCTGAACTGCAGCATTTTCCGGTGCTTTCAGTGGTAAGTGCTGCTATGTTAAGGTGACGAATGTCTGGCTCTTCAAATCCATGATGAAGATTTATCCAGATCCTAAATGCTAATGAAATGTAGACGGAGTAAGTTTTATTTTATGTTCTCTATGGAGTAATTAGATGAGAAGACAGAAGATATTCATCCATTCAGCCAAGCAGATATATAAACTTTACCGCTTGAATTTGTTTGTTATTCTGATAGATTGCAGATATTCAGTATATCTTGGGTCAATCTTCCATGTGAAGACGATGTTTACAATTCATTTTAGACATCCCATTCCAATGACAGACAACTGTTCCCTGAAATGCAGCATTTTTCTGTGCTGATAGTGGAAAGTGCTACCATATTTAAGTGACGGCGGTCTGGTTCCTCAACTGCAGGATGAAGATTTATCCAGGTCTGTTTACAACTGAATCATCAGAAAGGCCAATGAATTGTCCACAGATTTAACTGTTTTATGTTCTCCAGGAAGAAATCACTTGGGAAGAGAGCGAGAATCTCATCTATTCTATTCCAACAGACACAGAAATTTATTTTAAAATTTGTAGATATTCCAAAACAATTTGTTAAGAGATGCAGGATATCTTTGGTTTATCTTTTCACCTGAAGAAGACATGTCCGACTGGTTTGTGACTTCCCATCCCAATGACAGTCTTTTGTTTCCTGAACTGCAGCATTTTCCTTTTCCATCAGAGGTAAGTGCTGCCCTGTTCAGGAGACAATTCCTGGCGCGTCAACTCCATGGTGAAGATTTATCCAGATCATCAAGGCTAACGAAATGTAAATGGAGTAAATTTTATTAGATTTACTCTATGAAGAATTTGGACAAGAAGACAATAGGTTTTCATCCATTGTACCAAACAACTATATAAATGTTACCACTAGAATTATTAGTTATTGTAATTTATTGCAGATATTCAGTATATCTTAGGTCAGACTTTGACATGAAGAGGACATGTGCGAATCATTCCAGACATCCCATTACAATGAGAAACATTTGTTCCCTGAACTGCATCATTTTCATGTCTTTTGTAGTGGCAAGTGCTGCCATGTTTAGTTGACGACTGTCTGGCTTTTCAAATGAAAGATGAAGATTTATCCAGATCATACGGGTGAATGAAATGTCGACAGAATAAGTTTTATTGTATATTCTCTAAGGAGAATTTAGAAGAGATTTTCATCCATTCTACAAAAGAGATATATAAACCTTACCGCTTGAAGTTGTGATATTGTGATTTATTGCAGATATTCAGAACATCTTGGGTCAGTCTTCCATGTGAAGAAGACGTATATGATCCATTTTAGACATTCCATTCCAATGACAGACATTTGTTCCCTGAACTGCAGCATTTTTCTGTGCTTTCAGTGGTAAGTGTTGGCATGTTCAAGTGACGGCGGTCTGGTTCCTCAACTGCAGGATGAAGATTTATCCAGGTCTGTTTACAACTGAATCATCAGAAAGGCCAATGAATTGTCCACAGATTTAACTGTTTTACGTTCTCCAGGAAGAAATCACTTGGGAAGAGAGCGAGAATCTCATCTATTCTATTCCAACCGACACAGAAATTTATTTGAAAATTTGTAGATATTCCAAAACAATTTGTTAAGAGATGCAGGATATCTTTGGTTTATCTTTTCACCTGAAGAAGACATGTCCGACTGGTTTATGACTTCCCATCCCAATGACAGTCTTTTGTTTCCTGAACTGCAGCATTTTCCTTTTCCATCAGAGGTAAGTGCTGCCCTGTTCAGGAGACAATTCCTGGCGCGTCAACTCCATGGTGAAGATTTATCCAGATCATCAAGGCTAACGAAATGTAAATGGAGTAAATTTTATTAGATTTACTCTATGAAGAATTTGGAGAAGAAGACAATAGGTTTTCATCCATTGTACCAAACAACTATATAAATGTTACCACTAGAATTATTAGTTATTGTAATTTATTGCAGATATTCAGTATATCTTAGGTCAGACTTTGACATGAAGAGGACATGTACGAATCATTCCAGACATCCCATTACAATGAGAAACATTTGTTCCCTGAACTGCATCATTTTCATGTCTTTTGTAGTGGCAAGTGCTGCCATGTTTAGGTGACGACTGTCTGGCTTTTCAAATGAAAGATGAAGATTTATCCAGATCATAAGGGTGAATGAAATGTCGACAGAATAAGTTTTATTGTATATTCTCTAAGGAGAATTTAGAAGAGATTTTCCACCATTCTACAAAAGAGATATATAAACCTTACCTCTTGAAGTTGTGATATTGTGATTTATTGCAGATATTCAGAACATCTTGGGTCAGTCTTCCATGTGAAGAAGACGTATATGATCCATTTTAGACATTCCATTCCAATGACAGACATTTGTTCCCTGAACTGCAGCATTTTTCTGTGCTTTCAGTGGTAAGTGTTGCCATGTTCAAGTGACGGCGGTCTGGTTCCTCAACTGCAGGATGAAGATTTATCCAGGTCTGTTTACAACTGAATCATCAGAAAGGCCAATGAATTGTCCACAGATTTAACTGTTTTATGTTCTCCAGGATGAAATCACTTGGGAAGAGAGCGAGAATCTCATCTATTCTATTCCAACAGACACAGAAATTTATTTTAAAATTCGTAGTTATTCCAAAACAATTTGTTAAGAGATGCAGGATACCTTTGGTTAATCTTTTCACCTGAAGAAGACATGTCCGACTGGTTTATGACTTCCCATCCCAATGACAGTCTTTTGTTTCCTGAACTGCAGCATTTTCCTTTTCCGTCGGGTAGGTACTGCCATGTTTAGGAGACAATTACTGGTTCCTCAACTACATGAAAAAGATTTATCCGGATCAGTATCAGACAGATCAATGAAATGTCAAGGGATTAAATTGTATTTTATGCCCAACATTGGAATGGCTTTCTTTCCAACCTCTCTGTTGATAATCATTTTGCCCTTTGATTCAAGTTGTATTTTTCATTAGTTTTCCAGGAGAAATTGGAAATTATCCTTTGTGTTTTCTGTGAATGCTCAGCCTTGATTGTGAAAAAACCTATCTGAGTGAAGATTTCTTATCGTCTTCAGAATCCAGGAAGAATAGTGATGAGGTGATTGAATTCCTCATATATCAGCATCTTGTGTTGATTTCTGTTTATTAGCACCTATTTATGTTGTAAATGATTCATGGGTAAAATTTCCTGATGGAAAACTCCACATATTTGCTGAAAATTTACAACAAACAATCAGAAGGCGTGGCTAAAATATTGTCGTCTTGTGTAATTTTCACCAAATCTTTGATTCCATTTCTAAAATTGTGCTCTTCTCACTGAGTGAACACATTCAACACATCACCTTCTAATTCATTTCCTGTTACATGGTTTTTCATCACTTTCCAGGACTGTATATATTGGAAAGTAGTGCTTCATCCTTGCTGGGAACAAAAATATTAATTGTTTTTTCTGAATATACTTTGTGCTTGTTAATTATCTAATTTCTACTTTTTTTTTCCTGTGGATCCAAGTGGAAGTTGCCTCATGCTTCTTTTGTCTCACATGGACTGGGTGTAGACTTGCCGTTCCAATGACACACAGCTGTTCCCTGAACTGCAGCATTTTCCGGTGCTTTCAGTGGTAAGTGCTGCTATGTTAAGGTGACGAATGTCTGGCTCTTCAAATCCATGATGAAGATTTATCCAGATCCTAAATGCTAATGAAATGTAGACGGAGTAAGTTTTATTTTATGTTCTCTATGGAGTAATTAGATGAGAAGACAGAAGATATTCATCCATTCAGCCAAGCAGATATATAAACTTTACCGCTTGAATTTGTTTGTTATTCTGATAGATTGCAGATATTCAGTATATCTTGGGTCAATCTTCCATGTGAAGACGATGTTTACAATTCATTTTAGACATCCCATTCCAATGACAGACAACTGTTCCCTGAAATGCAGCATTTTTCTGTGCTGATAGTGGAAAGTGCTACCATATTTAAGTGACGGCGGTCTGGTTCCTCAACTGCAGGATGAAGATTTATCCAGGTCTGTTTACAACTGAATCATCAGAAAGGCCAATGAATTGTCCACAGATTTAACTGTTTTACGTTCTCCAGGAAGAAATCACTTGGGAAGAGAGCGAGAATCTCATCTATTCTATTCCAACCGACACAGAAATTTATTTGAAAATTTGTAGATATTCCAAAACAATTTGTTAAGAGATGCAGGATATCTTTGGTTTATCTTTTCACCTGAAGAAGACATGTCCGACTGGTTTATGACTTCCCATCCCAATGACAGTCTTTTGTTTCCTGAACTGCAGCATTTTCCTTTTCCATCAGAGGTAAGTGCTGCCCTGTTCAGGAGACAATTCCTGGCGCGTCAACTCCATGGTGAAGATTTATCCAGATCATCAAGGCTAACGAAATGTAAATGGAGTAAATTTTATTAGATTTACTCTATGAAGAATTTGGAGAAGAAGACAATAGGTTTTCATCCATTGTACCAAACAACTATATAAATGTTACCACTAGAATTATTAGTTATTGTAATTTATTGCAGATATTCAGTATATCTTAGGTCAGACTTTGACATGAAGAGGACATGTACGAATCATTCCAGACATCCCATTACAATGAGAAACATTTGTTCCCTGAACTGCATCATTTTCATGTCTTTTGTAGTGGCAAGTGCTGCCATGTTTAGGTGACGACTGTCTGGCTTTTCAAATGAAAGATGAAGATTTATCCAGATCATAAGGGTGAATGAAATGTCGACAGAATAAGTTTTATTGTATATTCTCTAAGGAGAATTTAGAAGAGATTTTCCACCATTCTACAAAAGAGATATATAAACCTTACCTCTTGAAGTTGTGATATTGTGATTTATTGCAGATATTCAGAACATCTTGGGTCAGTCTTCCATGTGAAGAAGACGTATATGATCCATTTTAGACATTCCATTCCAATGACAGACATTTGTTCCCTGAACTGCAGCATTTTTCTGTGCTTTCAGTGGTAAGTGTTGCCATGTTCAAGTGACGGCGGTCTGGTTCCTCAACTGCAGGATGAAGATTTATCCAGGTCTGTTTACAACTGAATCATCAGAAAGGCCAATGAATTGTCCACAGATTTAACTGTTTTATGTTCTCCAGGATGAAATCACTTGGGAAGAGAGCGAGAATCTCATCTATTCTATTCCAACAGACACAGAAATTTATTTTAAAATTCGTAGTTATTCCAAAACAATTTGTTAAGAGATGCAGGATACCTTTGGTTAATCTTTTCACCTGAAGAAGACATGTCCGACTGGTTTATGACTTCCCATCCCAATGACAGTCTTTTGTTTCCTGAACTGCAGCATTTTCCTTTTCCGTCGGGTAGGTACTGCCATGTTTAGGAGACAATTACTGGTTCCTCAACTACATGAAAAAGATTTATCCGGATCAGTATCAGACAGATCAATGAAATGTCAAGGGATTAAATTGTATTTTATGCCCAACATTGGAATGGCTTTCTTTCCAACCTCTCTGTTGATAATCATTTTGCCCTTTGATTCAAGTTGTATTTTTCATTAGTTTTCCAGGAGAAATTGGAAATTATCCTTTGTGTTTTCTGTGAATGCTCAGCCTTGATTGTGAAAAAACCTATCTGAGTGAAGATTTCTTATCGTCTTCAGAATCCAGGAAGAATAGTGATGAGGTGATTGAATTCCTCATATATCAGCATCTTGTGTTGATTTCTGTTTATTAGCACCTATTTATGTTGTAAATGATTCATGGGTAAAATTTCCTGATGGAAAACTCCACATATTTGCTGAAAATTTACAACAAACAATCAGAAGGCGTGGCTAAAATATTGTCGTCTTGTGTAATTTTCACCAAATCTTTGATTCCATTTCTAAAATTGTGCTCTTCTCACTGAGTGAACACATTCAACACATCACCTTCTAATTCATTTCCTGTTACATGGTTTTTCATCACTTTCCAGGACTGTATATATTGGAAAGTAGTGCTTCATCCTTGCTGGGAACAAAAATATTAATTGTTTTTTCTGAATATACTTTGTGCTTGTTAATTATCTAATTTCTACTTTTTTTTTCCTGTGGATCCAAGTGGAAGTTGCCTCATGCTTCTTTTGTCTCACATGGACTGGGTGTAGACTTGCCGTTCCAATGACACACAGCTGTTCCCTGAACTGCAGCATTTTCCGGTGCTTTCAGTGGTAAGTGCTGCTATGTTAAGGTGACGAATGTCTGGCTCTTCAAATCCATGATGAAGATTTATCCAGATCCTAAATGCTAATGAAATGTAGACGGAGTAAGTTTTATTTTATGTTCTCTATGGAGTAATTAGATGAGAAGACAGAAGATATTCATCCATTCAGCCAAGCAGATATATAAACTTTACCGCTTGAATTTGTTTGTTATTCTGATAGATTGCAGATATTCAGTATATCTTGGGTCAATCTTCCATGTGAAGACGATGTTTACAATTCATTTTAGACATCCCATTCCAATGACAGACAACTGTTCCCTGAAATGCAGCATTTTTCTGTGCTGATAGTGGAAAGTGCTACCATATTTAAGTGACGGCGGTCTGGTTCCTCAACTGCAGGATGAAGATTTATCCAGGTCTGTTTACAACTGAATCATCAGAAAGGCCAATGAATTGTCCACAGATTTAACTGTTTTATGTTCTCCAGGAAGAAATCACTTGGGAAGAGAGCGAGAATCTCATCTATTCTATTCCAACAGACACAGAAATTTATTTTAAAATTTGTAGATATTCCAAAACAATTTGTTAAGAGATGCAGGATATCTTTGGTTTATCTTTTCACCTGAAGAAGACATGTCCGACTGGTTTGTGACTTCCCATCCCAATGACAGTCTTTTGTTTCCTGAACTGCAGCATTTTCCTTTTCCATCAGAGGTAAGTGCTGCCCTGTTCAGGAGACAATTCCTGGCGCGTCAACTCCATGGTGAAGATTTATCCAGATCATCAAGGCTAACGAAATGTAAATGGAGTAAATTTTATTAGATTTACTCTATGAAGAATTTGGACAAGAAGACAATAGGTTTTCATCCATTGTACCAAACAACTATATAAATGTTACCACTAGAATTATTAGTTATTGTAATTTATTGCAGATATTCAGTATATCTTAGGTCAGACTTTGACATGAAGAGGACATGTGCGAATCATTCCAGACATCCCATTACAATGAGAAACATTTGTTCCCTGAACTGCATCATTTTCATGTCTTTTGTAGTGGCAAGTGCTGCCATGTTTAGTTGACGACTGTCTGGCTTTTCAAATGAAAGATGAAGATTTATCCAGATCATACGGGTGAATGAAATGTCGACAGAATAAGTTTTATTGTATATTCTCTAAGGAGAATTTAGAAGAGATTTTCATCCATTCTACAAAAGAGATATATAAACCTTACCGCTTGAAGTTGTGATATTGTGATTTATTGCAGATATTCAGAACATCTTGGGTCAGTCTTCCATGTGAAGAAGACGTATATGATCCATTTTAGACATTCCATTCCAATGACAGACATTTGTTCCCTGAACTGCAGCATTTTTCTGTGCTTTCAGTGGTAAGTGTTGGCATGTTCAAGTGACGGCGGTCTGGTTCCTCAACTGCAGGATGAAGATTTATCCAGGTCTGTTTACAACTGAATCATCAGAAAGGCCAATGAATTGTCCACAGATTTAACTGTTTTACGTTCTCCAGGAAGAAATCACTTGGGAAGAGAGCGAGAATCTCATCTATTCTATTCCAACCGACACAGAAATTTATTTGAAAATTTGTAGATATTCCAAAACAATTTGTTAAGAGATGCAGGATATCTTTGGTTTATCTTTTCACCTGAAGAAGACATGTCCGACTGGTTTATGACTTCCCATCCCAATGACAGTCTTTTGTTTCCTGAACTGCAGCATTTTCCTTTTCCATCAGAGGTAAGTGCTGCCCTGTTCAGGAGACAATTCCTGGCGCGTCAACTCCATGGTGAAGATTTATCCAGATCATCAAGGCTAACGAAATGTAAATGGAGTAAATTTTATTAGATTTACTCTATGAAGAATTTGGAGAAGAAGACAATAGGTTTTCATCCATTGTACCAAACAACTATATAAATGTTACCACTAGAATTATTAGTTATTGTAATTTATTGCAGATATTCAGTATATCTTAGGTCAGACTTTGACATGAAGAGGACATGTACGAATCATTCCAGACATCCCATTACAATGAGAAACATTTGTTCCCTGAACTGCATCATTTTCATGTCTTTTGTAGTGGCAAGTGCTGCCATGTTTAGGTGACGACTGTCTGGCTTTTCAAATGAAAGATGAAGATTTATCCAGATCATAAGGGTGAATGAAATGTCGACAGAATAAGTTTTATTGTATATTCTCTAAGGAGAATTTAGAAGAGATTTTCATCCATTCTACAAAAGAGATATATAAACCTTACCGCTTGAAGTTGTGATATTGTGATTTATTGCAGATATTCAGAACATCTTGGGTCAGTCTTCCATGTGAAGAAGACGTATATGATCCATTTTAGACATTCCATTCCAATGACAGACATTTGTTCCCTGAACTGCAGCATTTTTCTGTGCTTTCAGTGGTAAGTGTTGCCATGTTCAAGTGACGGCGGACTGGTTCCTCAACTGCAGGATGAAGATTTATCCAGGTCTGTTTACAACTGAATCATCAGAAAGGCCAATGAATTGTCCACAGATTTAACTGTTTTATGTTCTCCAGGAAGAAATCACTTGGGAAGAGAGCGAGAATCTCATCTATTCTATTCCAACAGACACAGAAATTTATTTTAAAATTCGTAGTTATTCCAAAACAATTTGTTAAGAGATGCAGGATACCTTTGGTTTATCTTTTCACCTGAAGAAGACATGTCCGACTGGTGTATGACTTCCCATCCCAATGACAGTCTTTTGTTTCCTGAACTGCAGCATTTTCCTTTTCCGTCGGGTAGGTACTGCCATGTTTAGGAGACAATTACTGGTTCCTCAACTACATGAAAAAGATTTATCCTGATCAGTATCAGACAGATCAATGAAATGTCAAGGGATTAAATTGTATTTTATGCCCAACATTGGAATGGCTTTCTTTCCAACCTCTCTGTTGATAATCATTTTGCCCTTTGATTCAAGTTGTATTTTTCATTAGTTTTCCAGGAGAAATTGGAAATTATCCTTTGCGTTTTCTGTGAATGCTCAGCCTTGATTGTGAAAAATCCTATCTGAGTGAAGATTTCTTATGGTCTTCAGAATCCAGGAAGAATAGTGATGAGGTGATTGAATTCCTCAAATATCAGCATCTTGTGTTGATTTCTGTTTATTAGCACCTATTTATGTTGTAAATGATTCATGGGTAAAATTTCCTGATGGAAAACTCCACATATTTGCTGAAAATTTACAACAAACAATCAGAAGGCGTGGCTAAAATATTGTCATTTTGTGTAATTTTCCCCAATACTTTGATTCCATTTCTAAAATTGTGCTCTTGTCACTGAGTGAACACATGCAACACATCACCTTCTAATTCATTTCCTGTTACAAGGTTTTTCATCACTTTCCAGGACTGTATATATTGGAAAGTAGTGCTTCATCCTTGCTGGGAACAATAATATTAATTGTTTTTTCTGAATATACTTTGTGCTTGTTAATTATCTAATTTCTACTTTTTTTTTCCTGTGGATCCAAGTGGAAGTTGCCTCATGCTTGTTTTGTCTCACATGGACTGGGTGTAGACTTGCCGTTCCAATGACAGACAGCTGTTCCCTGAACTGCAGCATTTTCCGGTGCTTTCAGTGGTAAGTGCTGCTATGTTAAGGTGACGAATGTCTGGCTCTTCAAATCCATGATGAAGATTTATCCAGATCCTAAAGGCTAATGAAATGTAGACGGAGTAAGTTTTATTTTATGTTCTCTATGGAGTATTTAGATGAGAAGACAGAAGATATTCATCCATTCAACCAAGCAGATATATAAACTTTACCGCTTGAATTTGTTTGTTATTCTGATAGATTGCAGATATTCAGTATATCTTGGGTCAATCTTCCATGTGAAGACGATGTTTACAATTCATTTTAGACATCCCATTCCAATGACAGACAACTGTTCCCTGAAATGCAGCATTTTTCTGTGCTGATAGTGGAAAGTGCTACCATATTTAAGTGACGGCGGTCTGGTTCCTCAACTGCAGGATGAAGATTTATCCAGGTCTGTTTACAACTGAATCATCAGAAAGGCCAATGAATTGTCCACAGATTTAACTGTTTTATGTTCTCCAGGAAGAAATCACTTGGGAAGAGAGCGAGAATCTCATCTATTCTATTCCAACCGACACAGAAATTTATTTTAAAATTTGTAGATATTCCAAAACAATTTGTTAAGAGATGCAGGATATCTTTGGTTTATCTTTTCACCTGAAGAAGACATGTCCGACTGGTGTATGACTTCCCATCCCAATGACAGTCTTTTGTTTCCTGAACTGCAGCATTTTCCTTTTCCATCAGAGGTAAGTGCTGCCCTGTTCAGGAGACAATTCCTGGCGCGTCAACTCCATGGTGAAGATTTATCCAGATCATCAAGGCTAACGAAATGTAAATGGAGTAAATTTTATTAGATTTACTCTATGAAGAATTTGGAGAAGAAGACAATAGGTTTTCATCCATTGTACCAAACAACTATATAAATGTTACCACTAGAATTATTAGTTATTGTAATTTATTGCAGATATTCAGTATATCTTAGGTCAGACTTTGACATGAAGAGAACATGTGCAAATCATTCCAGACATCCCATTACAATGAGAAACATTTGTTCCCTGAACTGCATCATTTTCATGTCTTTTGTAGTGGCAAGTGCTGCCATGTTTAGTTGACGACTGTCTGGCTTTTCAAATGAAAGATGAAGATTTATCCAGATCATAAGGGTGAATGAAATGTCGACAGAATAAGTTTTATTGTATATTCTCTAAGGAGAATTTAGAAGAGATTTTCATCCATTCTACAAAAGAGATATATAAACCTTACCGCTTGAAGTTGTGATATTGTGATTTATTGCAGATATTCAGAACATCTTGGGTAAGTCTTCCATGTGAAGAAGACGTATATGATCCATTTTAGACATCCCATTCCAATGACAGACAACTGTTCCCTGAAATGCAGCATTTTTCTGTGCTGATAGTGGAAAGTGCTACCATATTTAAGTGACGGCGGTCTGGTTCCTCAACTGCAGGATGAAGATTTATCCAGTTCTGTTTACAACTGAATCATCAGAAAGGCCAATGAATTGTCCGCAGATTTAACTGTTTTATGTTCTCCAGGAAGAAATCACTTGGGAAGAGAGCGAGAATATCATCTATTCTATTCAAACCGACACAGAAATTTATTTTAAAATTCGTAGTTATTCCAAAACAATTTGTTAAGAGATGCAGGATACCTTTGGTTTATCTTTTCACCTGAAGAAGACATGTCCGACTGGTTTATGACTTCCCATCCCAATGACAGTCTTTTGTTTCCTGAACTGCAGCATTTTCCTTTTCCATCAGAGGTAAGTGCTGCCCTGTTCAGGAGACAATTCCTGGCGCGTCAACTCCATGGTGAAGATTTATCCAGATCATCAAGGCTAACGAAATGTAAATGGAGTAAATTTTATTAGATTTACTCTATGAAGAATTTGGACAAGAAGACAATAGGTTTTCATCCATTGTACCAAACAACTATATAAATGTTACCACTAGAATTATTAGTTATTGTAATTTATTGCAGATATTCAGTATATCTTAGGTCAGACTTTGACATGAAGAGGACATGTACGAATCATTCCAGACATCCCATTACAATGAGAAACATTTGTTCCCTGAACTGCATCATTTTCATGTGTTTTGTAGTGGCAAGTGCTGCCATGTTTAGGTGACGACTGTCTGGCTTTTCAAATGAATGATGAAGATTTATCCAGATCATAAGGGGGAATGAAATGTCGACAGAATAAGTATTATTGTATATTCTCTAAGGAGAATTTAGAAGAGATTTTCATCCATTCTACAAAAGAGATATATAAACCTTACCGCTTGAAGTTGTGATATTGTGATTTATTGCAGATATTCAGAACATCTTGGGTCAGTCTTCCATGTGAAGAAGACGTATATGATCCATTTTAGACATTCCATTCCAATGACAGACATTTGTTCCCTGAACTTCAGCATTTTTCTGTGCTTTCAGTGGTAAGTGTTGCCATGTTCAAGTGACGGCGGTCTGGTTCGTCAACTGCAGGATGAAGATTTATCCAGGTCTGTTTACAACTGAATCATCAGAAAGGCCAATGAATTGTCCACAGATTTAACTGTTTTATGTTCTCCAGGAAGAAATCACTTGGGAAGAGAGCGAGAATCTCATCTATTCTATTCCAACAGACACAGAAATTTATTTTAAAATTCGTAGTTATTCCAAAACAATTTGTTAAGAGCTGCAGGATACCTTTGGTTTATCTTTTTACCTGAAGAAGACATGTCCGGCTGGTTTATGACTTCCCATCCCAATGACAGTCTTTTGTTTCCTCAACTGCAGCATTTTCCTTTTTCCGTCGGGTAGGTACTGCCATGTTTAGGAGACAATTACTGGTTCCTCAACTACATGAAAAAGATTTATCCGGATCAGTATCAGACAGATCAATGAAATGTCAAGGGATTAAATTGTATTTTATGCCCAACATTGGAATGGCTTTCTTTCCAACCTCTCTGTTGATAATCATTTTGCCCTTTGATTCAAGTTGTATTTTTCATTAGTTTTCCAGGAGAAATTGGAAATTATCCTTTGCGTTTTCTGTGAATGCTCAGCCTTGATTGTGAAAAAACCTATCAAAGTGAAGATTTCTTATCGTCTTCAGAATCCAGGAAGAATAGTGATGAGGTGATTGAATTCCTCAAATATCAGCATCTTGTGTTGATTTCTGTTTATCAGCACCTATTTATGTTGTAAATGATTCATGGGTAAAATTTCCTGATGGAAAACTCCACATATTTGCTGAAAATTTACAACAAACAATCAGAAGGCGTGGCTAAAATATTGTCGTCTTGTGTAATTTTCACCAAATCTTTGATTCCATTTCTAAAATTGTGCTCTTGTCACTGAGTGAACACATGCAACACATCTCCTTCTAATTCATTTCCTGTTACAAGGTTTTTCATCACTTTCCAGGACTGTATATATTGGAAAGTAGTGCTTCATCCTTGCGGGGAACAAAAATATTAATTGTTTTTTCTGAATATACTTTGTGCTTGTTAATTATCTAATTTCTACTTTTTTTTTTCCTGTGGATTCAAGTGGAAGTTGCCTCATGCTTGTTTTGTCTCACATGGACTGGGTGTAGACTTGCCGTTCCAATGACAGACAGCTGTTCCCTGAACTGCAGCATTTTCCGGTGCTTTCAGTGGTAAGTGCTGCTATGCTAAGGTGACGAATGTCTGGCTCTTCAAATCCATGATGAAGATTTATCCAGATCCTAAAGGCTAATGAAATGTAGACGGAGTAAGTTTTATTTTATGTTCCCTATGGAGTATTTAGATGAGAAGACAGAAGATATTCATCCATTCAACCAAGCAGATATATAAACTTTACCGCTTGAATTTGTTTGTTATTCTGATAGATTGCAGATATTCAGTATATCTTGGGTCAGTCTTCCATGTGAAGACGATGTTTAAAATTCATTTTAGAAATCCCATTCCAATGACAGACAACTGTTCCCTGAAATGCAGCATTTTTCTGTGCTGATAGTGGAAAGTGCTACCATATTTAAGTGACGGCGGTCTGCTTCCTCAACTGAAGGATGAAGATTTATCCAGGTCTGTTTACAACTGAATCATCAGAAAGGCCAATGAATTGTCCACAGATTTAACTGTTTTATGTTCTCCAGGAAGAAATCACTTGGGAAGAGAGCCAGAATCTCATCTATTCTATTCCAACTGACACAGAAATTTATTTTAAAATTTGTAGATATTCCAAAACAATTTGTTAAGAGATGCAGGATATCTTTGGTTTATCTTTTCACCTGAAGAAGACATGTCCGACTGGTTTATGACTTCCCATCCCAATGACAGTCTTTTGTTTCCTGAACTGCAGCATTTTCCTTTTCCATCAGAGGTAAGTGCTGCCCTGTTCAAGAGACAATTCCTGGCGCGTCAACTCCATGGTATAGATTTATCCAGATCATCAAGGCTAACGAAATGTAAATGGAGTAAATTTTATTAGATTTACTCTATGAAGAATTTGAACAAGAACACAATAGGTTTTCATCCATTGTACCAAACAACTATATAAACGTTACCACTAGAATTATTAGTTATTGTAATTTATTGCAGATATTCAGTATATCTTAGGTCAGACTTTGACATGAAGAGGACATGTACGAATCATTCCAGACATCAAATTACAATGAGAAACATTTGTTCCCTGAACTGCATCATTTTCATGTGTTTTGTAGTGGCAAGTGCTGCCATGTTTAGGTGACGACTGTCTGGCTTTTCAAATGAATGATGAAGATTTATCCAGATCATAAGGGTGAATGAAATGTCGACAGAATAAGTTTCATTGTATATTCTCTAAGGAGAATTTAGAAGAGATTTTAATCCATTCTACAAAAGTGATATATAAACCTTACCGCTTGAAGTTGTGATATTGTGATTTATTGCAGATATTCAGAACATCTTGGGTCAGTCTTCCATGTGAAGAAGACGTATATGATCCATTTTAGACATTCCATTCCAATGACAGACATTTGTTCCCTGAACTGCAGCATTTTTCTGTGCTTTCAGTGGTAAGTGTTGGCATGTTCAAGTGACGGCAGTCTGGTTCCTCAACTGCAGGATGAAGATTTATCCAGGTCTGTTGACAACTGAATCATCAGAAAGGCCAATGAATTGTCCACAGATTTAACTGTTTTATGTTCTCCAGGAAGAAATCACTTGGGAAGAGAGCGAGAATCTCATCTATTCTATTCCAACAGACACAGAAATTTATTTTAAAATTCGTAGTTATTCCAAAACAATTTAAGAGATGCAGGATTTCTTTGGTTTATCTTTTCACCAGAAGAAGACATGTCCGACTGGTGTATGACTTCCCATCCCAATGACAGTCTTTTGTTTCCTGAACTGCAGCATTTTCCTTTTCCATCAGAGGTAAGTGCTGCCCTGTTCAGGAGACAATTCCTGGCGCGTCAACTCCATGGTGAAGATTTATCCAGATCATCAAGGTGAATGAAATATCGACAGAATAAGTTTTATTCTATATTCTCTAAGGAGAATTTAGAAGAGATTTTCATCCATTCTACAAAAGAGATATATAAACCTTACCGCTTGAAGTTGTGATATTGTGATTTATTGCAGATATTCAGAACATCTTGGGTAAGTCTTCCATGTGAAGAAGACGTATATGATCCATTTTAGACATCCCATTCCAATGACAGACAACTGTTCCCTGAAATGCAGCATTTTTCTGTGCTGATAGTGGAAAGTGCTACCATATTTAAGTGACGGCGGTCTGGTTCCTCAACTGCAGGATGAAGATTTATCCAGTTCTGTTTACAACTGAATCATCAGAAAGGCTAATGAATTGTCCGCAGATTTAACTGTTTTATGTTCTCCAGGAAGAAATCACTTGGGAAGAGAGCGAGAATATCATCTATTCTATTCCAACCGACACAGAAATTTATTTTAAAATTCGTAGTTATTCCAAAACAATTTGTTAAGAGATGCAGGATACCTTTGGTTTATCTTTTCACCTGAAGAAGACATGTCCGACTGGTGTATGACTTCCCATCCCAATGACAGTCTTTTGTTTCCTGAACTGCAGCATTTTCCTTTTCCATCAGAGGTAAGTGCTGCCCTGTTCAGGAGACAATTCCTGGCGCGTCAACTCCATGGTGAAGATTTATCCAGATCATCAAGGCTAACGAAATGTAAATGGAGTAAATTTTATTAGATTTACTCTATGAAGAATTTGGAGAAGAAGACAATAGGTTTTCATCCATTGTACCAAACAACTATATAAATGTTACCACTAGAATTATTAGTTATTGTAATTTATTGCAGATATTCAGTATATCTTAGGTCAGACTTTGACATGAAGAGGACATGTACGAATCATTCCAGACATCCCATTACAATGAGAAACATTTGTTCCCTGAGCTGCATCATTTTCATGTGTTTTGTAGTGGCAAGTGCTGCCATGCTTAGGTGACGACTGTCTGGCTTTTCAAATGAATGATGAAGATTTATCCAGATCATAAGGGTGAATGAAATGTCGACAGAATAAGTATTATTGTATATTCTCTAAGGAGAATTTAGAAGAGATTTTCATCCATTCTACAAAAGAGATATATAAACCTTACCGCTTGAAGTTGTGATATTGTGATTTATTGCAGATATTCAGAACATCTTGGGTCAGTCTTCCATGTGAAGAAGACGTATATGATCCATTTTAGACATTCCATTCCAATTACAGACATTTGTTCCCTGAACTGCAGCATTTTTCTGTGCTTTCAGTGGTAAGTGTTGCCATGTTCAAGTGACGGCGGTCTGGTTCCTCAACTGCAGGATGAAGATTTATCCAGTTCTGTTTACAACTGAATCATCAGAAAGGCCAATGAATTGACCACAGATTTAACTGTTTTATGTTCTCCAGGAAGAAATCACTTGGGAAGAGAGCGAGAATCTCATCTATTCTATTCCAACAGACACAGAAATTTATTTTAAAATTCGTAGTTATTCCAAAACAATTTAAGAGATGCAGGATTTCTTTGGTTTATCTTTTCACCAGAAGAAGACATGTCCGACTGGTGTATGACTTCCCATCCCAATGACAGTCTTTTGTTTCCTGAACTGCAGCATTTTCCTTTTCCATCAGAGGTAAGTGCTGCCCTGTTCAGGAGACAATTCCTGGCGCGTCAACTCCATGGTGAAGATTTATCCAGATCATCAAGGTGAATGAAATATCGACAGAATAAGTTTTATTGTATATTCTCTAAGGAGAATTTAGAAGAGATTTTCATCCATTCTACAAAAGAGATATATAAACCTTACCGCTTGAAGTTGTGATATTGTGATTTATTGCAGATATTCAGAACATCTTGGGTAAGTCTTCCATGTGAAGAAGACGTATATGATCCATTTTAGACATCCCATTCCAATGACAGACAACTGTTCCCTGAAATGCAGCATTTTTCTGTGCTGATAGTGGAAAGTGCTACCATATTTAAGTGACGGCGGTCTGGTTCCTCAACTGCAGGATGAAGATTTATCCAGGTCTGTTTACAACTGAATCATCAGAAAGGCCAATGAATTGTCCACAGATTTAACTGTTTTATGTTCTCCAGGAAGAAATCACTTGGGAAGAGAGCGAGAATCTCATCTATTCTATTCCAACCGACACAGAAATTTATTTTAAAATTTGTAGATATTCCAAAACAATTTGTTAAGAGATGCAGGATATCTTTGGTTTATCTTTTCACCTGAAGAAGACATGTCCGACTGGTGTATGACTTCCCATCCCAATGACAGTCTTTTGTTTCCTGAACTGCAGCATTTTCCTTTTCCATCAGAGGTAAGTGCTGCCCTGTTCAGGAGACAATTCCTGGCGCGTCAACTCCATGGTGAAGATTTATCCAGATCATCAAGGCTAACGAAATGTAAATGGAGTAAATTTTATTAGATTTACTCTATGAAGAATTTGGAGAAGAAGACAATAGGTTTTCATCCATTGTACCAAACAACTATATAAATGTTACCACTAGAATTATTAGTTATTGTAATTTATTGCAGATATTCAGTATATCTTAGGTCAGACTTTGACATGAAGAGGACATGTACGAATCATTCCAGACATCCCATTACAATGAGAAACATTTGTTCCCTGAACTGCATCATTTTCATGTGTTTTGTAGTGGCAAGTGCTGCCATGTTTAGGTGACGACTGTCTGGCTTTTCAAATGAATGATGAAGATTTATCCAGATCATAAGGGTGAATGAAATGTCGACAGAATAAGTATTATTGTATATTCTCTAAGGAGAATTTAGAAGAGATTTTCATCCATTCTACAAAAGAGATATATAAACCTTACCGCTTGAAGTTGTGATATTGTGATTTATTGCAGATATTCAGAACATCTTGGGTCAGTCTTCCATGTGAAGAAGACGTATATGATCCATTTTAGACATTCCATTCCAATGACAGACATTTGTTCCCTGAACTGCAGCATTTTTCTGTGCTTTCAGTGGTAAGTGTTGCCATGTTCAAGTGACGGCGGTCTGGTTCGTCAACTGCAGGATGAAGATTTATCCAGGTCTGTTTACAACTGAATCATCAGAAAGGCCAATGAATTGTCCACAGATTTAACTGTTTTATGTTCTCCAGGAAGAAATCACTTGGGAAGAGAGCGAGAAACTCATCTATTCTATTCCAACAGACACAGAAATTTATTTTAAAATTCGTAGTTATTCCAAAACAATTTGTTAAGAGATGCAGGATACCTTTGGTTTATCTTTTCACCTGAAGAAGACATGTCCGACTGGTGTATGACTTCCCATCCCAATGACAGTCTTTTGTTTCCTGAACTGCAGCATTTTCCTTTTCCGTCGGGTAGGTACTGCCATGTTTAGGTGACAATTACTGGTTCCTCAACTACATGAAAAAGATTTATCCGGATCAGTATCAGACAGATCAATGAAATGTCAAGGGATTAAATTGTATTTTATGCCCAACATTGGAATGGCTTTCTTTCCAACCTCTCTGTTCATAATCATTTTGCCCTTTGATTCAAGTTGTATTTTTCATTAGTTTTCCAGGAGATATTGGAAATTATCCTTTGCGTTTTCTGTGAATGCTCAGCCTTGATTGTGAAAAATCCTATCTGAGTGAAGATTTCTTATGGTCTTCAGAATCCAGGAAGAATAGTGATGAGGTGATTGAATTCCTCAAATATCAGCATCTTGTGTTGATTTCTGTTTATTAGCACCTATTTATGTTGTAAATGATTCATGGGTAAAATTTCCTGATGGAAAACTCCACATATTTGCTGAAAATTTACAACAAACAATCAGAAGGCGTGGCTAAAATATTGTCGTCTTGTGTAATTTTCCCCAATACTTTGATTCCATTTCTAAAATTGTGCTCTTGTCACTGAGTGAACACATGCAACACATCACCTTCTAATTCATTTCCTGTTACAAGGTTTTTCATCACTTTCCAGGACTGTATATATTGGAAAGTAGTGCTTCATCCTTGCGGGGAACAAAAATATTAATTGTTTTTTCTGAATATACTTTGTGCTTGTTAATTATCTAATTTCTACTTTTTTTTTTCCTGTGGATTCAAGTGGAAGTTGCCTCATGTTTGTTTTGTCTCACATGGACTGGGTGTAGACTTGCCGTTCCAATGACAGACAGCTGTTCCCTGAACTGCAGCATTTTCCGGTGCTTTCAGTGGTAAGTGCTGCTATGTTAAGGTGACGAATGTCTGGCTCTTCAAATCCATGATGAAGATTTATCCAGATCCTAAATGCTAATGAAATGTAGACGGAGTAAGTTTTATTTTATGTTCCCTATGGAGTATTTAGATGAGAAGACAGAAGATATTCATCCATTCAACCAAGCAGATATATAAACTTTACCGCTTGAATTTGTTTGTTATTCTGATAGATTGCAGATATTCAGTATATCTTGGGTCAGTCTTCCATGTGAAGACGATGTTTAAAATTCATTTTAGAAATCCCATTCCAATGACAGACAACTGTTCCCTGAAATGCAGCATTTTTCTGTGCTGATAGTGGAAAGTGCTACCATATTTAAGTGACGGCGGTCTGCTTCCTCAACTGAAGGATGAAGATTTATCCAGGTCTGTTTACAACTGAATCATCAGAAAGGCCAATGAATTGTCCACAGATTTAACTGTTTTATGTTCTCCAGGAAGAAATCACTTGGGA
The DNA here is from genome assembly GCF_036971445.1 of Narcine bancroftii. Lineage (NCBI taxonomy): Eukaryota > Metazoa > Chordata > Chondrichthyes > Torpediniformes > Narcinidae > Narcine > Narcine bancroftii. Next base: position 152,937,526 of record NC_091471.1, read on the forward strand.
AGAGAGCCAGAATCTCATCTATTCTATTCCAACTGACACAGAAATTTATTTTAAAATTTGTAGATATTCCAAAACAATTTGTTAAGAGATGCAGGATATCTTTGGTTTATCTTTTCACCTGAAGAATACATGTCCGACTGGTTTATGACTTCCCATCCCAATGACAGTCTTTTGTTTCCTGAACTGCAGCATTTTCCTTTTCCATCAGAGGTAAGTGCTGCCCTGTTCAAGAGACAATTCCTGGCGCGTCAACTCCATGGTGTAGATTTATCCAGATCATCAAGGCTAACGAAATGTAAATGGAGTAAATTTTATTAGATTTACTCTATGAAGAATTTGAACAAGAAGACAATAGGTTTTCATCCATTGTACCAAACAACTATATAAACGTTACCACTAGAATTATTAGTTATTGTAATTTATTGCAGATATTCAGTATATCTTAGGTCAGACTTTGACATGAAGAGGACATGTACGAATCATTCCAGACATCAAATTACAATGAGAAACATTTGTTCCCTGAACTGCATCATTTTCATGTGTTTTGTAGTGGCAAGTGCTGCCATGTTTAGGTGACGACTGTCTGGCTTTTCAAATGAATGATGAAGATTTATCCAGATCATAAGGGTGAATGAAATGTCGACAGAATAAGTTTCATTGTATATTCTCTAAGGAGAATTTAGAAGAGATTTTAATCCATTCTACAAAAGAGATATATAAACCTTACCGCTTGAAGTTGTGATATTGTGATTTATTGCAGATATTCAGAACATCTTGGGTCAGTCTTCCATGTGAAGAAGACGTATATGATCCATTTTAGACATTCCATTCCAATGACAGACATTTGTTCCCTGAACTGCAGCATTTTTCTGTGCTTTCAGTGGTAAGTGTTGGCATGTTCAAGTGACGGCAGTCTGGTTCCTCAACTGCAGGATGAAGATTTATCCAGGTCTGTTTACAACTGAATCATCAGAAAGGCCAATGAATTGTCCACAGATTTAACTGTTTTATGTTTTCCAGGAAGAAATCACTTGGGAAGAGAGCGAGAATCTCATCTATTCTATTCCAACAGACACAGAAATTTATTTTAAAATTCGTAGTTATTCCAAAACAATTTAAGAGATGCAGGATTTCTTTGGTTTATCTTTTCACCAGAAGAAGACATGTCCGACTGGTGTATGACTTCCCATCCCAATGACAGTCTTTTGTTTCCTGAACTGCAGCATTTTCCTTTTCCATCAGAGGTAAGTGCTGCCCTGTTCAGGAGACAATTCCTGGCGCGTCAACTCCATGGTGAAGATTTATCCAGATCATCAAGGTGAATGAAATATCGACAGAATAAGTTTTATTCTATATTCTCTAAGGAGAATTTAGAAGAGATTTTCATCCATTCTACAAAAGAGATATATAAACCTTACCGCTTGAAGTTGTGATATTGTGATTTATTGCAGATATTCAGAACATCTTGGGTAAGTCTTCCATGTGAAGAAGACGTATATGATCCATTTTAGACATCCCATTCCAATGACAGACAACTGTTCCCTGAAATGCAGCATTTTTCTGTGCTGATAGTGGAAAGTGCTACCATATTTAAGTGACGGCGGTCTGGTTCCTCAACTGCAGGATGAAGATTTATCCAGGTCTGTTTACAACTGAATCATCAGAAAGGCCAATGAATTGTCCACAGATTTAACTGTTTTATGTTCTCCAGGAAGAAATCACTTGGGAAGAGAGCGAGAATCTCATCTATTCTATTCCAACCGACACAGAAATTTATTTTAAAATTTGTAGATATTCCAAAACAATTTGTTAAGAGATGCAGGATATCTTTGGTTTATCTTTTCACCTGAAGAAGACATGTCCGACTGGTGTATGACTTCCCATCCCAATGACAGTCTTTTGTTTCCTGAACTGCAGCATTTTCCTTTTCCATCAGAGGTAAGTGCTGCCCTGTTCAGGAGACAATTCCTGGCGCGTCAACTCCATGGTGAAGATTTATCCAGATCATCAAGGTGAATGAAATATCGACAGAATAAGTTTTATTGTATATTCTCTAAGGAGAATTTAGAAGAGATTTTCATCCATTCTACAAAAGAGATATATAAACCTTACCGCTTGAAGTTGTGATATTGTGATTTATTGCAGATATTCAGAACATCTTGGGTAAGTCTTCCATGTGAAGAAGACGTATATGATCCATTTTAGACATCCCATTCCAATGACAGACAACTGTTCCCTGAAATGCAGCATTTTTCTGTGCTGATAGTGGAAAGTGCTACCATATTTAAGTGACGGCGGTCTGGTTCCTCAACTGCAGGATGAAGATTTATCCAGGTCTCTTTACAACTGAATCATCAGAAAGGCCAATGAATTGTCCACAGATTTAACTGTTTTATGTTCTCCAGGAAGAAATCACTTGGGAAGAGAGCGAGAATCTCATCTATTCTATTCCAACCGACACAGAAATTTATTTTAAAATTTGTAGATATTCCAAAACAATTTGTTAAGAGATGCAGGATATCTTTGGTTTATCTTTTCACCTGAAGAAGACATGTCCGACTGGTGTATGACTTCCCATCCCAATGACAGTCTTTTGTTTCCTGAACTGCAGCATTTTCCTTTTCCATCAGAGGTAAGTGCTGCCCTGTTCAGGAGACAATTCCTGGCGCGTCAACTCCATGGTGAAGATTTATCCAGATCATCAAGGTGAATGAAATATCGACAGAATAAGTTTTATTGTATATTCTCTAAGGAGAATTTAGAAGAGATTTTCATCCATTCTACAAAAGAGATATATAAACCTTACCGCTTGAAGTTGTGATATTGTGATTTATTGCAGATATTCAGAACATCTTGGGTAAGTCTTCCATGTGAAGAAGACGTATATGATCCATTTTAGACATCCCATTCCAATGACAGACAACTGTTCCCTGAAATGCAGCATTTTTCTGTGCTGATAGTGGAAAGTGCTACCATATTTAAGTGACGGCGGTCTGGTTCATCAACTGCAGGATGAAAATTTATCCAGTTCTGTTTACAACTGAATCATCAGAAAGGCCAATGAATTGTCCGCAGATTTAACTGTTTTATGTTCTCCAGGAAGAAATCACTTGGGAAGAGAGCGAGAATATCATCTATTCTATTCCAACTGACACAGAAATTTATTTTAAAATTTGTAGATATTCCAAAACAATTTGTTAAGAGATGCAGGATATCTTTGGTTTATCTTTTCACCTGAAGAAGACATGTCCGACTGGTTTATGACTTCCCATCCCAATGACAGTCTTTTGTTTCCTGAACTGCAGCATTTTCCTTTTCCATCAGAGGTAAGTGCTGCCCTGTTCAAGAGACAATTCCTGGCGCGTCAACTCCATGGTGTAGATTTATCCAGATCATCAAGGCTAACGAAATGTAAATGGAGTAAATTTTATTAGATTTACTCTATGAAGAATTTGGACAAGAACACAATAGGTTTTCATCCATTGTACCAAACAACTATATAAACGTTACCACTAGAATTATTAGTTATTGTAATTTATTGCAGATATTCAGTATATCTTAGGTCAGACTTTGACATGAAGAGGACATGTACGAATCATTCCAGACATCAAATTACAATGAGAAACATTTGTTCCCTGAACTGCATCATTTTCATGTGTTTTGTAGTGGCAAGTGCTGCCATGTTTAGGTGACGACTGTCTGGCTTTTCAAATGAATGATGAAGATTTATCCAGATCATAAGGGTGAATGAAATGTCGACAGAATAAGTTTCATTGTATATTCTCTAAGGAGAATTTAGAAGAGATTTTCATCCATTCTACAAAAGAGATATATAAACCTTACAGCTTGAAGTTGTGATATTGTGATTTATTGCAGATATTCAGAACATCTTGGGTCAGTCTTCCATGTGAAGAAGACGTATATGATCCATTTTAGACATTCCATTCCAATTACAGACATTTGTTCCCTGAACTGCAGCATTTTTCTGTGCTTTCAGTGGTAAGTGTTGGCATGTTCAAGTGACGGCATTCTGGTTCCTCAACTGCAGGATGAAGATTTATCCAGGTCCGTTGACAACTGAATCATCAGAAAGGCCAATGAATTGTCCACAGATTTAACTGTTTTATGTTCTCCAGGAAGAAATCACTTGGGAAGAGAGCGAGAATCTCATCTATTCTATTCCAACAGACACAGAAATTTATTTTAAAATTCGTAGTTATTCCAAAACAATTTAAGAGATGCAGGATTTCTTTGGTTTATCTTTTCACCAGAAGAAGACATGTCCGACTGGTGTATGACTTCCCATCCCAATGACAGTCTTTTGTTTCCTGAACTGCAGCATTTTCCTTTTCCATCAGAGGTAAGTGCTGCCCTGTTCAGGAGACAATTCCTGGCGCGTCAACTCCATGGTGAAGATTTATCCAGATCATCAAGGCTAACGAAATGTAAATGGAGTAAATTTTATTAGATTTACTCTATGAAGAATTTGGAGAAGAAGACAATAGGTTTTCATCCATTATACCAAACAACTATATAAATGTTACCACTAGAATTATTAGTTATTGTAATTTATTGCAGATATTCAGTATATCTTAGGTCAGACTTTGACATGAAGAGGACATGTACGAATCATTCCAGACATCCCATTACAATGAGAAACATTTGTTCCCTGAGCTGCATCATTTTCATGTGTTTTGTAGTGGCAAGTGCTGCCATGTTTAGGTGACGACTGTCTGGCTTTTCAAATGAATGATGAAGATTTATCCAGATCATAAGGGTGAATGAAATGTCGACAGAATAAGTATTATTGTATATTCTCTAAGGAGAATTTAGAAGAGATTTTCATCCATTCTACAAAAGAGATATATAAACCTTACCGCTTGAAGTTGTGATATTGTGATTTATTGCAGATATTCAGAACATCTTGGGTCAGTCTTCCATGTGAAGAAGACGTATATGATCCATTTTAGACATTCCATTCCAATGACAGACATTTGTTCCCTGAACTGCAGCATTTTTCTGTGCTTTCAGTGGTAAGTGTTGGCATGTTCAAGTGACGGCAGTCTGGTTCCTCAACTGCAGGATGAAGATTTATCCAGTTCTGTTTACAACTGAATCATCAGAAAGGCCAATGAATTGTCCGCAGATTTAACTGTTTTATGTTCTCCAGGAAGAAATCACTTGGGAAGAGAGCGAGAATATCATCTATTCTATTCAAACCGACACAGAAATTTATTTTAAAATTTGTAGATATTCCAAAACAATTTGTTTAGAGATGCAGGATATCTTTGGTTTATCTTTTCACCTGAAGAAGACATGTCCGACTGGTTTATGACTTCCCATCCCAATGACAGTCTTTTGTTTCCTGAACTGCAGCATTTTCCTTTTCCATCAGAGGTAAGTGCTGCCCTGTTCAGGAGACAATTCCTGGCGCGTCAACTCCATGGTGAAGATTTATCCAGATCATCAAGGCTAACGAAATGTAAATGGAGTAAATTTTATTAGATTTACTCTATGAAGAATTTGGAGAAGAAGACAATAGGTTTTCATCCATTGTACCAAACAACTATATAAATGTTACCACTAGAATTATTAGTTATTGTAATTTATTGCAGATATTCAGTATATCTTAGGTCAGACTTTGACATGAAGAGGACATGTACGAATCATTCCAGACATCCCATTACAATGAGAAACATTTGTTCCCTGAACTGCATCATTTTCATGTGTTTTGTAGTGGCAAGTGCTGCCATGTTTAGGTGACGACTGTCTGGCTTTTCAAATGAATGATGAAGATTTATCCAGATCATAAGGGTGAATGAAATGTCGACAGAATAAGTATTATTGTATATTCTCTAAGGAGAATTTAGAAGAGATTTTCATCCATTCTACAAAAGAGATATATAAACCTTACCGCTTGAAGTTGTGATATTGTGATTTATTGCAGATATTCAGAACATCTTGGGTCAGTCTTCCATTTGAAGAAGACGTATATGATCCATTTTAGACATTCCATTCCAATGACAGACATTTGTTCCCTGAACTGCAGCATTTTTCTGTGCTTTCAGTGGTAAGTGTTGCCATGTTCAAGTGACGGCGGTCTGGTTCCTCAACTGCAGGATGAAGATTTATCCAGGTCTGTTTACAACTGAATCATCAGAAAGGCCAATGAATTGTCCACAGATTTAACTGTTTTATGTTCTCCTGGATGAAATCACTTGGGAAGAGAGCGAGAATCTCATCTATTCTATTCCAACAGACACAGAAATTTATTTTAAAATTCGTAGTTATTCCAAAACAATTTGTTAAGAGATGCAGGATACCTTTGGTTAATCTTTTCACCTGAAGAAGACATGTCCGACTGGTTTATGACTTCCCATCCCAATGACAGTCTTTTGTTTCCTGAACTGCAGCATTTTCCTTTTCCGTCGGGTAGGTACTGCCATGTTTAGGAGACAATTACTGGTTCCTCAACTACATGAAAAAGATTTATCCGGATCAGTATCGGACAGATCAATGAAATGTCAAGGGATTAAATTGTATTTTATGCCCAACATTGGAATGGCTTTCTTTCCAACCTCTCTGTTGATAATCATTTTGCCCTTTGATTCAAGTTGTATTTTTCATTAGTTTTCCAGGAGAAATTGGAAATTATCCTTTGTGTTTTCTGTGAATGCTCAGCCTTGATTGTGAAAAAACCTATCTGAGTGAAGATTTCTTATCGTCTTCAGAATCCAGGAAGAATAGTGATGAGGTGATTGAATTCCTCATATATCAGCATCTTGTGTTGATTTCTGTTTATTAGCACCTATTTATGTGGTCCGGGCGAAGGGTAAACGGCGGCGGCCCCGATCCGGGCAGGAGCAAGGGGGAGACGGCGGCCCCAGTCCGGGCACAGGGAGAGCAGCAGCGGCCCCGGCCCCGGTCCGGGCGAAGGGTAGACGGCGGCGGCCCCGATACGGGCAGGAGCAAGGGGGAGACGGCGGCCCCAGTCCGGGCACAGGGAGAGCAGCAGCGGCCCCGGCCCCGGTCCGGGCGAAGGGTAGACGGCGGCGGCCCCGATACGGGCAGGAGCAAGGGGGAGACGGCGGCCCCGGCCTCGGTCGAGTGAGGCAGGCGGAGGCCCCGGTCCGGACAGGGAGTGGGAGGCGGCGGCCCCAGTCCAGGCACAGGGAGAGCAGCAGCGGCCCCGGCCCCGGTCCGGGCGAAGGGTAGACGGCGGCGGCCCCGATACGGGCAGGAGCAAGGGGGAGACGGCGGCCCCGGCCTCGGTCGAGTGAGGCAGGCGGAGGCCCCGGTCCGGGCAGGGAGTGGGAGGCGGTGGCCCCAGTCCAGGCACAGGGTGAACTGCGGCGGCCTCGGCCCCGGTCCGGGCAGTATGGACCGACCAAGGAGGGGAGGCAGGCCCCTCCAGCCCGGGTAAGAAACCTGCATAGGAGAAGGCCACTCCGATATAAAACCTACGACCCAAGGACCTCGCTGCCACGTCCCAGCTTGCTTGGCCACGGCACACGAACCATGGGTGTAAAGGGAGGGGCCAGTACTGCGCGCACTGCACTCCACCTAAAAGCTCCTTTGCGCAGGCCCGAGGACAGGTCCACGTCCTCCCCCTCAACGTCCTCCCCCTCCACGTCCTCCCCCTCCACGTCCTCCCCCTCCACGTCCTCCCCCTCAAAAGATGCTCACAAACTCAAGCTAGCATGCTGGAACATCAGAACCATGCTAGACAAGACTGACAGCCACCGACCTGAACGTCGGTCTGCCCTCATTGCACATGAACTCCTCAGACTTGACATCGACATAGCCGCTCTCAGTGAAGTCCGCCTGGCAGATGTAGGCAGCCTCCAAGAACGCGGCGCGGGCTACACACTCTACTGGTCTGGCAAGCCTTCGGATGAACGACGCCTATCTGGTGTAGGCTTCATGGTCAAGAGCTTCATTGCCTCAAACTCGAAAACCTTCCGACAGGCCTCTCGGACCGAATCATGTCCATGCGACTCCCACTTCAAAACAAGCGTCACATCACCCTCATCAGTGTCTATGCTCCAACCCTCCAGGCGGAACCAGCAGAAAAGAACAAGTTCTACACCGACCTGCGCAACCTCATCCAACGTACCCCTACAGCCGACAAGGATGTCATCCTGGGCGACTTCAACGCTCGTGTCGGCAAAGACTCAGAAACCTGGCCAGGAATCCTGGGCAAGCATGGCGTCGGCAAGTGCAACGACAATGGGCGCCTCCTGTTGGAGCTCTGCGCAGAACAGCGGCTTGTCATTACAAACACCCTTTTTCAGCAGAGGGACAGCCTTAAGACCACCTGGATGCATCCCCGATCCAAACACTGGCACCTCCTGGACTACATCCTGGTGCGAGAAAGTGACAAACAAGATGTGCTCCACACCAGGGTCATGCCTAGCGCGGAATGCCACACTGACCACCGGCTGGTTCGCTGCAAGCTCAACCTTCACTTCAAGCCAAAGCCCAGGAACAATAAAGCCCCCAGAAAGAGGTTCAATGTTGGAAAACTGCAGTCAGACGAAGCGAGAGGAAACTTCCAGGCAAACCTCAAAGCAAAGCTCGACGTTGCAACCCGCCTCACGGACCCGTCCCCTGAAACCCTCTGGGATCAGTTGAAGGCTACCATACTGCAATCCACTGAAGAGGTACTGGGCTTCTCCTCCAGGAAAAACAAGGACTGGTTTGACGAAAACAGCCAGGAAATCCAGGAGCTGCTGGCAAAGAAGCAAGCTGCCCACCAGGCTCACCTTACAAAGCCGTCCTGTCCAGAGAAGAAACAAGCCTTCCGTCGCGCATGCAGCCATCTTCAGCGCAAACTCCGGGAGATCCAAAATGAGTGGTGGACTAGCCTCGCCAAACGAACACAGCTCAGCGCGGACATTGGCGACTTCAGGGGTTTCTACGAGGCTCTAAAGGCTGTGTACGGCCCCTCACCCCAAGTCCAAAGCCCGCTGCGCAGCTCAGACGGCAAAGTCCTCCTCAGCGACAAGATCTCCATCCTCAACCGATGGTCAGAACACTTCCAATCTCTTTTCAGTACCAACCGCTCAGTCCAAGATTCCGCCCTGCTCCAGCTCCCTCAACAGCCCCTAAGGCTAGAGCTGGATGAGGTTCCCACCCTGGATGAGACATATAAGGCAATCGAACAACTGAAAAGTGGCAAAGCAGCAGGTATGGATGGAATCCCCCCAGAAGTCTGGAAGGCTGGCGGCAAAACTCTGCATGCCAAACTGCATGAGTTTTTCAAGCTTTGTTGGGACCAAGGTAAACTGCCTCAGGATCTTCGTGATGCCACCATTATCACCCTGTACAAAAACAAAGGCGAGAAATCAGACTGCTCAAACTACAGGGGAATCACGTTGCTCTCCATTGCAGGCAAAATCTTCGCTAGGATTCTACTAAATACAATAATACCTAGTGTCGCTGAGAATATTCTCCCAGAATCACAGTGCGGCTTTCGCGCAAACAGAGGAACCACTGACATGGTCTTTGCCCTCAGACAGCTCCAAGAAAAGTGCAGAGAACAAAACAAAGGACTCTACATCACCTTTGTTGACCTCACCAAAGCCTTCGACACCGTGAGCAGGAAAGGGCTTTGGCAAATACTAGAGCGCATCGGATGTCCCCCAAAGTTCCTCAACATGATTATCCAACTGCTCGAAAACCAACAAGGTCGGGTCAGATACAGCAATGAGCTCTCTGAACCCTTCTCCATTAACAATGGCGTGAAGCAAGGCTGTGTTCTCGCACCAACCCTCTTTTCAATCTTCTTCAGCATGATGCTGAACCAAGCCATGAAAGACCCCAACAATGAAGACGCTGTTTACATCCGGTACCGCACGGATGGCAGTCTCTTCAATCTGAGGCGCCTGCAAGCTCACACCAAGACACAAGAGAAACTTGTCCGTGAACTACTCTTTGCAGATGATGCCGCTTTAGTTGCCCATTCAGAGCCAGCTCTTCAGCGCTTGACGTCCTGCTTTGCGGAAACTGCCAAAATGTTTGGCCTGGAAGTCAGCCTGAAAAAAACTGAGGTCCTCCATCAGCCAGCTCCCCACCATGACTACCAGCCCCCCCACATCTCCATCGGGCACACAAAACTCAAAACGGTCAACCAGTTTACCTATCTCGGCTGCACCATTTCATCAGATGCAAGGATCGACAATGAGATAGACAACAGACTCGCCAAGGCAAATAGCGCCTTTGGAAGACTACACAAAAGAGTCTGGAAAAACAACCAACTGAAAAACCTCACAAAGATAAGCGTATACAGAGCCGTTGTCATACCCACACTCCTGTTCGGCTCCGAATCATGGGTCCTCTACCGGCACCACCTACGGCTCCTAGAACGCTTCCACCAGCGTTGTCTCCGCTCCATCCTCAACATCCATTGGAGCGCTCACACCCCTAACGTCGAGGTACTCGAGATGGCAGAGGTCGACAGCATCGAGTCCACGCTGCTGAAGATCCAGCTGCGCTGGATGGGTCACGTCTCCAGAATGGAGGACCATCGCCTTCCCAAGATCGTATTATATGGCGAGCTCTCCACTGGCCACCGTGACAGAGGTGCACCAAAGAAAAGGTACAAGGACTGCCTAAAGAAATCTCTTGGTGCCTGCCACATTGACCACCGCCAGTGGGCTGATAACGCCTCAAACCGTGCATCTTGGCGCCTCACAGTTTGGCGGGCAGCAGCCTCCTTTGAAGAAGACCGCAGAGCCCACCTCACTGACAAAAGGCAAAGGAGGAAAAACCCAACACCCAACCCCAACCAACCAATTTTCCCTTGCAACCGCTGCAATCGTGTCTGCCTGTCCCGCATCGGACTGGTCAGCCACAAACGAGCCTGCAGCTGACGTGGACTTTTTACCCCCTCCATAAATCTTCGTCCGCGAAGCCAAGCCAAAGAAAAAGAAAAAATGTTGTAAATGATTCATGGGTAAAATTTCCTGATGGAAAACTCCACATATTTGCTGAAAATTTACAACAAACAATCAGAAGGCGTGGCTAAAATATTGTCGTCTTGTGTAATTTTCACCAAATCTTTGATTCCATTTCTAAAATTGTGCTCTTCTCACTGAGTGAACACATGCAACACATCACCTTCTAATTCATTTCCTGTTACATGGTTTTTCATCACTTTCCAGGACTGTATATATTGGAAAGTAGTGCTTCATCCTTGCTGGGAACAAAAATATTAATTGTTTTTTCTGAATATACTTTGTGCTTGTTAATTATCTAATTTCTACTTTTTTTTTTCCTGTGGATCCAAGTGGAAGTTGCCTCATGCTTGTTTTGTCTCACATGGACTGGGTGTAGACTTGCCGTTCCAATGACAGACAGCTGTTCCCTGAACTGCAGCATTTTCCGGTGCTTTCAGTGGTAAGTGCTGCTATGTTAAGGTGACGAATGTCTGGCTCTTCAAATCCATGATGAAGATTTATCCAGATCCTAAAGGCTAATGAAATGTAGACGGAGTAAGTTTTATTTTATGTTCTCTATGGAGTATTTAGATGAGAAGACAGAAGATATTCATCCATTCAACCAAGCAGATATATAAACTTTACCGCTTGAATTTGTTTGTTATTCTGATAGATTGCAGATATTCAGTATATCTTGGGTCAATCTTCCATGTGAAGACGATGTTTACAATTCATTTTAGACAACCCATTCCAATGACAGACAACTGTTCCCTGAAATGCAGCATTTTTCTGTGCTGATAGTGGAAAGTGCTACCATATTTAAGTGACGGCGGTCTGGTTCCTCAACTGCAGGATGAAGATTTATCCAGGTCTGTTTACAACTGAATCATCAGAAAGGCCAATGAATTGTCCACAGATTTAACTGTTTTATGTTCTCCAGGAAGAAATCACTTGGGAAGAGAGCGAGAATCTCATCTATTCTATTCCAACCGACACAGAAATTTATTTTAAAATTTGTAGATATTCCAAAACAATTTGTTAAGAGATGCAGGATATCTTTGGTTTATCTTTTCACCTGAAGAAGACATGTCCGACTGGTGTATGACTTCCCATCCCAATGACAGTCTTTTGTTTCCTGAACTGCAGCATTTTCCTTTTCCATCAGAGGTAAGGGCTGCCCTGTTCAGGAGACAATTCCTGGCGCGTCAACTCCATGGTGAAGATTTATCCAGATCATCAAGGCTAACGAAATGTAAATGGAGTAAATTTTATTAGATTTACTCTATGAAGAATTTGGACAAGAAGACAATAGGTTTTCATCCATTGTACCAAACAACTATATAAATGTTACCACTAGAATTATTAGTTATTGTAATTTATTGCAGATATTCAGTATATCTTAGGTCAGACTTTGACATGAAGAGAACATGTGCGAATCATTCCAGACATCCCATTACAATGAGAAACATTTGTTCCCTGAACTGCATCATTTTCATGTCCTTTGTAGTGGCAAGTGCTGCCATGTTTAGTTGACGACTGTCTGGCTTTTCAAATGAAAGATGAAGATTTATCCAGATCATAAGGGTGAATGAAATGTCGACAGAATAAGTTTTATTGTATATTCTCTAAGGAGAATTTAGAAGAGATTTTCATCCATTCAACCAAGCAGATATATAAACTTTACCGCTTGAATTTGTTTGTTATTCTGATAGATTGCAGATATTCAGCGTATCTTGGGTCAGTCTTCCATGTGAAGACGATGTTTACAATTCATTTTAGACATCCCATTCCAATGACAGACAACTGTTCCCTGAAATGCAGCATTTTTCTGTGCTGATAGTGGAAAGTGCTACCATATTTAAGTGACGGCGGTCTGGTTCCTCAACTGCAGGATGAAGATTTATCCAGGTCTGTTTACAACTGAATCATCAGAAAGGCCAATGAATTGTCCACAGATTTAACTGTTTTATGTTCTCCAGGAAGAAATCACTTGGGAAGAGAGCGAGAATCTCATCTATTCTATTCCAACCGACACAGAAATTTATTTTAAAATTTGTAGATATTCCAAAACAATTTGTTAAGAGATGCAGGATATCTTTGGTTTATCTTTTCACCTGAAGAAGACATGTCCGACTGGTGTATGACTTCCCATCCCAATGACAGTCTTTTGTTTCCTGAACTGCAGCATTTTCCTTTTCCATCAGAGGTAAGTGCTGCCCTGTTCAGGAGACAATTCCTGGCGCGTCAACTCCATGGTGAAGATTTATCCAGATCATCAAGGCTAACGAAATGTAAATGGAGTAAATTTTATTAGATTTACTCTATGAAGAATTTGGACAAGAAGACAATAGGTTTCCATCCATTGTACCAAACAACTATATAAATGTTACCACTAGAATTATTAGTTATTGTAATTTATTGCAGATATTCAGTATATCTTAGGTCAGACTTTGACATGAAGAGGACATGTACGAATCATTCCAGACATCCCATTACAATGAGAAACATTTGTTCCCTGAACTGCATAATTTTCATGTCTTTTATAGTGGCAAGTGCTGCCATGTTTAGGTGACGACTGTCTGGCTTTTCAAATGAATGATGAAGATTTATCCAGATCATAAGGGTGAATGAAATGTCGACAGAATAAGTTTTATTGTATATTCTCTAAGGAGAATTTAGAAGAGATTTTCATCCATTCTACAAAAGAGATATATAAACCTTACCGCTTGAAGTTGTGATATTGTGATTTATTGCAGATATTCAGAACATCTTGGGTCAGTCTTCCATGTGAAGAAGACGTATATGATCCATTTTAGACATTCCATTCCAATGACAGACATTTGTTCCCTGAACTGCAGCATTTTTCTGTGCTTTCAGTGGTAAGTGTTGCCATGTTCAAGTGACGGCGGTCTGGTTCCTCAACTGCAGGATGAAGATTTATCCAGGTCTGTTTACAACTGAATCATCAGAAAGGCCAATGAATTGTCCACAGATTTAACTGTTTTATGTTCTCCAGGAAGAAATCACTTGGGAAGAGAGCGAGAATCTCATCTATTCTATTCCAACAGACACAGAAATTTATTTTAAAATTTGTAGATATTCCAAAACAATTTGTTAAGAGATGCAGGATATCTTTGGTTTATCTTTTCACCTGAAGAAGACATGTCCGACTGGTGTATGACTTCCCATCCCAATGACAGTCTTTTGTTTCCTGAACTGCAGCATTTTCCTTTTCCATCAGAGGTAAGTGCTGCCCTGTTCAGGAGACAATTCCTGGCGCGTCAACTCCATGGTGAAGATTTATCCAGATCATCAAGGCTAACGAAATGTAAATGGAGTAAATTTTATTAGATTTACTCTATGAAGAATTTGGACAAGAAGACAATAGGTTTTCATCCATTGTACCAAACAACTATATAAATGTTACCACTAGAATTATTAGTTATTGTAATTTATTGCAGATATTCAGTATATCTTAGGTAAGACTTTGACATGAAGAGGACATGTACGAATCATTCCAGACATCCCATTACATTGAGAAACATTCGTTCCCTGAACTGCATCATTTTCATGTCTTTTGTAGTGGCAAGTGCTGCCATGTTTAGGTGACGACTGTCTGGCTTTTCAAATGAAAGATGAAGATTTATCCAGATCATAAGGGTGAATGAAATGTCGACAGAATAAGTTTTATTGTATATTCTCTAAGGAGAATTTAGAAGAGATTTTCCACCATTCTACAAAAGAGATATATAAACCTTACCTCTTGAAGTTGTGATATTGTGATTTATTGCAGATATTCAGAACATCTTGGGTCAGTCTTCCATGTGAAGAAGACGTATATGATCCATTTTAGACATTCCATTCCAATGACAGACATTTGTTCCCTGAACTGCAGCATTTTTCTGTGCTTTCAGTGGTAAGTGTTGCCATGTTCAAGTGACGGCGGTCTGGTTCCTCAACTGCAGGATGAAGATTTATCCAGGTCTGTTTACAACTGAATCATCAGAAAGGCCAATGAATTGTCCACAGATTTAACTGTTTTATGTTCTCCAGGATGAAATCACTTGGGAAGAGAGCGAGAATCTCATCTATTCTATTCCAACAGACACAGAAATTTATTTTAAAATTCGTAGTTATTCCAAAACAATTTGTTAAGAGATGCAGGATACCTTTGGTTAATCTTTTCACCTGAAGAAGACATGTCCGACTGGTTTATGACTTCCCATCCCAATGACAGTCTTTTGTTTCCTGAACTGCAGCATTTTCCTTTTCCGTCGGGTAGGTACTGCCATGTTTAGGAGACAATTACTGGTTCCTCAACTACATGAAAAAGATTTATCCGGATCAGTATCAGACAGATCAATGAAATGTCAAGGGATTAAATTGTATTTTATGCCCAACATTGGAATGGCTTTCTTTCCAACCTCTCTGTTGATAATCATTTTGCCCTTTGATTCAAGTTGTATTTTTCATTAGTTTTCCAGGAGAAATTGGAAATTATCCTTTGTGTTTTCTGTGAATGCTCAGCCTTGATTGTGAAAAAACCTATCTGAGTGAAGATTTCTTATCGTCTTCAGAATCCAGGAAGAATAGTGATGAGGTGATTGAATTCCTCATATATCAGCATCTTGTGTTGATTTCTGTTTATTAGCACCTATTTATGTTGTAAATGATTCATGGGTAAAATTTCCTGATGGAAAACTCCACATATTTGCTGAAAATTTACAACAAACAATCAGAAGGCGTGGCTAAAATATTGTCGTCTTGTGTAATTTTCACCAAATCTTTGATTCCATTTCTAAAATTGTGCTCTTCTCACTGAGTGAACACATTCAACACATCACCTTCTAATTCATTTCCTGTTACATGGTTTTTCATCACTTTCCAGGACTGTATATATTGGAAAGTAGTGCTTCATCCTTGCTGGGAACAAAAATATTAATTGTTTTTTCTGAATATACTTTGTGCTTGTTAATTATCTAATTTCTACTTTTTTTTTCCTGTGGATCCAAGTGGAAGTTGCCTCATGCTTCTTTTGTCTCACATGGACTGGGTGTAGACTTGCCGTTCCAATGACACACAGCTGTTCCCTGAACTGCAGCATTTTCCGGTGCTTTCAGTGGTAAGTGCTGCTATGTTAAGGTGACGAATGTCTGGCTCTTCAAATCCATGATGAAGATTTATCCAGATCCTAAATGCTAATGAAATGTAGACGGAGTAAGTTTTATTTTATGTTCTCTATGGAGTAATTAGATGAGAAGACAGAAGATATTCATCCATTCAGCCAAGCAGATATATAAACTTTACCGCTTGAATTTGTTTGTTATTCTGATAGATTGCAGATATTCAGTATATCTTGGGTCAATCTTCCATGTGAAGACGATGTTTACAATTCATTTTAGACATCCCATTCCAATGACAGACAACTGTTCCCTGAAATGCAGCATTTTTCTGTGCTGATAGTGGAAAGTGCTACCATATTTAAGTGACGGCGGTCTGGTTCCTCAACTGCAGGATGAAGATTTATCCAGGTCTGTTTACAACTGAATCATCAGAAAGGCCAATGAATTGTCCACAGATTTAACTGTTTTATGTTCTCCAGGAAGAAATCACTTGGGAAGAGAGCGAGAATCTCATCTATTCTATTCCAACAGACACAGAAATTTATTTTAAAATTTGTAGATATTCCAAAACAATTTGTTAAGAGATGCAGGATATCTTTGGTTTATCTTTTCACCTGAAGAAGACATGTCCGACTGGTTTGTGACTTCCCATCCCAATGACAGTCTTTTGTTTCCTGAACTGCAGCATTTTCCTTTTCCATCAGAGGTAAGTGCTGCCCTGTTCAGGAGACAATTCCTGGCGCGTCAACTCCATGGTGAAGATTTATCCAGATCATCAAGGCTAACGAAATGTAAATGGAGTAAATTTTATTAGATTTAATCTATGAAGAATTTGGACAAGAAGACAATAGGTTTTCATCCATTGTACCAAACAACTATATAAATGTTACCACTAGAATTATTAGTTATTGTAATTTATTGCAGATATTCAGTATATCTTAGGTCAGACTTTGACATGAAGAGGACATGTGCGAATCATTCCAGACATCCCATTACAATGAGAAACATTTGTTCCCTGAACTGCATCATTTTCATGTCTTTTGTAGTGGCAAGTGCTGCCATGTTTAGTTGACGACTGTCTGGCTTTTCAAATGAAAGATGAAGATTTATCCAGATCATACGGGTGAATGAAATGTCGACAGAATAAGTTTTATTGTATATTCTCTAAGGAGAATTTAGAAGAGATTTTCATCCATTCTACAAAAGAGATATATAAACCTTACCGCTTGAAGTTGTGATATTGTGATTTATTGCAGATATTCAGAACATCTTGGGTCAGTCTTCCATGTGAAGAAGACGTATATGATCCATTTTAGACATTCCATTCCAATGACAGACATTTGTTCCCTGAACTGCAGCATTTTTCTGTGCTTTCAGTGGTAAGTGTTGGCATGTTCAAGTGACGGCGGTCTGGTTCCTCAACTGCAGGATGAAGATTTATCCAGGTCTGTTTACAACTGAATCATCAGAAAGGCCAATGAATTGTCCACAGATTTAACTGTTTTACGTTCTCCAGGAAGAAATCACTTGGGAAGAGAGCGAGAATCTCATCTATTCTATTCCAACCGACACAGAAATTTATTTGAAAATTTGTAGATATTCCAAAACAATTTGTTAAGAGATGCAGGATATCTTTGGTTTATCTTTTCACCTGAAGAAGACATGTCCGACTGGTTTATGACTTCCCATCCCAATGACAGTCTTTTGTTTCCTGAACTGCAGCATTTTCCTTTTCCATCAGAGGTAAGTGCTGCCCTGTTCAGGAGACAATTCCTGGCGCGTCAACTCCATGGTGAAGATTTATCCAGATCATCAAGGCTAACGAAATGTAAATGGAGTAAATTTTATTAGATTTACTCTATGAAGAATTTGGAGAAGAAGACAATAGGTTTTCATCCATTGTACCAAACAACTATATAAATGTTACCACTAGAATTATTAGTTATTGTAATTTATTGCAGATATTCAGTATATCTTAGGTCAGACTTTGACATGAAGAGGACATGTACGAATCATTCCAGACATCCCATTACAATGAGAAACATTTGTTCCCTGAACTGCATCATTTTCATGTCTTTTGTAGTGGCAAGTGCTGCCATGTTTAGGTGACGACTGTCTGGCTTTTCAAATGAAAGATGAAGATTTATCCAGATCATAAGGGTGAATGAAATGTCGACAGAATAAGTTTTATTGTATATTCTCTAAGGAGAATTTAGAAGAGATTTTCCACCATTCTACAAAAGAGATATATAAACCTTACCTCTTGAAGTTGTGATATTGTGATTTATTGCAGATATTCAGAACATCTTGGGTCAGTCTTCCATGTGAAGAAGACGTATATGATCCATTTTAGACATTCCATTCCAATGACAGACATTTGTTCCCTGAACTGCAGCATTTTTCTGTGCTTTCAGTGGTAAGTGTTGCCATGTTCAAGTGACGGCGGTCTGGTTCCTCAACTGCAGGATGAAGATTTATCCAGGTCTGTTTACAACTGAATCATCAGAAAGGCCAATGAATTGTCCACAGATTTAACTGTTTTATGTTCTCCAGGATGAAATCACTTGGGAAGAGAGCGAGAATCTCATCTATTCTATTCCAACAGACACAGAAATTTATTTTAAAATTCGTAGTTATTCCAAAACAATTTGTTAAGAGATGCAGGATACCTTTGGTTAATCTTTTCACCTGAAGAAGACATGTCCGACTGGTTTATGACTTCCCATCCCAATGACAGTCTTTTGTTTCCTGAACTGCAGCATTTTCCTTTTCCGTCGGGTAGGTACTGCCATGTTTAGGAGACAATTACTGGTTCCTCAACTACATGAAAAAGATTTATCCGGATCAGTATCAGACAGATCAATGAAATGTCAAGGGATTAAATTGTATTTTATGCCCAACATTGGAATGGCTTTCTTTCCAACCTCTCTGTTGATAATCATTTTGCCCTTTGATTCAAGTTGTATTTTTCATTAGTTTTCCAGGAGAAATTGGAAATTATCCTTTGTGTTTTCTGTGAATGCTCAGCCTTGATTGTGAAAAAACCTATCTGAGTGAAGATTTCTTATCGTCTTCAGAATCCAGGAAGAATAGTGATGAGGTGATTGAATTCCTCATATATCAGCATCTTGTGTTGATTTCTGTTTATTAGCACCTATTTATGTTGTAAATGATTCATGGGTAAAATTTCCTGATGGAAAACTCCACATATTTGCTGAAAATTTACAACAAACAATCAGAAGGCGTGGCTAAAATATTGTCGTCTTGTGTAATTTTCACCAAATCTTTGATTCCATTTCTAAAATTGTGCTCTTCTCACTGAGTGAACACATTCAACACATCACCTTCTAATTCATTTCCTGTTACATGGTTTTTCATCACTTTCCAGGACTGTATATATTGGAAAGTAGTGCTTCATCCTTGCTGGGAACAAAAATATTAATTGTTTTTTCTGAATATACTTTGTGCTTGTTAATTATCTAATTTCTACTTTTTTTTTCCTGTGGATCCAAGTGGAAGTTGCCTCATGCTTCTTTTGTCTCACATGGACTGGGTGTAGACTTGCCGTTCCAATGACACACAGCTGTTCCCTGAACTGCAGCATTTTCCGGTGCTTTCAGTGGTAAGTGCTGCTATGTTAAGGTGACGAATGTCTGGCTCTTCAAATCCATGATGAAGATTTATCCAGATCCTAAATGCTAATGAAATGTAGACGGAGTAAGTTTTATTTTATGTTCTCTATGGAGTAATTAGATGAGAAGACAGAAGATATTCATCCATTCAGCCAAGCAGATATATAAACTTTACCGCTTGAATTTGTTTGTTATTCTGATAGATTGCAGATATTCAGTATATCTTGGGTCAATCTTCCATGTGAAGACGATGTTTACAATTCATTTTAGACATCCCATTCCAATGACAGACAACTGTTCCCTGAAATGCAGCATTTTTCTGTGCTGATAGTGGAAAGTGCTACCATATTTAAGTGACGGCGGTCTGGTTCCTCAACTGCAGGATGAAGATTTATCCAGGTCTGTTTACAACTGAATCATCAGAAAGGCCAATGAATTGTCCACAGATTTAACTGTTTTACGTTCTCCAGGAAGAAATCACTTGGGAAGAGAGCGAGAATCTCATCTATTCTATTCCAACCGACACAGAAATTTATTTGAAAATTTGTAGATATTCCAAAACAATTTGTTAAGAGATGCAGGATATCTTTGGTTTATCTTTTCACCTGAAGAAGACATGTCCGACTGGTTTATGACTTCCCATCCCAATGACAGTCTTTTGTTTCCTGAACTGCAGCATTTTCCTTTTCCATCAGAGGTAAGTGCTGCCCTGTTCAGGAGACAATTCCTGGCGCGTCAACTCCATGGTGAAGATTTATCCAGATCATCAAGGCTAACGAAATGTAAATGGAGTAAATTTTATTAGATTTACTCTATGAAGAATTTGGAGAAGAAGACAATAGGTTTTCATCCATTGTACCAAACAACTATATAAATGTTACCACTAGAATTATTAGTTATTGTAATTTATTGCAGATATTCAGTATATCTTAGGTCAGACTTTGACATGAAGAGGACATGTACGAATCATTCCAGACATCCCATTACAATGAGAAACATTTGTTCCCTGAACTGCATCATTTTCATGTCTTTTGTAGTGGCAAGTGCTGCCATGTTTAGGTGACGACTGTCTGGCTTTTCAAATGAAAGATGAAGATTTATCCAGATCATAAGGGTGAATGAAATGTCGACAGAATAAGTTTTATTGTATATTCTCTAAGGAGAATTTAGAAGAGATTTTCCACCATTCTACAAAAGAGATATATAAACCTTACCTCTTGAAGTTGTGATATTGTGATTTATTGCAGATATTCAGAACATCTTGGGTCAGTCTTCCATGTGAAGAAGACGTATATGATCCATTTTAGACATTCCATTCCAATGACAGACATTTGTTCCCTGAACTGCAGCATTTTTCTGTGCTTTCAGTGGTAAGTGTTGCCATGTTCAAGTGACGGCGGTCTGGTTCCTCAACTGCAGGATGAAGATTTATCCAGGTCTGTTTACAACTGAATCATCAGAAAGGCCAATGAATTGTCCACAGATTTAACTGTTTTATGTTCTCCAGGATGAAATCACTTGGGAAGAGAGCGAGAATCTCATCTATTCTATTCCAACAGACACAGAAATTTATTTTAAAATTCGTAGTTATTCCAAAACAATTTGTTAAGAGATGCAGGATACCTTTGGTTAATCTTTTCACCTGAAGAAGACATGTCCGACTGGTTTATGACTTCCCATCCCAATGACAGTCTTTTGTTTCCTGAACTGCAGCATTTTCCTTTTCCGTCGGGTAGGTACTGCCATGTTTAGGAGACAATTACTGGTTCCTCAACTACATGAAAAAGATTTATCCGGATCAGTATCAGACAGATCAATGAAATGTCAAGGGATTAAATTGTATTTTATGCCCAACATTGGAATGGCTTTCTTTCCAACCTCTCTGTTGATAATCATTTTGCCCTTTGATTCAAGTTGTATTTTTCATTAGTTTTCCAGGAGAAATTGGAAATTATCCTTTGTGTTTTCTGTGAATGCTCAGCCTTGATTGTGAAAAAACCTATCTGAGTGAAGATTTCTTATCGTCTTCAGAATCCAGGAAGAATAGTGATGAGGTGATTGAATTCCTCATATATCAGCATCTTGTGTTGATTTCTGTTTATTAGCACCTATTTATGTTGTAAATGATTCATGGGTAAAATTTCCTGATGGAAAACTCCACATATTTGCTGAAAATTTACAACAAACAATCAGAAGGCGTGGCTAAAATATTGTCGTCTTGTGTAATTTTCACCAAATCTTTGATTCCATTTCTAAAATTGTGCTCTTCTCACTGAGTGAACACATTCAACACATCACCTTCTAATTCATTTCCTGTTACATGGTTTTTCATCACTTTCCAGGACTGTATATATTGGAAAGTAGTGCTTCATCCTTGCTGGGAACAAAAATATTAATTGTTTTTTCTGAATATACTTTGTGCTTGTTAATTATCTAATTTCTACTTTTTTTTTCCTGTGGATCCAAGTGGAAGTTGCCTCATGCTTCTTTTGTCTCACATGGACTGGGTGTAGACTTGCCGTTCCAATGACACACAGCTGTTCCCTGAACTGCAGCATTTTCCGGTGCTTTCAGTGGTAAGTGCTGCTATGTTAAGGTGACGAATGTCTGGCTCTTCAAATCCATGATGAAGATTTATCCAGATCCTAAATGCTAATGAAATGTAGACGGAGTAAGTTTTATTTTATGTTCTCTATGGAGTAATTAGATGAGAAGACAGAAGATATTCATCCATTCAGCCAAGCAGATATATAAACTTTACCGCTTGAATTTGTTTGTTATTCTGATAGATTGCAGATATTCAGTATATCTTGGGTCAATCTTCCATGTGAAGACGATGTTTACAATTCATTTTAGACATCCCATTCCAATGACAGACAACTGTTCCCTGAAATGCAGCATTTTTCTGTGCTGATAGTGGAAAGTGCTACCATATTTAAGTGACGGCGGTCTGGTTCCTCAACTGCAGGATGAAGATTTATCCAGGTCTGTTTACAACTGAATCATCAGAAAGGCCAATGAATTGTCCACAGATTTAACTGTTTTATGTTCTCCAGGAAGAAATCACTTGGGAAGAGAGCGAGAATCTCATCTATTCTATTCCAACAGACACAGAAATTTATTTTAAAATTTGTAGATATTCCAAAACAATTTGTTAAGAGATGCAGGATATCTTTGGTTTATCTTTTCACCTGAAGAAGACATGTCCGACTGGTTTGTGACTTCCCATCCCAATGACAGTCTTTTGTTTCCTGAACTGCAGCATTTTCCTTTTCCATCAGAGGTAAGTGCTGCCCTGTTCAGGAGACAATTCCTGGCGCGTCAACTCCATGGTGAAGATTTATCCAGATCATCAAGGCTAACGAAATGTAAATGGAGTAAATTTTATTAGATTTACTCTATGAAGAATTTGGACAAGAAGACAATAGGTTTTCATCCATTGTACCAAACAACTATATAAATGTTACCACTAGAATTATTAGTTATTGTAATTTATTGCAGATATTCAGTATATCTTAGGTCAGACTTTGACATGAAGAGGACATGTGCGAATCATTCCAGACATCCCATTACAATGAGAAACATTTGTTCCCTGAACTGCATCATTTTCATGTCTTTTGTAGTGGCAAGTGCTGCCATGTTTAGTTGACGACTGTCTGGCTTTTCAAATGAAAGATGAAGATTTATCCAGATCATACGGGTGAATGAAATGTCGACAGAATAAGTTTTATTGTATATTCTCTAAGGAGAATTTAGAAGAGATTTTCATCCATTCTACAAAAGAGATATATAAACCTTACCGCTTGAAGTTGTGATATTGTGATTTATTGCAGATATTCAGAACATCTTGGGTCAGTCTTCCATGTGAAGAAGACGTATATGATCCATTTTAGACATTCCATTCCAATGACAGACATTTGTTCCCTGAACTGCAGCATTTTTCTGTGCTTTCAGTGGTAAGTGTTGGCATGTTCAAGTGACGGCGGTCTGGTTCCTCAACTGCAGGATGAAGATTTATCCAGGTCTGTTTACAACTGAATCATCAGAAAGGCCAATGAATTGTCCACAGATTTAACTGTTTTACGTTCTCCAGGAAGAAATCACTTGGGAAGAGAGCGAGAATCTCATCTATTCTATTCCAACCGACACAGAAATTTATTTGAAAATTTGTAGATATTCCAAAACAATTTGTTAAGAGATGCAGGATATCTTTGGTTTATCTTTTCACCTGAAGAAGACATGTCCGACTGGTTTATGACTTCCCATCCCAATGACAGTCTTTTGTTTCCTGAACTGCAGCATTTTCCTTTTCCATCAGAGGTAAGTGCTGCCCTGTTCAGGAGACAATTCCTGGCGCGTCAACTCCATGGTGAAGATTTATCCAGATCATCAAGGCTAACGAAATGTAAATGGAGTAAATTTTATTAGATTTACTCTATGAAGAATTTGGAGAAGAAGACAATAGGTTTTCATCCATTGTACCAAACAACTATATAAATGTTACCACTAGAATTATTAGTTATTGTAATTTATTGCAGATATTCAGTATATCTTAGGTCAGACTTTGACATGAAGAGGACATGTACGAATCATTCCAGACATCCCATTACAATGAGAAACATTTGTTCCCTGAACTGCATCATTTTCATGTCTTTTGTAGTGGCAAGTGCTGCCATGTTTAGTTGACGACTGTCTGGCTTTTCAAATGAAAGATGAAGATTTATCCAGATCATAAGGGTGAATGAAATGTCGACAGAATAAGTTTTATTGTATATTCTCTAAGGAGAATTTAGAAGAGATTTTCATCCATTCTACAAAAGAGATATATAAACCTTACCGCTTGAAGTTGTGATATTGTGATTTATTGCAGATATTCAGAACATCTTGGGTCAGTCTTCCATGTGAAGAAGACGTATATGATCCATTTTAGACATTCCATTCCAATGACAGACATTTGTTCCCTGAACTGCAGCATTTTTCTGTGCTTTCAGTGGTAAGTGTTGCCATGTTCAAGTGACGGCGGACTGGTTCCTCAACTGCAGGATGAAGATTTATCCAGGTCTGTTTACAACTGAATCATCAGAAAGGCCAATGAATTGTCCACAGATTTAACTGTTTTATGTTCTCCAGGAAGAAATCACTTGGGAAGAGAGCGAGAATCTCATCTATTCTATTCCAACAGACACAGAAATTTATTTTAAAATTCGTAGTTATTCCAAAACAATTTGTTAAGAGATGCAGGATACCTTTGGTTTATCTTTTCACCTGAAGAAGACATGTCCGACTGGTGTATGACTTCCCATCCCAATGACAGTCTTTTGTTTCCTGAACTGCAGCATTTTCCTTTTCCGTCGGGTAGGTACTGCCATGTTTAGGAGACAATTACTGGTTCCTCAACTACATGAAAAAGATTTATCCTGATCAGTATCAGACAGATCAATGAAATGTCAAGGGATTAAATTGTATTTTATGCCCAACATTGGAATGGCTTTCTTTCCAACCTCTCTGTTGATAATCATTTTGCCCTTTGATTCAAGTTGTATTTTTCATTAGTTTTCCAGGAGAAATTGGAAATTATCCTTTGCGTTTTCTGTGAATGCTCAGCCTTGATTGTGAAAAATCCTATCTGAGTGAAGATTTCTTATGGTCTTCAGAATCCAGGAAGAATAGTGATGAGGTGATTGAATTCCTCAAATATCAGCATCTTGTGTTGATTTCTGTTTATTAGCACCTATTTATGTTGTAAATGATTCATGGGTAAAATTTCCTGATGGAAAACTCCACATATTTGCTGAAAATTTACAACAAACAATCAGAAGGCGTGGCTAAAATATTGTCATTTTGTGTAATTTTCCCCAATACTTTGATTCCATTTCTAAAATTGTGCTCTTGTCACTGAGTGAACACATGCAACACATCACCTTCTAATTCATTTCCTGTTACAAGGTTTTTCATCACTTTCCAGGACTGTATATATTGGAAAGTAGTGCTTCATCCTTGCTGGGAACAATAATATTAATTGTTTTTTCTGAATATACTTTGTGCTTGTTAATTATCTAATTTCTACTTTTTTTTTCCTGTGGATCCAAGTGGAAGTTGCCTCATGCTTGTTTTGTCTCACATGGACTGGGTGTAGACTTGCCGTTCCAATGACAGACAGCTGTTCCCTGAACTGCAGCATTTTCCGGTGCTTTCAGTGGTAAGTGCTGCTATGTTAAGGTGACGAATGTCTGGCTCTTCAAATCCATGATGAAGATTTATCCAGATCCTAAAGGCTAATGAAATGTAGACGGAGTAAGTTTTATTTTATGTTCTCTATGGAGTATTTAGATGAGAAGACAGAAGATATTCATCCATTCAACCAAGCAGATATATAAACTTTACCGCTTGAATTTGTTTGTTATTCTGATAGATTGCAGATATTCAGTATATCTTGGGTCAATCTTCCATGTGAAGACGATGTTTACAATTCATTTTAGACATCCCATTCCAATGACAGACAACTGTTCCCTGAAATGCAGCATTTTTCTGTGCTGATAGTGGAAAGTGCTACCATATTTAAGTGACGGCGGTCTGGTTCCTCAACTGCAGGATGAAGATTTATCCAGGTCTGTTTACAACTGAATCATCAGAAAGGCCAATGAATTGTCCACAGATTTAACTGTTTTATGTTCTCCAGGAAGAAATCACTTGGGAAGAGAGCGAGAATCTCATCTATTCTATTCCAACCGACACAGAAATTTATTTTAAAATTTGTAGATATTCCAAAACAATTTGTTAAGAGATGCAGGATATCTTTGGTTTATCTTTTCACCTGAAGAAGACATGTCCGACTGGTGTATGACTTCCCATCCCAATGACAGTCTTTTGTTTCCTGAACTGCAGCATTTTCCTTTTCCATCAGAGGTAAGTGCTGCCCTGTTCAGGAGACAATTCCTGGCGCGTCAACTCCATGGTGAAGATTTATCCAGATCATCAAGGCTAACGAAATGTAAATGGAGTAAATTTTATTAGATTTACTCTATGAAGAATTTGGAGAAGAAGACAATAGGTTTTCATCCATTGTACCAAACAACTATATAAATGTTACCACTAGAATTATTAGTTATTGTAATTTATTGCAGATATTCAGTATATCTTAGGTCAGACTTTGACATGAAGAGAACATGTGCAAATCATTCCAGACATCCCATTACAATGAGAAACATTTGTTCCCTGAACTGCATCATTTTCATGTCTTTTGTAGTGGCAAGTGCTGCCATGTTTAGTTGACGACTGTCTGGCTTTTCAAATGAAAGATGAAGATTTATCCAGATCATAAGGGTGAATGAAATGTCGACAGAATAAGTTTTATTGTATATTCTCTAAGGAGAATTTAGAAGAGATTTTCATCCATTCTACAAAAGAGATATATAAACCTTACCGCTTGAAGTTGTGATATTGTGATTTATTGCAGATATTCAGAACATCTTGGGTAAGTCTTCCATGTGAAGAAGACGTATATGATCCATTTTAGACATCCCATTCCAATGACAGACAACTGTTCCCTGAAATGCAGCATTTTTCTGTGCTGATAGTGGAAAGTGCTACCATATTTAAGTGACGGCGGTCTGGTTCCTCAACTGCAGGATGAAGATTTATCCAGTTCTGTTTACAACTGAATCATCAGAAAGGCCAATGAATTGTCCGCAGATTTAACTGTTTTATGTTCTCCAGGAAGAAATCACTTGGGAAGAGAGCGAGAATATCATCTATTCTATTCAAACCGACACAGAAATTTATTTTAAAATTCGTAGTTATTCCAAAACAATTTGTTAAGAGATGCAGGATACCTTTGGTTTATCTTTTCACCTGAAGAAGACATGTCCGACTGGTTTATGACTTCCCATCCCAATGACAGTCTTTTGTTTCCTGAACTGCAGCATTTTCCTTTTCCATCAGAGGTAAGTGCTGCCCTGTTCAGGAGACAATTCCTGGCGCGTCAACTCCATGGTGAAGATTTATCCAGATCATCAAGGCTAACGAAATGTAAATGGAGTAAATTTTATTAGATTTACTCTATGAAGAATTTGGACAAGAAGACAATAGGTTTTCATCCATTGTACCAAACAACTATATAAATGTTACCACTAGAATTATTAGTTATTGTAATTTATTGCAGATATTCAGTATATCTTAGGTCAGACTTTGACATGAAGAGGACATGTACGAATCATTCCAGACATCCCATTACAATGAGAAACATTTGTTCCCTGAACTGCATCATTTTCATGTGTTTTGTAGTGGCAAGTGCTGCCATGTTTAGGTGACGACTGTCTGGCTTTTCAAATGAATGATGAAGATTTATCCAGATCATAAGGGGGAATGAAATGTCGACAGAATAAGTATTATTGTATATTCTCTAAGGAGAATTTAGAAGAGATTTTCATCCATTCTACAAAAGAGATATATAAACCTTACCGCTTGAAGTTGTGATATTGTGATTTATTGCAGATATTCAGAACATCTTGGGTCAGTCTTCCATGTGAAGAAGACGTATATGATCCATTTTAGACATTCCATTCCAATGACAGACATTTGTTCCCTGAACTTCAGCATTTTTCTGTGCTTTCAGTGGTAAGTGTTGCCATGTTCAAGTGACGGCGGTCTGGTTCGTCAACTGCAGGATGAAGATTTATCCAGGTCTGTTTACAACTGAATCATCAGAAAGGCCAATGAATTGTCCACAGATTTAACTGTTTTATGTTCTCCAGGAAGAAATCACTTGGGAAGAGAGCGAGAATCTCATCTATTCTATTCCAACAGACACAGAAATTTATTTTAAAATTCGTAGTTATTCCAAAACAATTTGTTAAGAGCTGCAGGATACCTTTGGTTTATCTTTTTACCTGAAGAAGACATGTCCGGCTGGTTTATGACTTCCCATCCCAATGACAGTCTTTTGTTTCCTCAACTGCAGCATTTTCCTTTTTCCGTCGGGTAGGTACTGCCATGTTTAGGAGACAATTACTGGTTCCTCAACTACATGAAAAAGATTTATCCGGATCAGTATCAGACAGATCAATGAAATGTCAAGGGATTAAATTGTATTTTATGCCCAACATTGGAATGGCTTTCTTTCCAACCTCTCTGTTGATAATCATTTTGCCCTTTGATTCAAGTTGTATTTTTCATTAGTTTTCCAGGAGAAATTGGAAATTATCCTTTGCGTTTTCTGTGAATGCTCAGCCTTGATTGTGAAAAAACCTATCAAAGTGAAGATTTCTTATCGTCTTCAGAATCCAGGAAGAATAGTGATGAGGTGATTGAATTCCTCAAATATCAGCATCTTGTGTTGATTTCTGTTTATCAGCACCTATTTATGTTGTAAATGATTCATGGGTAAAATTTCCTGATGGAAAACTCCACATATTTGCTGAAAATTTACAACAAACAATCAGAAGGCGTGGCTAAAATATTGTCGTCTTGTGTAATTTTCACCAAATCTTTGATTCCATTTCTAAAATTGTGCTCTTGTCACTGAGTGAACACATGCAACACATCTCCTTCTAATTCATTTCCTGTTACAAGGTTTTTCATCACTTTCCAGGACTGTATATATTGGAAAGTAGTGCTTCATCCTTGCGGGGAACAAAAATATTAATTGTTTTTTCTGAATATACTTTGTGCTTGTTAATTATCTAATTTCTACTTTTTTTTTTCCTGTGGATTCAAGTGGAAGTTGCCTCATGCTTGTTTTGTCTCACATGGACTGGGTGTAGACTTGCCGTTCCAATGACAGACAGCTGTTCCCTGAAATGCAGCATTTTTCTGTGCTGATAGTGGAAAGTGCTACCATATTTAAGTGACGGCGGTCTGCTTCCTCAACTGAAGGATGAAGATTTATCCAGGTCTGTTTACAACTGAATCATCAGAAAGGCCAATGAATTGTCCACAGATTTAACTGTTTTATGTTCTCCAGGAAGAAATCACTTGGGAAGAGAGCCAGAATCTCATCTATTCTATTCCAACTGACACAGAAATTT
Source organism: Narcine bancroftii (assembly GCF_036971445.1). NCBI lineage: Eukaryota > Metazoa > Chordata > Chondrichthyes > Torpediniformes > Narcinidae > Narcine > Narcine bancroftii. The sequence continues at coordinate 152,967,246 of NC_091471.1, forward strand.
ATTTTAAAATTTGTAGATATTCCAAAACAATTTGTTAAGAGATGCAGGATATCTTTGGTTTATCTTTTCACCTGAAGAATACATGTTCGACTGGTGTATGACTTCCCATCCCAATGACAGTCTTTTGTTTCCTGAACTGCAGCATTTTCCTTTTCCATCAGAGGTAAGTGCTGCCCTGTTCAAGAGACAATTCCTGGCGCGTCAACTCCATGGTGTAGATTTATCCAGATCATCAAGGCTAACGAAATGTAAATGGAGTAAATTTTATTAGATTTACTCTATGAAGAATTTGAACAAGAAGACAATAGGTTTTCATCCATTGTACCAAACAACTATATAAATGTTACCACTAGAATTATTAGTTATTGTAATTTATGGCAGATATTCAGTATATCTTAGGTAAGACTTTGACATGAAGAGGACATGTACGAATCATTCCAGACATCCCATTACATTGAGAAACATTCGTTCCCTGAACTGCATCATTTTCATGTCTTTTGTAGTGGCAAGTGCTGCCATGTTTAGGTGACGACTGTCTGGCTTTTCAAATGAAAGATGAAGATTTATCCAGATCATAAGGGTGAATGAAATGTCGACAGAATAAGTTTTATTGTATATTCTCTAAGGAGAATTTAGAAGAGATTTTCCACCATTCTACAAAAGAGATATATAAACCTTACCTCTTGAAGTTGTGATATTGTGATTTATTGCAGATATTCAGAACATCTTGGGTCAGTCTTCCATGTGAAGAAGACGTATATGATCCATTTTAGACATTCCATTCCAATGACAGACATTTGTTCCCTGAACTGCAGCATTTTTCTGTGCTTTCAGTGGTAAGTGTTGCCATGTTCAAGTGACGGCGGTCTGGTTCCTCAACTGCAGGATGAAGATTTATCCAGGTCTGTTTACAACTGAATCATCAGAAAGGCCAATGAATTGTCCACAGATTTAACTGTTTTATGTTCTCCAGGATGAAATCACTTGGGAAGAGAGCGAGAATCTCATCTATTCTATTCCAACAGACACAGAAATTTATTTTAAAATTCGTAGTTATTCCAAAACAATTTGTTAAGAGATGCAGGATACCTTTGGTTAATCTTTTCACCTGAAGAAGACATGTCCGACTGGTTTATGACTTCCCATCCCAATGACAGTCTTTTGTTTCCTGAACTGCAGCATTTTCCTTTTCCGTCGGGTAGGTACTGCCATGTTTAGGAGACAATTACTGGTTCCTCAACTACATGAAAAAGATTTATCCGGATCAGTATCAGACAGATCAATGAAATGTCAAGGGATTATATTGTATTTTATGCCCAACATTGGAATGGCTTTCTTTCCAACCTCTCTGTTGATAATCATTTTGCCCTTTGATTCAAGTTGTATTTTTCATTAGTTTTCCAGGAGAAATTGGAAATTATCCTTTGTGTTTTCTGTGAATGCTCAGCCTTGATTGTGAAAAAACCTATCTGAGTGAAGATTTCTTATCGTCTTCAGAATCCAGGAAGAATAGTGATGAGGTGATTGAATTCCTCATATATCAGCATCTTGTGTTGATTTCTGTTTATTAGCACCTATTTATGTTGTAAATGATTCATGGGTAAAATTTCCTGATGGAAAACTCCACATATTTGCTGAAAATTTACAACAAACAATCAGAAGGCGTGGCTAAAATATTGTCGTCTTGTGTAATTTTCACCAAATCTTTGATTCCATTTCTAAAATTGTGCTCTTGTCACTGAGTGAACACATGCAACACATCACCTTCTAATTCATTTCCTGTTACATGGTTTTTCATCACTTTCCAGGACTGTATATATTGGAAAGTAGTGCTTCATCCTTGCTGGGAACAAAAATATTAATTGTTTTTTCTGAATATACTTTGTGCTTGTTAATTATCTAATTTCTACTTTTTTTTTCCTGTGGATCCAAGTGGAAGTTGCCTCATGCTTCTTTTGTCTCACATGGACTGGGTGTAGACTTGCCGTTCCAATGACACACAGCTGTTCCCTGAACTGCAGCATTTTCCGGTGCTTTCAGTGGTAAGTGCTGCTATGTTAAGGTGACGAATGTCTGGCTCTTCAAATCCATGATGAAGATTTATCCAGATCCTAAATGCTAATGAAATGTAGACGGAGTAAGTTTTATTTTATGTTCTCTATGGAGTAATTAGATGAGAAGACAGAAGATATTCATCCATTCAGCCAAGCAGATATATAAACTTTACCGCTTGAATTTGTTTGTTATTCTGATAGATTGCAGATATTCAGTATATCTTGGGTCAGTCTTCCATGTGAAGACGATGTTTACAATTCATTTTAGACATCCCATTCCAATGACAGACAACTGTTCCCTGAAATGCAGCATTTTTCTGTGCTGATAGTGGAAAGTGCTACCATATTTAAGTGACGGCGGTCTGGTTCCTCAACTGCAGGATGAAGATTTATCCAGGTCTGTTTACAACTGAATCATCAGAAAGGCCAATGAATTGTCCACAGATTTAACTGTTTTATGTTCTCCAGGATGAAATCACTTGGGAAGAGAGCGAGAATCTCATCTATTCTATTCCAACAGACACAGAAATTTATTTTAAAATTCGTAGTTATTCCAAAACAATTTGTTAAGAGATGCAGGATACCTTTGGTTAATCTTTTCACCTGAAGAAGACATGTCCGACTGGTTTATGACTTCCCATCCCAATGACAGTCTTTTGTTTCCTGAACTGCAGCATTTTCCTTTTCCGTCGGGTAGGTACTGCCATGTTTAGGAGACAATTACTGGTTCCTCAACTACATGAAAAAGATTTATCCGGATCAGTATCAGACAGATCAATGAAATGTCAAGGGATTATATTGTATTTTATGCCCAACATTGGAATGGCTTTCTTTCCAACCTCTCTGTTGATAATCATTTTGCCCTTTGATTCAAGTTGTATTTTTCATTAGTTTTCCAGGAGAAATTGGAAATTATCCTTTGTGTTTTCTGTGAATGCTCAGCCTTGATTGTGAAAAAACCTATCTGAGTGAAGATTTCTTATCGTCTTCAGAATCCAGGAAGAATAGTGATGAGGTGATTGAATTCCTCATATATCAGCATCTTGTGTTGATTTCTGTTTATTAGCACCTATTTATGTTGTAAATGATTCATGGGTAAAATTTCCTGATGGAAAACTCCACATATTTGCTGAAAATTTACAACAAACAATCAGAAGGCGTGGCTAAAATATTGTCGTCTTGTGTAATTTTCACCAAATCTTTGATTCCATTTCTAAAATTGTGCTCTTGTCACTGAGTGAACACATGCAACACATCACCTTCTAATTCATTTCCTGTTACATGGTTTTTCATCACTTTCCAGGACTGTATATATTGGAAAGTAGTGCTTCATCCTTGCTGGGAACAAAAATATTAATTGTTTTTTCTGAATATACTTTGTGCTTGTTAATTATCTAATTTCTACTTTTTTTTTCCTGTGGATCCAAGTGGAAGTTGCCTCATGCTTCTTTTGTCTCACATGGACTGGGTGTAGACTTGCCGTTCCAATGACACACAGCTGTTCCCTGAACTGCAGCATTTTCCGGTGCTTTCAGTGGTAAGTGCTGCTATGTTAAGGTGACGAATGTCTGGCTCTTCAAATCCATGATGAAGATTTATCCAGATCCTAAATGCTAATGAAATGTAGACGGAGTAAGTTTTATTTTATGTTCTCTATGGAGTAATTAGATGAGAAGACAGAAGATATTCATCCATTCAGCCAAGCAGATATATAAACTTTACCGCTTGAATTTGTTTGTTATTCTGATAGATTGCAGATATTCAGTATATCTTGGGTCAGTCTTCCATGTGAAGACGATGTTTACAATTCATTTTAGACATCCCATTCCAATGACAGACAACTGTTCCCTGAAATGCAGCATTTTTCTGTGCTGATAGTGGAAAGTGCTACCATATTTAAGTGACGGCGGTCTGGTTCCTCAACTGCAGGATGAAGATTTATCCAGGTCTGTTTACAACTGAATCATCAGAAAGGCCAATGAATTGTCCACAGATTTAACTGTTTTATGTTCTCCAGGAAGAAATCACTTGGGAAGAGAGCGAGAATCTCATCTATTCTATTCCAACCGACACAGAAATTTATTTTAAAATTTGTAGATATTCCAAAACAATTTGTTAAGAGATGCAGGATATCTTTGGTTTATCTTTTCACCTGAAGAAGACATGTCCGACTGGTGTATGACTTCCCATCCCAATGACAGTCTTTTGTTTCCTGAACTGCAGCATTTTCCTTTTCCATCAGAGGTAAGTGCTGCCCTGTTCAGGAGACAATTCCTGGCGCGTCAACTCCATGGTGAAGATTTATCCAGATCATCAAGGCTAACGAAATGTAAATGAAGTAAATTTTATTAGATTTACTCTATGAAGAATTTGGAGAAGAAGACAATAGGTTTTCATCCATTGTACCAAACAACTATATAAATGTTACCACTAGAATTATTAGTTATTGTAATTTATTGCAGATATTCAGTATATCTTAGGTCAGACTTTGACATGAAGAGGACATGTACGAATCATTCCAGACATCCCATTACAATGAGAAACATTTGTTCCCTGAACTGCTTCATTTTCATGTCTTTTGTAGTGGCAAGTGCTGCCATGTTTAGTTGACGACTGTCTGGCTTTTCAAATGAATGATGAAGATTTATCCAGATCATAAGGGTGAATGAAATGTCGACAGAATAAGTTTTATTGTATATTCTCTAAGGAGAATTTAGAAGAGATTTTCATCCATTCTACAAAAGAGATATATAAACCTTACCGCTTGAAGTTGTGATATTGTGATTTATTGCAGATATTCAGAACATCTTAGGTCAGTCTTCCATGTGAAGAAGACGTATATGATCCATTTTAGACATTCCATTCCAATGACAGACATTTGTTCCCTGAACTGCAGCATTTTTCTGTGCTTTCAGTGGTAAGTGTTGCCATGTTCAAGTGACGGCGGTCTGGTTCCTCAACTGCAGGATGAAGATTTATCCAGGTCTGTTTACAACTGAATCATCAGAAAGGCCAATGAATTGTCCACAGATTTAACTGTTTTATGTTCTCCAGGAAGAAATCACTTGGGATGAGAGCGAGAATCTCATCTATTCTATTCCAACAGACACAGAAATTTATTTTAAAATTCGTAGTTATTCCAAAACAATTTGTTGAGAGATGCAGGATACCTTTGGTTTATCTTTTCACCTGAAGAAGACATGTCCGACTGGTTTATGACTTCCCATCCCAATGACAGTCTTTTGTTTCCTGAACTGCAGCATTTTCCTTTTCCGTCGGGTAGGTACTGCCATGTTTAGGAGACAATTACTGGTTCCTCAACTACATGAAAAAGATTTATCCGGATCAGTATCAGACAGATCAATGAAATGTCAAGGGATTAAATTGTATTTTATGCCCAACATTGGAATGGCTTTCTTTCCAACCTCTCTGTTGATAATCATTTTGCCCTTTGATTCAAGTTGTATTTTTCATTAGTTTTCCAGGAGAAATTGGAAATTATCCTTTGTGTTTTCTGTGAATGCTCAGCCTTGATTGTGAAAAAACCTATCTGAGTGAAGATTTCTTATCGTCTTCAGAATCCAGGAAGAATAGTGATGAGGTGATTGAATTCCTCAAATATCAGCATCTTGTGTTGATTTCTGTTTATTAGCACCTATTTATGTTTTAAATGATTCATGGGTAAAATTTCCTGATGGAAAACTCCACATATTTGCTGAAAATTTACAACAAACAATCAGAAGGCGTGGCTAAAATATTGTCGTCTTGTGTAATTTTCACCAAATCTTTGATTCCATTTCTAAAATTGTGCTCTTGTCACTGAGTGAACACATGCAACACATCTCCTTCTAATTCATTTCCTGTTACAAGGTTTTTCATCACTTTCCATGACTGTAAATATTGGAAAGTAGTGCTTCATCCTTGCTGGGAACAAAAATATTAATTGTTTTTTCTGAATATACTTTGTGCTTGTTAATTACTGGTTGAAGTTGTTTGGCATTCAGATTCATTTCATGCAGATATTCAGGATACCTTTGTTCAGTCTTTCAAGTGAAGAGGATGTGTACGATTCATTTGAGATATCCCATTCCAATGACAGACATCTGTTCCCTGAACTACTACGTTTTCCTGTGCTTTCAGTCATCAGTGGTGCCATGTTTAAGTAACGACTGTCTGGCTCCTCACCTGCATGAGGAAGATTTATCCAGATCTGTTTACAACTGAATCACTGGACTGAGCAATGGAATGTTACACATTGAATTGTTTCCTCCATGGGATACTTTTTCTTCCCGACCTCTCTGTTGATTATTATTTTGTTTCAGGCGTACTTTAGATGACCGCTTTGTTGAAGAAATTGGTGCTATTATTTTTTTTTAATTTTGGCCATTGCATTTTATGAACGAATGTGAAGTGATTGTCCAGTACAATTTGTGCATTTAAATTCACGTCGGCCTCGGCATCCATGCAGAATTATGAAGAGATATTTGACTTCCTCAAACATCTCAGCATCTTGTACTGGTTGATGTTTATTAACATCAAATTATATCAGAAATGGCTCCTATGTGTAAACATTTCTGATAGTATAATCCCATTTTTCTGATAATCTTCAACAAATACTCAGAAGTAACTTCTCAAAGACTGTTATCTTGTATAGTTTATGCCAAATCTTCAATGCCATTCATGAAATTGTGTTCTCCTGTCACTGAGTAACCATGCAGCAGATCTACTTCTGCAATGGTTTTCCTCCTTTTCCATGACTGCGGGAGATGTGCAATGTGTGTCACTAAGAATTTAATGCTCCATCATTGCTGGGAACAAATATATTAAGTACTTCCTACAGTGGTATCTTTACGTTAAATTGTGATCTGCAATATAAAAAAAAATAACAATTTTTCTGAGTTCTTGAGGTTGAAAAATATCTCACTGCTACAATTTTTCTGTGCACCTGAGTGGAAGTTGTCTCATGGTTCTTTGGGCACACATGGAGTGGATTGAGACTTGCCATTCCAATGACAGACATCTTTTTCCTGAACTGCCGCATTTTCTGTCCTTTTAATGGTAAGTGGTGCCATGTTCAAGTGACGACTGTCTGGTTCCTCAGCTGCATGATAAAGATTTATCCAGATCTGTTTACAACTGAATGATCTGAAAGGCCAATGAAATGTGGACAGATTAACTTATGTTTTATGATCTCCATGGAGAAGTCAGATGGGAAAATAGAGAAGTATTTCATCTATTCTACTCAAAATGATACAAAATCTTTATCTTTAGAAGTTCTTATTCTGAATCAATTTGTTTAGATCTTCAGGATATCTTCGGTAAGTCTTTCACCTGAAGAAGTACGACTGGTTTCAGACATCCCATTCCAATTTCAGACATCTGTTTTCTGAACTCAGCATTTTCCTGTGCATTCAGTGGTGTGTGTTGCCATGTTTTAGTGATGATGGTCTGGCTCTTCCACAGCAAGTTGAAGATTTATCCAGATCAGTTTATATCTGAACCATCTGACTGCCCAACAAAATCTAATGAATTTAATAGTTTACTCCATGGAATTTTTTTTCTTTCCAATTTCCCTATTGATGATTATTTTGCCCTTTTTTAAATAACTCATGAATTTATTTCAGTCTCTCCTACCCTCAATGCAAAAAGACTATCCACATCAATTCTATATATTCCCCCTCATAATTTTAAATACCTGCATCAAATCAAATCAAACCTCTATGCTTCAAGGAATAAAGATCTAATCTGCTCAATCTTTCTTTGTAATCTAGATCTGAAACCCAGGTAGCATTTTCAAAAATCTTCTCTGCACTCTCTACCTGTTGATATCCTTCCTTTAATTCAGTGACCAGAACTCCACACAGTACTCTAAATTTGGCCTCACCCAATGCCTTGAACAGTCTCAACATCACCTTCCAACTCCTGTATTCTATGCTTTGATTTATAAAGGCCAGCAAACTAAAAGCCTTCTTCTCCACCCTCTCCACCTTCAGGGAATGATGAACCATTATTCCTAGGTCTTTCTGCTCCACTGCATCCCTCAATGCCCTCCCTTTTACTATGTATGTCCTGTTTTGATTATTCCTTCCAAAATGAAGCACTTCACATTTCTCAGCATTGAACTCCATCTGCCATCTTTCAGCCCACTCTTCTAAGCAGTCCAAATCCTTTTGCAATCTTTGAAAACCTTCTTCATTATCCACAATTCCATCTATTTTAGTGTTTACTGCATATTTAGGAAGCCAATTTACCACCCCATCATCCAGATCATTAATGTAAATGACAAACAGCAAGGGATCCAATAGAGAACTCTGAGGCACACCGCTTGTCACTGGCCTCCAGCCTGACAAACAGTTATCCACTATAACTCCCTGGTATCTCCCTTCCAGTTACTGTTGAATCCATTTGACTATCTCAAAATTAATACCTAGCACTAGAACCTTACTAACATTCCTCAATATTATTTATGCATGTTAAATGTCTAACTACTACTTTATTTTTCTGTGGACCCAAGTGGAAGTTTCCTCATGGTTCTTTGGGCTCACATGGACTGGGTTGAGACTTGCCAATCCTTGAACTGCAGCATTTTCCTGTGCTTTCAGTGGGAAGTGCTGCCATGATTAGGTGACACCTGTCTGGCTCCTCAACTCCATGATGAAGATTTATCCACATCTGTTTACAATCAAGCAGAGCAATGAAATTGTGATGGATTAAATGTGTTTTATTTCCTCCATGGGAATGACTTTCTTTCCAACCTCTCTCTTTAATTACACTTGCATTTTAGATTCAAATTTTCCAGTGAAATTTGGTGCAATGCTTTTTAATTTTTTGTAGCTTATGTGAAAGCCCTGACGTGAAATGTGCAGTACATATTGGAGTGCTTAAAGTCTTATCGTCCTCTGTGTCCTTGAAGAATTATGAAGAGATGATTGACTTCGATGAACGTTTTTGGATCTTATGCTGAATTACATTTATCAGAACCAAACAAATCTGAAATAATTCCCAGAGATTAACATTTCTGATGATAATCTTTGACTATAGTCAGAAGGCAATTCTCAAACATTATCATCCTGTGCCGTGTTCACCAAATCGTGAATGTCATTCATGAAACGGTGCTCTCATGTCACAAGGGGATTACAGGGAGTAGATCTTTTAATCTTGTGGCAAGGATTTTCCTCTTTTTTCATGATTGCAGTGGATGTGCAATGTATGGTCACTCTGAATATGGTCTCATGATTATTGGGAACAAAAATATTAAGTGCTCTCTGTAGGGGTGTCTTTAGCTATAAAATTGTGATCTGCTAGAGAGGTTGACAATTACTACTGCATTTTATTTTTGCTTATGAAGTATCTAACTGGACAGAAGTGAATGTAGCATCATAGTGCCAAGGTCAGATGGATGGCAGACAAGAATTTCATGTATTCTTCCTTCACAGGTACAGATATTTTACCTTTTAAAGATGTTCCTCATTCCTAATAAAATTGTTTAGATATGCAGGATCTCTTCTGTGAGTCTGTCAGGTGAAGAACACGTGTACTACTAGAATCAGTCTTGCCATTCCAATGACAGACATCTGTTCCCTAAACTGCAGCATTTTCCTGTGCATTCAGTGCTGCCATGTTTAGGCGATGGCTGTCTGTCTCCTCAACTGCAAGATGAAGATTTGTCGGCATCTATTTACAACTGAATCATCAGATGGGAATGAAATTGTGTTTGATTTCCTCCCAGGGACTGCTTTTCTTTTCAACCTCCCTATTGAGAATTATTTTGCCCTTTGATTACTCTTGCATTTTAAATTTAATATTTCTGCAGGCAATTGGTACAATCTTTTTTTTCCATTGAATTTCTTGATGTGACTTGTGTGTTTCATGTCTGAGTTCTTAAAGTCTCATTGTCCTTAGTGTCATCCTCAGAAACTTGTGCTGAACTAATTAACTATGTTAATTAGCTCAATATAATGTTAGGAAATGTCTACATTCGATGATCATTTCTAATGGTTTACTTCACATATTTTCTGCAGATCTTAAGACAAATAGAAGGAAATTTTTGAAGATGATAGTTTGAGATTATTTATGCCAATATCAATGCTGCTATACCTGAAAGTCTTTCTCGGTTTAATATCTATTATTTATGAGAAATTTTTATGTTTAAAACAGACTTCACTGGCTAAAATTAAAAATGCTTGGGAACACGATTTAAATGTGGATTGGGACATAACTCTTAAATTGGTTACTAGCTCTTCGTTATGTGCTCTTCGTTATGTGCCCATCATTATTTGTTATAATTTAAGGTGGTACATAAATCACATATGTCTAAGGTTAAATTGTCTTGCTTTTACTCTGTTGTGACAGGTGGAAGAGCAGAAAAGCAACATTAATTCATTTATTCTATCCTTGTCCTAGTCGAGAAAAATACTGTAGGGAGCTTTTCCACACTCTCCAGTATATAATGGGAGGGAATGATTCTTCTTTATCTCCTGTTCAAAGTTGTGCTATCCCTTTTGCCTCTTTTGGAATGACGTGCAATTTTGCTTAAATGGAAGGATGGTGCCAGCTTACTCATGATCAATGGTTACGAGACATCATGTCTTGTTTGAATATAGAAATGATTTGTTATTCAGCTAATAATTCAGATGCAAGACTTCAGAGCTGTTGGAGTCATTTATGACTCACTACCTTATTTTCTAATTTCATGTCAATGTAATTGAATTATCCGATCTGACAATGCTGTTCAGGAGGGGTACTGAGATTTTTCTTTTTGCTTTTTTTCTACTTTTTTATTATTTACCGTTTATTCTTCTATCTTTTTTCTTTTTTAAAAGGTACCATCTGAACTATGAATTATGGATGTTTAACAAATTGTGTTTGTTTTTGATATATTGATTGTTTTATTAATTATGTGTAACTATTCATATATCATCTCATTGTATTGCATTAGTATTATGTTCTTTATTAAAATCAATAAAAAATTTTAAAAAGAAAAAAGTCTTTTTCCACTCACTGAGTGATCATGTGATTCAGCTCACCTTTTACTTTATTTCCTTTTCCAAGGGTTTTTCTTCCTTATCATGGAGACTGCAGTGGTGTTCAATGATTGTTCACTACAAAAATATTATGTATCACACCTTTCTTTCTTTACTTGACGAATCATCACCCACTGGAACAATTTTCTTTGTAGACTTCAAACATCTGTCTCATTCTAAATTCTTCTGTGGAATACTTGTGTACAATCGCTTGCATTTCTGAGACGAATCAGAAGGCTCTTCAAATGTTCCGAACCTTGCAATCTGACCAAGGATTTGAGGGTTTGCAAATGTTGTAGTTGAGCTGCTATGCAATGTTGCATTTTCAAATTGTTCATTTTCCTAAAAGTACATTTGGAATTAGTATATATCTTTCACCTGAAGTTTATGACCGAGTTTACGCTTGCTACTCCAATTACAGATGTTGTTTTATTTTTCCATGGGAATGTCTTTCCAAACTCTCTGTGGATAATTATTTTGCCCTTTGATTACACTTGAATTTTAGATTCCACTGGAGGAAATTGTTATAATGATTTTGAAAGCGTTTCCCATTGCATTTTGTGCAATACATATCTGGGTGCTTAAAGTCTCATCGTCTGCAGTGTCCATGCAGAATTGTAGAGAGATGATTGACTTTATCACACATCTCAACCATTTGTGCTGAGTTTATTAGCACCAAAAAAATGTCCAAAATGATTCTCAGAGATTAACATTGTTGATGGTATACTCCCCATACAAAGATTGTCATCATGTATAATTTTCACTAAATCTTCAATACCATTCATGAAATTATGTTCTCGTGTCACTAGGAGATCTTGTCAATCAGATTGTCGTCTTATTAATTACCTGTTACCTGTTTTCCATGACTGCAGAGGATGTGCTATGTGATCACTATGCAGATATTGCTTCATCATTGTTGGAACAAAAATATTAGAGGTACTTGTAGTGGAGTCTTGTTAAATTGTGATCTGCAAATTATAAGTGCTACTTGGTAATCGTGATCTGCAAGAGAAGTTGACAATTTTTCTGAGTTTTAATTATTCTTGTCAAATACCTAACTGTAATTTTCTCATTTTGGTTTGGTACACTCGGAGAGGTCAGGCGTGATGACGGACAAACATTTCATTCATTCTTCCTTCACAGGTGGAGAAAGTTTACCTTTTGAAGGTGTTCGTCATTTCTAACAAATTTGTTCAGATACACAGCATATCTGGTGAGCCTTTCATAGAACCATAGAAAATTAAGCACAGATACAAGCCCATTTTGGCCTAGTCCCACTGACCTGCACGCAGTCCATAGCCCTCCATACCTCTCCCATCCATGTATCTGTCCAAATTCTTAAATGTTAAAATTGAGTCCACATTCACCACTTCAGCTAGTTTCACACTCCTACTTCTCTCTTTGTGAAGAAGTTTCCCCTAACCGTTTCCCTATTCTCTCTTAACCCTTGTCCTCTGATTTGTATCTTACCTTCTCTCAGTGGAAAAAGCCCATCTACATTTACTCTGCCTATCCCATAGTTTTAAATACATCTATCAAATCTCCCCTCATTCTTTCATGCTGCAGGGAATAAAATCCTAACTTGGAACTTAGTTCCTGAGGTCTGGGCAACATCCTAGTAAATCTTTTTTTATATATCTTATTGATATCTTCCTTGTGAGTTGTCCATTGAACTTGTCGAGTCTAAGGCTGATTTGGTGGCAATATTGGGAAGTATTCTCAATGCAAATTCTTATTTTGTGCACATAATAACTTTGTGTTCACTTACCTGAGTTTTTTTTAAATGTTTTAAATGATCCTAGTATTTTAGTTTCTTATATTAATAATTTTCAACTTCCACAATTGTATGTTTGTAAATGCCATTCTATAATTAAAAGATCATTGTTCATTTTGTTGAATTACCTTTATTCGCTTGTAAAATTCTAGCCCAAGTGCTATTGCTTGAACTCATTTGAAGTGGAGCAAAATTGGTAATCGTATTTCACTGTGAAATAACTTACCCTGATTGATAATGTGGGAAGTAATATGTAGGAAAATGAAGTATTTGATGTCGGTAATATGTCTCAATACATATTCAGATTTTAGATTTCAGATTTCTTGTCAGAGTACATAAAGGACATTCACATAAACTGTACACAGCTTGAACAATCAAAAACTGTAAATAGTAAACAAATGTAAACAAAGCGTGCAATACAAGAGGAGCAAAGAAAATCATTAAAGTGCACAAGTCAGACTCCTTAAATTCATCCCTGTTGAGTTTGCTCTGAGTAATCTGATGGTGGAGGGATAGCAGCTTTTCCTGAACATGGTGGTACGAGGCTTGTGGCATCAGTGAGAGCATAGCGTGTGCTGGGTGGTGATGTTCTTTAATGATTGCTGCTGCCCTCCCATGGCAGAATTCCCATTAGATATACTTAATAGAGAGGAGTCACGTGATGGAGTAGTGGCCGGACAGTGAACTCCAGCCCTCTCCAGAAAAGTTGGAAAAAACAAAGGAAAACACAAAGGCACAGAAATAAAAGTTAAAGAAAAGTGAGTATAAAGGTGGAAAGAAGATGGCGACAAAAAAAGAAAAATCGAAATCAATGGTAAGAAGAGAGGAAGAGAAGACAACGGAAGAAGAAGGAGAAGGCCTTACCTGTTCGAAGAGGCCCGCGGTGGAGAGATAAACCCGCTCCCTCAGGTCGGTAGAAATGGGACTACAAAAATGGCTCGCTGAGCCGAGTAAAAGTGCACAACTGCGCATGAAAAAAAACACACCGAACGGGAGGGGTGACCAGCTGGGGAGTCGATCTCCACAGCCGGCAATGACAGCTGCAGAACACCTGCAGCAAGAAGAGAACATAGAAGACAATGGAAACAAGAAAGAAGAGAAGAAAAGGGCAACAAAGAAACAACAGATGGCCAACCCAGAGGAAGAAGAAGAGGAAGAGGAAGAGCAGTGAAATAGAAGAAGAAGGGAAAGGCAAGATAAAGGATTTACTTTCTCTTATTAAAGAATACATGGAGTCATTTAAAGAATGGCAAACACAGGAATTTAATGATTTAAGAAGAAGAATAAACAACACAGAAGAAAAAATGAATAAAATAGATATGACCTTAACAGAAATGGGAAAGAAAATGGACAAGATGGAAGAGCGGGCAGTAGCAGCAGAAATGTAGGTAGAGGACTTAAAAAAGAAATTAGAGGAATCTAATAAAAAAGCTATAGAGACACAAGAACTGTTAGCTCAGAAAATAGATATAATGGAAAATTATAACAGAAGAAATAACATAAAGATAGTGGGCCTTAAGGAAGATGAAGAAGGCAAGAATATGAGAGAGTTTATAAAAGATTGGATCCCTAGGATCCTAGGATGTCCAGAACTACAGAAAGAAATGGAAATAGAAAGGGCACATAGAGCATTGGCCTTTAAACCACAACCACAACAAAAACCAAGATCTATTTTAGTAAAATTCCTAAGATATAATACAAGAGAAAAGGTACTGGAGAAGATGATGGAAAAAGTAAGAGAGGGCAACAAGCCACTGGAGTATAAAGGGCAAAAAAATCTTCATTTATCCAGATATAAGTTTTGAACTCCTAAAGAAGAGAAAGGAGTTCAATACAGCAAAGGCGATTTTATGGAAGAAAGGGTATAAATTTATACTAAAGCATCCAGCAGTATTGAAAATATTTATTCCAGGACAACAAAACAGACTATTTTCGGATCCAGAAGAAGCACGAAAATTTGCAGAACAATTACAAAATAGACTGAGGGATGAAGACGTGTAATGAGAGTAAAAATGATCACGATTGATATGTTTGTGGGTAAAGAGGTATAAGAGTGTATAGGTATAATGTGCATACGTGAATGTATCTGTATTTAGAGGAAAATATAGATAGTATAGACAAGAATTAATAAGGGAAGGTAATGGAATAGAGAGAATAAGGAGGGAATTAAAAGAGTGACCTTTGTTACATATGAAAAATGAAATCTTTTCTGGGGGGGCTGGGTGGGGGGGAGTTGTGGTCACTGCAAAATCAGTTGACGCTTGCGAGTGAATTCGCAAACCCAAATGGAGAGGGGAGATGTGGTTGTCCGACAAGGGATAAAGGACAACTCAGGAGGGGAAGGGGAGATTGGGGCTAAAGAAGTTATAAATAGGAGAATAAGGAAAATGTTTAATGTTTTAGGAATGTTGTCTTATAAAGGGTTTAAAATAAGAAAAGAGAAATGGAAAAGGAGGAAAGGTAATGATGGAAAAACGGAAAGGGAAGATAAACAAAGTATAAAATGGCTACGTTGAACTATATGACTTTAAATATTAATGGAATACATAACCAAATTAAAAGGAAGAAACTGCTAAATTTACTGAAAAAAGAAAAAATTGATATAGCATTTGTCCAAGAAACACACTTAACTGAATTGGAGCACAAGAAATTAAAGAGAGATTGGATAGGACATGTAACAGCAGCATCGTATAATTCAAAAGCAAGAGGAGTGGCTATATTAATTAGTAAAAATGTGCCATTTAAAATAGAAGAGGAAATAATAGATCCAGCAGGGAGATATGTAATGATAAAATGTCAGATATATTCGGAGTTTTGGAATCTACTCAATGTATATTCACCTAACGAAGAAGATCAAAAGTTTATGCAAGATATCTTTTTGAAGGTAGTTAATACGCAAGGGAACATACTAATAGGAGGGGATTTCAACCTGAATTTGGATTCAAATATGGATAAAACTGGGAAAAAAATTAACAGAAAGAACAAAGTAACCAAATTTATAATTAAATCAATGCAAGAAATGCAACTTTTGGATATATGGAGGAAACAAAACCCAAAAGAAAAGGAATATTCATATTACTCGGCTAGACATAAAACATACTCAAGAATAGACCTATTTTTGTTATCAGC
The DNA here is from genome assembly GCF_036971445.1 of Narcine bancroftii. Classification (NCBI taxonomy): domain Eukaryota; kingdom Metazoa; phylum Chordata; class Chondrichthyes; order Torpediniformes; family Narcinidae; genus Narcine; species Narcine bancroftii. The sequence goes on from NC_091471.1 coordinate 152,983,226, forward strand.
TAGTATGCAAGATAGAGTAAGAAAAACAATATAAAGCTAGAATACTATCGGACCATTCACCCTTAATATTGACAGTAAAGCTAGAGGACATCCCTCCAAGAATGTATAGATGGAGATTAAACCCCATGCTACTTAAAAGGCAGGATTTTAGAGAATTTATTGAAAAACAATTAAAAATGAATTTTGAAATAAATACGGAATCAGTGGAAGATAAGTTTATACTATGGGATGCAATGAAAGCATTCATTAGCGGGCAAATAATAAGTTATGTAACCAAGATGAAGAAGGACTATAATCAGGAAACAGAGCAGTTGGAAAGGGAAATAGTAAATATAGAAAAAAAATTAGCAATGAAGGAAGATACAACTAAAAGAAGAGAATTGGCGGATAAAAAAATAAAATATGAAACATTACAAACATATAAGGTAGAGAAGAATATAATGAAGACAAAACAAATATTATGAACTGGGTGAAAAAACGCACAAAATCCTAGCATGGCAGCTTAAGACAGAACAAGCTAAGAAAATGGTATTGGCATCAAGGAAAAAAGACAAACAAATTACATATAATCCAAAAGAAATTAAGGAAAACTTTAGAGAATTCTATGAACAATTATACCGAACTGAAAACGAAGGGAAAGAAGGGAAAATAGATGAATTTTTGACTAAAATTGAACTACCAAAACTACAAATAGAGGAACAAAATAAATTAACAGAACCATTTGGAACAGTAGAAATACAAGAGATAATAAAAAAATTACCAAATAATAAGACACCAGGAGAGGATGGATTTCCAATAGAATTCTACAAAATATTTAAAGATTTATTAATTCCGCCCCTCCTAGATGTAATCAACCAGATTGATGAAACACAAAGCTTACCAGATTCATGTAAAACAGCAATAATTACAGTAATACTAAAACAAGGGAAAGATCCACTCTCACCAGCGTCATATAGACCAATATCTTTACTAAACACAGATTATAAGATAATAGCTAAACTATTAGCAAACATATTAGAAGAGCAGGTACCGAAAATGGTAAATTTAGACCAAACTGGTTTTATCAAAAAAAGACGCACAACAGACAATATTTGTAAATTTATTAACTTAATTCATGCAGTAGAAGGAAATAAAGCATCTGCAGTAGCAGTTGCTTTAGACGCAGAGAAGGCCTTTGACAGAGTAGAATGGAATTATTTGTTCAAAGTATTGCAAAAATTCAGTTTACCGGAGAAGTATATTAATTGGATTAAAGCATTATATAAGGGACCGTTAGCGAAAGTGACAGTAAATGGACATGTATCAAAGCAATTTAACTTAAGCAGGTCAACGCGGCAGGGATGCCCGCTATCACCTTTATTGTTTGCGTTAGCTATAGAACCACTAGCAGAATTGATAAGAATAGATAATAATATAAAAGGAATAAAAATAAAAGACAAGGAATATAAAATCAGTCTATTTGCGGATGATGTTATAGTGTACTTAACAGAACCAGAACTATCAATAAAAGAATTATATAAGAAATTGAAGGAATATGGAGAAGTGTCGGGTTACAAGATAAACGTAAATAAAAGTGAAGCAATGCCTATGAATAATGCGGATTTCTCAAAATTTAAGAAGGAATCTCCATTTAGATGGCAAATGCAGGCAATAAGATACCTAGGTGTACAAATAAACAAAAATCTCGGCCAATTATATAAACTCAATTATTATCCACTAATGAAAAAATTACAGGACGATTTAGAGCATTGGAAAGATATACCACTAACACTAATAGGAAGGATAAACTGTATTAAAATGAACATTTTTCCAAGGATATTATACTTATTTCAGGCATTGCCAATACAACTGACAGAAAAATTCTTCAAAGAGTTAAAGAAAATAATAAGGAAATTTTTATGGAGAGGGGGGAAACCGAGGATAGCACTAGATAAATTAACAGAATGGTATAAACAAGGAGGCCTACAATTGCCAAACTTTAAAAATTATTATAGAGCCGCACAATTAAGATACCTATCAGATTTTTATCAAACAAGGGAAAAACCAGACTGGACGAGATTAGAATTAGATAAAATAGGGGAAAAGATACCTGAACACATATTATATAAATGGGATGAAAAATTGGTACAACATAGAACTTCTCCAGTATTACATCATCTCCTCAATATTTGGAAGAAGATTCATGTAGAAAGAAATAAAACAAATTATCAATTACCAAAACTAATATTGACACAAAATAAGTTACTCCCTTTTACAATAGATAACCTTTCCTTAAGAGAATGGGAAAAAAAAGGGATTAAAAGAATAGAAAATTGTTTTTCAGGAAGTAGATTCTTATCCTTTGAACAAATGAGAGATAAGTACAATATAACTGGAGATACAGTGCTGGCATATTACCAATTGAGATCCTACTTGAAGGATAAATTAGGAAGCAGTTTGAGTTTGCCAGAGGGAAGTAACCTTGAATATGTGATTACAGATACAATGTTAATCAAAAGATTTATAACAAATATGTATATTAAACTGCAAGAAAAGGAGAATGAGGAAACAAATGGTAAAACTAAACAAAAATGGGAACAAGATTTAAATATAAAGATAAAAAAGGAAACATGGGAGAAATTATGTTCTGGAACAATGAGAAATACAATAAATACGAGGCTACGTATGATACAATATAACTGGTTACACAGACTATGCATTACACCTCAAAAGTTAAATAAATGGGACCCAACAGTATCTGATAGATGTTTTCGATGTAAAAAAGAAATGGGAAAAACAATTCATGCAATCTGGACATGTGAGAAAGTAGAAAAATTTGGGAAGATCTCAATCAGATATTAAATAAAATAACAGAAAACAATATACCAAAGAATCCAGAGATCTTTCTCCTAAGTAACATAAAAAACAAAGAATTTGGAATTGATTTGGAGGATGCACAAAAAAGATTTGTTAAGATAGCTCTAGCCGTAGCAAAAAAATGTATTATGTCAACCTGGAAATTGGAAGATAATCTGAAAATACAACAATGGTATATAGAAATGAATAAATGTATTCCATTAGAAAAAATAACATATAGTTTAAGAAATAATATTGAAATATTCGAACAAATATGGGAGCCTTACATTAAATAAAATAGCGAAAACCTACCGGGGACAATCATTACCTAAGTTGATGGAAGGAGAAGGAAAGAAAAGAATGGACTCAGTAGAATTTCTGGTGTATTTTTGTTGAATGACAACATTGTCTGACTGGTTTAATGTAACCTAGATTGTATACCTAAAATGGTTGGGGGGGGGGTGGGGGGGTGGCTTGGGAGGAGGGAGGGGGGGGGAGAAAAAAGTCACTGTATATGTGTGAAAAAGAAAAAGTGTGTATCATGGCTAATGTGATTTATGGTGTGAAAAATAAAAATTTTTAAAAAAAGATATACTTAATAGTGAGGAGGTATTTGCCTGAAATGTCCTGGGCTGTGTCCACTACTTTTTGGAAGGGTTTACGCTCAGGGGTATTGGTGTTCCCATATCAGACTGTGATGCGGCCAGTCAGCACAACTTCTACCACATCTCTGTTGAAATTTTCCAGGGTTTCTGATGTCATACCAAATCTCTGCAAACTCCTGAGAAAGTAGAGGTGCTGACATGCTTTCTTCATGATGCCATTGGCTGTGTTGGGTCCAGGAAAGATCTTCCAAGATAGTGACTCCCAATAACCTAAATGTGTTTACCCTCTCCACCTCTGATCCCCCAATGTACACCTCTGGCTTTCCTTTCCTGAAGTCAACAATCAGCTCCTTAGTTTTAGTGACATCGAGTGCAAGGTTGTTTTTGGTGCACCATTCAGCCAAGTTTTCAATCTCCATCCTGCATGCTAACTCATCCTATCCTTTATACAACCCACTACCATGGTATCGTCAGCAAGTTTGTAGATGCTGTAACGCGCTGGCACTTTGTGTTGAATTTTAACCAACAGATGGCTCCATCATGGTGATTCATGGCTACTGTTGTACAAACTCCCAGTGTGAGTTTGAAAGTGTACTCCAGTTATTTGATAGATCATAGGGCTCTTTGCACATAAAAGTGTTCATTAGAGCTATGCTTTCCATTTTTGGCTGTACCACAGTCTAACACTCCCCTGACAGGGAACATGGATACAAGTATCTATCCAATCCAATTGTTGTCCCTCAGTATCTTGAAAACATCATTCAACATATTTGTCAAAGGTCAAGACCTGTGATGTGTCATAACTGTACTTTGTTTCCTTGCATCATCCGTATGTTCCACTAGGTGTCACTGAGATGCTTAGAATAAGTTCAGCCTACATAATGCTTTTATATAAAGACATGTTATTTAAATGCCACTGGAAAATGTTATATATATGAAAAGAGTTTTACAATTTTGGCATTAATTTTTGTATTTTCTCAAGGTCATGCAGAAAATGTATGACCTTGTAGTCATTTCACTGAAAAATAAGATTAATCTGGAATTGATTAACGACAGATACTGTAGAAAGTAATATTGAAATAATGGAAATAATGGAAATGTACATCATAATGCATGCTTAAAAATTGTGTGGATAATGTTAGCATTATTTTACTGAATTATTAAGCATGACTGATGAGACTGTATTATGACTGCAACTTTTTGAATTGACTGTACATTGACATTATTCTGTTTACTTTGTACTTCAAATTATTTTTTTTAGAAAGCATGACTCTTCAAATAACTTCAGTTTAATCTTCACAAAATGATGGACTGATTGACAGATATTGGACCGATTTGGGAAGTTAGAGAGGAGCTGCATTAATCACAAATTTTACAGCAGGTTTGCCAATGACAAAACAATCATATTTTCCAGCAGTAGGTAAAACATTTTAGATTTAAATGTTTTCTATCTTAAATGTAAACTGAATTTGAAAATATAGTCAATCATTTGTGGGTATCTGGCAAAATAAACTTTGTACATTTCTTTAAAACGTGACAACTCAATTCAGATTCACCACACGCTGTTAAATGAAGAACAGTGCACCTACGAGATAACAGAATCTGGAGGATGAAGTGAGATGAGCTGTCCATTAACTCTCCACTGAAGTTGCATGGCAGATCTCTGCACATAGATCCAATAGATGAGTTAGAATGTAGGAATTGGAGAAGTGTAGGTATATTATCCCTCAAACCTATTTAGCCTAATGAACTGCAGGCAGATCTTCAATTGACTCCAGACATTGACCTTCTCCTCATATCTAATAATACCCCTAATTATCAGTTTCTATTATCTTACATTGTAAATTAACCTTTGGAGTTTACAATGTATTCTGAACAGAAAGGTTAATGTCCTCCTCAGTATGGTGTCCTGAACAGTACATGCTGATGAAAATTCTTATTCTGAATTTGTTCAAAATGGCTTTGATCAGAAATCCTCTTTCCACTTTTCATTCAGGACTGGCTGAATAGTCATCACATGTAAAAAAAATATAGAAAAACAATCATAACCTGTTGATACGAAGGATTGAGGTGATAAGGTTTCTTCAATTTTTAATGAATGAATGTGATTCCCTTTATTATTTCTTGTTCTTATTTCCCTTCCCCCCCCCCCCCACCCACACTTCCCATCCCACCCCAAACAGTTTTATATATAAAAGGCAGCACCTCATTCCAACTAACCATTGAACCATAGCACTATAGCACAAAAACAAGATATTTGGTCCATCCAGTCTGTGCCAAATTATAATGCTGCCTAATCCTATTGACCTGGACCGAAACTATACCCTGCATGCCCCTTCCATTCATGTACCTTTCCACATTTTTGTAAATTTCAAAATTGAGCCCTCATTTTTTTGAATACTTTATTTATAAGAGAAGATTTTTAGTTGTGCTGTTTAAATTAAGTAGAATAATACCTAGTGTCGCCGAGAATATTCTCCCAGAATCACAGTGCGGCTTTCGCGCAAACAGAGGAACTACTGACATGGTCTTTGCCCTCAGACAGCTCCAAGAAAAGTGCAGAGAACAAAACAAAGGACTCTACATCACCTTTGTTGACCTCACCAAAGCCTTTGACACCGTGAGCAGGAAAGGGCTTTGGCAAATACTAGAGCGCATCGGATACCCCCCAAAGTTCCTCAACATGATTATCCAACTGCACGAAAACCAACAAGGTCGGGTCAGATACAGCAATGAGCTCTCTGAGCCCTTCTCCATTAACAATGGCGTGAAGCAAGGCTGTGTTCTCGCACCAACCCTCTTTTCAATCTTCTTCAGCATGATGCTGAACCAATCCATGAAAGACCTCAACAATGAAGACGCTGTTTACATCCGGTACCCCACGGATGGCAGTCTCTTCAATCTGAGGCGCCTGCAAGCTCACACCAAGACACAAGAGAAACTTGCCCGTGAACAACTCTTTGCAGACGATGCTGCTTCAGTTGCCCATTCAGAGCCAGCTCTTCAGCGCTTGACGTCCTGTTTTGCGGAAACTGCCAAAATGTTTGGCCTGGAAGTCAGCCTGAAGAAAACGGAGGTCCTCCATCAGCCAGCTCCCCACCATGACTACCAGCCCCCTCACATCTCCATCGGGCACACAAAACTCAAAACGGTCAACCAGTTTACCTATCTCGGCTGCACCATTTCATCAGATGCAAGGATCGACAATGAGATAGACAACAGACTCGCCAAGGCAAATAGCGCCTTTGGAAGACTACACAAAAGAGTCTGGAAAAACAACCAACTGTAAAACCTCACAAAGATAAGCGTATACAGAGCCGTTGTCATACCCACACTCCTGTTCGGCTCCGAATCATGGGTCCTCTACCGGCATCACCTATGGCTCCTAGAACGCTTCCACCAGCGTTGTCTCCGCTCCATCCTCAACATTCATTGGAGCACTTTCATCCCTAACGTCGAAGTACTCGAGATGGCAGAGGTCGACAGCATCGAGTCCACGCTGCTGAAGATCCAGCTGAGCTGGGTGGGTCACATCTCCAGAATGGAGGACCATCGCCTTCCCAAGATCGTGTTATATGGCGAGCTCTCCACTGGCCACCATGACAGAGGTGCACCAAAGAAGAGGTACAAGGACTGCCTAAAGAAATCTCTTGGTGCCTGCCACATTGACCACCGCCAGTGGGCTGATATCGCCTCAAACCGTGCATCTTGATGCCTCACAGTTTGGCGGGCAGCAACCTCCTTTGAAGAAGACCGCAGAGCCCACCTCACTGACAAAAGGCAAAGGAGGAAAAACCCAACACCCAACCCCAACCAACCAATTTTCCCCTGCAACCGCTGCAACCGTGTCTGCCTGTCCCACATCGGACTTGTCAGCCACAAACGAGCCTGCAGCTGACGTGGACATTTACCCCTTCCATAAATCTTCGTCCGCAAAGCCAAGCCAAAGAAAAAGAAAGATTTCTTTTCTGACAGGCCCATATATTCATTTTCCACTAGGGGTCACCAGAGAGCGGGTGAGCAATGAAAACAGCTTGCATTTTTCTGTACCCTGGACTGTTTAAAAAGGAAAGCATCTCCAGCTCAACAGAAACCTGGACTGATCTGTTCACGGAAAAAAAACAGGAGAGTCCAAGTTAAACATGTTGTATCTATAGGCAATGAGGAAGCTGAGCACTTTACAATGTGTGAGCATCACTTCACTGGGCTTAAATTGTGACATTGTTTGGAAAGGATATGCAATGCAAACAAGTATTATGAAACACTGCAAATGTCTGAAAATATTTACAGAATTAAGTTGTTTACAAGTTCATTTCAAATAAAAGGCCTCCATTTAATTGTGACTATATCTTGAATTGTTTTATTAAGTCAAACTATGTTCAGCTTTATTTAATAAAGAATGTTTGCAAATATTTACATTTCGAAGCCTGTACATATTTTATAGCATTTGAGTTAAACAAACACATTTTTCACAAGCTACTTTAGATAAATTGCAAGTTTTTGAAATTTTAATAAAATCAACATGAGCCGCACAAAAAATCCAAGCTTTAATCAGTCTTTTATCCAACAGATATTTCATGACCTCGTGTATTTCCATCAATTCTGTTCACAATCTGGAGCATTTTCCATTGATGATTTAATTGATCAGAACTCATAGTTTTAGTCACTCCCAAGATGCTTGATATGAATTTCATGTGAAAGAAGAATTCTATTACAGTAAGAAATAGATAAAGATCTGTTGAACATTTCTTATGTTAAATGAATATGCTCAATTTGAATGTTTTTGAACTGTTAAATTGATAATTAAAACAAAATCATTGTTTCCATGACAAAATTTTCATTGGTATTGCAAAACAGCTGGTGATTTGTGGTGCGCTGCATGGATAGAGACCACAGTGTGGGATGAGAATTGAAAAGGTTACAAAGCAGCAAGAAAATGACTTATGTTTTTAACAGTACTAAAATATTAATGCTTCCAACAGTGAGTTTAAATGCCTACAATTAATCTTGGGAAACTTAACAATGATCTTGAAATGACTCAATTGGTTCAGATAAATGACCCTGTGATGGGGAAGAAATGATCCAATCTTTCCAAGAGCACTGCCTGTGCAAGGAGAAGATTGAGATTAAAGTGGCCTTCTCATTTCATAGTCATCTAATGGGGAGGAAAGGGATTAAGGTGAATTCAACATGTCCATGCATATTTCTTTAGTGAGAGAGAAGACAATTAGGGTGATTCATTCAGTCCCCATGTGGCAATTGAATGGGGGAAAACATAGCATGCCAATAATCTATTTAGTCTCTGATTGGCATTGCAAAGAAAGGGTGGAATTCCTGTGATCCAGTTGATTTTTTTTTACAGCAGTTCATTGGGAAATGAATGAGAACAAGATAAACCAGTCCATGTGTTGGGGATCTTTGACAAAGATGGACGACATTTAAGGTGAATTTCTTGGTCTGTGGATGGCCCCTGATTTTGGATTGCAAGGTGATCCCAACTGCTCATCATGTGATTTTAATGTAAAGGAACAGAGTGATCTAATATGTCCATCCATATGCTTTTATTGATTATTTGACCTAATCACTCCCTGCCAGTCCCTTTAAAGTGATCAAGGGTGACTATATAAGGTCATTTTATGGTGGTGTTTCGTGCTTGTCTGATATGTTAATAGAGAAAGACGGAGGTTAAGGGGCTTTATTCCTTTTGTTCATGTCCTATGTGGGAGAACTAAGGCAGCTACATTAAACCATCCAGACAATTTGTGGCCCTGAGAGGAATAGAGTTGTGGTAAGGCCATGCAGCTAATCTGTCTCTGGTGCCAAAACAGGGAAAACCTGGGGATAAAGTGAGCCAGCAAGTTGAAGCACAGCACTATTTAAAGTGCTTAGGGTTCTGGCGGCCTTCCTAATCCAAGCCCAGTGCTTTATCATGGGGAAAGCAGTCTGTTTGGAAAGGAATGGGGACAAAGGTGATCTAGTCAGTGGTTCTTCATTTTGAAGGAATAGGTTTAAGGGGCATTCATTCTGGTGATTCCTTTTGATCTCTCTCAGATTTGTAATGGAGAAGGATGATTAAAACCTAATGCAATCAGTTTATTCTTGTTTTATTTTTAAGTGGAGAAGGTGTGGGGTTAATTCTTCCCCTTACAGGGCTGAAAAGGGATCACTTAAAGCTTACTCCCTCTCTGTTGAGGGTTTTGCTCCCCTATTGAACATTTGTCCCCTTTCTCTTTCAAAAACTCATTCACCCAGGATCACCTTAAAATCACACATTTACCCATGCAGAGACTGAGTCACCTCATCCCACATTTTCCGTGTTAAAGAGATGGGTAGAAACAGATGGAGTCATTTTAACATTATACTTGACCCATTAAAGGGTCACATGTGGACAAACTGAGTCAACTCAGAATTATGGACAGACAGACTAGGTCACATACTTTCCACATCAGAGGGTCATGCAGAAACAAACCCAAATGTCTTAATTCCACTTCTTCCTCATTGAAGAGCTCACAGAGAGACTGGACCTCCATTACCCCCACTTGCCACCTGTCCCAGTATAACTCTTTAATGGAGAGAGATAGAATTTAAAGTGATGTAATATATATATTTGTATGGCCATTTATGTAGCAAGTCAGCCAATGTGATTGATCCAGTCAATCAAGGTCTGATCCAGTGATGAAAGGAGCAAAGTTTAGATGATTGGATCTCTGTGAATGGCTCCTTAATAGAGAAAGAATAAAGTCACAGTGATCCAATCAGTCCATGCATGAAGAAATTCTGGGATTAAAATGATTCAATCCATGCAAGGTTTTTTAATGGGAAGGAATGGTAGTTACACTGATTCAGTCACACTCACATATCACTTTAAGTAATCCCTGTGCCATTGGAGCTCTGTGATTAGTAAGGGATTGCTTAAGGCTGTATGTGAGTGAGAAGGGAAGGTTGAGAACCATTGCTCTAGACCCAAATGTTACTGAAATATTTTGCTTGAGAAAAATTGCCATTGGCCATTTGCGTTGGAGTTATGAAACCATGCACATAACAAGTCAATGAGGTATGATTAAAACTGGTTTTCAATCCTTTTTCTTTCCACTTACCTTAAGCAATCTCTTACTAATCACAGAGGACTAATGGCATAGGGAATACTTAAAGTGGTATGTGAGTGGAAAGAAAAAGGTTGAGAACCACTGGTCTAGTCTGTCATAACGTGAGCCTGTTAACAGAGCAATTGGACTTAGATGACATTGCCAAGTTGTTCACATCCCATTTATGGAAAGGAAGGTGGTTAAGGGGATCTAATCCTGGCGTATAGAGGGGAGGAATGGGTCACCTGACTGTCTGTGGTCCTTCACTAGAGAAAAAGTGTGAATGAAATGATCCAGTGGTTGCTCTTCAACAGTGAAGTGTAGGATTAAGGAACCTGTCGCTCCATGCAAGGGACCTTTATGAGGAAAATGTGTGGCTAAGGTGACCTAGTCATTTAATGTGGAGAGAGGGTAGTTTTGGCACTTGAGATGGTCTATCCATTGATGAGGAAGGAGTGATGTTAGCATTATTAGTTGTTTGAACATGGCTCTTTAATTGCAAACTAGTGAGGTTTAGGTCATTCAATCCAGTAGTGCATGTATTAACTGGATCAGTTTAACATCATACCTTCATTTAAATACTATTCAGTTACTGATTGAAGCGTTGGCTGGCATGATTAGCCTAGCGGTTAGCATAATGATAATGCAGTGCCAGCGATCTGGGTTCCAATCTGAGGCTGTCTGTCAAGAGTTTGTAAGTTTTCCCCATGTTTTCTCTAGGTTCTCCAATTTCTTCCCACCCTCCAAAATGTGTGGGGATGCATTGGGCAGCACAAGTTGAATTGGCCAGAATTGGCTTCTACTGTGCTGCAGGAACAGATGGAAAGGAATGAGCAGGTGGTAATCCAGTCTCCATGAGCAGGGTAAATAAAGGACATTATGGTTATGTGATTATTCACAACCCTTTCATGGGAACGAATTTCATTATGGTGAAATATCCAGACTGTGCAAACTGTAATCCCAATAATAGGAGACTGCAGCTACTGGAATCGAAAGCAAACATAACCTACTGGAGAAACTTAATGGCTCAGGCAGCATCAGTGGCGATGGGGTGAGTTGGAGGGTCAGGAAGAATGGCCAGTATTTTGAGCAGATTTTTTGGGTCAAACCATTGACCATTCTTTTTTCTCCCATTGATGCAGCTTGACCCATTGAGTTCCTCCACCAGATTGTGTTTATATCTCAATATAAGAGCCCATCTAAATCCAACTTTAAATAACTTGTCCTGACACCTAGTGCAATGGTGCAGTTCTCCTTGAACAAGCTTCCACAGGAATAAATGAAACAGTGCTCAACCTACGCCACCTCCACTCCAGGACTAAGGTTGCTCAAACCTCTGTCAGGTAGCTGCAGTATACACTTAACATTGAATGTGCACAAATTCAGAGAACAAATCAGCAATAGCGTGGGAGCTCATTCAATGAAGCATCTGAGAGGCTGGGCTTTATAAGTACAAAATGAAGGACCTCTATCCCCCATAACAAACCTCTGATCAAAAACAAAACACTTAAAAATCACTGGCTACAACTTATATCTTGGCAACTGCTTCTTCATGCAGACATCGATGATGAAATTCACCATCATTTTCAATGCACCAGCACAGAGTTTGGCTGACTGAGGGGAAAGTATTTTTTAGATCGACTTCAAAACTAGCATAGAGCTCATGATCTGCATGGCAAAAGGGATCCCTTCCTTCCTGCATGTTGTGAAAAGATTACCAAAATTCTCCCAATCTACAGGAAGGATAAGTGATCCTCAAAACAGTTGCTTGAACTGAAGGGTGTCTATCATCCTTCACCCCTCCCAAATTCACCAATCTTTCACTGGCCTCTCCTCACCTTCTTCTCACTCTCTCCTTATTTTAGTTATCTCCCCTCTCCATCAGTGAAGGTGTTTTGACCCAAAATGCCTTCAGCTGGCTATTTCCCACCTCCCACCCCCACTGCCACCGCTAGTCACTGAGTTCATCCAGTAGATTTTTTTTCTGCTCCAGAAGCGTCACTTTTGTCTCCAATCACTTGACCCTCACTGCGTTCACAACCAGGTGTTCTGAAAACTCCTTTGAAAAGATGCAGCATCCCCATGGACTTGCATGAATCCCTGGCCTCTGATCACTTAAAGTGGGGAAGAAACTTCCTGATGGCCTTAAAAACCCTGATTCCATGTACGGAGAGCACACACTTGCCCTGTGTAACTGACAGAAGGAGGGGACGCCCTCACAAATCATCCACCCAGGCACATTCCACCTGCACCCTTCTTTCCCCTCCTGCTGTGGAAGAGTTTGTGGCTCCCACTTGGACCTGAAAAAATAACATACTGGAAACAGTGAGCAGGTCAGGCAGCATGGGTGGAAGGTTAAACTGAAGATAACGTTCATCAACTTTCATCCAGTTTAAAGAGAGGAAAGGCAAGGAATGAATTGGATGTCTTTTTGTCGCCTTTACAGTGAAAAACGTTGTTTCGGGTGCAACCCAGATAACTTCATCTCTACATAGTGCAAGAGTAAAAACAGTCTTACAGAAGGAGAGGGGAGAGCGTTAAAGAACAGTGAAACGGTGGGGGTAAGGTGATTGAGTCAGAGCCGTTTGCTCGGGAACTTGGGCTGGCGGTCCGTTTCATTGGGCAAAGGAGTGGGGTTAATGTGATCCAAGTCTTGCACGTCTCTTTATCTCCTGATCCCGTCAGGGTGTATGCAGTGGCCTCCATGAGTTCAGACCGGCCAATATTTTCGCTTTGTCACTCTGACCATATGCCGGGGGGGGGGGGGGGGGGGTTAAATATTTAAATGCACTGGAAGTTGCACGTTCTTCTCGGGCTTTGCCCCGCCCTTGGGGTTGCGCGGAACTTGTCAGATCAGGGGACGAGGAGCTGCTTCCCGCACCGGCCATCCGCGGGAGGGAGGTCTGTCTGAATATCTAAACAGAATTATGTTAATCAGCTGGCGACTGGAGCCGTATTTACCGTCTGCGGTCGGTACGCGGCAAACTAGTCCAGAATATTGGATCGCTGGCGAGCTGCAGAGAGGAGAGGCAGGAGCGGAGCCCAACATCTTCACTCAGTTACAGGAGCCACAGGTAGAAGCGGCCACCGCAACAGGTCAGACGAGGCGACGATAAGAAGCCCAGCTGCCCAGAACCGGGAGGAGCAGCAAAAGAGAGGGCGAAATCTTTCTCCGTGTTATGAATTATTGCATTGTCCAGTCTTCTGCTTGAAGCTGAGGAGTTACCGGTGCTGATTTCCACCCCCTCCCATTCTTCCTTGCACCCTCTGGGGTTTTATGCGTTGAGAAGGGGACTGGCGGTGAGACGAACCATGCCGAAAGCGTCCACGGAGCGCAGTTCCAACCGGCAGGTTGAAGGGGCCGGAGCGGCTCGGAGCCCGTCCCCGGGACTCGGGGGCTGCTGGACTCTTTACAACGTGCTCTCCCTGGGCTCGGTGGCTTTCTGTATCTGCCTCAGCGTTAAAACCTCGCAGCTGGAAGAGAGAATCCTCGATCTGGAAAACGTGAAGGGAGATGCCTTGCTGCCTCCCCTCAGCCCGAGTTCGGCGGCGGATCGGATGCGTGTGCTCGTCCAGGAGAGAGTGGACCACCTCCTGAACCAGGTAACGCTCAGCCCTGGCGGTGAGCGATCGCCTCCCGAGGGTCGCTCCTGGGGGACATCCCAATGTTAACAGGAGCAGAGAGGGACTGCAAATCCGCCCACCCAACTGACAGGAGTGGCAAGTCCACATGTGCCTCTCGGTTGCCCCGCTCTGTTCTGCCACATTGCCCTGATGTCCTGGGTTCGTGGTCCTGACACAGTTCAAAACCTAGTGCATGGGGTTTCCCCATCACTTCAGGCAAGGTCCAGTCCCTGAAATGCAGATGATAATATTATTCTTTCTTCCAACAGAGATTCCACGAGGACACCGTGAGGCGCAGACATGCCAGAGAAGTATCAACTGAGTGCAGCTGCCCTGCCGGTAGGTGGACGGTGTTGACGAGCGTGGAACCGGGTACCTGTTGTGACTCACGAAGAGCAGATACTGTATTTCCTCCGAATCGCTGCCCATAACATGCTCACCTCTTTCCTGCTCATTGCCTTCAAAGTTTAACTTGGGAGGGAGAGAGGGGGGAGGGGGGGGGAGGTTTCATGGGAATAGAGAGAACATTTTCCCAATGGTGATTTTAAATTCCACTCGAAGCTGCAAATGAAGAACTTGGAGTGGACGTTAAAACAAACGCGATTTATTTCATCGAGGTGGGTCAGAGGAGCAAAGTGGCGTTCAGAAGCAGTCCGAATGAATGACTATTATTCTGCGGCTGTCCTCTTCATCCCTCCCTCGTCTACATCTTTGATATAATTTCTCTCCAGTACAATCCAGACTCCACCACATCCTGATTTTATTTTTGAGTGTGTGATCATTTTTGCCTCTGGTGCAGGTGAGAATGCACCACCCAAATTGACGGGACCATGACCAACATGGTCAAGCACTGCTGTCTTATTCTGCTTCAATGATCAAGTGATTTCCACCCCCCCCACCCCCCATAAAAGCCACCAGGCTGGACCTTTCTACACCCATCAATTCCTCACCCTAAATCAATGGTTCTCAACCTTTTCCATTCCACTCACGTACCACTTTAAGTATTCCCTATGCCATAGATGTTCTGTGATTAGTAAGGAATTGCTTAAGGTGGTATAAGGGTGGAAAGACAAAGGTTGAAAACCACTGTTTTAATCGTCCCTCATTGACTGGTTATTTGCAAGGTTTCATAACTCCAAAGGAAATGGGCCAATGAGAATTTTTCTCAAGCAAATTAATTTCGTAACCATTGGGTCTAGAGCAGTGATTCTCAACCTTCCCTTCCCACTCACACACCACCTTAAGCATCCCTTACTAATCACAGAGCACTTATGGCATAGGGAATACTTAAAGTGGTATGTGAGTGGGGGAAAAAAGGTTGTGAATCATTGTATTGGATTTGTGAGATAACATCTTTCTGATGTAACCATGTAAGCTGGTTCTCCTTCTGTAGGGACCGCTCCCTCCATGACTCCTTTGTACACCCTTCCTTCCCCACCCATCACCCCCCCAGCACCACCTTCTGTGGTTGTAGGAGGTGTAATACCTGCACCCACACCTCCTCTCTCACCATGGTCCAAAGTCCCAAACAGACCTTTTGGGTGAAGCAACACTTCACCTGTACCTCCAGAAACTCATTTACTGTATCCAGTGCACCCTCTGTGGCCTTCTCTACCTCAGAGAGACCAGTTGCAGATTAGGAGATCACTTGGCCCAGCACCTCCTCTCCATCCACAACAAAAGCGACTTCCCCATAGCCAACTATTTCAATTTTGAGTCACACTCTCAAGCTCGCATGTCTGTCCGTGGCCTTTCACACAACCCCACCCTGACCACCCACAAAATGGAGGAACAACACCTCATTTTTCATCTGGGCAATCTCCAACCCCAGGGGATGAACATTGAGTTCACTGCATTCCACTAATCAGCTTGCCTTTTTCCCCCCTTCCCCCCACAACTAGTTATTCCAGTTCCTACTTCCTTTCTCTCTCCACCTAGCCCAGACTTCCCCCCCCCCACCCCTCCACATCATCTCCCACCCTCACCCACTTCCCCCTTCCCCTCTTTTGTTGAGACATTTCTCTTGTTCCCCCACACCTTAATGAAGGGCTCAAGCCTGAAACATTGGTGATGCATCTTTACCTTTGCTGAATAAAGGCACTTTTTGACCTGCTGAGTTTCTCCAGCATTTGTGTGCTTCTCCCCAATAAGTCCATGTTTTTTCAAATGTGACTAAATCCTGTTTCTAATAAAATTCTCCAATAATTTGTCTATCACTGATACAAGGGTCTTTGAAATAGTAGATCATGCTGCCCCCACCCCAACTCCCTTTTGTCTCTCATTCCCATCTGGTTGAATGGATAAAACTTAACCTGTTTTTACTCCCACCAATCTGAGGTCCAGAATGGCCTCCTTTACATACTCAAGGTGTCCCTTGGTGAACTAACATTTATTTCTTCATGCTTGCTGACAACATGCTGCTAGATCTCTCCACTAACCCTCTCAATTCCTCCATAATCTAAAACTTACTTGTGGATTGCTTCCAATTTGTAAAAATTAAACAAATAATTATAGTCCTTTCCACAAACTTTTTTGCCCCCTCATCTTCAATTCCAAGACTTGCTCCTAACCTGTTTAATGTCTAACACTAAACAAGGCAGTTTACATTAGCATCCCATTTGGCTTTGAAACAAGTCTTTAAAGTCACATCCTGTTCATTGTAAAGGCAGCTGACTTCCACCTTCATTTTATCATTCAATTTCAACAGATGGACACAACCTGCTGCTGCCCATATGTCTTTTATTTCCAAAATGAATTTGCTAACATATCACTGATCTGCTTTCCTCCATAATTTAACTCATCCAGGGTTATGTTGCCTACACCAGTGGCCATTACTCCGGTCTCTGTTTTGCATTTTCTCCACTTCCACAATTTAAAGTTTAACTCCTCAGTATCACATCCTCATGCTCTTGATCCTTTTCATCTCCTTCCTCTTTCCAGGCCTACAATCTACTAGTAAGTGTCCTCCAATAATTTTTAACTTCTTGCAAACCATCCAGCTCGATTGCCCCATTTTTAGTTTTCAGTTATGCATACATTGAAATACCCTCCACTACATTTTTGTTTCATTACCTTTCATGAAGATTCTCCTTGTCTGAATACATTTCTCTGGTGACATGGAAAGTATTGCTATTTTGAAGGCATAAATGAAAGTGGTTGTTATAATCTGTGCAACTGAAGATTAAAAAAGATTATCGGAATCAGTGAGAAAACTTTATCTTTGCAAGGAGTCAAGTGATTGACGGTGCATATTGGAAATTTGGGTGTGCTGCACTTGATCATCTGGAATTGTTTGGTTCTTGTGCAGTGCTTACTTGTATCAACATCTTTCATTGAAACTCCTTGACATGAGTAGAATAATAGGAAACCTTCCCTCTTTAATTTAAAAAAAAAAGTCAACCTAAAGCTTGTAGCACTTCAATAATGTCCTTTTTTTTAAAAAAAAAAGCTCACAATTAACAAATGATAGCTTCAACAGAATATTGTGAGAATATTGGAAGATGAAATCAATAATTGCCTCAACATACTATTTATCTAAGTTTGTAATATTTGTTTTAATAGAATTGTTAAATTATTGGATTACAAATGTTGTGGATAACACTTTTTTCAACCTCAAACTATACCTGCCTCATATATAATTCTGCTTTCATCTTACTTTAGAAAGGAAAATCCACTTTTCTGAAACCCTACTACGGTGGAAAAATGTTTAAATAAACGATACAGTATGCGCTCAGAATACAGAGTGGTATGATTAAGTCAGAAAAAGATATGTAATTAATCAGATACATTCAGAAAACACATAATGATTGATTCCAGGGACTTCAGTGCCTGAAGTAGCACATCAAATTGTGTCACATTGCTTGTTATAGTTGTGGGACAAATTTCAGGAAAACTGAGGAACATGCAAGAATATTTTTGCTTCCAAGTCTCACACACAATGTGCCCTTCCTTCCATGTCAGTGAGTCTCCACAGCATAGTTTTTTTGTATAAATCCCTTCCGTACATCTCACATGGTACGGCATGTCCACTGTAACATAGCATGGAAACAGGCCCTTCATCCCACCTTATCCATGCTGGCCAAGGTGCCTATCTTAGCTATTCCCATTTGCTTGATTTTGGTCTATATCTCTAAACCTTTCTGATTCAAACACCTTTTAAACAAAGTAATTCTACCGATCTCTACTAGCTCTTCTGGCACATGGACCCTACCCTCTAAATGGAAAAAACGTCTTCCTCAAGTTTTATATAAATCTTACCCGTCTTGCTTTAAGCACATCTCTTTTGGGGGAAAAAGACTGTGACTATTTACTCTATCAATATACGTCATAATTTTATAAACCTCTTCTTAGTATCCACATTGCTTTTCATGGATTGGTCCATTAGTTTTAATTCAATTGTGATTGTTTTGTTAAGCTACCAAGGAAGAGCACAACTTACCTTTCCTGTAGTACATCTGTGGTGCAATCACGCCACTTTAATGGTACTAAACATCTCTCTTTTGTCAGAAGCAGACAGCTTAAATAAAGCAGCGGAAGAGTTTTTTATCCTAAATGATTATTTTGTTTACTACAGGATCTCAATTTTCAGTGGAGAATTTCATTTCAGATCAGGTTTTGTCCAATCAAATTCAAAATGATGTTATTTAGCTCAAGCTCTAAATTGTTTTACATTATGAAATGTCAAATTACCAACATGACTTGTGCAGTGCAACTTTCTCTATTCTGTGATAAGTGAGCAGGAAATAAAATTGGAACTTGTAGGGCCATGATTTGAATTATGTTCCTCAGCCAGAAAGGAGTTTCAAATCTGAATTTGTTAATAAATCCCAGCATCTACTAAACAAGAGCAGGTACTGGATAAGAAAAGTTTGATTGAAATACAGTTAAAGTAATTGTCTACAGTGTCTTATTAATGCATGGAAGGAGAAAAATGAGGATTATCAAAAGTTTTTAAAGTTAATAAATCAGCCTATGAATGAAATATAGTTTTTTAAAATCTTCTATTCAACTCTTTGCCATTGATAAAGAACATTGATTAATCTATCTTGTGCTAGATGGAATGAATATTTTTATGAATGAACAATATTAGAATATTGAAATGTTAACAGTTAATATTGACCTCCGTTTGCCACCAGATATAGCTGTTATTTACTAAAGATTAAGAATGTACGTGTCATTTTTTCTGAATTTAGAGTAGAATTTTTAAGGTAACTACTTTTGCAATGGAAATTATGGGAATAAATAAAAGTTTTTGCTGAATTAATGTCATTTCTGTCCTGCTCACCACAGTTTTGTGGTCTCTTTGCAAATCGATTTAGAGCCATCTTTAGAAGTTGCCTGAGGAAATGACCTGCCTGGTGATTGATGTGTTTCTCAGCAAACAGACCTGCATGTGGTCTGAGAAGTAGATGCTTATTGGGGATATGTTGCCAGTTAAAATAAACATGATCTATTGTCTTGGCACTTTGATGCATGTGTTTTCCTGATGTGGATGAAATGTATTGCACTAGTTATATCTTTGTTATAGATGCTGTTAATCTAGATTTTATCATTTTAAAATGAAACCAATTAAACCCAATTGAACCAGTGCATTGCTTGGTACTGAGCAGACCTGTGTCTCAACAAGTTTGTGTTCTTACCTTGCATATCAGATAACAATCTTCTACAGATAATATTTTGTAATGTGAAGATGTATTGTCTAAGTTTTCAACTTGGTGAAAACCGTAGACCTTATTGTTAATTATGATCCATTAAATTTCTGTTCATCTGTGCTGTCAAGAAGATTATGATGAATTGTCACAGTATTTAAAAAGTCCCAGTTTATGTGCATCACAAAATTAGGATTCAGATTTCTGTTGGATCCCTCACTCTTTGATTTTAAAACCAGGAATTATAAATTTGCTGCCAGAAACTATATTCATTCACTCCTTGATAGTTACAAATATTAGTATACCAGAGCACTGTAACTGTACATTGTAGCATGGTGATTGATGCTTTGATTTCCTGCACTGGCCAGGTGTATCCGAAGGGGGATCTATCTGATCAGCACCTCACCTTACTTTTAGGTTCAGGTGATATTAAGATAGTCATGCATTTTTTTAAATATAGCACTTGCTCAATAGCACTTGCTCATCGACCTGTTCATTTACCATACCCAATGTGCTGGAGAAACTTAGAAGGTCATGTAGCAATGCACAGGAAAGAAAGAGTGACCAACATTGGACCTGGTGATGAAGAGCCCGAAAGGTTGGTTACCCTTTAATTCCTGTTGCTTCTGCATGGCCTGGTGTATTTCTCTAGCATATTTGTGTATTGTACTTGATACCAGCATTTGCAGACTTTCTTGTTTAATGGTTTGTCCATTTACCTTCAACATCTAAAGCTGCTGGGCTCATTACATTTGAGGAAGCTAGTTTTTTTTTTAAAAAACCATAATATTTATCTGCTATTTCAGAATTGGTTTTCTCGGGTACAATTCTAGTTTTTTCTACAGGTAGTCATGTGGCTTTAAATTATGTGTTCTAACTGATGGTCCTTGACTTGCCTATTCCGAGTGAACTGTTGACCAGCCTGTTTGACATTCGTTGCAAGTAAATTATTGGGAAAATATCTGACAGATGGTCATAAAACAGCATTTTGAGAGGCACAAATTAATCAAGGACAGTCAGCATGGAGTTGCTAAGGAAAGGTCATGTCTGACTAACGGAAGTGATTGCTTTGAGGTGGTAAAAAGGCAGTGTAGTTGACAGAAGTGGAGAAAGTTCTCAGCTTCAGGAAGCTGTCAACGGGCTTGTTAAGTGAGCTCAAAAACTGCAAATGGAATTCATTTTGGAGAAAGGCAAGTAGTAGTGTGTTTGGAGAGAGCAAACCAGACCATAAATGATGAGATAAGTGGTAGGATACTACTTGTATCTGTACCAGACACTAGAGAGAGAGCAAAGATCAAGGAGGAGGTTTACAAGAATATAACCAGAGCTATAGTTAAGGAAGAGAGACAGTTCCAAAGAAAACAAATCTGGTCTAGATAAAGTAGAATGAGCTAAGATATAAAATTATTGAGCCCCAGACAAGGCAAATAGTAAATAACTATTTTACTAGATAGGTCAGTAATTAGTGGGGATAAATTCATGTTAATTGATGATAAATTGAGGACTTTGAGGGGAAAAATATTTCTGTTATTAAGTATTCACTGCTTGAAAAGGAGTAGAATCACTCATCACATTTAAAGAGCACCTGTATTTAAAGAATAGATCCATAAAGCTGGGAGGTGGGGTCAACCTAATGTCCAATTTTTGGCCATCAGAGATTTGGCCCACCTGATTCTGTGATTTTATAATTCTACAGTTCAGTTATTTGCATTCAAAATATGAGGACAATAGATTGAGTTTAGAGGGGAAAAAAGTGAGGTTAGTTGATCACTGCATGGAACCATGTGCTGGTGTCTCTGCATCTACATTGATCGACAGATCAAAGATTAACAACTGAAAGGTGCAGATGATGTGTGCATTTGGGCTAGCATTGGAAATGGTAAATATCATCAGCTCTGCTCTTGTTCCCTTTGTCTCTTCCTCCTCCTGTGGATAATGCACAGATATCCTATGTATGTTGCAGCCACCTTTTGGTATCGCTTCAGTTTGATCAGTTAAAAACAGATATTTCAAGTATTCCATCTTCTTTAGGTTTGATGATCTCCTTCATGTTTATTGTGCCTCAAAACTAATATTTATTCATATATGCAGTAGCTTAGAGGGTGTACAAAAATATTTTTTCCAGACAAACTGCTTAATTGTAAAGTTAGCTGACCAGTGTTTTTCAAAGGTAGAACTTTGCTATTCTTACCATATCTTCTAATATTCTAAGTTCAAATTTATTTTCCCAGTCCATACCATCACAGACCACTCTGAGATTCTATATTAGCCCAGTTCTCCTCCAGACAACCTGAGGATGGGCAGTAAATGCTACCACATCAATGTTGTCTCCATCCAGGAATCTACTTTTAAAGGAAATATGAGTCTCCTTTGCTTATTAGAGGAGTGTTGCAATAAGTGAAAGATCAGTGGTCAGATCAGTGGAATCTGCTTGCAAAGCCTCAACAATCAGCCCCATTACCTCGTGTTAATGAATCAACATCAACTGCTTGACTGAAGCAGCTAAAATGCTCTTGAACGCAGGATTTGTGCAGTAATGACAAATTTAAGAGAAATATCCTTCTGCTGAACTAATGTAGTATAAAATATTTATTGGGGAAATCTGAATGGGCAGATTGAATAAAATGGATAGGAAATTCCATGCTAAATTGTTAGAATATGATGGAATTGAGTTTTAGCCATAACTGACATTCCAAATTTCATTAATTTTGAAGTGGTTTTCAGTCATTGCTCAAACTCATTTGCCAATTGTCAAACGCAAGTTCACTTCTAATACAGTCATGTAGTACTGGAGAAGGATTTAAAATAATCCCTTGCTACATTGGGTGGTTTGATTTGTATAGAAGAAAGTGTATTATTGGGAAGAGAACCATTTTAATGAGTGTTTGAGCCAATGGTAGCCAACCTTGTTCTATAAAAATGACTTTGCAAAATTACACTTGGCAGTTATTTTTGAGAATGAGCACAAAAAATGGCTTTTCTTTAAGAACTTCTGAGAGTTGCAGATGGCTGGCATCAGCGGAAGTTTAATTTGCGCTAACATGCTGAAATTGTTCTGATCTGTAATATATTTCCTCGGCATGATCTTGCTGTAATTAATAGTGGATATGTGAAAATTTGTCTGGGTGTGATCAATTGATGGCACATTAATCATAGGTTTTCATTGAGGTGAACTTTGGATGCTGTAATTTGCTGCCGTTGATGATCCAAATCCATTTTTTCACTCTTTAGCTGGATTATGGGATTGGGTAGTGCATGTAGCTGGCAAGGTAAACGCTATCCCTAATAGTCCAGAAAATTTTGTCGTCTTGAGCCAGGCTAGTCTTTGTGTTTTTCCTCTGATGGGCGAGGAACTCCGTCTGGGATTTTGTTCCAAAAATGACGAAGAATTGGTGATGTATTTCCAAATGGTATGTTTTTATTTAAATTGAATTTGCAGGTGCTGATGTTTCTCTGATATTTTGGCATTCTTTTGTGTTGTAAAAAAAATCAGGAGTGTGAGTGATCCTGTCGGCTGAGTGCCCGCACTGGAATGAGTGAATGTTTAACGTGGCACATGGCCTTTCAAACAAGCGGGTATTTAGCAACCGATGACGTTGAGCATCTTGGTTATTATTGGAGGTCTCAATTAAAATTTTTGTTATGCAGTGGCTGAAAGATAAAATTTAATGTTTTCATGCCCTTGATCATTGTGACTTCATAAAACTACTGGCACTACATCCTGCATCCATGCTTAGACTGCGGTGCTCATGTTTGACCTCACATGGCCCTCTCCTTTCCCCTCCTGGCTGCTTGCCAGCTGCCATGTTCAAACATCGTTGTCTGAGGTGCTTATGGAATTTGGAGCTCCAAATTTTTCTGATGTAAAAACAATAGGATTGGTATTAATTCTTGGTATTGACTGCTTGTAGGCCTGGGTACCTTTGTGGTCCAAGGCCCACAATGGTCTTGCTACTAAATTCATTGTTATGAGCCAGCAACAGGGATCTCGCGCAGTGCCTGCTTTGGTCCAAAGGGTTATGCCTATTCACAAGTGTGATCCCTGCACCCATTTCTGACATTTTTCCAGTTTGCTCTCCATAGAGCTCTGCCAACCTCTTGCTGCCTTAGATGAGAATCAATACATTATTGTGCACATCAGGTTGTGTGCACTCTTATTTGTGAAGATGACACACAGGGCTTCTGAAGCCGGCTATGTGCTTTGTGTATCCTGGAACCTTCAGATGTTTAATAGAGACAAAAAATAACACCCCAAAAAGTAGCAAATCAGTGTAAATATGCCATGACTTGGCATGGTCATAGTAAGCCAAGCACACTGTAACTTAGCGTGTTGCTTTATAACTCCTGCAGTGGAATGTATGATATCATCTTGTGGAGATGACTAGCCAGACCTTTCCCCTTTTCTTTGAATTCTCACAGGCCTTATTTGTTATGTTGCACTGTAATTTACTGTATTGTGATGTGTTTATATATTAAACTATACTATCTAGGACTGATTAGTTTCATTTGTTATAAAGCACATTTTGAGATGTCATTTTCAGTTCCGTAGAATGCAATTATAAACAATTCTTATTAAAAGAGAAAGTGGAAAATTGTGTTAGACCATAATAGATTTAATGAGAATTTTGTTATAATAAAGATAACTGCAGCTCATAATCAATGCCCGATGTTTGATTTAATCTCCAATCTCAGCAAACCATTTAAATTCTCTGACTGGGTCAGTTGTGACCAAATAGAGTTAGTAAATCTGAAAACTACAGATCATTATTAATTGTTTAAAAGCCACAATTTATGATGTCATCTCAGCTAAACTTCTAAAATTCGATAGGATCACACCACTTCATTTTAAGTGATTCAACAAATATCATATCAAACCAGATGATTTCTCCCATCCTCCCCATGGATAAAACCATATCCTCAAGAAGGAATTCTATATTGTATTCAAATTGTTAATTATAAGGAGATTTAGAACTACAGTTAAGAACACTTTATTTTGGCATTGAATGCAACATTATGTGTTCTTTTAGTGAGGCACTGCTTTTATTTACTAATCTGATGGAATTGGTTGTAAGCTTGGGATCAGACAGAAGCTTCAAATTCACATGAAGTTAGGTGATGCATTCAGTGCATGCTACATTCTGTGGCTTTTTTCAGATCCATGAACCATACTTATTTACCACCAATCTTCTGAAATTTTGTTCATTTGGCCTACTTTTTTTTAAACAATCTGCAAAGTTAATCAGTCATGACAACTAGGATTTGTAGCCAACACAGTTGAATTGGAAAAGTAACCAAAACAAAAAGCGAGGCAATTCTTGGGAATACAATTTAAATTGTGATAGCTGTGAATGTTTAATATTTCATCATGTTATTTACCATTGATGCAAGGACAGAGTACTTGAGAATATATACAGATGATTGATGCACTCCAGGAAAGCTTGTTATATGTGCTGTAAAGAAATGGTAAGTTTAGGGAATGCTTTGTTAGTACAGTTGTAATGCTGGGTGTGCCGTACTTGTTTTTCCTGTGTGACTATTTTTCCTGTTTGTCCCAGTTTGTGCATGGAATGGGTAAAATTAAATTATGCAGAGCCATATGTGATTACAGCTTGTGATTAACAATTGCCAGTTGTCTGCACTACAGCAGAACTTTTGGGGTGATTGCAATAATAAGCCTTTTGGTTAATAAGAAAGGAGCACGATAAGAGACAAAGATGTGACACAGCAGAAAAATTAAAATAAAATGTTTCTTCCCTCAGACTTCTTTGCATGATCTAGCAGAACCAGCTCTGGGTACTGATGCCAGGATGGAACTAGGAGAACCAGCTCTGGGTACTGGTGCCAGGTTGGAACTGCGTGAACCAGTTCTGGGGACTGGCACCTGGTCGGGACGGGCAGGAGCCGGCTCTGGGCACCGGCGCCCGGTCGGGCCGGGCTCTGGGCACCGGCGCCCGGTCGGGCCGGGCTCTGGGCACCGGCGCCCGGTCGGGCCGGGCTCTGGGCACCGGCGCCCGGTCGGGCCGGGCTCTGGGCACCGGCGCCCGGTCGGGCCGGGCTCTGGGCACCGGCGCCCGGTCGGGCCGGGCTCTGGGCACCGGCGCCCGGTCGGGCCGGGCTCTGGGCACCGGCGCCCGGTCGGGCCGGGCTCTGGGCACCGGCGCCCGGTCGGGCCGGGCCTGATGGAACTAGTTCTGGGTACTTGCACCTGGTTGGAACTGGGCAGCGCAATGCAAGGCCTTCAGCTCACCATGACCCCATTGTGTCAGCCTAAGAGTTCAAATTTGCTTCTTAATTTTGAGCAGTTATGGGAGACACAGGATACTGCAGATGCTGGAATCTGGAGCAAATAAACAACCCAGTGTTGATGAGGATTCCATCCTTTGACCGATAATGGTGCTTGACTCATTGATTTCTTCCAACAGGTTGTTTGATCGGTCACATTCACATAAACAAAACAAGAGTCAAGCCACAGAGACCTGATGATCTTCTGTTCATGAAACAATGTCTTGGTTTACTCAGGAAAGGAGTAAAAGAAAAGATTGGCACATTCCAGGCCGCAGGAGTATATACTAAGGGACGCACTGAGGCTTGGTGCAGCCAACAGAAAATCTCTAGGGCAGTGTTCTCAGCCTTTGTCTTTCCAGTCTCATATGACCTTCAATAATTCCTTACTAACCACACACAGGTGCAGAGCCATAGGTGCTCTGTGGATATAGGTATTTTGTGGTTAGTAAGGGGTTACTTGAGGTGGTATGTGAAGGAGGGGGGAGAAAGGTTGAGAACCACTCGTCTACTGAGCATTTAGGGGCTTAAAGTGGTGATGAGCCCCTCAAACAATGGAGGGGGAGTCCTCTAAACTTAAGGATGACTCTTCAAAGTTCAGTATTAGGATGAAGATATGGATCTGGCACTGAGTGTGAAAAGACTTTGCACTGTCAATTCCAGAAAACCATCCAAAATCTCCTGTTGCTGCATTTAGGAAATAGAGAGGGTGAGGAGTGTATGTAGAGGTGAAACACCACGAGATAAGGAGTAACATGCTTTGGAATCCTCCTAGATTCTAAAAGAGTTGAAGCAAGGGAAATGTGTCTGTGTTACTTCGAAAAGGTTTGTAGAGGGAGCTCTGAGATGCCAATCAGAATCCATAAACCTCCTCCTAGTTGGACATGCAGAGGATCCACCAATCTTTCAATGTTAGTCCGTATGATGGACAACCCCCTTTAACTTCCTATCCTCTAACTCTGAGGTCTCTGACAACTTAGGAATGGCTGGGCCAGCCATTACCTTAGAGGTGCTGACAAGGTCCATACATTTCATGAGATGAAGAAAAATTCCTAGAAGCAACTGCTTAGCAGCTGAGATGTACTTGGCTCTTTAGAACAGCAGTTTGCAAAGAAGTTAACACAACTTAATTACAACGCTAGCAACCCTGGTTCAAATCTACTGCTGTCTGTAAGAAGTTTGTACATTCACTCCATGACTGTGTGGGTTTCCTCTGGGTGCTCCAGTTTCCTCCCACATTCGAATGACCTGTGGGATTAGTTGGTTAATTGGTCACATGACTGTATTTGGGTGGTTTGGGCTCATAGAGAATGGTAGGGTAACAGGCCCCTCCAATCTAAATATAAATTTAAAAATAGATAGGCCCAGGCTACCTGGAAAAGATAATTGGCAGCAAGTTAGAATCTGAGGAACGGCACCAGCAGGGAGAGAGAAAGATATCCGGGATTGTCAACCCATCTCACCTTTGAATGGTGTTTACAGAATTCCATTCAAGGTCATCACCAATTGGAGCAAGTCTATTCTGGAACAGGGGTTCCACCCAGACCAAAGCTCTGCTGTCCTTGACAGAACAATCTCCGTCAAGCTTGAACCTCTCAGGAATACCATTGCTGATGTGCAGGACAAGGACTGGACACTTGCCTTTCTGCTTGGATGAGAAGAAAGCCTTTTGATAGGATATTACACACATGTATGATGTATGTGCTCTTCAAAATGAGTGGTAGGGAGGGAATGAGTCATTGGATCCACTGCTCCACACAGCAGTCTGAAGCCCCTTTTCCCCTGGCACCCTGTCCCAAGAATTAACTGGGAATTTACTGGGACAGGGTCGAGTGGAAAAGGAATATTGTCTGAATGCTGGTGTCAAATAACAACATTTCACGCCGGGATTAACCACCTTTACCCTTACTCCTATCCCTGCCATTTGCTAACGCTGGTGTGCTGATAAAACCAGTGAAAAAGGGACAGCAAAAAGTCACCAGATTGCAATTGAAGGTAGAACACTCCGATCACTGGAGATGAGTGTGTTCAGTGGAAAAGCAATTAGTGTCCCAGTTATAAGTGGCCCAGTGGAAACGGCATAAAAGGCTTCCTATCCCAGGGTACTGCACAGCCAATTAACTGGGATGCCATTGGAAAAGGGGCTTAAGTTCATGCTTGGGAAATAGAAAGTCAGGTAAGGTTCCTTTCTCCCTCTCTCTCTTGTCCACATGCTGTTTCAAGCCCTTTTCTAAATCCTTAAGGAAGGACAAGGTTATGAAGGGTGATGGTTCCCTTCTGTAGGGGCACACAGACTTAGAATCCCTCTGCGCGGATGGCCTCCCTGATTTCTTCCCAGATCCAAGACTGTCCTGGAGATTTGCTACAAATTTGAGCTGGGCTCAGTGACCAGAGACTATCATAGCAAGAGTGAGGCCATGCATTTTAGCAATTGGTCTGACCAAACCTCTGTGCTGTTCTCTGTCAAGTCTGACTACTGATGTACTGGGAAGCTGGGTTGGAGGGGCTGGGGCATGTGGCAGCAGCTAGCTGTGCATATAACCAGGTTGGAAAAAACATTTGGATGCTCCATCTCAATGGTGGCAAGGACCTGGTAATCAGGTGTTAGGTTCTCTTGGCGTTCTATATGACACAGATGTGGACCATATTCTCACTCCAGTGCCATGGCAGTTACCCAAGCCATTTTTCCTTTCATCCAGACTTAGATGGATCATGTTTGCCAGATCATGATGAACAAAACTTCTGAGAGAAGGGAGAAACAGATATCTAAAATTGTCTCATCCTGATGGCCTGCTTGGTGTATGACTGCTTTGAACTATGCTTGGAACTGAAATGTACAAACACTAAGGGGCACTATGTGTAGAGGTTATACCTGTCCCTGATGTTGCAAAGGATAGAAGTGGTCCTTGACTCCAGGCCTTGGTAAACATGGACATGATGGATCCTCTAGGCTAGTTCTCTGAGCAGACTGTTGAAGTCATCTGGCAAAATGTTTCTGCCAAAATCTGCCAACAAGCACCAAGAGCTCACATTTCTGGCAGCAAGAGAGGCTCTCCTTGTGAGATCCATTTTTACTCCCAGCAAGATGGCTGTCATGCAGATGAGACAATCATCCACCTCTTTGTGAACTGTGCATTTGCCAAGAAGATTGGGAAAGGATCAATGGTCCTTGATGGTGGCCCTGAGGAGCGGTCTAAAAGGGGACTATGATCCATGGGCTGTTCCCAGGAATGCGTACTGAGACAAATGTGTTGTTACAAGATCATCAACCTGGTGAGAATCTACCTGTAAAATACCGGTCTTCCATTGTAAAGAAATGTCCAGAAATGAATGCTGACAAATGGCACATCCCAGGGAGCAGAATTGTATGCTGTGAGACTCATTGACTCTCTGCAGCTTCTGCAAAGGCTTTGTGAAGAAGGACTACAGTTGATGGTCCTAAGGCCAATGGACACTGAGGAGTTGGGTCCTGTGTAAAACCTCTCAAATGCTTCTTGGGTGTGCAAAAAAATGACATGCTGGAGAAATTTAGCAGATCAGGCAAAATCCATGGGGAGGAATGGTCAGTCAATGTTTTGGGTTGGGACTCTTTACTGAGACTTGGCATATTTCTTTAAGGAGGAAATGTGAGTCCTGTTGAATTGAGCAGGAGAATGTGATGGAGCAGTGCATGAAGAGATTGACATGCCCCAATTGTATTTTCTGCAGATATTTTTGTGAATGTAGTATATTTTTGAAAGAACCAAAAACCCTAAAGCTGCAAATTAATTCCATGAGAACTTTAACAAACAGCTGCTTGTCACTGCAGAAGATTGATTCCCTCTTGGCTGCTGCTACTCCATTCAAGATTTTGCCACCATCTACATACACATACCTCTCATCCAATCAGCATTTTCTGGACCATTATTTCCTATTTTGATCAAATATTACATTTAGGACAAGTTTGCCTTGCAGTTTTCAGAAGCACTCATTCTGGCTGCCACCACCACCCCAGAGGCAGTCCTACAGTGCAAGCTGTTAATCTCAAAAGACAATGTCTCCAAATAAAATCAGAATCAATGTGTTAAGCACCTTATTAACATGAAAGTAAATATTTTTCAAAAATTTATGCCTGCCCAAACAAAAGTAGCTTTCCCAACAGCAAACAGTAATTGAATATGTTCAGATCAGTTGGATTCAGTCTAAGGAAATGTGGTGTCTCCTGTAGAGGTGAAGTGTCAAGTTGATTTGTATCTTTTTGAAATGGCTCAGGGACTCTAAAAATGACAGACCATGTAAAGTGATGTATAAAAATTCTTCCATTGGTTCAGTTAATAGAGAAAGGATAACATAGTGTGAGACTGCAGTGAGATACACTTCTAATCACATCATCAGGTTCTCTGATGACATGACCGTGGTGGGGCTCATCAGCGAGGACGATGAGTCAGCTTACAGAAAGGAGGTGAAATCACTAACGAACTGGTGCAGAGACAACACCCTACACCTGAATGTCACAAGACAAAGGTGACAGTGGTCGACTTAAGGAGTGCCCAGGGGACCACTCCCTGATGACCAACGCTGACTCCACCATCGAGGTAATCAAGAGCATCAAATTCCTTGGCGTGCACCTGATGGAGGATCTCTCCTGGTCTCCCAACACTAGATCCATTGCCAAGAAGATTGAGGAAAGTTCAGCTACCACCCTCACTACATTCTACAGGGGATGCATTGAAACCATCCTATGTAACTGCATCACCATCTGTTACAGGATCTGCACCATCTCAGAACGCAAGTCCCTGCAGCAGATGGTAAAGACTGCTGAGGATATTATTGGGGTCTTTCTCCATGACATGATGGACATTTATAAAGGCCATTGTTTGCAGAAAGCCATAAATATCATGAAGGACTCCACACACCCATCCCGCAATCTGTTCTCCCTCCTGCCATCCAGGAAGAGGTACAAGTGTTCGGGCGCTCATGACCAGTTATGACCCAAACCGTGAGGCTTCTAAACTTCGGGGACTCAGGGATAGCATATGTAATATGATATTTATAAGTGATATTTTATTTATGATATGTTATTTATTTTTTAAAAAAGATTATTTATCCATGTAAATAACCAGCTCCACGGACCGGAGAAACATTATCTCGTTTTCAGTGTACACTGCAAGGTTTATGGTATGAACAACAAATAAACGTGACTTGACTTGTGATTGTTAGAAGCTAAAACCTTCTGGTAGGCAAAGAGATGATTATGGAAATTTGAACAGTATCAGAGGGAGGTGCAGGATTAATTGACTTTAAGATTACCCATTATTTTTCTGTCTTTTAATGAAAATAATCCAGAAGAAAGGAGACAATATGTTAAAACCAATGTATTATTAGCACATGCAAAATAACTAGATTGCATCCTTCATTGACTTGCAGTTTGTCTGGTCGATGCTTTCTTGTGGTAACCATGCAGATCATTTTCAAGTCCTGAGTGATGCAGATGGAATAAATTATGTTATTATCCTACTGTAGTGTGAATAAAAGCTCTCGCGACTGGAGGGAGAACAAATGTGTTTATTAGCTTATAACTAAGGGTAGGGTTCAACAGTCATCTTCAGAAGGGTTCTGGGTTTAGTTGGGAAAGTGGGGAGATGAAGGTGAAGCTGGGGTGGATGACTTGATTGGGTGTGCCTATGTGGGGTGATAGAAGTGTGGCTTTCACAATTTGATTCCATAGATAGTTAAAAGCTGTTTGGGCTTCAGCGGAGAGGTGGGAACTTGGTGGGTTTTAAGAGAGGGGGAACCTTATCAATGTATTGAGGGATTCACTGGGCGCAATATGAGGAAAAACCCCAGGCATCCTCATCATCCTGGGGATGGGGAGCTTCAATAGGGGGTGTATCCTATCATGATCAGGTCCAAAGATGCCATTCTCTCCCATGCAGCCAAGGATAGCCAGACATTTAGGACTGAACACGCACTTCTCAGAGTTATAAGTGAGGCTCAGGGTTTCGCCGCGTGGAGAAAACTGGAGGTTGATGTCCTGATTCATCCAAGGTATGACCACAGATGGTGACATTATCAAGGTTGGGGAAGGCAGCCTTCAACCCATACTCATCCACCATTCTGTCCATCTGCCTCTGGAAAATAGAAACACTATTAGTAATACCAAAGGGACCCTCTGGAATTGATGGAGATGATCGTCAGCCTCAAATGCTGTATATGGATGGTCCTCAGAATGGATTGGCAGCTGGTGATAGGCAGCTTTCAGGTCAATGGTTGAATAGACCTGATACTGTGCAATATCATTCACCATGTCTGAAATTCGAGGGAGGTGTACCGATTAATAGTTTGGCTATGGTCAATTACTAGCCTGGACTTGTTTTCCACCTTTACCACTACCACTTGCGCTCTCCATAGGCTGGTGTTAGGTTCGATGATACCTTCATCCAGAAGATGTTGAGTCTCCGACTTCATAAACTCTCGGCCTGCTGTGCTGTACCTCCTGCTCTTGGTAGCAATGGGTTTGCAGTCTTGGGACAGATTTGGGAAGAGAGGAGAGGGGTTAATATTCAGTGTGGCGAGGCTGCATGTGGGTTCTGATTTATAGGGGCCCTCTGTTCCAAATTGTTACAGGGGAAGGGGACCAGAATACTCAAAGGTCATGCTTTTAAGGTGACACAGGAAGTCCAGACCCAATAATACCAGTGCACACAGTTTATCAAGAATATACAAGTGAAATTTACTGAATTCCCCTCCTTCAAACAACAGATGAACTATACAATGTTATTGAATATGTGTAGAATGCGAATGAGATGAGAGAAAAATGCAGTAATTAGAAGGATACATTTTCAGGTTGTATTTTTGCACAGTCCATGAGTCTAGTAGACACCATGTCGATTAGGCATTTAGTGGAATATCCATTTATCTTCACAGTCACTTTGGAGTTGCTGAGCTGGTAAGGTCTGTCCTGATCTAGGACCATCGAGGCTTAGTCCCCGGAGACTCCATGTTCCTTACTCGAGAGGCCCCCACCATCCTGGGTTGATGGAGTCGACCTTGTGTGGCAAGATGGCTGCCCTCCTTCTTCCTCTGGTGATGAATGTGCTGAGTTTGAATTTGGGTCATGGCAAGATGGCTGCTGAGCCTTCTTGCACCGTTTCCTCACCACCCTCCATTGGCATGTCACTCAGCAAGTGGGTTCAGGTGAATTCTAGGCAGATGGCTTGGGGCTGGAATTGGATCCGGGAGCGGTGCAGGCGTGGACTTCCACTCGCATGACAAACCCTCGCCCAATGTCCTTTCTTGCCACAGCTGGAACACACCTGAGACTTTAGCTGGGCAACGAGATGGGGGATGCTGGCTCTTGCCGCAGAAAAAGCGCTCCCTGGCACGGGAAGCAGCAGCCATTAGCGCCAGGGTAGGGGGTGCAGCCTGTCCTTGGAAGGGCTCACCTGGGTGGGTGAGCTTGCTGGCTTTGAGGTCGTCGTTCTTGAGCATGGCTTGTCCCAGCTCGACATGGCTAGCCAGATCCTTCTTTCCTGACTCGAGCAGTTGCTGCCTTGTGTATCCTGCAACTAGAGTGTCCTGGATCTGTTCTTCCTCACATACACGGCCCATAGCTGCTTTGTACTTGCATTTCTTGGCAAGTGTCCACAGATCCACCAGGTAGTCATCAATGGTCTCTCCTGGCCGCTTGTGACTTGGAGCGAGTCAGTGCCTTGATAGGACCTGCGACTTCAGGTACCGAACCTTCAAGGCCTCAATGGCAGCATCATATGTAGTGCAGTCCCTGGTGACTGCATACACTTTTATTCATATCGTCGAAGCAAGTGTGGACCTCCTGAGTTCATTGGTGTGGAAGACATCTCTGGTCGCGTTCAGGTGGGCCTGGAAGCAGTCTAGCCAGTATGTGAACTCCTCAGCCTTGTTGGGGGGGTTAGAGGGTCTATCAGCAGCATACCAGGCTTGAGGAGCGCTTCCGTCGTGAGGGAATAAAATCTCTCATGACTGGAGGGAGAATAAATGGTTTTATTAGCTTATAACTAAGGGTCAGGTTCAACAGTCGTCTTTCGAAGAGTTCTGGGTTGAGGCAGGAAACCAGACAAATGGGGTAGAACTGGAAGGCGGGGCCAGCCATCAGTACAACACACTGCCAATGAATCCCAGTTCACTGCACCTACCAAGTAGATTATGCCTTTTGAAAATTTCCATCGAAACAAATGTGCACGATATGGAAACAAGGAATGAGGGACGGACAGTAAAGCCCATTAAAAATGACTGAAACAACTGAAGATTCCCGTGTCCTGTTCATTCCAATAGGCGCTTCCTGATTTTCTCCGTTTGATATCAATAGATTTAATGTTTGGAATTGCTGCTGCTCATTTCTGATTATCATTTGGACAAGTTCTCCTGGAATCGAGTGCCAAGTGCCTTGTAATAGTAAAGATTGTTGACTTCTTTATGTCTCTAGGATAGTTGCAAAGTGTTTCATCTGAAATATGGAGAACTGCCACAGAAGAGGAGAGTGACGGCTATTTCTCTGAAGAAAACAAAAGGTTCTGGTTTAAAAAAAAAATACAAAATACAACATGTAATTGGAAAAATGTCATAAATAGCTTCTCATTTAAGAGTTGGTGCAATTCTGATAGGAGAAATTAGCTTGAACCTTCACTTGGATTTCCCAGGTATCAGCTATCAGGTGAAACCAATTAGAATTTGTTTGACAATATGAGTGATTATTTTTCAAAACAATTGACAATTGGCAGAATGGCATCAATTAATCAAGCTGATCTTCTGATCTGAAATACCAGCACCATCCAAAATTGAGGAAATGTTATGAGAAAAACTGGAACACCTCTAAATGATGTAAGAATCTTGAACTAAGGTTGGTACTTTTCGCATGTTAAATAGACTCTGGAAACTGAGGCAAGTCAGTATGTATATATGTATGTGTATTTATTATAAAAATCAAAAAAGAATTGAAAAAGAAAGTAAATCTAGCATGAAATGAAATTTCAAGGTCAACTTAGTTAGTGGTACAAGAGCAAAACCAAGGATTATGTTTTTTTAGTGCGGAGTTTCTCGTTCTTTACAGTTTTTTTTAATGGTTTTCTTATTTAACCTTTGATCTGGTGCCTGAGCAGTGTTATGAGCTAAAAAATAGTCCCGCAGAAACTTAGTCCTATTCCCTGCACATACTTAGTTATTTTTGTTTGCAAGGTAATTTTTTTGTTTCAAAGCTGCCCAATTTGTTACATCCTAGCTCGTTCTATTTGAGACAAGTCGCACGGCAAAATTTATTGTTTTCAGAACAGAAAACTCCATTTTAAAAAAAAAAATCTTTCTTGTCAGAATCAGAATCTGTCATGAACAAACCACAATATTTGGTGTTTTGTGGCAGCATTATAGAGCATTCATTTTATGAATAATCTTACAACAATAATATAAAATAAAAATAATAGTGTATGAAAAGTAAGGCAGTGTCTCTGGTTCATTGATTATTCAGGAATCTGATGGCAGCGGGGAAGAAGCTGTCCTTGTGCAACTGAGTGTTCGACTTGGCTCCTGTACCTTTTTCCCCAATGGTAGCAGAATGAAGAGGGCATGGGATGGGTGGTGGGGCTCTTCGAGGATTAGAGGCTGCTCTTTTAAGATCCTGCCTCGTATGGATTTCCTCGATGGAGTAAAGTCTGCTGCCTGTGATGTCGCAGGCCAAGTTAACAACCCTCTGGTGTTTTAGCTTGTTCTGAGATTTTGGACCTCCATACCAGGCAGTGATGCAACCAGCCTGTATGCTCTCCACAGTACCCCTGTAGAAGTTTTTGAGAGTTTTCAGTGACCTACCAAATCTCCTTCAGCACCTCACAAAATATAGCCACTGGCAAGCCTTCTCCATGATTGCATCAACAAGGAGGCTCCAGGACAGATCCTCAGAGATGTTAACACCCAGGAATTTGAAGTTCTTCACCCTCTCCGTTACCGTCCTCAATGAGGACTAGATCATGTTCCACTGACTCCCTCCTGAAGTCCACAATCATCTCCTCAGTTTTGCTAACGTTGACCGCAAAGTTGTTGGGGTGACACTACTCAACAAGCTGA
Source organism: Narcine bancroftii (assembly GCF_036971445.1). Classification (NCBI taxonomy): domain Eukaryota; kingdom Metazoa; phylum Chordata; class Chondrichthyes; order Torpediniformes; family Narcinidae; genus Narcine; species Narcine bancroftii. Next base: position 153,019,376 of record NC_091471.1, read on the forward strand.
TCAATCTCCCTCCTGCACACTTCCTCATTGCCGTTTGTGATTTGGCCGAAAACTGTGGCTTCGTAAGCAAACTTGTAGATAGCATTGGAATTGTGCCTGGTCCCACAGTCATGAGTGTAAATGGGTAGAGCAGTGGGGTAAGCACATATCCTTATTATCAATTAAAGGCTTATCTATGAGGAAAAAATAACTACATCTTATTTACTGTTAGATGATGAAATAGAAACAATATCAAATCCAAATACAAAAAAGTTTATTAGTTATTTATTTATTACTTTTGAGGGGAGTAAATAAGAAAGATTTTCATAAATCTAAACAAATTGGACACATATGTTATGATAGTATGAAAAATACAATAAATGTTAGATATAGAATAGTACAGTACAACTTCATACATCAGTTATATATTACACCACAAAAGCTTAATAGATTAAAGCCAGATATTTCAGAAAAGTGTTTTTGATGTAATCGGGACACGGGTACCTTTTTACACTCTACATTGACATGCCCCAAATTGAATTCATTTTGGACTAAATTAATATATTTTCTTCAATAAGTAATAGGTGTCAAATTCCTGAGGAAACCCCATGTTGTTTCTTTATATATCAAGGATTAGTCCAGATTTAAAATTGGATTAGTTTCAAAAAGAATTTTTTAAGGTCTCATTGGCAATTTCCAGGAAATGTGTAGCTGTTTCCTGGAAATTGGATATGGAATTGGTACTAGATAGGTGGCATGGTGAAATGCCAAGTTGTACATCTTTGGAAAAGATTACATACAATTTAAAGAACAAATATGATAATTTTTTGAAAATTTGTTTCCCATACATGCAAAAGATTGGTGTTATAACTTTATACCTAATTACATTATGTCAAATGGTAGAAATTTGGTGTGAACTTTATCACTCTCTGGCCTCACCTTAATGTATCTCACCTTGTATTATTAGCTATTGCATGTGAGGTTTTATATATACTTAGATTTTAATTAAGTGTTATGTATTAGATAGTAGTTTTGTTTTACTATATACTTTATATTTAAAATATATAATGATAGCTGTAAGTGTTAGAATAATAAGGTAATAATATATCCATAAGATAATATCCAGTATTGTTTTAAAATTGGTCTCTTTTTTCATTTTTTCTCTTTTTCCTCCTTTTCTTGCTTTCTTTCGGGGGGGGGATTTTCTGAGTTGGGGGGAAGAATTTTTATTTTTAAAAAGCATGTATTGATTTTCATATATAGAATTTTTGGCTCTGTATCCAATATACATGTGCCAATAAAATAAAATTTGAAAAATGACTATGGATAAATTTTTTAACATGTTGCAGTCCACCAATTCAAAGTAGTACTGCAGACGCTCCTCTGCCTCCTTTGACCATCCTTTCACCGTCTTCACTACTGGTGCTGTGGTCCTCGGTTTCTGCTTGTAGGACAGGAGGAGTACAGCAGGTGATCAGACTTGCTGAAGTATGGCTTGGTAGGCATTCTTCATGGTGGTGTAGCAGTGATTGAATGTATTGGCTCCCCTGGTCTCACAGGTGACGTGTTGGTAGTAGTTTGTCAGAGACTTCTTCATGTTGGTCTGACTGAAGTCCCCCACAATGATTGGGAAGGCATCCAAATGTGCTGTCTCATAGCTGTTAATCATAGGGCTCAGTCCCCCCAGTGCCAGCCTGATATTAGCTTGGGGAGGAATGTACACTGTGACCAAGATGATGGTAGTGAACTCACTCGGCAGGTAGAGTGGGCAGCACTTGATCGCCAGATGTTCCAGGTAGGGGAGCAGGACTTTGACATGACTGTCACACACAAACATCGCCTTCCCCTGGTTTTTCTAGATGCTGGTGTTTGGCCAGCATGATGGAGGGTGTGGCCCCTGGGCTGTAGTGCCATGTCTGGAATGTCTGCATTTAGCCACGTTTATGTGAAGCACATCATCTCGCACTCCCTGATGTTTCTCTGATGTTGAAGTCTGGCTCAGAGTTCATCAAGTTTGTGCCCAAATGACTACATTGGCCTGGAGGATGATAGGGAGTGGAAACTTCATGGCCCAGTGTCTCATCTTAACCTGTAGCCTCCCGCTGCATCCTCATGGTTGGGTCTTCTTTATAGGGCCTATGGGTCTGCTGCTGGTACTTTCCACGGTGTTTAAATGGTCTGTGTGATGTCCATTTAAATCCTCCATGATGTTTAAAGGTACTGAGTGTCTACTGTTTGCCACTCCTGTTTATATATTAAAAAAATTAAATGGACTGATTTGGTGGCTGTTTAAAACTCCTGCGGATCTGAACTTGCCTGAGCGCGGGCTGTTTAAAGGACCCTCATTCTGACGGAGACTGCTGATTCTCCCGATTCTGAGGTCAGCCAGTGACCTTGGGACACCCTTGTGAACGAGTAAGTTTGTTTTTGTGGTTCTGGTTCTTTGCTTGTATTTTAGTAGTTCTAAACAGGAATATTTGATACTTCCCATCAGAGCAGATCTGGTTTATCGATCTTGAAAAATTACCTAAAATATTCTGCAGTCTCCAAAATAGTTCATTTGTCTAACTTTTATTTGAGAAAATGACATTGATAAGCTTAATCTCCAATCGGTAGTTTAAATCTATCTGCAATATTCTAGTCCATTTAAAGTTAGGGACCAATGATGTTTCTAAGCACATTATGTTTATCTATCAACAGGATATTTAAATATCAAAGTGGGTTCATTTAGATTCAAATAGCAAAATTTCGGATTGTCGAAAGATGATCCACCTAATGTGCTAAAAGATATTGAAGTGAGTATTTTGAGTTCTGTAAAATATTCTTTCCAGTTCAATAAATAAAGATAATGGCTGGATTCTACAGTGCCACAGACGTTTCATCTCTTTTAACTGAATATGCTTTAAATACTTTGAACTTTCTAACCCTGTTGGAATACATGAAATTGAGTTGTGATTATTTTTAAATGTAGCCTTCTTAAGATTTACAATGGGGGATATTGTCTTTTGCTAGAATTAATTTCTCCCCATTTCAAGAAAGGGCCTTAACATGGTCACTTGGCGAAAATAATTTGGCTGGGTTCCAATGAATGGGTCTTCCACACAGAACCAATAACTGATTTGGCATATTAAATTTCTTTTGCCTAATGTACATTTTTCTTGCCAACTTGGGCATTTTACAGCTCAAGAAATCTTAGCTGAACTTGAAGATCTGAAATGTGTACGCAACTGATTTTCCTTGGAAACCTTTGTGGAAAATCTTTGGATATTTTGTGTTTGAAATGATGAATGCCATTACTTAAATTCAGATTGGGATTGATGAATGTTGAATATAAAGGTTTTGCAAGTTTAAGGGAACCTGCTAGCTAGATTGAAGATAAAAATCAGACATTATAATTTGGAAATTTTCCTGTACTGTAGCTGAAACTTTTTTTAAAAACACAGGTCAGCCCTTCAGTTGTTCCTCCGAGATAATCCTACAATTTTCCTTCCCTGCATGCAACATCACCCCTGTCCCTAACCCTCACAATGGTTCATTGCTCCCTTAGTTAATTCAGGGCACATCCACTCTCTTCCTCTTTTTAGATGGTGAGGAATTTCTGTTGAAGATTGTCTTCATTTTTGTAGCCTGGGATATTTTGCATGGAGGTAGTAGATGAAACAAAGTAGAATTTGATATAATGGTGAGAATTTGAAGAGTGCATCTGATCACATGTATCAAATGCAGTGTTGGGCAATGCTTGATAACCTTAGTCAATACTAACATGGAAATGGTTAGAGAAAATAATTTATTGATGTGGAAAGAAGCATCTCTGCTTTAAGTTACGTTGTATAAGGCTGATTAGGAAAGGGAATTTTAGCACAGTAAAACCTAAGGTGCTGGTGGTGCCAAACTAACTTTTTTTTTGGTCGATTAGATGTTATTCTAGTATTAATCCAACACTCTTTTATTTCACCTTTATGTGGTAGTATTGTATATTGTTCAGTTAGCCAGGTGGCTTTAAAGTGAAGGGGGTAATGAAATCCTGAGTTTTTAAGCTTGATTTTACAAGATGAAACATAAAGGCTCTCTGGATAGGTTTCCAGAGCATCCCGAGCTCCAGTCACACACTTGGTTCACAGTTCTGTTCATACTCTGTCCAATTAGTGAGCCAGATGCTAATCCTTTGGGATTTTACTGTACACTGAGACCATAAATGAAAGGACTCTACAAACTGCAGATGTTGGAATCTTGATCAAACAAAGCAGCTGAATGAAATTAGTGGACCAGGCAGCATCCACAGAGAGAAATGGTCAGTTAATGTTTTAGGGTCAGGTCCTTTATCAAGATTAAAGTAGGAAGGGACCCGGGAGGGGCTATGAGGTAATGGTGTATTGGACCGAGGTGGAGAGACAGGTAGAGGAAAAGACCACCGAGGGAGGGAAGGTGAGAGAAATGTAAGAATGGGTTAGGTCAAGAAAAGATGGAAACAATAGAACCAGACAGAAGTAGTGGTAACAATGAATATTGAAATGTTTTGTCCAATTTTGGGTCTTTCCACATCTCCCATTTTATGCCCAATACCCAATCATCTCAGTCCCTCCTACCTTCTCCTCACTTTAATATCAAACCTACTTTAGTCTTGATAGAAGGTCCCAACCCAAAACAATCACTAATGATATTTCTATAGATGGTGGCTGACCCAATTCAGCTTCTCATTGTTTGTTCAGTGAAATTAATATTTTAACGGTATAACGATACTTGAGTTTGGCAACTTATTTTTCATTCAAATATAGTTTGTAAAATTACCTGGTTTTTTTTTTGATTGAAAAGTATGGGGGAAAACAAACTGCTTGTGTAATGGTCCATGGTATTGGATAAGTTGTGTTCTTTGAGCGGATTTCGGAAACAAATGGATGAATGGTGGAATTGGTTGAATGATATGGTTTGGCTCATCGCCACTCCTTCTATTTGATATAGGGGCCGTGAAAGACTCTTGAGGAGAATAGGATGTCTCCTTGTGAATAAACTTTAAAAAAGAATCGTTTGATTGGTAGTTGACTCATATTATGCATATATATATATATATATATATATATATATATATATAGCATATATATGTAACATATGTATGTAAAGACATTTCAGAAGCTACAATGATGAGAAACCCCTTACCCAGATGAAAAGATTTACAATGAGAAATGGAGTAGAAATAAGTGCATTCTATTAAAGCCCGTGCTCTTGCTTCAACATTCAAGTATGTCACAGCTGATCTTTTACTCGGCACCAATTTCCTCTTCCCTTAATATCCACAAATCTTATCCTGGTTTTGAAAGTACTTGGCAATTGAGCTTCCACAGCCCTCTTGAGCAGAGAATGCCAAAGAATCACCACCTACAGATTGGAGAAAATTCTCCTCATTGCAATCCTGAGTGAGCAATCCTTATTATAAAGCTATAAATGTTCCATTATTGTCACATAATACTATATTTAGAATGTAACATACGTGAGATTCTTTAACTTTTCGCTACTGTAAGGAGCGAGTTGCCACTTTATCCAGCACCCCTCACAGAAACCTACAGCACCTGGTGTTCCTCGGCGGTCTCCGCTCCAAGTACTGACCAGTGCTGAGCTTACTTAGCTCCAAGATCAGATAATCTTAGGCTATTAGGTGCTGTGACTGTGACCCAAATCTAGGCTTCTCAGTCAGAACAAATCAAACTCTGCATCTATTAAGTCAAGATCCTTGACTTAATTTGACATGAATGGTCAATCTGTTTGATCTCTCCTTGTACAGCAACCAAACCCTACCCTTTTTTCACAAATAAGTTGAGGCAGAAGATCAGAGGAAAAATGCCCACATTGTGGTTTTGATCTAACAAGTGGTTGCAACAACATTCCAATTTCTACCTTAATAGTTCTGTAATTTATAATGGCACTGCTCTGGTCATTGACAATCTAGCACATCAAAGAACACCATTGTTACTGTGAGGTCAGTTTTCAAATATTAAAAGGACTATTGAGAACACTACTCATTTATTCTGTATTTCTCACCACAGTAATTGCAATTTTGTTTTATTACCAAGTACCTGTTTGTACATATGCACAGACATTCTTATTTAAAACCATTGTCCAATGTATATGAAAATGAACTCGTTATTCTGAACGAATACTGGGCATTCAATAGGATTGTTTAAAATGGTTGCAATCATTATAAACATTTTCTCCCTTTAAAAACATTAGTCTCAAAAAAGCTTCAACTATATACTTTAGCATACAAGTAGAGTTGTAAACCTCTTTAAAAACCACTCAACAAAAAAAAGGGGGTTGACTTAAAAGGCAGATATACCTTTGAGTCCATATTTCTGGTCAAAAACTGAAGCCATTCAGTGTTTTCATTTTTAAAAAAACTACCCTGGAATTGCCAGTTCTGTGTATTGGTCGACTCTGGAAGGACCTCCCCACTGCCGGTGCCGCCATTCCCCAATACCACCCCACCACCAGACACCTCCATAACTCACCCAGACTTTCTACAATTATAGAGCCTGAGGCTCCCACTCCTACCCGGTAAGATGAGGTCGCTGCTCCTGCCATGTAGGCTGAGGGTTTTTACTTGCTTAGGGTAATTTACAGCTTTGTTACTTGGCGATTGGGTTTAAAAAAAAAATTAGATGGTTGTTGGAAGACCCGGTCGACTTGTACACCGGATAGACTATAAAGCCATTAAAATGAGGCTGGGGGTGGGGCAAGGAGGTGGTCAATCTATCTACCGGTCGTCTTGTACGCTGAAATGTATGGAAGTAGCAAGTGTTGAAACTCTTCAGGACAACTTTGACATTGTTGCACTTAAGCATCCACTGGTACCCTGGAATTGCCAGTTCTGTGTATTGGTCGACTCTGGAAGGACCTCCCCACTGCCGGTGCCGCCATTCCCCAATACCACCCCACCACCAGACACCTCCAATATATACATTATATTTCCAGTGATATTAAAAAAACAATCACTTTGCATTCTTGAGCAAGGACAGAAGGATAAAACTGGCTTTTTAAAAAAAATTTACAAACCAGATCTCCAAAATTTCATACCATAAGATACCACTGACAGCTATTTTTCTTCAGTAACATCAATAATATTCTAGTGTTCTAAATTTAAAAGGAAAGCAATTTGGAATAAGCTTACGAGCTGTGGTTGTATGACTGCAGAGATCAAATGGGATTTAATGCATATTCCAATGGTTAAGGTAATCATTATAAACATTCAACTGAACGTGAGTTTTGCTGGGTTGCATGGATTTGTAATTTTTACAATTTCCCACTGGACTTTATTAGAATATTCTGCACATTTTCCAGCTACTTTTCAAACTTTCAATAGTATAAATTTAGCAAATCAAGACTATAATTACTTTGTACACTTTCACCTATTACAGTGTTGTGGCTTGTGTCCTGGTTAGTCCAACGCTGTTACAATGCCAATGTAACATTGGACTTCAAATCCAATGTTGCTGTAACGAGTTTGTATGTTTTCCCCAAAAATGTCTGGGGTTTGTAATTGGGCAGCTTGGGCTCATGGACTGGAAGGCGCTGTTACCGTGCTGCATGTCTGAATTAAATGTTCAAACTGTCAGATGATTTACATCATCAGTCTGTGGAAATCAACAATTAGTTACAATATAGGAACTGTTTTTATCCTGGAAATCTGTTATTGTGAGGCAGAAAATGTGTAGATGGGACATGTACAAAATATATTGGTACATTATATTTCCAGTTTGTTTCATTATGAATAAGATGATTAAAGTAATGGAAATTCAGGGGATTGGCCTACTTGATTAATGGACTGAATTAGAGATAATATTACAATTTTAACCTCCAGGTGAAGAACCTTGATCACTACGATCACAGAATAGGAATGTGAACCCTCCTAATACTGCTGACCCCACAGTTGTACTGGACTTGTGCCTGGGAGAGATGTCACCAGCCAACATTTGAAAATTGGAGTTCAGGCCTTTAAAGCAAACCATTTCTCAGTTACATTTAGCGGATGGGAAATTGTGCATGCTTTGAACTTCAATCCACCTTATTTTCCAATATCCACTGCCCCTAAGCATTGATCCTGGATGTAAATTCAGCAACATTTCTCCTTAATTATTTCCAGAGTGGTTGAAAGACATCTCTTTATTTAGTGCTGTGCTACTTTACTGCAAATATGTGAGGCATCCAATCTGAGGACCGTTCAATCCCACGAGCAATAAATTATTTCTTTCATTTATCAACCTCCAAGATTAACTAAATTTCCTCCAACTATACACACTGACTGAATTTCTGAACAATTCTGAATTTTTCCTTTAATTTCAGATTTTGTTTTTGCATCTTTCTTTGAGGTTGTCAGTTGAAAAGGGAATAGTGACAAGGTTACGAGGATTTGCCTCCATTAGAGTGTGTGAACAGGTCTCGCTTGAACGTGTCATTTATCAGAGCAGATTAAAAAGGTCCATCAGAAATTGGGTCTGTGGGCCCAGTGGTCTTATCAATAACCAGGTAGAACCCATTCATCAGGTGAGAGGTGCTCTCAGTACTCCTGTATGGGGCAAAGGTATGACTTATCCCCCAAACTTCCACCCTGACTTCCATTATGACCAGAGAGGTCCTGTGAAGCAGAGGCATTCTGATCTGATTGTTAATCCCTTTGAAAAACTTTTACAATTGAAAAAGGTATGCACCTGGGCTGAACTAAATGTGAAAGAGCTTGAAAGTAACTGGCATTAAGCAGATCTAATAGGATATTTTCAATTGTTTATTTAATGATTACAAAATTGTAAGCATTCAAAGGCAAACATTAAAAACAATTAAACACATTTAAATTATCTCAACCCTTTTCACACTGACTAACCTGAAAATTGGCCGTTTAATGAACCAGTTGCCAGAGCAGTTTTTGTTGTTCAAACTGGACCACTCTTAACCAGTTCTCTGCATTCTTTCACACTCACCACTAGGCATCCCCAGGGAGAGAGATGCCTCTCTTCCACCGGTGATGTCTGAGTGACGCATCGAGTGATGGCAGGCCTGCCCTCCCAGAATTCTGTCTGGCAGAGAAACCCCTCCAGGATCAGAATTTATTGTTGTAAACATAAAATTTGGTGTTTCCATGAGTGCTCCATCCCTATAGCCCTTTCTCAGCTGCATGGAATTCTGGGAAGGCAGGTCTGCTATCGTGTTTGTTTCTCTCTCTCTCTCTCAATTGTGTGCCTATGTGTTTTATTGCTGCTACTATTTTCCTAAAATCCTTTACATGTTTATATAGATTGGCACAACAATGGCTGAAGGGCTCATACTGTGCTGTATATAATGCTTAATTATGTCATAATTAGACATTCTTAATTTTATTTAAATAATAGATCATAGTGCATTGATTAGAATTTAGTAAATTGATTACAAAGTTTATACTTTTTTAATCTTTTGTTTCCTTCGTGTTCCTGCACTCACGCAATGCATCACTGCTTTGTCCCTGGATAGTCCATGTCCCTTTCACACTGGGCTAAATGGCATGGAGCCTTTGGATGACCCTGCTGATGATGCACCTTACCGGCTGTCGATCTCCAGGGTAATTTGATGCCTGTATGCCGATTTGCAAGTGTTCACACTGGCTCTTTAACCAGTATATTGGTCATTAATTACTAGGATAAGGTGCCAGTGTGAAAGGGGCTAGTGATTCAAAGTGTAAGTGAAAAATTGTAAAGATTGTGATTGCAGTAAAAATATAGAAAAGGAACTCAGCTGGTCACACAACGTTCATAGGAGGTAAAGATGTTTCAAACTGAAGCCCTTCTTCAAGGTATGAGCAAAAGGTCAGCAGGTGCCTGAATAAAAAGGCTAGAGGAGAAGGGCAGTGGAGGAGCACAGACCAACAGACAAAAGGTGGTAATTGGATAGGGATAAGAGGAGAGGTGAGAAGGGGATAGCTCTGTGAATGCAGACCTAGAGGAAAGGAGAAGGGATTAGGGAGAAAGAGGGACAGATCTAGAGAAAAGAAGAAATCGGGATAAGGAAAATGGAGAGATGTGGGGGGTGGGTGCTACCAGAAACTGGAGGTTGATGTTAATTCCATCTGATTGGAAGGTGCCTAGACAGAATATTAGGTGTTATTCCTCCATTTTGTGAGTGGTATCAGTCTGGCAGTGCATGAAATCATGGACAGACGTGTAGGCAAGGGGATAGGTGGGGAATTGAGATGGATGGCTGCTGGGAGATCCATGCTATTGTGACAGCCAGAGCTGAGGTGCTCAACAAAGCAATCTTCCAGTCTCTCCAATGTAGAGGAGAAAACAATGAGAGCACAGGATGCAGTAGATCACCCCTGCACATTCACAAGTGAAATGTTATTTCACTTGGAAGGATTGTTTGAGGCCCCAAATGGTGCTGATGGAGGAGGTGTTGATACAAGTGCAGCATTTCCTGCGGTCACAGGGGTAGGGCCGATGAGCCTATTGGTGGGCAGAAAGGAGTGGACGAGGGTAGAGAGGAGAGAGGAAGGTTTGTCTGGTGGTGGAAATGGCAGAGGATGATTTGTTGGATGTGGAGGCTAGTGGCATGGTAGGTGAGGAAAGGGGAATCCTGTCCTTGTTGCATGTATGGGACCAGGGCAGATGTACAGAAAATGGAGGCTATGCGGATGAGGGCCAAGTTGACTGCACTAGAATGCAAGTCGCCTTATTCCAATGCTTGCTTCCTTAGCCATTCCTCTCTCTTCATGTGAATGGGTTCACTATTCCTTTACCAGTTCTACCCATAGCCGCTAGAAAACTGCTCTGTCACTATGATTCAGAATATAGTGGTCCTGCCAGTGCTAATCAGCTGTGTAGAAGCATGGACTTTCATGTTTTTGTCAGAGTCATGAACCCTCCCCAAATTTTGGCAATTTGGTAAGGAATTTAAGCCCATTAGTTGTGAATGTGAGTTAATAAAATGCACAGATACCCAAAATACAAAAACAACTTTTCACTATAGACTGCATTTCTATGAGCTTACAATTTTGTATTATGTTGTATAGTGCAGAAAAATGCAATTACTTCATAGCAGCTATGTTATAGTAAGGCTGCATGCAGTTCTGGTCCCCTAACTTGAGAAAAGATACACTGGCTTTGGAGGTGGTGCAGAGGAGGTTCACCAGGTTGATTCCCAAGATGAGAGGGAAAAGCCATGAGAAGAGCTTTAGTGGCCTGGGACTGTACTTTCTGGAATGCAGAAGAATGAGAGGGGATTTTCTAGAAACATTTATAATAAATTCCAAATGAGATAGATAGGCAAGATTGAAGCAGGAAAGTTATGTCCACTGGAAGGTAAGATTGGAAGTAGGAAATATAGCCTCAAGATTCAGGGAGTACATTTAGGACAGTGCTGAGGAGGTGCTGCTTTTCCAGAGCATCAAAGGTTATGGGGAGAAGGCCGGGCTGTGGGGGAAAATGGATCAGCTCATAATTGATTGGTGGGACATTCTCAATGGGCATACTGGTGTCTTGTGTTCTTCCCAGAGACTAGTGAACCTGTGGAAATTTCTGCCCAAGGAAGCAGAAGGGGCTGTATTATTAAATCAATTTAAGACCCAGTAAGATAGATATTTAGATAGTATGGGAAAAATGTAGGAAGGTGGAGCTGGGCCCAGAGCCAGATCAGTAATTATATTGTGGAATGATGGAACAGGTCTGATGAACCCTTGAATTTGGGATATCCTGGTCTTGAAAATCTTTAGAACATTACAGCATAATACAGGCCATTCAGCCTTCAATGTTGAGCTAATCTATATGTTCCTATTTAAAAAAAACCTAACCTCTTCCTACTTTGAAGCCTGTAGTTTCTTTTCATCCATGTGCCTGTCCAAGTGTCCCTTAAATGCTCATAATGTTTCAGCCTCCACCACCATCCCTGGCAAGGCATTCCAGGCACCCACAACTCTGTGTAAAAGACAAAAACTTACCCCTGGTGTCTTCCCAAAACTTTACTCCCTTCACTTTATAGACATGTCACCTGGTGTTTGCTATTCCTGCCCTTGGAAAAATACATTGGGTATTTTCCTGTGCCTTATCTATGCCTCTCAGAATCTTGCAGACCTCTATTAAGTCTTCTCTCTTTTCCAATCCAGGCAACATCCTGGTAAATCTCCTCTGCACCCGCTCCATTGCTTCCACATCCTTCCTGTAATGAGTTGACTAGAGCTGAACACAATACAAGTGTGGTCTCACCAGAGATTTGTAGAGTTGACTCTTGAACTCAATCACCCTATGAATTAAGACCAGCATCCCATAGACCGCTTTAACTATCCTATCAAGCTGCATAGTAACATTGAGAGATGTATTGATTTGGACCCAAAGAGCCCATTTTCATCCTACCCTCAGTGGAAAAAGCCCATCTACATTTGTTCTGCCTATCTCCCTCATAATTTTAAATACTTCTATCAAATCTCTCCTTATTCTTCTATGTTTCAGGGAATAAAGTCCTAATCTGTTTAACCTTTTCCTGTAACTCACTTCTTGAAGTCCAGACAACATCCTAGTAAATCTTCTCTGCATCCTTTATATCTTATTGATATCTTTCCTGTGGTTAGATGACTAAAACTGCACACAATACTCCAAATTTAGCCTCGCCAATGTCTTGTACAACTTTACTCTAATATCCCAATACCTAATCTTAATACTTTGATTTATGAAGGCCAATATGCCAAAAGCACTCTTTACAACCCTATCTAATCTGTGACACCAGTTTCAGGGAATTATATAACTGTATTCCCAGATCCCTCTGCTCTACCGCACTCCCCAGAGTCCTACCATTTACTGTGTATACCCTTTCCTAGTTTGTCCTTTTAAAATGTGACTCCTCACACTTGTCTGGATTAAATACCACTTGCCATTTTTCAGCCCATTTTTACAGCTGGTTCAGATCCCTCTGCAAGCTTTGAAAACCTTCTTTGCTGTCCACAACATCTCCAATCTTAGTATCATCTGCAAACTTGCTGATCCAATTTACCTCATTATAATCCTGATCATTGATATAGATGACAAACAACAATGATCCCAGCACTGCTCCCTGAGGCAACCACTAGTCATAGGCCTACAGTCTGAGAAGCATTCATCTACCATCACTCTCTGACTTCTCCCATCCAGTAATTGTCGAATCAAGTTCACTATTTCACCATGAATACCTAGCGACTGATCCTTCCTGACTAGCCTCCCATGGAACGTTCAACAAAAAACAACTCCATCTCCAACTTTTCCACCCAACCCTGTATTCTGTCTATATCCTTTTGTAACCTATTTCATGAAAATTGTGAATCAGATGTGGTGTGTTCCCATTTGTGGCATTTTATTGTAAATCCTCTGCCACTGGTGTTCTAAAAGAATTATTGAATATTTATTTTGGGGAATCTACCAACTTTATTGCAGAACATTTAAAATGTGGATGACAAAGAATGACTTCTGGGTACTTCAGCATGTAATTGATGACACCATTCAATGTTCCCTCATGTGAGTTGTGGGTTATGATGAAGGAGATTACTCACTATGTGATATGATGGAGAGTTTGTTATGTTATGATCAGTCACTTTTTCCTAAGCTGTGAGTAAGAATGACTTTGGAGCAGCTTATTTAATAAGCATTGTATTATCTCCGGGATGGGCCTTTTGTGTGGTTTTTTTTACTGACAGGGCTGAAGGTTTCTGTCGCTTATTTTGTGCACTTCATTTTCAACATTTTTTTTTAAATTTTTGCGATATAAACTCACTGACTAATGTGACCATGTTGTTCATTGGAACAACAGGAGCACTTTTACTTTTTCCTACTGCTTGTTTCAATGTCTTTGTTGGACAGCCAAGATCAACTTCATGTTGGGTTAAATAACCCCAAATCAACAACAGCTTTAAAAGGAATTTTGTTAGATGGATATGGACTTCATCTTCACAATGATTAATTCCTTGCAGTCATACAAAAACCACAGAGAGCATAAACTAATCTCTACAAAGTTGCTCATCTTGTTACAGTGGCATTGAATATGTTTATTGAACAAAAGATTGTGTAAATTGGTTTAGAGAAAGCCTTATGTGAAAATTGCCCAGATAAGCTAAAATAGCCCTAAGTTTTTCATTGTGTTTTGTGAATAGTATAGATTTTTTTTCCATATCCAAAGCACCACTTGCAGCCTAATTGTGAGAGAGAACAACATTTGAATCCATTGTTTATGAATATTCCATTCGGTAGTACTTTGTGCAGATTTGCTCAATGTGCAATGCTGACATCCTGTTACTGAACTAGACTAATATGAGATCAATTACTACCTACCAACCTGAGAGTGGTTGGATAATTTGTGTAGTATGTAAGTACAGTGTATAACCATTGCTCCTAAATAATTGGACAGTGCCATATTGGAGTGAAAAATTTTTGGCTGCTTCGTCGTGCTTGCTCATACATTTTTTTGTTTGCACACCACTTATCAGAAATCACATGCATTTTTTTTGTTCCATTTTGTACATGTGATAGTATGGGATCCTATCACCTCTGTATATATTTGTATATAGTACTAATGACTGGTTGAGAGCTGTAGCCACACCTACTGGCCAGGTCATGGTACTGCACCTAACCAGATCCAGGTCAGTCTGGACTGATCGACCTTGATGTACTATGCTCCAGTCTTTTGGTAATAAAAACCTTGGTTTGAGACATCAGATGTTGATAGACTTTTTCCATTGAGGATAGGAAAGATTCAAACTAGAGGACATGAGCAGAGAGTTGGGGGGCAAAAGTTTAGGTGTAAACAAGAGGGAGTTTCTTCACTCAGAGAGTGGCATCTATGTGAAATTAGCTTCCAGTGAAAGTAGTGGAGGCAGGTACAATATTATCTTTTGAGCAAAAATTGGATAACTATATGGATGGAAAGGGTATGGAGAGTTATGGGCAGAATGCAGGTCAGTGGGACTAGGAGAGTGTCAGAGATTTTGCATGGACTAAAAGGGCCGCAATGGCCTGTTTCTCTCCTGTAATCGTTACATGAGTCATTCAACGCGCTACAGTACATTTTTCAAATTTTATAGTGGCAAGTGCCAGCCACGTCAACTTTGACATTTTCACCTTCAATGAAACAATCCTTCAGCTCTGTGGTATTTGGTGTTTATATATAAAAAAAATCATGTACACACAAGGACAAACCCACAATATCCATTCAGGAAGCATCAAGTTGGATTCATTTGGGATTAAAAAGGTGATGTATGTATATTGTGGAATTTCAATTAACTAAAGTAGATGAAATACTACATTTCCAGATATTTTCTTATTACAATGCCACTGACTGTGGACTCCAAGCTACTGAGATTTGGGTTCATTCCTGAGGGGGAGTCACGTGATGGAGTAGTGGCCGGACGGTGAACTCCAGCCCTCTCCAGAAAAGTCGGGAAAAACAAGAGAAAATACAAAGGCACAGAAATACAAGTTAAAGAAAAGTGAATATAAAGGTGGAAAGAAGATGGAGACAAAAGGAGAAAAATCAAAATCAACGGAAAGAAGAGAGGAAGAGAAGACAACGGAGGAAAAAGGTGAAGGCCTTACCTGTCCGAAGAGGCCCGCTGTGGAGAGAAGACCACACTACCTCAGGTCGGTAGAAAGAGAACTACAACAATGGCTCACAGAGCCGAGTAAAAGTGCGCAACCGCGCATGCGCGACTCCTCGCGCATGCGCGATGCGCATGAAAAAAAACACACCGACGGGAGGGGGGACCAGCTGGGGAGTCGATCTCCACAGCCGGCAACGACAGCTGCAGAACACCTGCAGCAAGAAGAGACCACAGAAGACAATGGAAACAAGAAAGAAGAGGAGGAAAGGGCAGCAAAGAAACAACAGATGGTCAACCTAGAGGAAGAAGAAGAGGAAGAGGAAGAGTACAGGGAAATAGAAGAAGAAAAGAAAGGCAAGGTAAAGGAGGTACTTGCTCTTGTTAGAGGATACATGGAGTCATTTAAAGAATGGCAAACACAGGAATTCAATGATTTAAGAAGAAGAATAAACAACACAGAAGAGAAAATAAATAAAATGGATATGACCTTAACAGAAATGGGGAAAAAAATGGACAAGATGGAAGAACGGGCAATAGCAGCAGAAATGGAGGTAGAAGACTTAAAAAAGAAATTGGAGGAATCTAATAAAAAAACTAAAGAGACACAAGAATTACTAGCCCAAAAAATAGATATAATGGAAAATTATAACAGAAGAAATAACATAAAGATAGTGGGCCTTAAGGAAGATGTAGAAGGCAAGAATATGAGGGAGTTTATAAAAGAATGGATCCCTAAGGCCCTAGGATGTCCAGAACTACAGCAAGAAATGGAAATAGAAAGGGCACATAGAGCATTGGCCCCTAAACCACAACCACAACAAAAACCAAGATCTATTGTAGTAAAATTCCTAAGATATACTACAAGAGAAAAGGTACTGGAGAAGACAATGGAAAAAGTAAGAGAGGGCAACAAACCACTGGAGTATAAAGGGCAAAAAATCTTCATTGATCCAGATATAAGCTTTGAACTCCTAAAGAAGAGAAAAGAGTTCAATGCAGCAAAAGCGATTTTATGGAAGAAAGGATATAAATTTACACTGAAGCATCCTGCGGTATTGAAAATATTTATTCCAGGACAACAAAACAGACTATTCTCGGATCCAGAAGAAGCACGAAAATTTGCAGAACAATTACAAAAATAGACTGAGGGATGAAGACGGGTAATGAGAGCAAAAATTATCACGATTGATATGTATGTGGGTAAAGACAAAAATAGACTGAGGGATGAAGACGGGTAAGGAGGGTAAAAATGACCACGATTGATATGTATGCGGGTAAAGAGGTATAAGAGTGAATAGAGACAATGGGCATATGTGAAAGTATCTGTAATTAGAGGAAAACATAGAGAGTATAGACAAGAATTAATAAGGGAAGGTAATGGAATAGAGAGAATAAGGAGGGAACTAAAAGAGTGACCTTTGTGACATATAAAAAACGAAATCTTTTCTGGGGGGGGCTGGGTGGGGGGAAAAGAGCGGTCACTGCAAAATCAGTTGACGCTTGCGAGTGGATTCGCAAATCCAAATGGAGAGGGGAGATGTGGTTGTCCGACAAGGGATAAAGGGCAACTCAGGAGGGGAAGGGGAGATTGGGGATAAAGAAGATAGAAATAGGAGAATAAGGAAAATGTTGGATGTTGTAGGAATGTTGTCTGGTAAAGAGTTGAAAATAAGAAAACAGAAATGGAAAAGGAGGAAAGGTAATGATGGAAAAACGGAAAGAGAAGATAAACAAAATATAAAATGGCTACGCTGAACTATATGACTCTAAATATTAATGGAATACATAACCAAATTAAAAGGAAGAAACTACTAAATTTACTGAAAAAGGAAAAAATAGATATAGCATTTGTCCAAGAAACACATTTAACTGAATTGGAGCACAAGAAATTAAAGAGAGATTGGGTAGGACATGTAACAGCAGCATCGTATAATTCAAAAGCAAGAGGAGTGGCTATATTAATTAGCAAAAATGTGCCATTTAAAATAGAAGAGGAAATAATAGATCCAGCAGGGAGATATGTTATGATAAAATGTCAGATATATTCAGAGCTTTGGAATCTACTTAATATATATTCACCTAACGAAGAAGATCAAAAGTTTATGCAAGATATCTTTTTGAAGGTAGCTAATACGCAAGGGAACATACTAATAGGAGGGGATTTCAATCTGAATTTGGATCCAAATATGGATAAAACGGGGAAAAAAATTAACAGGAAGAACAAAGTAACCAAATTTATAATTAAATCAATGCAAGAAATGAAACTTGTGGACATATGGAGGAAACAAAACCCAAAAGAAAAGGAATACTCATACTACTCGACTAGACATAAAACATACTCAAGGATAGACCTATTCCTGTTATCAGCCCACATACAAGGGAGAGTTAGGAAAACGGAATATAAAGCTAGACTATTATCGGACCACTCACCCCTGTTATTGGCAATAGAGCTAGAAGACATCTCTCCAAGAATGTATAGATGGAGATTAAACCCCATGCTACTTAAAAGACAAGATTTTAGAGAATTTATTGAAAAACAATTAAAAATGTACTTTGAAGTAAATACGGAATCAGTGGAAGATAAGTTTATACTATGGGACGCAATGAAAGCATTCATTAGAGGGCAAATAATAAGTTATGCAACCAAGATGAAGAAGGACTATAATCAGGAAACAGAGCAGTTGGAAAGGGAAATAATAAACATAGAAAAAAAATTAGCAATAAAGGAAGATAAAACCAAAAGAAGAGAATTGGCGGATAAAAAAATAAAATATGAAACATTACAAACATATAAGGTGGAGAAGAATATAATGAAGACAAAACAGAAATATTATGAACTAGGGGAAAAAACACACAAAATCCTAGCATGGCAGCTTAAGACAGAGCAAACTAAGAAAATGGTATTGGCAACAAGGAAAAAAGACAAACAAATTACATATAATCCAAAAGAAATTAAGGAAAACTTCAGAGAATTCTATGAACAATTATACCGAACCGAAAACGAAGGGAAAGAAGGGAAAATAGATGAATTTTTGACTAAAATTGAACTACCAAAACTACAAATAGAGGAACAAAATAAATTAACAGAACCATTTGGAACAGTAGAAATACAAGAGATAATAAAAAATTTACCAAATAATAAGACACCAGGAGAGGATGGACTCCCAATAGAATTCTACAAAACATTTAAAGACCTAATAATACCGCCCCTCCTGGATGTAATCAACCAGATTGATGAGACACAAAACTTACCAGATTCATGTAAAACAGCAATAATTACAGTGATACTAAAACAAGGGAAAGATCCACTCTCACCAGCGTCATATAGACCAATATCTCTGCTAAACACAGATTATAAGATAATAGCTAAACTATTAGCGAACAGATTAGCAGAACAGGTACCGAAAATGGTAAATTTAGACCAAACTGGATTTATCAAAAAAAGACGCACAACAGACAATATTTGTAAATTTATTAACTTAATTCATGCAGTAGAAGGAAATAAAGCACCGGCAGTAGCAGTTGCTTTAGACGCAGAGAAGGCCTTCGACAGAGTAGAATGGAATTACTTGTTCAAAGTATTGCAAAAATTCAGTTTACCGGAGAAGTATATTAATTGGATTAAAGCATTATATAAGGGACCGTTAGCGAAAGTGACAGTAAATGGACATGTATCAAAGCAATTTAACTTAAGCAGGTCAACGCGGCAGGGATGCCCACTATCACCATTATTGTTTGCGCTAGCTATAGAACCACTAGCAGAATCGATAAGAAGAGATAATAATATAAAAGGAATAAAAATAAAAGACAGGGAATATAAAATCAGTCTGTTTGCGGATGATGTGATAGTGTACTTAACAGAACCAGAACTATCAATAAAAGAACTATATAAGAAATTGAAGGAATATGGAGAAGTGTCAGGATACAAGATAAACGTAAATAAAAGTGAAGCAATGCCTATGAATAACGCGGATTTCTCAAAATTTAAGGAGGAATCCCCATTTAGATGGCAAACGCAGGCAATAAGATACCTAGGTGTGCAAATAAACAAAAATCTAGGCCAATTATATAAACTCAATTACAATCCACTAATGAAAAAATTACAGGACGATTTAGAGCATTGGAAAGAGCTACCACTAACACTGATAGGAAGGATAAACTGTATTAAAATGAACATTTTTCCAAGGATACTATACTTATTTCAGGCATTGCCAATACAACTGACAGAAAAATTCTTCAAAGAGTTAAAGAAAATAATAAGGAGATTTTTATGGAGAGGGGGGAAACCGAGGATAGCACTAGACAAATTAACAGAATGGTATAAACAAGGAGGCTTACAATTGCCAAACTTCAAAAATTATTATAGAGCCGCACAATTAAGGTACCTATCAGATTTTTATCAAACAAGGGAAAAACCAGACTGGACGAGACTAGAATTAGATAAAATAGGGGAAAAGATACCTGAACACATATTATATAAATGGGACGAAAAATTGGTACAACATAGAACTTCTCCAGTATTACACCATCTCCTCAATATATGGAAAAAGATTCATGTAGAAAGAAATAAAATAAATTACCAAATACCAAAACTAATATTGACGCAAAATAAGCTACTCCCTTTTACAATAGACAACCTTGCCTTTAGAAAATGGGAAAAAAAAGGGATTAAAAGAATAGAAAATTGTTTTTCAGGAAGTAGATTCTTATCCTTTGAACAAATGAGAGATAAGTACAATATAACGGGAGATACAGCGCTGGCATATTACCAACTGAGATCCTACTTGAAAGATAAATTAGGAAGCAACTTGAGTTTACCAGAGGGAAGTAACCTTGAATATGTGATTACAGATACAATGTTAATCAAAAGATTTATAAAAAATATGTATATTAAACTGCAAGAAAAGGAAAATGAGGAAACAAATGGTAAAACTAAACAAAAATGGGAACAAGATTTAAATATAAAGATAAAAAAGGAAACATGGGAGAAGTTATGCTCTGGAACGATGAGAAATACAATAAATACGAGGCTGCGTATGATACAATATAATTGGTTACACAGACTATACATTACACCGCAAAAGTTAAATAAATGGGACCCAACAGTATCTGATAGATGTTTTCGATGTAAAAAAGAAAGGGGAACAACAATTCATGCAATCTGGACATGTGAGAGAGTAGAAAAATTTTGGGATGATCTCAATCAGATATTAAATAAAATAACAGAAAACAATATACCAAAGAATCCAGAGATCGTTCTCCTAAGTAACATAAAAAATAAAGAATTTGGAATTGACTTGGAGGATGCACAAAAAAGATTTGTTAAGATAGCCCTAGCTGTAGCAAAAAAATGTATTATGTCAACCTGGAAATTGGAAGATAATTTGAAAATACAACAATGGTATATAGAAATGAATAAATGTATTCCATTAGAAAAAATAACATATAGTTTAAGAAATAATATTGAAATATTCGAACAAGTATGGGAGCCTTACATTAAATACAATAGCGAAAACCTACCGGGAACAAACATTACCTAAGTTGATGGAAGGAGAAGAAAAGAAAAGAATGGACTCAGTAGAATTTCTGGTGTATTTTTGTTGAATGACAACATTGTCTAACTGAATTAATGCAACCTAGATTGTATAACTAAAATGGATGAGAGGGGGGGGGATGGGGGGGTGGCTTGGGAGGAGGGAGGGGGGAGGGAGAAAAAGTCACTGTAAATGTGTGGAAAAGAAAAAGTGTATATCATGGCTATTGTGATTTATGGTGTGAAAAATAAAAAATTAAAAAAAAAAAAAAAGATTTGGGTTCATTCCTGACTGGCACTCTGTGTAGAGTTTGCACATTCTCCTTGAGTCTTTGTGTGTTTTCTCTGGATGGTTTGGATTCTTCTAACATCCCAACAATGAAATTATAAATTAATTGGCCACTGTAAACTCTATTTAACATGTAGATATGAAGTGGAATCTGCAGAGGTGATTAGGGTATGGGGTTAATAACGATAGGGTTGTGATTACATGCGATGCATTTGGTTATCAAAGGGAAGTCTACAGTAAGGAGTAAGCACAGGATTTAAAGCATATCTACCTGGAACTGTTTCCCAGTGCTTGGTGCCATGAACAGAGCCCCTGTGATCAACACACAAATGTGCAGTTGGTGGAAATGTGGTCTCACAATTTGAATAATCTGTAATCAATGTAGAGTCTGTGCTCCCACACAACCACCACCCCCTCCCCTCCACCCAGACCCTATGGAAATTCCTGTTTCCTTCCACATCTCAAACATGTGCTAGTTTAAATGACCATTATGAATTGCCCCTGGTTTACAAGTCAGCATTGACTCAATGGACTGAAGGGCCTATTTCTGTTTTGCATGATTCTTCAGCGCCTCAGACAAGCCTCTGTAACATTTACTTAAAAAACAAGACCCTTTTTGAAACATTCAGTAGATTATACACCAACAGTGTCTGTTCTGATGCTTCTGGCATTTTCTGTGTTAATTTCAGATTTCCAGCCACTATAGCTTTTTAAAGCACATTCTCCATTAAATTAAGTTGAAGCAAACCTCACATTCATAGTCAAGGTCTGCACTTTCTGAGAGCTGCCAAAATGTGAGTGGATTTCGTGGAAACTATTTCCAGCCGTGCATTGTCTAACCCCATTCATGTCCTGCTGTTTCTTCATTCATGCCTAATGTAAGCAAAATGTAAGAACTAATCAAGATTGTGAATTGTGTTGGAGGTAGTATCCCATTCACTGTTTGGTCCTTTGAATTATTGCACTTTGTGAGAGAATTTTGTTGTGGCAATCCCATTATTCTCTTTTCTTATCTAAGCAATTTATGTTTCAGGGATGTCTACAAGAGTTGACAATGTTCACAATCCTGAAAGTAATTTATGTACCACGAAAAAAGCAAATATTTGATGTGCACAATAAAAAAATAATTTGTGGAAAAACAAACCAAAATGAGCAGCCACATCTCCAGAGAAAATAAATTGCTTTATTTAAAAATGTTGGCAATAAATCAATCTCTTTGGCTTCTTCTTTAGCTTGGCTTTGCGGACGAAGATTTATGGAGGGGTAATGTCCACGTCAGCTGCAGGCTTGTTTGTGGCTGACAAGTCCGATGTGGGACAGGCAGACACGGTTGCAGCGGTTGCAAGGGAAAATTGGTTGGTTGGGGTTGGGTGTTGGGTTTTTCCTCCTTTGTCTTTTGACAGTGAGGTGGGGTCTGAGGTCTTCTTCAAAGGAGGTTGCTGCCCGCTGAACTGTGAAGCGCCAAGATGCACGGTTTGAGGCGATATCAGCCCCCCACTGGCGATGGTCAATGTGGCAGGCACCAAGAGCTTTCTTTAGGCAGTCCTTGTACCTCTTCTTTGGTCCACCTCTGTCTCGGTGGCCAGTGGAGAGCTCGCCATATAACACGATCTTGGGAAGGCGATGGTCCTCCATTCTGGAGACGTGACCTACCCAGTGCAGTTTGATCTTCAGCAGCGTAGATTCGATGCTGTCGGCCTCTGCCATCTCGAGTACTTCGATGTTGGAGATGAAGTCGCTCCAATGAATGTTGAGGATGGAGCGGAGACAACGCTGGTGGAAGCGTTCTAGGAGCCGTAGGTGATGCCGGTAAAGGACCCATGATTCGGAGCCGAACAGGAGTGTGGGTATGACAACGGCTCTGTATACACTAATCTTTGTGAGGTTTTTCAGTTGGTTGTTTCTCCAGACTATTTTGTGTAGTCTTCCAAAGGCGCTATTTGCCTTGGCGAGTCTGTTGTCTATCTTGTTGTTGATCCTTGCATCCGATGAAATGGTGCAGCCGAGATAGGTAAACTGGTTGACAGATTTGAGTTTTGTGTGCCCGATGGAGATGTGGGGGGGCTGGTAGTCATGGTGGGGAGCTGGCTGATGGAGGACCTCAGTTTTCTTCAGGTTGACTTCCAGGCAAAACATTTTGGCTGTTTCCGCAAAACAGGACGTCAAGCGCTGAAGAGCTGACTCTGAATGGGCAACTAAAGCGGCATCGTCTGCAAAGAGTAGTTCATGGACAAGTTGCTCTTGTGTCTTGGTGTGAGCTTGCAGGCGCCTCAGATTGAAGAGACTGCCATCCGTGCGGTACCGGATGTAAACAGCGTCCTCATTGTTGAGGTCTTTCATGGCTTGGTTCAGCATCATGCTGAAGAATATTGAAAAGTGGGTTGGTGTGAGAACGCAGCCCTGCTTCACGCCATTGTTAATGGAGAAGGGTTCAGAGAGCTTATTGCAGTATCTGACCCGACCTTGTTGGTTTTCGTGCAGTTGGATAACCATGTTGAGGAACTTAGGGGGGCATCCGAGGCGCTCTAGTATTTGCCAAAGCCCTTTCCTACTCACGGTGTCGAAGGCTTTGGTGAGGTCAACAAAGGTGATGTAGAGTCCTTTGTTGTTCTCTGCACTTGGAGCTGTCTGAGGGAAAAGACCATGTCAGTAGTTCCTCTGTTTGCGTGAAAGCCGCACTGTGATTCAATCAATGGAGAAATTAATATATATGCTCTGGGACCAACTCAGTATAAAGTGCGTTAGAAATGTTTGCCAATATTTGTGTTTTTCTGAAACATTTTGTTAAATTCGCAGAGGTAAATGTGACTGAAATAAGTATTTAATTTAACAAGGAACAACCCTTAGGCATCAAAATGACTTGAACAAATTTTTTTAGAAAATTATACTAAGAAAAGGAAAAGTCGTTAATATGGAATTGGATAGTCTAATATAATATTGGTGCATATTTTAATTTTGTAGATTTTGTAACTAATGCAAATTGAGTAGCAGAAATGCTCTTGTTTCAAAGTTCAAAGTACAAAGTTCAAATAGCAGGAGCACTGCCAAATGGTTCAACTTGCCAAAGTGCAGGCTCAGGAAAGAATGGTAGGGCTTCCTTATCGTAATGTAGCAGATCAAGTGTGCTGGGACCTCTTGTACAGCAAGTTGTGTGCTGGTGATAACTGGGCAAGGTTTTCTTGAGGGATCATGCTGAAGAAGATTGAAAAAGTCACCGACTATGATTTGCAATGTGTCATAGTGGGCCATCTCTTCTTTACTGACTACATCAAGCAGCTCCACAAGTTCCTGTTTATAATTGGCATTGGGAGAGTTATAAACTCCAGTGAGAATCTCTGATACCTTCAACATCTCACTCCAACAGGGAATGGTATCCACTTGTTTCAAAAAGACTTCAATCGTACCAGTGCCCAAGTAGTAACCTGCCGAAATGACTATCAACCAGTGGCATTTGTATCCACAGTGATGAAGTGTTTTGAGAGACTGGTGTTGAAGCACATCAGCTCCTGTCTGAGCGGTGACATGGATCAGTTTCAATTTGCTTACCACAGCAGATGCCACCTCAGTGGCTCTACAGAAAACCCTGGATCACCTGAATAGCAAAGATGCATACATCAGGATGTTCTTTATTGGCTACTGCTCGGCATTCAATACCATCATTGCCTCAAAACTGCTCAGCAAACTCCAAGACCTGTGCCTCAATACCCCATTATGTAATTAGATCCTGGATTATCTCACCTCCAGACCCCAATCTGTGTGGATTGGTAAGAATATCTCCACAATGTCCATCAACACAGGAGAACCACACGGCTGCATTTTTAGTCCCCTGCACTTTACACCTCTGAATGCTTGTCTCCATATGACAACAACGCTACTATAAAAAATTGTTGATGATACCACTGCAGTGGCCTGCGTAAAAGGGGATTGAGTCAGCATACAGGAGGGAGATTGAAAATTTGGCTGAATTGTATACAATCTCTCATTCAATGTCACCAAAACCAAGGAACTGATTGTGGACTTTAGGAAGGGGAAAACCCAGAGGTGAGCGATCCAGTGATCACTAGTAGATCAGAGGTGGAGAGAGTAAGAAAATTTAAATTCCTGGCAGACACCATCTCAGAGGAACTTTCCTGAATCCATCATACCAATGTCATCATGAGGAAAGCATGTCACCGCCTGTACTTGAGGATTTTGTGGTGGTTTGGTGTGCCATTGGAAACTTTGGCAAACTTTTAAAGAAGTGTAGTAGAAAATGAGCTGGCTGTCTGCATCTCATCTCATCCTGTTGAGCAGAATGTCCTGTAAATATTGATGGATGCAACCCAGTACATCACAGACAAAACTCTTCCCATCATTAAGAAAATCTACATGAATACTGCTGTTGGAGAGCAGCAGCAATCATCAAGGTTCCGCACCATCCAGAACACGCTCTGTTCTCACTGCTTCTATCAGAAAAGAGATATTGGTGCCACAAGATTCACACCACCAGTTTCAGGAAATGTTACTACCCTTCTACCGTCAGAATCCTGAACAACAGACTCAATCGGAGACTCATTCAAGGATTCTTACTTTGCACATTATTTATTACTGAAAATTTTTTCTGTATTTGCACAATCAGTTTGTTTGCATTTCCTTCTTCAACCAGAATCTCAACTTTGCCCAGGAGATGACTTTCCATAGGTTGAGCCTGCTCCATGGATAATGTTCTGGGTCTCTGGACTCTAAAGCTCTTTCATGAAGTTACCAACAGCAATGAGTATTTGAACCAAATTCCAACGATGTATTATGTAAGAAGTCAACAAGTAAAATATTGATGAATTTAGCTGTATTTCTTTTTAAAAGTTTGGCCGCAGATCATAGTCATTATGTATAGTAATTAAACATGCTTGTGCAATGTTTTTTCATGTAAATAACAATATCAAAGATTTCTATAGCTTGAAGCTCCAAAAGTGCATTCTTACCTTTTTGTTTTAAGTGATGTGACAGAGTATATAGGTATGGTTTTGGGAGATAAATTGGGGCAAGGTTTCTTAATGAAGGCCACATACAAACACTTTAAAATAGATCTTATTTGAAATACTGGAGCTCTGCTAATGCTAGACATGTCGGGGCCTCAGAGCCTTTGCAAAAGCTTTGGAGAGTGTCCAAGAGACTTCACTAATGGATTGTTGCTTACAAAAAGGCAACAGATGGAAGAGCTTGTCGAAGCCACATATTGTCTGGAAGGGAACTTGCTGTTCTAAGAGGGTCATGCATACAGAGAGTCAGAGGTTTTTCTGTGTGTGTGTGTGTGTGTGTGTGTGTGTGTGTGTGTGTGTGTGTGTACATCACTTCTACAGTGTTATAGTCAGCTGCAACAGCTGGGACTGGAACAGGACAAGCTGGAAAGTTTGTGGAAAACCCCATTTGGAAGATGGGTTGTAAGTTCTTAGTTCAGCTTGGTCAAAACCCATGCAAGAGGAGAGGACTGGCTATCTAATGTTTCACTTGGAATAAGAGAATCAAGAAGGAAATCTGTGGTTACCTGAAAGAAAGCGGTTATCATTTGGAGATCACTGAGGGGCAAGTTTCTTTGGCAAGACACTGAAGTGGCTGATGTAAGTAAATGTACAACAAATCTGTCTCTGAAAACCTTCCTGAGTGGTAACCATTTACCTTTCAAGCAGCAAAGCTGGGTGAACTTTATAAATGTTAAATTCTGTGCACAGTAGAAGAATTGTCTGCAACCAGTGAATTTGGAGGAATGAGAAGTGAGATTGGACTGTGAATCAAAGAATTTTTCTGAATTTGCACATCCATTACGTACACGTGCACTTAGAATTAGAAGAGGGCTAAGTTAGGTTAGTTAAGTCAAAAGTGATAAGTTAAAATGTGATTCTGTTTTCATGTTTAAAGATAATTAAAGATAATAATTTAAGTAACTATTTGTCTTGGTGAATATCTATTGCTGCTGGGTTTTGGGGTCCTCTGGACTCCTAACAGTAAATTTAAGATATTATACCATCATGCTATAGTTGGATCATATTTGATGAAACCACCTATTCGGCAGTTTAATTTAGAGATGCTGCACAGTAACAGACCCTTCTGGTCCACAGGGCTGCACCACCCAAATGCACCCATGTGACCAATTAACCTACTAATTCTGTACATCTTTGGAACATGGGAGGAGACCAGAGGAAATTCATGTAGACCTGGGAAGATCATGCAAACTCTTTACGGAGACCATTAGATTTGAAGCTGAGTCATTGGCACTGTAAGAGCATTACACTAACTGCTATGCTCACTGTGCAACCCACTGTGACCAAATTGCAATACAAAGCCCGGTCAAGTTTTCCAAACTGGTTATCATCATTGTCTGGACTCTCTAACTTTCCTCATTTCTAACCTTGCCCCTCTCCTCCAGTTGAGTAAAATTAGTCATTCTTTTCCTCCTCTTCCTTCTCCATTCCATAGACCACTTGTACTTACAAATGCAAAATGACAAAATCTAATTTTTTTCCACCTTCAATGTATTTTCAATACCAAACATATCTCCCCATATGCATAAATAGTCTTTCCTACTTGTATCTAGGCCAGTTGGAAGGTCATCCACCTGTAATATTCACTGAATCTTTCTCTCTCTCTGCAGCTGCTGTCTGATCTGTTGAGTATTTCTAGCACTCCCTTTTGTTTCCTATTTCCAGCAACTGCTCTGTTTCTCATCTTACAGTTTCAGTCTGTTTTTTTGTTGTTTTTCTCTCTCTAATTTTCCTTATTCTGTTAATAACTAGATGGTCATTGTTACAATTGTACAGGGTGTTAGTAAGTGGAGTACTGCACACAGTTTTGGTCCTCTACCTTTCGGGGTGAAAAAAAAAGATTCATTTGCATTGGAGGTGGTCCAAAAGAGATTCGGTCAGCTGATTCCTGGGATGATAGGATTATCTAATCAAATGTGGGGTTGTTCATATGAAGGATGGCCATATTAAGGCCATCAAAATTTAGCATGGTAGATGAGATGTTTCTGCATTTGGGAGTGTCTCAAATGTCAGGACAAATCTACATATTAAGGGACCAGTTATTTAAAACTGAGGTGCACAGAAATGTATTTTTGCAAAGGGTGGCAAATCTCTGGAATTTTCTGCTTCAGAAGGTTGTTAAGCTGAGATCATTAAAAATACTTAAGGTGTAAGTAGATTTTTGTAAGATTGTGGAATTGAGAGCTTTGGGGATCTGGTACAGTTTTGATCAGGTGTGATCATATTTAATTATGGGCAGGATTAAGGAGCTCGGTTGACTATTCCTGCTCCTAACTTGTGGTTTTTTTAAACTCCAAAAACATTGTGCCAGTTGGACAAGCTCAGTCTCCATTCTGTTCCAGACTTTTATTTCTTCTGCCCATCCGTTCTCCTCTTCATAGAAGCTGCCCAATTTGCAGTGTTTCCAATGCTTTCTATTCTATATCAGGGAATTCTGTCCTTTTTGTTAAGTTCTGAATTAGTCTTCGTTCTGCGAGCTTGGAGATTTTGGTACTGGGTAGTTTTGGAGTAATGGTGGATAAAATGTAATTAGTTCATGGAAAATTGCTTGTAAATGTAAAATAAAATGTGTAAAATAGTGGAAGGTGTTTGGAGAATAAAGGAGACACAGCACATAATAGCAACTTAGTTTTTATTTGTAATTTGAAACTATAATACCATGTATCAGCAAACTAATCTCTGAATAAAATATAATTAATCATTTGAGTGAATTAAGAAAATTGAAAATAGTTTAAGACAAATACTGTATATTTCAGCATACGAGTTGAGTCGTTAAACCCTTAAAATTCATTCAAAAAATGGGGGTCGACTTGTACGGCAGATATACTTTTGAGACCTCAGAAAAAAACCAGATTGACGTTGATTTGGCGTAAAAGTCTATATTCGAAGCACCTCCCCACTGCTGAGTGCCACAATAATTGCTCCTACTTAGGAGCTTGCCATTGCCGCCCCTGCCTGGTAGGCCGAGGTTCCTGTTCCTGCCGGGAGCACGATGTTGGGGCTCCAGCTCCGTGGGCCATCGTTGCTTCTGCCCGGTAGGTTGAAGTTATTGTTTTACTTAATTTACAGCTTTGTTACTTGCAATTGGGGTATTTTTAAAATCATTTTGGGTTGTTCCTGGGAGGTGGGAGACCCAGACAGCCTGAAGAATGGTGGTCAACTTGTATGCTGGATATACCATAAAACTATTAAAATTAGTCTTTAAAAGGTGGGGAAGGGGTCAACCTATCTTCCAGTCAAATTGTATGCCAAAGTATATGGTAATTAAAATTAGAAACTTTAGTGGGCCAAGAAATTGCTTTTGTACAAAAGCCATTGATTTAGAAAAATCTGGAGTTCCCTAAATTGAGGTTTTGAAGGTGTTCCATGTGGGCTCACTGCCTTTGATTTCTTTGGCACTTGCTTGACAGCCGATTCTTTTATTTTGCAAGATTGTGAAGAACTGAGCTACCCTTTAGATTTAGAAAGCTTCAAGTAGCTTTAAATAGTTGTGGAAGATAAAGTTATTTGATAAGCTATTCTGGCCTTGGAAGATGATAAAAGCCATTGGCTCGTTCCAAATGCTTTAGTGAATGCAGAAATGAACTAATTAGCTACTGCACTTAGTTCTTGGCTAAGAGAGTGGGCAATATTTAGTGTTGTGAATTGACTTTTAAGGATTTTCTGTGAAAGAGAACTGAAGCACAGGAACTGGATCATAGCAATGAAATGCTTGTCAGAAGCCAATAATCTTTCTGCTCCAACAGGTTATCTAGCAGCTTGATTAAATCTCTACGATTTCATAGTGTGTTGAACAGTGACCTTAACAGACAAATTTGATCCATCTGTCAAAGTAGGGAAAATAATCTGCCCAGATGAGCTAAAACAAACCAGATGGGGAATACCTACACAGATAATCATTTCTGGTCGTACTGCAGTTTGTAGATCTAATGAAAGACTTTCATAATCTTAAAGGATTCCAAGCCAAATTCTGTTTGTACATCTTATTATGGAGCAATTTTTAAAGTACATTTTTCCTACACTTTAAGCATGCATGTGCCACAGATGAGAGTCATCTTAGAACATAGAAATCTACAGCACAGTAGGAACCCAGTGTTGTGTTGACCTGATAACCAACTCTAGCAACGGCCTAGAATTTCCCTTTTGCATAACTCTCCATTTTTCTCAATTCCATGCATTTATCTAATAGTCACTTAAAATATCCTGTTGCATCTGCCTTTACCACCATTTCTGGCAGCGCATTCCATACACTCACCACTCTCTGTGTGAAAAGCTTACTTCTTGCATACCTGCTATACATAAAACCATGTCTCCTCATGATAGCTATTTCAGCCCTGGGAAAATGCCTCCTCCCTCAATGCCTCTCACCATCTTGTACACCTCTATCAGGTCATCCCTCACAGTCTGTCGCTCCAAGGAAAAAAGACCAAGTTCACTCAACCTATCCTCATAAGGTATACATGCCAATCCAGGCAACATCCTTGTATATTTCCTCTGCACCCTTTGCATAGTATCCATATCCTTCCTGTAGTGAGGTGACCAGAACTAAGCACAATATTCCAAGTGGGGTCTAACTAAGGTCTTGTATAGCTGCAACATTATCTCATGCCTTTTGAACTTGATTTCATGGTTAATGAAGGCCAACATACAACATCACCTTCTTAACAACAGTATCAACCTCTGCAGCAGCTTTGAGTGTCCTATGGACACAAACCCCAAGAGCTCTCAGTTCTTCCATGCTGTTTAGAGTCCTCCCATTAACATTGTATTTAACCTACAGAAATGAACCATTTCACACTTTTTTGGGTTAAACTCCATCTGCCACATCTCAGCCCAGCTCTGCATCCTATCAATGTCCCTCGGTAATGTATGACAACCCTACAGATTGTCAACCTTCATGTGCATAAATTGAGTTTAAAGCTCACAAGCAACTTGTTGCCCTTTTCAGAAAGGGAATTGATTTTTAAAAAATTAAGATTTATGGTTTTGTGTACAGGGAGGAAGGGAGGTGTCTTTGCCTCCAGAATTATGCTGGTCAGGTGGCATGGTGGGCAGAGCAATGGCAACTGAGACTTGACCCCATTAAGTGTGAAGTGATGTACTCTGGGTGAATGAAGAAAGCTTGGATATAGACATTGAAGGATGAAACTAAGGAGGTGCTGAGCATCAGGAACAAAGGGAACTTAGGATGGTTGTGTAAGGGTCCCCGAAAGTGGCACTATAGATCGATCAGGTAGCTTAGAAGGCAAATGAGATACTTTCAGTAGCCAGAACTTGGAATATAAGAGCAGGAAAGTCACGAAAGAACCATTTAAACGATTTGTTAGGTCGCTGTTGGGTAACTGTTGTTCTGGTTGGCTCACCATTGAAAGAAGAGGAGACTCACCAAGGCTATTGCTGAAATGAGTGTCCCAACTCTGAGAAGAGCCTGGATAAGCTCGGTTCATTTTTAAATCCGAGTAAGCTGAGGGGAACCTGAGTGATATACAGTAAGTGAAATGACAAATGGCAGAGATAGGAATTATAATGAGAAACATCCCTCCTCAGCTAAGGGTCTGTGACCACAAGGCATTGGTTTAAGATAAGGGGTGGAAGATTTGCATGCGATTTTAGGATTTTTTCCCCCCCCCCAAGAAGGGTGGTTGAAATCTGGAATGCATTTCCAGAGAGAGTGCAAGAGCCCTATGTGCTTACAACACATAGGAAGTATTCATATGGACAATTAAAACACCACTATACACAAAACTGCAGACAAAGTGCTGGAGAAAGTATGGATGGGAACTTTATGGCTAACATGAACTTGTAGGCCAAAGGGCGTATTTTTCCATGCTGTGTAAGTCAAATTTGTATCGAGAGTATGGTGTGATGAAGCAATTCATTCTTGATGACTTCACTCAGAGATAGCAAAGTTTATTTGCCATCTCTACATTAAGTAGCAACATCACCTTCAGATCCTTGAGAAATGGTGCGATAATAACATCCTGAGTCTCAATGTGGACAAGACAAAGGAAATGATTGTGGACTTCAGGAGGACCAGGGTTGACCACCCTCTACTACACATTTAATAATTCATAGTGGAGAGAGTAGAGAGTACCAAGTTCCTTGGAGTCCACTTAAGAAGTGAACCTGTTCTGGACACAACACCTCCTCACTTGTCAGGAAGGCACAGCAGCAACTGCATAACCTGAGAAGACTGAAAGAAGCAAGGCTACCAGCCACCATCCTGTCAACTTCCTACATGAGCTCAATTGAGAGCATCCTGGCCGGCTGCATCACAGTATGGTACAGTTGCTGTAGAGCAGGGGTGTCAAACTCAAATTCACGGAGGGCCAAAATTAAAAACTTGGACTAAATCGAGGGCCGAACTAAATATTTATTGAAAATTTTCAACAACATCTGCATGTTTTCTCTTCTTTCAACATATGTAATGTTAAACTTTTTCTTATTAAAATAAATGTTTAATAATAGTTTTGGATAAACTCTTTCCAGAAGCATTAACAAATGAGAAATAAAATATTCAATAAATAATATTTCTCTATAGAGGATTTGTCAAATGTTGCTAGTGTGCTGTTGAATAGTAAAACCTGAGGGCTATTGAGAATGTGGGAGAATAACATGATTCCTGAAACAATCAAATGGGTGACTGATTGTGGGCATGAACTCTAGCAGGGTTATTTGCCATGCCCTTTTTCCATTGGTACAGATATCCTTTGATTTACACACTTTTCAAGTTTTATGCCTAATGAGCTTGTATCCAGGTGTAGGACCATTTTTAACCAGGAATATATTTATCACTGTGACATGAAACTATTGGAAGATCGTTTTATCCTGAGATTAAA
Source organism: Narcine bancroftii (assembly GCF_036971445.1). Taxonomy (NCBI): domain Eukaryota; kingdom Metazoa; phylum Chordata; class Chondrichthyes; order Torpediniformes; family Narcinidae; genus Narcine; species Narcine bancroftii. Next base: position 153,052,599 of record NC_091471.1, read on the forward strand.
GTTCATAATACTTACTCAGGCCTGTGTGCGGGAGGGCGGGGTTTGCGGGCGATCGGGTTGGACAACAACAGTGCGGGGGCATCGGCTCTCGCTGCAGGGCGGCATCTCGGCGGATTAGCGGCCCCGTCACCGTGAGTCGCGGGTCGGCCTGCGGCAGGGAGGGGGAGTGGGCAACGGAGTTTCTGCTGGACCCCCCTTGACCTGCTGAGTTTCTCCCAGACCTCCCTTGACCTGCTGAGTTTCTCCCGGACCTCCCTTGACCTGCTGAGTTTCTCCCGGACCTCCCTTGACCTGCTGAGTTTCTCCCGGATCCCCCTTTGACCTGCTGAGTTTCTCCCGGACCCCCCTTGACCTGCTGAGTTTCTCCTGGATCCCCCTTTGACCTGCTGAGTTTCTCCCGGACCCCCCTTGACCTTCTGAGTTTCTCCCGGACCTCCCTTGACCTGCTGAGTTTCTCCCGGACCCCCTCCCCTTGACCTTCTGAGTTTCTCCCAGACCCCTCCCCCTTGACCTGCTGAGTTTCTCTCGGACCCCCCTTTGACCTGCTGAGTTTCTCCCGGATCCCCCTTTGACCTGCTGAGTTTCTCCCGGATCTCCCTTGACCTGCTGAGTTTCTCCCGGACCCCCCTTGACCTGCTGAGTTTCTCCCGGACCCCCCTTGACCTGCTGAGTTTCTCCCGGGACCCCCTTGACCTGCTGAGTTTCTCCCGGACCCCCCTTGACCTGCTGAGTTTCTCCCGGGACCCCCTTTTCTTTCCGTGCCAGTGTCCCAAGACCTTTCCAGGGCAGTCTCCGCGCTCAGGACCGCGCTGGGATCCCGGTCAACGGTGGAGGAGCAGGTGAGTGCTGCTAATCCCAATCCAGCCCACGCCACTCCCGAGATTGGCGGGGGGTTCCACCCTACCTGCCCGACCAGCCTCGCTCTCCACGTGTACTCCAGGCACCCGCCGCTGGTCCGGTGGGAAGGCGCAGGGCGGCCGGCAGCCGGCGCCCCCATCGCCCGGCGGGGAGCCCCAATCTTCCCTCCGGCGTCCCGACTCCATCTGCAGCTCCAAGAAACGCTGTGCCACTGGGGTTCCAGGCGCTGGGAAGCGGCCTTGGCTTCCCCGACACCGGCCAGGCCACGCTGCGGTGGGGGGGTGGGCGGGGGGACACGACAGCGTGTTTATAAAACCACCCACCACTACTTTTAAAGGACCAGGATTTTTCTCTCTCTCTCACCCTGGGACACAGCGGTTACTGTGCATGCGCTAAAGTGGCGCGGCGGCCAGCGGGCCACCTCTAATACATTTTTGATATGATCTTGCGGGCCAAATATAATTATATCGCGGGCCAAATTGCGGGCCAGAGTTTGACATGTGTGCTGTAGAGCATCAGATTGGATGTCAATTGAATGGACCATGAAAGCATCAGAGGGGTTCACTGGGGTCTCCCTCTTTTCCCACCACCACCCCCCAACTCCATCAATGGGATTTACTGAGATTTTTCTAAAGAGGGCTCACAACACTGATGACTAATGGAATAAAGCCTGGACTGTAAACAAGAAATTCATTAAAGAACTGATAGCTAGACTTTCTAGATTTTAGTAAAATCCCCATGCTGGAGAAACTCAGCAGGTCAAAGAGTGTCCTTTACACAATAAAGATACATCACCAATGTTTTGGGCTTGAGTCCTTCATCAAGGAATGAACAAAATATGGGCAGGTGCCCAAACAAAATGATAGGGGGAGGGGGTAAAGGGCAGAGGAAAATCACAGTCCCACAGGCAGGAGGTAATAAGGGAGGGAGGGTGCACCAGCAAACAAGGAGAGGGGGGATGGCTCTGTAAATGGAGAGAGAAGGGGGTGGAGAACTGAAGGAAAGAAAACCGAGTGATGGGGAAGAAAGAGAGAGAGAGAGAGAGAGAAAACCAGGAGTAGGCTAGCAAAAACTAGAGAAATTCATGTTAATGCCATCAGGTTAGAGAGCACGCAGATGGAAAATTAGGTGTTACTCCAATTTACAAGTGGTTTGGGTTGGACAGAACAGGACACCATGGTCAGACATGTCATAGTGGGAGTGGGGCACAGAATTGAAATGGTTGGCCATTGGGAGTTCAAGATTGATCTTTCTCAAATCTTTCTAGATTTTAAGTCAGTGAGGACCCATCCAACCCTGCACACAGCATCTTCCAGCTACTCCCATCAGGAAAGAGATACTGGAGTATCAGAGCCAGCACCATCAGGCTGAGAAACAACTTCTCCCCCCAGGCCATGAGACTGCTTATTGATCAATGAACTGCTCAGACAAACCCTCTGTGATGCAACTATTGATTGAACAGTAATATTTATTTATTTAAATTATTTGTATATAAGTACTGTGCATATGTCTTGTTTGGCAGTGTGTTGCACAGAGGACCAAAGAGCACAGTTTTGTTGGGTTGTACTTGTACATTCGGTTGATAAATAAACTTCAACTTGAGATCCTGCTTCATTGAAACCAACCCAATTCATCGAGCTGGATAAAATCTGGAAAGCCTTGCTGTCAGCTTTACATGAGTTTCTTGTTTTTTTTCAGTCCATTAGTCGTCAGTGTTAAAATTGATGAGGAGTGGGTAGAGTGGCAAGTGATCTGCTTGAAGGCCACTGCTGATAGGATCCACAGAAGTCAACCCAGTGGCAAGGTGTAGCAATGTGTGAGAGTTATTCATTCTCAATGATCCATTTCATTCCCTTGGCTAATGTGTCCTTTGCTTAGTATATTCCTAGAAGGCCATGCAGGAATTGTAGATGTCAGCTTTTGCTGAGGGATGGGTGGCAACCTCCTTCCCAACCAGAAAAACAAAGAATGGCCTTGCTACAAATGTAGGAAAGTGCAACCTGTTCAAACTGGCCACTGTCAACAATTCAGTCACAAAACAACTGGCAGTTTATATCAAGCAACTTTTTGTGCCAAAAAATGGATGGCAAATGTCACAATTAAGCACTTGGACAATATCATCAGCCATGGAACGAGCTGAACAGAGCACCGAGGGCAAAAGAAGTGACTTAACATTAATTGTTCGCTGTGGGTGGTGGATAGACTGCATTGGATTTAGCCATCCATTTTGCTTGACATTTTGTGTATTACTATATGACCTGAAAGTAATCTTGAAGCTTGTACTCTGGACCTTGCGCTGTATTGGTTTCTCCTTTGGGTTGGCTAGCACAGTTCAGGCAAACAAGCACGCTTGTATATCTGTTTTATCATTTAGATATTTGCCTTATTGTTTGTTTCCTTGCCTTCCCTTTTTAGTTCTTGGTAGTTGTAGCAGTTTAATCGCATTTTATAAAGTGGGATATTTCTTGGTAGATTTTGACAATTCTATTGAAGAAAAAGTCACACGAATATTGCCGGGACTGACAGGGTTGAATTAGGAGGAGAGGCTGGATGGGTTGGGACTTTTCTCCCTGGAGGCAAAGGGGGGATCTTAGAGGTTTTAAAAAATCATGAGGGGGTATTCATAAGGTAAATGGCCATAGCCTTGTATCCCTGACTAGGAAAATCAAAAAACTACAGGGTATAAATTTAAGATGAGATGGGAAAGATTCAAAGGAGACAGTCTTCACACCGAGAGTGATAGGTGTTTGAAATGAGTTGCTGGTGGAAGGGGAGGGATGATTGTTAGGAACAAAAGACTTTTAGACAGCTAAACAAAAATGCCTGCAGATGCTGGGGTTGAGTGTGATTTACAAATACACTGGAGAAACCCAGCAAGTCGCACAGCACCTATAGGAAACAAAGGGTACACATGTTTTGGGTCTCAGCCCTTCGTCAAGGCAAATGGGTTCAGGCCCAAAACATTGTGTACCCTTTGCTTCTTATTAGATGCAGTGTGACCTGCTGAGTTTCGCCAGCACATTTGTGTATTGCACATTTTGAAAGCTGCATGGATAGGAAAGCAATAAAGGAGTATGGGCTAAATGCAGGCAAAATGGACAGGATGGGCCAAAGTGCCTATTTCCAAGCTGTAGAACTCAGTTTGTGAGTTATTTGTACACACCTGGCACTTTCTGAAACTTACTTTTGTACAGAGCTTTCGAGAAGCATTCAAACATCTGGAAATGACTTTGTTGTCAACTTCATAGTTCAGGAGTTGTACCATCTTCAGACAGGAACAGCCTTCCTGTAGAAATAAAGCTGAGCACACTATGAAACCTTCCCACTATTGCATTCTTCCAAGCTCTCCTCAGTGAGATCTGTCACTTTAAGCAGCCTGAAGTCCTCGCATGTATTACACAAGTAGGACAGCCACATATTGTCTGCTCTCAGAAACTGACTTGGCAGGACACAAGGACGCAATTTTTCCCTCCTGTTCACTGTATCAGGGATGAGGCACTTTGAGTGTGAGTGCTTTTCAAATCAGAAAAAAAATATATTTGTACTGGCAAGAAAGTTATGTCACTCAGTCAACAGATATATAGTGTACTGACAGGCTTGGTAAAAATTGGATTAAGCAGGTCTGTGGCAGTAAGGGTTTGGATGGAATTTGTAACAATAGTCGACCTGCTTTGTATTCATCTTGTTTTCATCTAATCCTGTTGTTCATGCCAACTTTCCCACATGATTCACATGTCCTTTAATTTCCACATTGTCCAAAAATTAGTTGATCCTGCTTTCGAATATACTCACTTTCTGAGGATCCACAGGCTTCTGGAGTAGATGCCCACTTCTGAATATACCATCCTCTTTCCTGAGACCATGGTATGCTCTTTTTCTCCTGTTTGTCCCTATTGAAATCTTGTATGTTTTAATCAGATCATCTCTCATTCTTGTAAACAACAAAAGATAGGGACCTAACCCACTCAACTATTTCTCTTAGGACAAACCTCATAATGGAATTTTTTTTTAATTGTAGGGAAACAGCATGGTAACAGGCCATTCTGGTCCATGAGTCTTGCGCTGCCCAAATACACCCATGTGACTAATTGACCTGCTAACTACGTATGTCTTTGGAACGTGGGAGGAAACCAGACCACCCAGAGGAAACCCATGGAGTCGTGTGCAGAATGTACAAACTCCTTACAGACAGTGTCAGATTCAAACTTGGGCTGCTGGAGTTGTAATAGCTTTGCATTAACCAGTATTACCATAGAATTATGTAGCAATGATCGACACTGCGTTGACTCCAAAGATCAATGTATCCTTCCACAAATAATCTAATGCTTTCAGTCTAAATGAGGTCTCATCACTGCCCTGTACCATAGCAGCAAGAGTTCATTATTCTATTTGGCTTACCATTAAGGTCAGTATTATAGCTGCCTTCCCAATACCATGGATATAGCAGAATGTTGATTTGGGTGTTTTGTGCACTGCCAGATCCATTTGTGCATCAAAATTTACAAATTTCACATCTTTTAAGATATTTTCTACTGAAGTGCACAACCTCTTTTTTTTTCCCATGTATTAATCCATCTGCCATTTTCTAGCCCTCTGTCTTACCTTTTTACATTCCTTTCACCAGCTCGATTAGGTTGCCTGCATGTGGAAAACATGCCCAAAGAGATTGGCCTTCATAAAAATAGATTACCTTTGAAGATGGCAAAATATTTTACTATCCAACCTGGACAAGTAATGGCAGTAAAACAGGCACAAAGGGTTGCTTATTCAGGCCATCTGACCAAGGAAATTGAAGATTAATATGCTTGCGCTGTATAAAGCACTACACTGATGGTGTACCTTCTTCCTTGGGTTCCTTTCTATTAGACCCATATATATGTTTGCAGCCTCTCAACCCATCTGCATCTACCAGATTAGTCATTGAATCACACTCAAACTTGTGGTTGTTTCACTCCTCTGGACACCACTGCCATGGTCTCCTATGAAGCAAAGTTGGCTATATATATAGAAACTGGATCACTGTCATCTCTAGCCACAGTTTACTTTGAGTTCTTACTGCTTGTATATGGTCCACTCTTTTCCAATGTATCTGATGATCAGATACTTTTACAAAGCTGATAGATGCTTGAATAATTAAAGAAATAGAAATGTTTAATTAAAAAAATAGTGCATTCACTTAAAACTACGTCTATAAATTTGTTGAAACATTAGCATTAAAACAAACCACTTTCCTTGATCTACATTTTTAGTGAAGATTTAATGGCCCATTCTTGTGTCTCTGACAGATGTGTAAGCTACAGTTGGGAGAAAGCTGAAAAGCTAAACATAGGATATCTGGCAGATTATGAAATATTATGAAAAACCCCTGGATTCAATGATGAGCCCAGAGGTGCCTGCCTCTGACCTACAGTGCTTTTCGTACTTCCATGCTGCAGTGTGCAGGCGCAGAAGTCTGGAACATGTTGACCTATGAACTCCAAGTAACCAATGCTTCTTGACAAAACCCCTGGTTGAGCTGTCAGTATGATTTGGCTTGATAACCCTGCAATGACTCATCAGAGCAGATCCCAGGAAAGTAGATCAGCCTCCTCTTATTGTCTAAATATTCCCATCTTTCCAAAAAGTTTAATTATCAATTTGCAAATTAGCAGCCACACACTCATTCCTGTGCATTGTTTTCATTCCTTTCCAGTCTTATTTTTAAGTCTATGGGTTGTGCTTTTAAATATCATGTTTGTCTTTAGGTTTTTCAGTCCATTTCACATTGTTTAACTTCAGAATACATCAAGACTTTGATAGGAGACAACAACAACAAGAAACACAATTCGGTCATAAAACTGCCACAGGACCCAAAAACCTTCTGTTAATTCCACAGATGTATTATATTTGGGAAAAATAACTGCCCAATATTGGTTTCTTTCTGTGTAATTAGGTATTATGTATCCGCAAATGTTGACAGAATGTTGCCAGAAGCTTTTCATTTTGAAATGCTCAGGTTCATCTGGGATTAATACTAAATATTAAATTTGGTCATTTTAAAGTTGAAAGAGAACAGATGGAAGACTACAAGTATTCAGCTCCTTGTAATTTAGGTCCATTTTGAAAGCTCTCTCTGGTAAATACCTGCAGGAAGTTTGCAGGGTAAACTGCTGGTGTAAAAAAAAGTGTTTTCCTTCCAAAGGTGTAGGATGTTAATTTATTTCAGAAAAGGTGCAGAAAGAGTAAAAAGAGACTTACGCTTAAAAAAAAGGTTTGTCAATTATTCACAAATATTAGAGATTTTGTCTCTGTGGTAGCAGAATATTTAAATAAGGGTGACAATACAAATGTTTTGTGGGCTTTATTCAGATATGTGATTGAACCATAGGACACTACAGCACGGATACAAACCCTTTGACTTTTCTAGTCTGTGATGAACTGTTATTCTGCACTTGGACCACATCCCTCAATACCCCTTCCATCCATGTACCTGTCCAACTTTTTGTTAAATGTCAAAATTTGGCTGGCAGTTTGTTCCACACTCCTACCATTCTCTGTGTGAAGAGGCTCTCCCCTAATGTTCCCTTAAATTTTTTTCACCTTCCACACCTAACCCATGTCCTATAGTTTCTATCTCACCTAACCTTAGTGGAAAAAGATGACTTGCATTTTCTCTATCTATATGTATACCTCTATCGAATCTCCCCTCATTCTTCTGTGCTCCAGGGAATAAAGTTCTAACCTGTCCAACCTTTCTCTGTTAACTTCAAGTCCTTGCAACATCCTTGTAAATCTTCCCTGAACTTTTGCAATCTGGTTGATATCTTTCCTATAGATGGGTGACCAAAACTGCACACAATACTCTAAATTTGGTTCATCAATGTCTTGTGCAACTTTACCATCACATTCTAACTCCAATACTCAATGATTTGATTTATGAAGGTAGGGGTTTTACTGAAAAGAAGTTAACATGTACATAAATCTGGTTGCTCAAAACAATAATTTCCTTGAATATATTATCAGTGCCTGGTATTGAATGGTGACTGGTAAAAAGTGCTGATAGCCATTTGAAATTTATGGGACCCAAATACAGCACCCCTTATTAGAATCAAAATTTATTATCATGAACATGTCACAAAATTTCATGCTTTGCAGCAGCATCTCGGTGAAAATATTGCTATAAATTATATTTTACAAATAAATAAATTAGTGCAAGAGAAGGGAAAGTGATGTGGTGTCTGTGGTTCACTGTCCATACAGAAATCTGATGGCAGAGAGGAAGTTGTTGTTTTTGTAACATTGGGTGTTCATCTTCAGGCTCCTGTACTTCTTTCCTGATGGTAGCAGTGTGAAGAGGGCGTGGCCTGGATGGTGAGGGCCTTGAGGATAGAAGCTAATTTCTTAAGACACTGCCTCTTGATGGAGTGAAAACCGATGCCCATGATGGTGCTGGCAAGTTCACAACTCTCGGTAGTCTTTTCCTATACTTGGCACTTCCATAACAGAGAGCGATGCAACCAGTCAAAATGTCCTCTACAGTACACCTGTAGATAGTCACAAGAGTCTTTGGTGATGTACAAAATCTCCTCAAGCTCCTCACGAAATATAGTCACTAGCAAGCCGCCTTCATAAGTGCATCAACATGGAGGTCCAGGACAGTTCTTCACAGATGTTGACACCCAGAAATTTGAAGTTCTTAAACCCTTTCCTCTGCTGATTCCTCAATGAGGACTGGGTCGTGTTCTCCTCGTTTTCCCCCTCCTGAAGTCCATAATCAGTTCCTTAGTTTTCCTAACATTCAGTGCAAGATGGTTGTTGTGACACTACTCAACAAGCTGGTCTATCTCCCTCCTGAATGCTTCCTCATTGCCATTTGTGATTCTGTCAATGACTGTGGTGGCAGCAAATTTGTTGATGGCATTTTAATTGTCCCTAGTCACACAATCATGGGTATAGAGCAGTGGACTAAGCATGCATTCTTAAAGTGTCATTGTCAGTGAGGAGGAGATGTTGTTTCCAAATTGTACTGAGTGTGGTCTTCCAATGAGGAAGTCAAGGATCCAGTGGAAGAGGGAGGTGCAGAGGCCCAGGTTTTGAAGCTTGTTGATCAGTACTCATTTTAATACAGTTTATCCTTCCTATTAGTGGTAAATCTTTCCAATGCTCTAAATCGTCCTGTAATTTTTTCATTAGTGGATAATAATTGAGTTTATATAATTGGCCGAGATTTTTGTTTATTTGTACACCTAGGTATCTTATTGCCTGCATTTGCCATCTAAATGGAGATTCCTTCTTAAATTTTGAGAAATCCGCATTATTCATAGGCATTGCTTCACTTTTATTTACGTTTATCTTGTAACCCGACACTTCTCCATATTCCTTCAATTTCTTATATAATTCTTTTATTGATAGTTCTGGTTCTGTTAAGTACACTATAACATCATCCGCAAATAGACTGATTTTATATTCCTTGTCTTTTATTTTTATTCCTTTTATATTATTATCTATTCTTATCAATTCTGCTAGTGATTCTATAGCTAACGCAAACAATAAAGGTGATAGTGGGCATCCCTGCCGCGTTGACCTGCTTAAGTTAAATTGCTTTGATACATGTCCATTTACTGTCACTTTCGCTAACGGTCCCTTATATAATGCTTTAATCCAATTAATATACTTCTCCGGTAAACTGAATTTTTGCAATACTTTGAACAAATAATTCCATTCTACTCTGTCAAAGGCCTTCTCTGCGTCTAAAGCAACTGCTACTGCAGGTGCTTTATTTCCTTCTACTGCATGAATTAAGTTAATAAATTTACAAATATTGTCTGTTGTGCGTCTTTTTTTGATAAATCCAGTTTGGTCTAAATTTACCATTTTCGGTACCTGCTCTGCTAATCTGTTTGCTAATAGTTTAGCTATTATCTTATAATCTGTGTTTAGTAAAGATATTGGTCTATATGACGCTGGTGAGAGTGGATCTTTCCCTTGTTTTAGTATTACTGTAATTATTGCTGTTTTACATGAATCTGGTAAGCTTTGTGTTTCATCAATCTGGTTGATTACATCCAGGAGGGGCGGAATTAATAAGTCTTTAAATGTTTTGTAGAATTCTATTGGAAATCCATCCTCTCCTGGTGTCTTATTATTTGGTAATTTTTTTATTATCTCTTGTATTTCTACTGTTCCAAATGGTTCTGTTAATTTATTTTGTTCCTCTATTTGTAGTTTTGGTAGTTCAATTTTAGTCAAAAATTCATCTATTTTCCCTTCTTTCCCTTCGTTTTCAGTTCGGTATAATTGTTCATAGAATTCTCTAAAGTTTTCCTTAATTTCTTTTGGATTATATGTAATTTGTTTGTCTTTTTTCTTTGATGCCAATACCATTTTCTTAGCTTGTTCTGTCTTAAGCTGCCATGCTAGGATTTTGTGCGTTTTTTCACCCAGTTCATAATATTTCTGTTTTGTCTTCATTATATTCTTCTCTACCTTATATGTTTGTAATGTTTCATATTTTATTTTTTTATCCGCCAATTCTCTTCTTTTAGTTGTATCTTCCTTCATTGCTAATTTTTTTTCTATATTTACTATTTCCCTTTCCAACTGCTCTGTTTCCTGATTATAGTCCTTCTTCATCTTGGTTACATAACTTATTATTTGCCCTCTAATGAATGCTTTCATTGCATCCCATAGTATAAACTTATCTTCCACTGATTCCGTATTTATTTCAAAATACATTTTTAATTGTTTTTCAATAAATTCTCTAAAATCCTGCCTTTTAAGTAGCATGGGGTTTAATCTCCATCTATACATTCTTGGAGGGATATCCTCTAGCTTTACTGTCAATATTAAGGGTGAATGGTCCGATAGTATTCTAGCTTTATATTCTGTTTTTCTTACTCTATCTTGCATACTAGCTGATAACAAAAATAGGTCTATTCTTGAGTATGTTTTATGTCTAGCCGAGTAATATGAATATTCCTTTTCTTTTGGGTTTTGTTTCCTCCATATATCCAAAAGTTGCATTTCTTGCATTGATTTAATTATAAATTTGGTTACTTTGTTCTTTCTGTTAATTTTTTTCCCAGTTGTATCCATATTTGAATCCAAATTCAGGTTGAAATCCCCTCCTATTAGTATGTTCCCTTGCATATTAGCTACCTTCAAAAAGATATCTTGCATAAACTTTTGATCTTCTTCGTTAGGTGAATATACATTTCAATACTCCGAATATATCTGACATTTTATCATTACATATCTCCCTGCTGGATCTATTATTTCCTCTTCTATTTTAAATGGCACATTTTTACTAATTAATATAGCCATTCCTCTTGCTTTTGAATTATACGATGCTGCTGTTACATGTCCTACCCAATCTCTCTTTAATTTCTTGTGCTCCAATTCAGTTAAGTGTGTTTCTTGGACAAATGCTATATCAATTTTTTATTTTTTCAGTAAATTTAGCAGTTTCTTCCTTTTAATTTGGTTATGTATTCCATTAATATTTAAAGTCATATAGTTCAACGTAGCCATTTTATACTTTGTTTATCTTCCCTTTCCGTTTTTCCATCATTACCTTTCCTCCTTTTCCATTTCTCTTTTCTTATTTTAAACCCTTTATAAGACAACATTCCTAAAACATTAAACATTTTCCTTATTCTTCTATTTATAACTTCTTTAGCCCCAATCTCCCCTTCCCCTCCTGAGTTGTCCTTTATCCCTTGTCGGACAACCACATCTCCCCTCTCCATTTGGGTTTGCGAATTCACTCGCAAGCGTCAACTGATTTTGCAGTGACCGCTATTCCCCCCCACCCAGCCTCCCCCAGAAAAGATTTCACTTTTCATATGTAACAAAGGTCACTCTTTTAATTCCCTCCTTATTCTCTCTATTCCATTACCTTCCCTTATTAATTCTTGTCTATACTATCTATATTTTCCTCTAAGTACAGATACATTCACGTATGCACATTATACCTATGCACTCTTATACCTCTTTACCCACATACATATCAGTCGTGATCATTTTTACTCTCATTACACGTCTTCATCCCTCCGTCTATTTTGTAATTGTTCTGCAAATTTTCGTGCTTCTTCTGGATCCGAGAATAGTCTGTTTTGTTGTCCTGGAATAAATATTTTCAATACCGCTGGATGCTTTAGTATAAATTTATACCCTTCCATAAAATCGCCTTTGCTGTATTGAACTCCTTTCTCTTCTTTAGGAGTTCAAAACTTATATCTGGATAAATGAAGATTTTTTGCCCTTTATACTCCAGTGGCTTGTTGCCCTCTCTTACTTTTTCCATCATCTTCTCCAGTACCTTTTCTCTTGTAGTATATCTTAGGAATTTTACTAAAATAGATCTTGGTTTTTATTGTGGTTGTGGTTTAAAGGCCAATGCTCTATGTGCCCTTTCTATTTCCATTTCTTGCTGTAGTTCTGGACATCCTAGGATCCTAGGGATCCAATCTTTTATAAACTCCCTCATATTCTTGCCTTCTTCATCTTCCTTAAGGCCCACTATCTTTATGTTATTTCTTCTGTTATGGTTTTCCATTGTATCTATTTTTTGAGCTAGTAGTTCTTGTGTCTCTTTAGTTTTTTTATTAGATTTCTCCAATTTCTTTTTTAAGTCTTCTACCTCCATTTCTGCTGCTACTGCCCGCTCTTCCATCTTGTCCATTTTCTTTCCCATTTCTGTTAAGGTCATATCTATTTTATTCATTTTCTCTTCTGTGTTGTTTATTCTTCTTCTTAAATCATTAAATTCCTGTGTTTGCCATTCTTTAAATGACTCCATGTATCCTTTAATAAGAGAAAGTAAATCCTTTATCTTGCCTTTCCCTTCTTCTATTTCACTGTACTCTTCCTCTTCCTCTTCTTCTTCCTCTGGGTTGGCCATCTGTTGTTTCTTTGTTGCCCTTTTCTTCTCTTCTTTCTTGTTTCCATTGTCTTCTGTGTTCTCTTCTTGCTGCAGGTGTTCTGCAGCTGTCGTTGCCGGCTGTGGAGATCGACTCCCCAGCTGGTCCCCCCTCCTGTCGGTGTGTTTTTTTTCATGCGCGGTTGCACACTTTTTGTAGTCCAATTTCTACCGACCTGAGGGAGCGGGTTTCTCTCTCCACCGCGGGCCTCTTCGAACAGGTAAGGCCTTCTCCTTCTTCCTCCGTTGTCTTCTCTTCCTCTCTTCTTACCGTTGATTTCGATTTTTCTTTTTTTGTCGCCATCTTCTTTCCACCTTTATACTCACTTTTCTTTAACTTTTACTTCTGTGCCTTTGTGCTTTCCTTTGTTTTTTCCGACTTTTCTGGAGAGGGCTGGAGTTCACCGTCCGGCCACTACTCCATCACGTTACTCCTCTGCTTGTTGATCAGTACTGATGGGTTTTGAAAGCTGAGCAATGAAATCAATGAAAAGTAGCTTGATGTACAGACTGCTATTGTCTAGGTAATCCAGGGCTGAGTGGAGAGCCAGTGAGGGCATCTGCTCTGGAGTGATTGCAGTGGTAGGCAAATTGCAGTGAATCCAGATCTTTACTTGGGTACGTTAATTCTGGACATGAGTAACATCACAGTCGATGTGAGTGCTTCTGAGTAGTCATTGAAGCAGCTCACCCTGTTCTTCTTCGGCACCGGGATGATTGATGCACGTGGGAACACTTAACTGGAACAATTAGAGATTGAACTGTCTATGAACACTCCAGCTTGTTGGTTGGCACAGATTTTCTGTACCCAGCCGGGTACTGATGACTTGCGAGGGTTTACCCATTTGAAAGATGTTCTAATGTTGGCCTCAGAGACCGACCGATATCATAAGGTCATCAACTTCTGCAGGGATTTTCTTAGATGCAGTTGAATTCTCTTTTTCAATGCAAGCATTTAAAAAAAATGTTCAGCTCATCGGATAGTGAAGCATCACAGCATTTATGATATTTTGTTTTGTCTTCTAGGATGTGATAGGCTGCAATCCCTGCCAAGTTTCTGACTCTGTCTCTAGCTTCACTTGAAATTTCATCTTTCTTCCTGAGGTCATACATAGACTTCTTTTAGAGATCTGGATCACCAGTCTTAAATACCATCAACCTTGCCCCAGCAAATTGCAAAACGCTTGATTCATCCTTGGCTTCTGGATGGGGCACACACTCATCCACACCAATCCTAATGGAGACAGGACAACCATGGCATATTCATTCAAGTTTGAAAATGATTCCTTGAATATGTTCCAGTCCACCAATTCAAAGCAGTTTTGCAGGTACTCCACCTCCATCGACCATACTTTCACTGTCTTAGTCATTGATGTGGTAGTCCTCAGTCTCTGCTTCTACACTGGGAGTAGAAGTACAGGGAGTGATCAGGCTTGCCGAAGTGCAGTCCTGGGATGGTTCAGTAGTCGTTCTTGGTAGTGTAGCTGTGGTCAAGTGTGATGGCTCCTCTGGCTGTGCAGGTAATGTGTTGGTGATAGTTTGTTGGAGAATTCTTCAGGTTGGCCAGGTTGAAGTCCCCTACAATAATCAGAAAGGCATCGTGTGCTGTATTATGGCTGCTGTTCATCGTGCTTAGCACTTCCAGCCTGATAATAACCTGAGATGCAATGTACACAATTAGAATGGATGAATCTTGATTGGCAGATGCTCCATGTCAGCGGAACAGGAAGCTTTTCACCTCCAGTTGGATAACTGATTCTCAACCAAAGCAATATTGGATGATAGGGGAGATAAAAGACCATATTCGGCTCAGAAGTGGTTTAAAAAAAGAATCACCTGTTTGATTCACAGAGCTACTGATAAATAAACAGTTAAACTGACGCCAGATATAGACGACACTTTCCATGTTCGAGTATTTACCAAAATATCTCAATTTCAAAGAAACATGGGGACAATGTTCTGAATTACTATCTTATTAATTCAATAAACCAAACTTTGTACATGTAGCTTTAATTCGTTGATAAAACAGATAAACATTTTGCATAACTTCGCATTGAGATTTTCAGAACGATGAATAGGACTTAGCTTGTAAACAAAACTTGCTTTTGTAACATTCAGATTCTTCTTCAATTTTAATATCTCATTATCAAACGTCTTTTTCTGACAAAAACGAATTGTCTCCAATTCTGCATTCACCAATTCATCAGCTGTTGGGTAACAGCTTTCTCAAGACTTTAGATTCTCTTTTTTGATTCAATGTAAAAACATAGTTTTTAATCTAAGAATCCATGCTACTGCCTTTTACAAATAAAGAAAAATAGGAAATTAATTGAATGATCGGATCATTCTCATTAAATATTTGAATAGTATTCACATTAGTGTTTTAGATTTTTGGATCCTCCATTGAAAATTCTTTTAACTCTTCTGGATATTGAGCCCAATCATCTTGAGATTGTGAAAGGAATTGAGGACCGGACACCCAAGTGTTGGATCCTTTTAGAAACTATTGAAATTTTGATCCTCGCAAAGCCACATCAGCTGGATTGTCCACTGTTTAAACATAGTTCCATTGATTAGCATGCAAAACCTTTTTTATCTCATTAATTCTGTTAGTTACAAAGGAACAAAACATTATGGTTTTGTTATTAATGTATTTAAGCACTGATGTACTATGTCCAAAACATAGAATCTGCTAACTCCATCTGTAATTCTCTTCTTAACACAGTGTCATTTTTGCTCGCCATAGCAGCGACAGTCGATTCCTTTCGAGGTATGGTGATTGGTTTTAATTTCATCCCATCCAAATTTTCTACTGCACTGTTCTTGCAGAATTTTCTTGGCCATTAATACTACTGGTGCCAATGTTCCCAAAGGATCATATATTGATCTTATGATCAAAAGAATACCTCTCCTTATTAAAGGCCGTTCTTTCAAAATAATTTTGAATTTGAAAACATCAGATTGAACACACCATTGCACCCCTAGAATTCTTTCGACAGGTAAAAAGTCACAATCCAAGTCAAGATGTTTTATCTGCCTCAGGAAGAATAGCCAACACATCTCGACTGTTGCGAATCCATTTTGTAATCAAGATCTCCTTTAACTCTTGATAAAGATCTATTGCTTCATTTTCTGAAACCACAGAAGTAAGATAATCATCAACATAGAAATTATTTCTGATGATGCTTATAGCTTGAGAATTAAATTGCCTTTCATTATCTTCAGCACATTTCCTGAGAGCAAAATTTGCACAAATCGGTGACAAATTTGCTCCAAATAAATGAACTGTCATTCTGTATTTAATCATAACATTACTGTAATCACTATTAGGCCACCACAACAATAGTAGAAAATTACTATCTTCTGATGGGATTTAACTTGATGAGATATTGCTTCAATATCTGCAGCAATTAAATTAGTCTCTTTACAAAATCTTATCAAAACACCTATTAAAGTACTAGTTAAGTCTGAATCTTGTAAAAGTTGAGAATTCAATGAAACTCCTTGAAATGATGCTCCACAATCAAATACAACACAAAGTTTCTCCTTTTGTGGATGTATAACTCCATGATGATGTAAATACCATTTTCTACCATCTTTATGTTCCAAGATATCTTCAGATACCTTTTCTACATAACCCTTGGTTATCATCCAACATGACATTGGTATATTCCAAATGAAACTAAGAATTTCTCTTGAATTTTCTTTTCAAATTCAGCATACACTGTTCTGCAATTATTTTATTATCTGGCATACAAATTTCTCTTCGAAGGTAATACCATACAGTAATGACCATTAACATATTTCAGAATTTGAAACCAAATCCAGAAAGTGCTTATCCTCCTTCGACTTTTCTTGAATATCTGTGAGATATTCAGGGAAATCAATTTTAAATTGTTGTTTCCACAAATTATTAAATTTGACTCCTGAAATTCTGTTGACATTTACATTCGACAACTCCTGATCATTATTCATGTTTCATCCTAATGGTCCATTAATTGTCCATCCAAGCAATGTTCTCACAGCATAAGGTCTGTCGTTTTGACTCCTTATTACTTCTAAATTATCAAAAGCTTTTGTAATCCAATTAACATCTCAATTTTTGGCATCAATTTTGGGTAAGCACATGATCCCAGTGTTTGATATCATCCTGATAAAGAATATTCTCCTTATTCAGGGCATAGTCTTTTGACTATATACACTTGGAAGATCGCAAAATTCTTTGCTATTCAAATCAACAATCTGTAAACCTGAAACTATATTAGTTTCAATGTTCTTTTTATCATTTATTGTCATCAACAAAATCTGTGTTCTTTTACAATGAAGATTAAGTTTATTCATTAATTCAATAGTACAAAATGATGCAGTACTTCCTGGGTCAAGAAATGCGTAGGTCTTCAGTATGAAGCTTCCTTTTTTAGCTTTAACCTGTACATGAACTACTGAGAGAGCTTTGTCACTGTTTGTCTGAACCGAAGCTGAGGCATTCTCTTTGACTGTGTCTTTAGTGTTGGATTCAGATTAACATCCTTCTCAACTTTACTTTGGGATGTTTAAAACTGCATATATCACAAATGAATTGGTTATTACAAGTTTTGCTGATGTATCCTTTACACAAACAAACAAAACATATTCTGTGTTCTTTAAAAAGTTTAATTTCTCATCATGTGACTTATTATCCAATCGTGAACATCTTTTTAAAGCATGTTTATCTTGCAATACAAACAGCTTTCCTGAACAATCTGATCTTCCTTCTCCTTTGTTTCTTTGTTCTTTCTTCTGCTTGTATTTGACACAGCAGTAACAAAGGTACTTCCCTTTGGTTTCTGTTGAGACGATGTTTTTGGAACTTTTGAAGTATCCTTAATATTTCCAAATACTGGTATGGTGTAAACATGCACATGCCATTCTAAAAATTGTACAACATCCTCAAAAGTGGCATCCTTTCCGGGAAGAATCTTAAACTATGCAACTTTGCTTCTCCGTAAGTCCCTTCGCTTATAAGGTAATTTATTGACAATAATTAACAAATTAGCAAGCAAATTCAGCTCTTGCAAATGAACACTACTTCCAATTTGCTACTACATCCTCTCAGAAAGTGTGTGTATGCTTGTAAACCCATTATTGTTGACCAAGAAGAAAATCTTGTCTATGTGGGGCCTTGCGATTTTTATTTCCAGCACCATAAGGATGACGGATTAATTCTTTTGGCTTTTTACAACCTTATTGTGGATTCATATATTGGTGACTTTTGACTAACTGCTTCACCAGTCCTCCAGTATTCTATTCCATGGAATACAGATCTTCAACGTTTTTAGTATTACTTTCAATGTGACATTCAAAGGGTTTCATTGAACGTCAGATATTGTAATGGATCTCCATTTTAAAAACTGGAATTTCCTCCTTGAGTAAATTGTATGAACCTTGTTGCTGTGCTAACATAGCAGAAATTTCATTTTGTTTTGCTATAAGTGATAATATATTGTCTTGTCCACCATGGCTTGCAACTGGTTGTCTTGTAAGTGATGGCAATGGTGGAGATCCTTGACTTGTCGCTGAGACATCAGTGGTTGAGTATGATCAACTTGTAGGCTTGAACTTTTTTGAAATACTCTCCTTTCGAGAGGATTCATATATTGTGCGCTCTGAAGAGATTGCATGTCGCTAGCCCTTCCCACAGGGTTGGTCATTGTCATTTGAGCATTAGTTGCACCACCCGTGGCTCCTTGCTCAAGTACACTCATTTCTTGTGGCTGTGGTACCCACTGATCTGCTGGAATGTTATGTGCTAGACCTTTGGGTGTTTCACTTTGAGTGATAGATCTTGCAGTAGGCTGAGCTAATGCTTTTACTTTGGCCATATTCCTAGCATGTTGTTACTCAAGCTCTAGTCTTTTCTCTCTTCAATAATCTTTTTTTGTTCTTCTTGCTTAATCTTCATTTCAGCTGCCATATCTTCTAAAGCATGTCTTTACTCAACCACTCACATTATGCATGGACAGTAACCAAGTCTGCTTGCGCCTTAGCATGCATAGCTGATATGCTTGAAGCACGCAAATCTGTACTTGTTCTAGATGTCTTTGAAGATCTTCCTGTGCTCATAACCTTGGAAACACTATCATTAGGATTCACATCTGAACTTTCAGATACCGCTGATTGAGTCTCTATTTTCAGCATTTTGCTTGGTACAGCATCAATGGGGCTTTGCAATTTACATTCATTTCCACTAAATTTTGTCATCTAATGAGGCCAGCAGTGCCTTGATTGTGTCCTCTTTTTGCTTCTTCAATGGTGGATGGCTCCAATCTTCTGCCAAGCATTGTCGTTCTGCTTTGCTGGCTCAATTCACAACCAAACAGTTATTTGAGGGGAGCTGTTTGCTAGACTTTTTCTTCTCCATCTTGGGTTCTTCACATTGCAGCCTGTCTTCTCCTGGCTTATCCTGGTACCTGGGAACTGTAAATAAATTTGTATCTTGGTCACTTTAAGAGGATTTCTCTGGTTGAATTGTCTCTGTGTTCTGCACACAAACTTTATAAATAGGTATTTATATTAAATGTTTACAATAACATTTCTGGACTTACTCCCAGATTCGGCAACCTAGAGAGGTATCTTGTCTTTCAAGGTTACATATATCTTGCAAGGGTTGGTTTGGTTTTAAGCTGCATGATCAGACAAATATATTCTAATAGAAAACTGCACTTTTTGTTAAAGCTTAAATACTTCTTGCTTTTAACAAGTTGAGTTCAGATAAAATTTGAGCGTTTCTTCCAAAGTTCACAATTATAACTTTTCTTTGAATCAAAATATAGACGACACTTTCCATGTTCTAGTATTTCCTAATTTCAAAAGGTGTCATCTTCAAAGAAATGTGAGGATGATGTTCTGAATTACTCTTATTAATCCAATAAACCAAACTTTGTAGATGCAGCTTTAAGTAGCTTTAATTTGTTGATAAAATGGATAAACATTTTGCATAACTTCGCATTGAGGTTTCCATAACGATAGATAAACAAAGCATATACATGGGGGCATGGCGTAATGGCATAGGAGAGAGACGTGTTGAAACATCTCACCCAACAGATTTGAATAAGAGCCAGTTTTGAAGTTGCCTAAAAGTACATGAAAGTAATGAAATTGTGATTTAATAAGCAATCAGTTACAACTATGAATAAAACTAGAGCTTAAGCTATAAAAACACTGACTTTAATACCAGCAACAAGTTTGGAAGAAGTTTGGCCTACCTTGGAAACTGAGGCTGTGACCTTGATTAGCCCTCTTTCCCCCACCCCCCTCCCCCCACTACCCCCAGCGGACTGCGACGATGCTGGCAGCATTGTCGGTAGCACAGGTATCTGTGCAGAGGAGCCCTGGGAAAGATGGCATCCAGAGCTCCCCTCTCGAGTCCAAGATGGTGCGCCAGTGTGCCACGAAGTGCGTGCACACAATACCGAGTATTTTTAACCCCAACGTGGGGGCTGCTACTCGTCGATCCAGTGAGTTTGGATCGACTGAGAATAGGCCACATTCCCTAGGGGAGTTGAGAAGACTGAGAAGGAACTTAAAGGGGCAGCAGAAAGGGGAGAGGATCAACCACAAGGACACAGCTTTGGAGAAGAGCTGATCAGTGACCCAGAAGAAGAAGAGCCTGAAAGACATAATACTAGTCAGAGTAGGCCTTTTACTGAATACAAAGCATATTTTGATGGTCAATTTCAAGTTATGCTACAACACATGTCAGTGGGTTTTAACTCTGTTAATCAACAACTGGCTAGTGTTAGAGATGATATTTCTAACATGAAGGCAAAAATGGTGAAACATGCAAAGGTGGTAGATAAAGTGCAAGAAAAGGTGAAGAAAATGGATGATAAATTGGAGGACAGTGTTAAATCTATTGGTCAATGTCGATAAAAAATTGACATATTCTTTTATGGGATGGAGAGTTGAGAAGCAATTTATTGAAAAAAATTGATAACCTTGAGAATTCGAGCCATAGGAATAATGTGGAGATAGTTGGACTACCAGAAGAGTTTGAAGGATCAGATCCGGTGAAATTTTTTTGTGAATGGATACCAAAGGTATTGGGTGCTGAAAAGTTTTCAGAGGGGTTGGAATTTAACAGAATACATAGAACTTTAAGATGTAAACCTATGCCTGGTCAGCAACCCCGATCGGTCTTGATTCGATGCCTGAGATATAAAGATAGGGAATTAATTTTGAGACTGGCAGTACAGAATGCAAAACAACATGGAGGGTCTTTGATGGTTCAAAACCGAAGGGTATTTTTCTATGCAGCCTTAAGTCAGAATGTTACTTCAACGGTGTCAAGGATTTAACCCAGCAAAAGTGGTTCTTTGGCAAAAAGGTTATAAATTTGATTTTTGATTCCCTGCGGTGTTGAAAGTTTTCTATGGTGACAATGATTCTCGATTTTTGATAACAAGAGGGAAGCCTTGGAATTAACAAAGTCTTTGCTGGATCTTAAGAAAGGCCGGTCCTTTGCAACTCAAATGAGAAAGAATGGAAGTGGAGAGAAGTCTTTGAAGGGGAAGAAGAAGAAAGGGAAGAAAGATCAACTGGAGGAAACACAATTAGAGATTTTGAAGAGGGATGTGAATTTTAAAGTTGTGATAAATCTGTTGGGGGGGGGGGGTATGAGCACATTGTAACTCAGCCGTGGCTTGGGCCACTACCCAGGTTTTTGGGGAGTTGGTACTTGTTACTTGGAGGGGGGGGGTTAAGAGCAGAATGCTTTTCTTTCTTTAAGGGGGTGAAAAAAATAAAAATTAGAAAGCATATACATATATTTAAAGATATAATGATATTCAACTTCAGGAAATGAGAAAAAGGAAGATGAATTTCAAAAAAAATGATCTCGAGCTCCCATTCCCTTCATACTTCATCAAAGAATGAGATGCAAGTTCTTGGTCCGCTCAGGTATTGCGATATATGATGTTATAGTCACTATGGTAACATACAAACAATGTTCCTTCTTAAAGACATAAGCATAAAATTAACCAAGAATCAAAAACACAAGGTTTTAACCTTAACACCAGGGGCCTCTCATCAGATCGTCCAGATTTTGGTTAGATGGCATTATTTTTGCTTAGGAAAAAGCTTATGCATTCAGTGAGTGAAAAGAAGAAAACATGGCTCCAGAACAAGAATGTGATTCTGCTACTATTCTAGGCAGGGCATCCTTTTGGAAATGGCTTTTATCACATGGTAGGACTTGACCCTTGTACCTGACAGTACTGTTCAGTGGAGAGTTTTTACCTTCAATACAGATGTTGTGCCTGAAATGTTCACTGCTCTTTGCTTCCTACGGATGCTGCATGAACTGCTGAGTTTCTCCAGCATTTTGTTGCTATGGCACCAACAAAGGCAATGGCTCCCCATGTCTCAAACATATCCTTGGGAGTACTATACACATGATGGAATTAGAAGATGAGGTGGAAATGGGAATGATTAATTTCATCTATTATATTACTGGGGGAAGGTGAGAAGGAGGGTGCATAAAGAGTTGCCTTTTTATTACCACAGTGAGCCAGTCTGCCATGGGCGAATAGTATATTTAAAAAGAACCCCACTGTCTTCTTCTAGTATGGACCATCTACAAAGTGGACTCAAAAATTCATAGTAAAATAAACAGTTGGTTTGCTGGTAGGGATGAATAGGGCCAGCTGCATGTAATTATGTTGAGTTGTGAGGGCATAACCATGATGGCTGAAGTGATGTTGACTGTAACGGTCAGCCTGGGTTCTTGGAAGGATTGGAGTAGTGTGAGTCAGAAACTTCAGTTCGGGTAGTCCCTTGCCTATGCATGCCAGACATTGACACGTGAGCAGTGCGGGCAGTCACTAGAGGGATCTAGCCATCAAGTTACAGCAATCAACAGCTGACATCCAACTGGCGGAAGGCAAAGCAGAGAATGGTCACTCTGGAGGGGGGGAGGGGGAATATCTTTGGGAGGTTGTGAGAGCAGAAGGAATCCACTGCTGTAACGAGATCTGAGAATATCATGGAGCAAAAGTGCAGCAATATCGGGGTGGGGAGGGAAAAATTTATCCAAGAGTGATAGATGAGGAAAAGTCTGAGAATGCATCTGGCCTTCAGGATCAGGGGCCATGAGGCCATCCAGGGTGGTGGGGAGAGACCATTAACCACAGTAGAGGCTGGCTTCTTTGAGAGATTGCAAGGGCACTGTTGTACCTCCTGATTGACATGAAATGCTGGAAGAAAAAAAAATTTGTTTCCACTGTGCAGCCAAGTTTTCTTAACCTTGAAGTTCTAACTTCAGTTCCCAGTGACAATAGGGGAGTCCAAATGATGTGTGTGATGTGCGTTTGTCTTTAATGCTTTTTCAGTCAGCTCCTGCTCTTTATTGGGATGAGATGGTATTGTTAATACTGAGATTAAACTCTTCCTTTTGCCAATTAACAGCATACAGAACAAAGTGTTGTCTTGTATGGCTTGATAGACCCACTTCCCCTCAAAGTATTGGGGAAGGTCCACAGACAGATTCTAAAATGATGCGCATGGACTTTTCATTACTAAAATTTGCCTCTACACAGTTGCATTCACGAGCTCACTGAAACTAAAAACCAGGCTTTTGCGGTTCCTGGATTTGTTATATTTTCCTGAAGAGTTTGTGCCACTTAATGGAACTCACCTCTACATTCAGATGTGCATGAAAGCAAATTCCTGAAAACTAGTCATAGAATAATATAGAAGGGAAACAGGCCCTTTGCTCCACTGATTTCATGTTGACCGTCAAGCACAAATCCTGACCTAACCCCCAACGTCAACTACCTCCTTGAATCTACCCTTCATTCATACTCATGAGGAAATTTACCACGGCCACTTAACCAACCAACCCAAACATTTTTGGAATGAAAAAGGAAACCAGAGCAATAAAATAAAGTTTAGACAGTCACAGGGAAAACGTAGACAGCAGGCCAAAATCCAGATTGAACTGTTGGAGGTGGCAACTCCGAGATGAATGTTCGTGTCACAGCACTTTCCAATACAAAGCATGAAATTCTTAACTAGAGAACACAAAAACTATCACGCCTTCCCACTTTAGTCTTGACAAAAGCCCTTCACCCAATACGTTGACAAACTATTTCCTTCCACAGATTCTGCTGGTCCCGCTGAATCCCTCCAGCTTTTCTTTGTTCACGCTTCTTTGACTTGATATTTTCAGCATGGATGAGCAGTGCGCTTTGGGGTATTTTGGAAGGCTTTTGATATTTGTAAAGATGCGGTCTGCTGATTCATTAAAAACTGAAGCCAAGGCACAAATTGTATTCAGGAAAGGAGCTCTGCTGGTTTAAAAAGTTTGAATCAGAGTAGGGGAAAAAAGGTTTTGCTTTCTCCAAAAAGTAAAGGAAGCCTTGAACCTGTATCATGCCTCATTCTGCTTCTCCTTCAAGTGTAATGCTCTTGAGTGCTTAACCTGAGTCTACTGCCTCCTGCTATGTTGGAGGGCAGTGGTCTATTTGCATTCAAAAGACCATCCAGGTAAAGAGCACTTACCTCTTCTGGCAACATTACCTGTGTAGAAATGTCTGTCAGGGTAAGAAGTCCCTGGGCTTTGAATGATGCTGGGTGGAGGGGGGGGGGGGGGGGTAAATTGGGAGGGAGAACGGCTGGTTCCAGCAGACCATGCAGTGATCATGCTGTTGAAAGTATGGACTGACATCCTATGTGGCTATAGCAAAGACAGATCCTTCCTAAAGGTTTTGTATTGGAGTTAAGTATGCAGATAGAACTCTGATTTGCTGTCAGAGAATTTATCCTCTGTAGTTAAAAGAACAGCGCAGTGAATAGAACAACTGGTTAATAGACCAAGGTCAAGATTAAACCCAGGCCCTTAGCTCTATCTGTGTGGACTTTGCACATTCTCCCTGCGACTGGGTTGGTTTTTTTTGGTTGCTCTATTTTCCTCCCACATCCTGAAGAGATATTAGTTGGTTGATTAATTGGCCACTGCGAATGACCCCCAGTGTGCAGGTAGGTGATAGTCTGGCTGGATGGGGAAAGAGCAGATTTGATGAGAGAGTGAGGAGACCAACATGTAAGAATAGCATAAATTGGTGTTGAAGGAAAGCCTGGACTTAATGGGCCCAATGTCCTGTTACAATACTGAATTTCTCTATGGGTCTGAGAAATGTTTAGCCAGCTTGGAGAAAAGCATCAATATTATCTTAGTATTTAAAAGTAACAGTAAAGGCTCAAGGGACAGTTGAGCATGTAAATGCAGTTCCATGGAATCTTGCTCTGCACATTGACCCATCCAAGTTTCAGAAACCAATTTGCAGAGACTGCTCTTGTCCATGAAGTCTAACCCAAATGCCTCACATTGCACTTTAACTTTGCCATGGAATTGCAGAGTACAGTAAAACTCCTGGTATCTGGGCACCTATGGGAATTGGTAGATGCCAGATGGGAATTTATCGCTTGCTTGAGATTGGTGTTGTGAGGATTGGCGAATTGAGGGTGAAGCACAGCAATTTTAAACATCTGCATTTTTAAAATTATTTATTTTCTGTGATTTAAAAATGTTTTTTTTTGCCTGTTGCTTGAGATGGCTTGTTGCTTGAATTCCACATAACAGGGGTTTTATTGTAGTTTATTTTGAAGGAATTCTGCTGATCAGCCAGATTCAGATTGATGGATAGTCAGCAAAATGTGTGTCCAGCAAGTCAACAATCTACAACTAACTGGCATGTTGGTTTCACTGAAAACCCACCGAGTGAAATTCATGCATCTATTTTCTTACTTTTCAGTGGACAAGTCGAGATTTAACTTTTCTTTTAAGGGATAGCACATGCTAACAGGGCCAGGTACTTCTGACTCGTAAGCCCACGCTGCCCAATTTCACCCACATGGCCAATTAATCTACCAATCCATAAATCTTTGGAATCTTATTATTATGAACACAACATTTATTAACATTCAATATACCTAAAAACAAATTTGATTGTCTCAGCCACCACCCTATCGAATATACTTGTGTGTGAACTTTGACCTGCTTGTAGTCCCATTGTTTTTATTGCAAGGACACAGCTGCTTTTCTTGCAACATTCTTTGCACCACACATGTGAACTGATGGCTGGTGGTTTATTTTCATGCATTTACCTTTCACCCAGAGGCAACTGCTCTGATGTTGCTTGAGCACAGGTCACTTATGCAACATAAGTGCCTCATCACCATTTAAGGCTAATTATTTTTCTTCCCAAATCATAACGTTATGCCAGAAACCAGATAAAAGACACCTCACTGATGGCTTAACAATTTAGTGAATAGAATCTTGACATTTGGAGGGTATTAACCCATTAGATATTTTTGCTATTCAGTATTTGATATTTTTGCTATTCAGTATTTTTTTTTAGCAAGCCAATGGAAATAGCTTTAAAGCAAAGCATTTCATTTTATAATTGCATCTACATTTGTTTTCCTGAAAATTACAAATGGAAGAAAATCTAACATTTTAATTTGATTCCCTCTTTTGCTCCTCTTTGTAATTGAAATTATTGTCATGTTGAAAATCGTATGGTATATGGAAAGTGATGTACTAGTATACCAGCAGAGCTGGTTGAGCCCAAAGGCAGAAATGACCATGTAGCAAAAAGTTATGTGTTAAGAAGTGGGAAGTCGTAGATGTGGGAACTTTTCATCTTGATGCAATAGCTCATTAAAGATTTTTCCAAGTACCCTGAGGTTCAACTGCTGGAAAATAATGGGTTACTTAATACAGAAGCTGAAAATATTTTGACAATGGGTTGAAATCATGCTCCAAGCCATTAATGTAAAAACATCTTTAGGCTCATATAAATTCTCTAATCTGTTGTTAAAATAAACAGTTGGTACACTGCAGCAGAATAGAATTTTATCTGAATTAGTTATATCCCAAAATATGGTCTTATCCCCTTAATCCTGGTTGATACTGTCTCAGTTTGCGAGATGAATGTAATTTCTTTGATTTTTTATAAGGATTATAGTCTTTGCAATTAGTTATGAAATGCACTCTGATGTAATTCTTTTAACTGGACAAAGATCAAGACATGACCACCTTTCCTCAATCTTTGCAACCTTGGTCCAAGATGTTTTAATTTTTCTCCATTTTCCCTTTGATTTTATAAACGGCTTCACTTTTTTTGGGTTGCTTTCTCTGTAGATTGAATGTATTTTAGATCACAAGTGTAAGTTGCGTTATTAGAGTAAATAAACTGCTGAAGAGAGCAGCAGATGGATTTTAAAAGGTCAAAGCTTGTATTTTGCATCAATTGAAATGAGAAGGAAGTTGAGTTATAACATGGCCAGAGATAATGTGAGCTGGGATCAGGCTAGATTTATCGATAATAAATCCACTACTAACTAGAAGCAAAAGTTAGCTATTTATACTAAATTGGAGGGACTACAAGTATAGCCAGAACTGTTTTTTTTTTAAGCTAATCAATTGATTGTTTCTAAAGGAAGTTCTTAGGCTTAAAAATGAATGCATCAGAGAGATATTGCTGTGAATTACCACACCATGCTGGTCATGGGTTCTTTGCTGCAAACTTCAGCTGCACAATTTAGTTACTAAAAGTGCACCACCTGGGAGTGATATTTGAAACGGGATTCTGGATAGATCAATTGTGCTTAGTGTTTTGGATGTGTGACAGAGTATTTTGATGTGGTTTGGAATGAATTGCTAGAGTAGCAATTCATACATTTTAAAATGTAGTACACATACATTTTAAAAGACAGAATTTTTGCAGGACTTTTGCAGAATGCTTTTTGCAAAGGAGCAACAAATTATCAATATGTAGCTTGCCTAGGAGAGCATGTGACTTTTTTGCAGGCAGAGTCAGACAGTTTTGCTCTCAGAGAGAGGGAGTGAGAAAGTCACAGAAATCAGTTCCAGAGGGACAAGCTGGCAAACTTTGGAAGGCTGCCTGGTCAAAGGAGTAGACCGGTGGTCTGAAAGGTGACCTGAAAGAAAGAGGATCATCTGAAGAACCCTGAAGGGGGTGAGTTTCGTCAGCAAGACTGATTGAGAAGGAATCAGTTGTGGATGTCCTAGAAAAGGAATGTCTCTCTGAAAACCAGCAAGAACCCTCCTGAGTGGTAACCATTTGCCTGTTAAGCACCAAAGACTGGTGAACTTTGTTAATGCTAACTTCTGTGCACAGAACAAGAATTGCTTGTAACCAGTGAGATTGGACTGTGATAGAAACCTACAAACATAGAAGATAGGAGCAGGAGTAGGTCATTCGACCCTCGAGCCTGCTCCGCCATTCAACGAGATCATGGCTGATCTTAAAGTTCAGTATCCCGTCCCCGCCTTCTCTCCGTATCCTTTAATACCCTTATACTGAAGAAATATATCCAATTCCCTCTTAAATATATTTAATGAACCTGCCTCTACTGCCCTCTGTGGCAATGAATTCCACAGATTCACCACCCTCTGGGTAAAGAAATTCCTCCTCATCTTGGTCCTAAATGGTTTGCCGATTATCCTCAAACCATGGCCCCGGGTTCTGGATTTTCCCATCATTGGAAACATCCCATCTGCATCCATTCTGTCCAGTCCTGCCAGAATTTTATATGTCTCTATGAGATCCCCTCTCAATCTTCTAAACTCCAGCGAGTACAATCCCAATTTGCGCAATCTTTCCTCATAAGTCATTCCTGCCATTCCAGGTATCAGCCTGGTGAATCGCCTCTGCACTCCCTCCATTGCAAGAACATCCTTAGATAAGGTGACCAAAACTGCACACGATACTCCAGGTGTGGTCTCACCAAGGCCCTGTACAGCTGCAGTAAGGTATCCTTGTTCCTATACTTAAACCCTCTTGATATGGAGGCCAACATACCATTTGCCTTTTTAACCGCCTGCTGTACCTGCATGCTCGCCTTCAGAGACTGATGTACAAGTACCCCTAGGTCTCTCTGCACTTCCCCATCTCTTAATCTATTGCCATTCAAATAGTAATCTGCCCTCCGGTTTGTATTACCAAAGTGGATAACCTCACATTTATCCACATTGTAGTGCATTTGCCATGTATCTGCCCAGTCCCTCAATTTATCCAAATCACACTGGAGCTTCCTGACCCCCCTCTTCCGTGCACACAACCCTTCCTAGCTTAGTGTCATCTGCAAATTTGGAGATATTACATCCAATCCCCTCATCCAGATCATTAATGTAGATTGTGAACAGCTGGGGTCCCAGTACAGATCCCTGTGGTACCCCACTGTTCACCGCCTGCCACTTTTCTAATCTTAAATATACATTACACACACCTGTGCTTAGTATTAGAGGGGGGATTAGGTAGGTTAAGTAAGTAGGCTAAGAAATAAGTTAAAGTTTAATTCTGTTGTTCAAATATAATTAAAAACTACTTTTGTTTAAATAGCCCTGTGTTGTTGTGCATATCTATTGCTGCGGGTTTTGGGGGTCCTCTGGACTCCGTAACAGATGGAAGAGCAACGTAATAGCAGGAGAAAGATTGGATGGGTTGGGTTGCAAGGCCTCCATGGACATGCATAGATGATAGGGTAGTTGGGCCTGAGCTTTGTTGGTCAGCAATGATATCAAGGGTTAGAATGGAATTTGGAGTTTGTGTGGTCTGGGTTGGGGCAAAGAATAAGGCAAATAACATCTTTATCATGGATCCCAGTGCTGTGTTGAGAGGACCTGGTTGAGCAAGATAACTAACAATGTTTTTCCTGGAAAAACAGTCTAACATCTGTTTGGGTGTCACAATGAATGGGTGGAAAGGAGGCATTCAAAATGAAGTCCCGAGTTGCATTTCTGGAGTAACATGAAATAACACTGAAATAGTTGTAATTGATTTTTAGTCTGGAAAAAAAATCAATTTCATAATGGTAAAAAACAGTGATATATGATTGATTTTTCAGGGGAACAGCATGAAATATGACTCTTACCCCATTACTAAGGCTGTCATCCTATTCCTCCCATTTACCAGAAACTGTGCCAATAGCTCAGAGAGGATGTTAGATTTAAAACATGGTGATTATTTTGAAGATACGTTTTTCAAGAGCAATTGGAAAAACTGACTCAATCTGCTCCACTCTAATGGTAAAGTGAAGTGAGAATTAGATTAAAGAAGGAAACTTTTCAGGTTATAGAGCTGTTGAGTGGTACAGAACAGAAACAGGCTTTGGTTCACCACATCCATGAGGACTTCTCAGCCCGTCTGCACTGATTCAATTTACCTGCATTAGGTCTTCCCCTTCTATGCACTGCCTTTCAATGAAATACTTAAATATTTCTTAAATTCTGATTCCACCACCTCCTCTGGCAGCGAGTTGCAGATATCAGCTACTTTCTATGTATAAAAAAAACCTTCAAAATCCCCTTCGAAGCTATTTCCTTTCAGCTTAAACCTTTGTGTCTTAATGAATCTCTGATGGTAAAAAGATTCTGACAACCAATGCCTCATAATATAACTATCAGGTGACTTCTCGGTCTCTTTCACTCCAGGGAAAACAAGCCCAGTCTAACCCTTCCCATACCCCCTCCTGTCCAATACCTACTCCTGTGACCACAAGATGTGCTATCCTTGCACTTACCCTCCTACCTAAAACCCTACCTCGGGTGCCAAATACTCCTTTCAAGTGAAGCAACTCTTGACTTGTGTATCTGTAGGAATCATTTATTTACTGCATCTGGCACTCCCAATGCAGCCTCCTCTACATCCAGGATGCAGACTGGGAGATAGTTTTGTTGAACTCCTTCGCTCTGTCTGCTGCAACAGCAAGGACATCCCAATGGCCAACCACTTCATTTCCACACCCCATTGCCATACTGACATGTCTGTCCATGGCCTCATGTACTGCCAAGTTAAGACCATCTGTAAACTAGAGGAACAACATCTATTCCATCTTAGAAGTTTTTAACCAGATGTCATCAATATTGATCACCAATTTCCATTTGGCCCCCTTCCCTGGTCTCTCTCTCTTTATTCCTCTGTCTCTTTTCTTCTAGCTCTCCATTTCCTTCCTTTCTACTATATGAACTATCTTTCTTAGTCCACTGCCCTCTCCCATTTGTGCCAATGGATGAAATTGGTGTCAACCAATTTCTGTTTGCCTGTTATCCTCCTGTTTCATCTTGTATTCATATGTGTGAGTTCTTAAACAACATATGGATGAAGGAAAGGGTTCTTTATTAAAAGTTGTTGTAAACAGCCCCATGAAGCAGGCCATGAGGCTGCAAACCTCCATTACAAATCTAACATACTGCCTCTTGATCTGTGTCAGCCCTCTACTGGCAACCAAGTCCAATCAAACAAGAACTATAATCAAGGCCTTACTAGTGGCCATGCAAACATGATCACTATCATTACACCTTTTTAAAAAAAAAAATAAAAGTAGCTTACTTTTAACTAACATGTTTTCTTTGTATAACTCTGCAATTTTAACTTTAACACCAGGAACTTACATTTTCATTATCATCAACATTGTTAACATTTTTTTTAATTTGTTTTGTGTTTTCACATTTACATACACTAAAATTTGAAGAGTGAATAAGATAGCACTACTTCATTCTATAACCGGAGCCTTTAAATTTGCTCAGTAAATCACTTAGGAGGATTCATGTGTCCTGATGATCTCCTGATTGATTATCCTTGAATTTGAGTTGTTGCCTCAGATGTGTATTCAGGTTGTTCAACAGTGTCCGCCTTTCCATCTACTGTGGCTGGTCCCATTTGAAGGTCTCAACAATTTCTTTGCAGAACAGCACCTTCATCTGTTTGAATGGTGTATGACCTTGGTTGGATGTCACTAAGGACAGTTCCCTTCTGAGTCCATAAGTTTGTTTTGTCTTTTAGCTTTACTTGGTCACCAGTGTAGAGTTCCGGTAGATGTTTTGTTCCTCTGTCAAAGTAATACCTTCGCTTTTCTTTCTGTTGTTCTTTGAACTTCATCACTTTCTCCCCCTCTTTTGTTTTTAGGAGGCTCTCCTGAATGGGTAGGTTTGATCTTAGCCTACATCCCATAAGGAGTTGTGCTGATGACATTCCACACTCGAGAGGGATTGTGTGGTCTACTAGCATTCTCTGGTAGAAGTCCATTCCACTGTCTTTTGCCTTGTTCATTAGTCTTTTTACTGTCAGTACTGATTTTTCCACTAGACCATTGGACTGTGGAAAATGAGGACTTGACATGGCATGTCCAAAGTCCGTCACTTTGGCAAACTTTTGGAACTTTAAATTAAAAACACTGGGGTCCATTGTCTGTTAAGATCTCGCTTGCCACGTCATGTCTGGAGAATATGGCTTTCATACCTATTATTACAGACCTAGGGTGGTGGGGTTCAGTTTACACACCTGGATACAGGGAGTAATAGTCTGTGACTATAAAATAATCCTTCCCTTGACATTCGAATAGATCAGCACTTACCTTCTGATAAGGTCTGTATGGTGCTGGGTGTGGCTTTAGTGGTTCTACAGGATTGCTTGCTTGATATTTCTGGCATATTGTACAGTTTGACACTTCATTTATTATATCATTGTTGATTCTTGGCCAATACATCCTCTTACGCTCTTTTACACTTTTTGATTCCGAGATTTCCTCGATGGATCCTTTTTAGCATCTTTTCTCAGATTCTTTAGTATGATGATTTTGCTTCCTTTGTAGATGATGTCTTCAACCACTGATAGTTCTGCCCTGCAGTTCCAATATTCTGCAACGACAGGTGAGCAGTCCTGCTTCATGTTGGGCCATCCATCCAAAATGTATTTTTTCCTCAGTTGTCTCAGTGTTTCATCTTTGTTTGTCTCTGACTTTATGAGCTCCAGTTTTGCATCTGTTATGGACTTGTGATCATGCCCACAAAGACGTTCATGTCTTCATCCATTTTGGTGTTTGCAGGCTCTCTCATGTCACCAACTCCAGACAACGAGTCTGCTGTATACATTAGCAGTTTAACGTGGAGTGTACGCCACATTCAGTGTATAGTGTTGCAGCCTAATCATCATTCTTTGTATTCTAAGTGGACATTCATTTAATGGCTTTTGGAACAATGCAATCAAGGGCTTATGGTCAGTCTCTACACTGATTGCTTGTCCTGACACAACTGATGAAATCTTTCACAGGCGTATGTGATGCTGAGCAGCTCCATTTTAATTTGAGCGTATCGTGTCTCTGTGTCTATCATTGAGTGTGACACATGTGCAATGGACTGCCAGTCGTCATATTTTTGCAGAAGAACTGCACCAAGCCCACTATGTGATGCATCTGATGATATCTTGATGGGCCTCGCTGGGTCGTAAAACCCCAGAACTGGTTCCTCTGTAAGCAGTTTCTTTAGTTCCCTCCATGACTTTTCATGCTCGTGAATCCACTCCCATTCAATGTTCTTTTCTGTTAGTTTTCTCAATGGAACCATTGTTTCTGAGAGGTTGGATATGAATTTACCCATATCGTTGACCATTCCATTAAACTTCTATATGTCCTTTTTGCATTGTGGTCTTGGCATGTTCCCAATGGAGGACACCTTTCTGGGATCTGGTCTGATGCCCTCACTGCCAATAATATCTCCAACAAATGTTAGTTCTGTCACCCCAAACTGGCATTTCTCTCTATTCAGCTTCAGGTTTGCTTTCCTTGTTGCTTCCAGCACTTTCCTTAGTTTCTCATCATGCTCCATTCTTGTGGTTCCCCATACTATGATGTCATCCATTGAGGTATCAACTCCGTCCAGGTGCTCATAGACCGTATGGATAGTTTTGTGATACACTTCAGGAGCCGAGGCAATTCCGAATGGTCACCTTAGGAATCTGTATCTGCCAAATGGACTATTGAACGTGGACAGTCTTGAACTTCGTTCATCCCATTTTAACTGCCAAAATCCTGATGATGAATCTAACTTGCTGGAAAACTTTGCACTTGCAAACTGTGACATGATTTCTTCACGTATCAGAAACTTAGTGTTCTCTCTTTATTGCTCCGTTTAGATCTCTTGGATCCAGGCAAATTCTGAGCTTTCCATTCTTTTTGTCCACAACGACGAGTGAACTCACTCACCCTACTGATTCATCTATCTTCTGAATCATGTTCAGGCTTTCCATCCTGTCCAACTCTGCTTTTAGTTGCTTTAGAAGTGCAAAGGAACTTTTCTGCATAGATGTATTATTGATGGCACACGTTTATCCACTCTGATCATGTTTTCTCCTGGAAGGCAGCCTAGACCCTGAAATAGGTCATTGTACTCTTTCATGAATTCATCATAGACTGTCTTTCTGTCACTTTCCACGACGAAGACCCCTTTTACCAGGTTCAGTTTCTCACAGGCTGTTAAACCTAGTATGGCATGTACATCGTTTGGTACCATGATGAATGCTAGCATATGCTCTCTATCCTTAAGTTTCACTTTGACCATGCATTCTTCTTGCACTGGTATATCGGTACCTGAATATCCTGTCACCTTCACTTTTGTTCTGGGTCTAATTTTAATAAAATCAGTGTCTGATATTACATTAATTTGTGCTCCAGAATCCAATTTAAGTGAAATGTATATGTCATTCACTTTTGATCTCAACATCCAGTCTCTGTTTTCTTTCTTGTTTTCAGTCACAACATCTACATACTCGATCTTCCTTTCATCTACTGCATGAACCTTGCTTTGTTGCGCTTCATTCCTACAGCAATGGACATAATGGTTGCCTTTGATGCACATATTGCATGTTTTACCATATGCTGGACACTGTTTTGGTAGGTGTTGTGTACCGCATTGATGACATGGCTTTTGATTTTCTCTTTCATTTTTGTTCGCTGGCCACGCCTCTCTTTCCACCTTGGTGTGCTCTTTGTTAAACGGTTAATGTCTGTTCTTGCTCACTGCATTCAGGTTGCAGCTAGTTTCACTGAACAGCTCTTTTGCCTGCGTTTTTAGTTTCTGTAGCCCTACAGGCCTAGATTTTGCACTCTTGGCAGTCTTTCCCGTAGACTGGAATACCGCACACAAGTCTGTCTTTTATCAGCAAGTCAGTCAGTCCAGCAAATTCACACGTTTTGCTTCTGTTTCTCAATTCACATACTGCTCAATACCTTCTTCTTTTCTGGGCACGTGTAAAAAAATCAGTGCCTCTCAAATGTCACATTACATTTCTTTCTTTCTTCTTTGGCTTGGCTTCGCGGACGAAGATTTATGGAGGGGGTAAAAGTCCACGTCAGCTGCAGGCTCGTTGGTGACTGACAAGTCCGATGCGGGACAGGCAGACACGGTTGCAGCGGCTGCAGGGGAAAATTGGTTGGTTGGGGTTGGGTGTTGGGTTTTTCCTCCTTTGCCTTTTGTCAGTGAGGTGGGCTCTGCGGTCTTCTTCAAAGGAGGTTGCTGCCCGCCGAACTGTGAGGCGCCAAGATGCACGGTTTGAGGCGTTATCAGCCCACTGGCGGTGGTCAGTGTGGCAGGCACCAAGAGATTTCTTTAGGCAGTCCTTGTACCTTTTCTTTGGTGCACCTCTGTCACGGTGGCCAGTGGAGAGCTCGCCAAATACATTTAGATATGCAGTATTCATCAAACTGTTCCATTATTTTTTTTCCAGTTTCATTTTGTCTTCTTCAGCAGAACATGTGAAGTTATTATACACCTCCAGGGCTTCATCTCCCACGACATGCAAGAAAACTGATGCTTTTATTTTATGACTTTTCTCGTCAGCTCTGACTGCCACTAAATACAATCCAAAATGCTGTTTAAATCTGTTCAAATTTTCAGCCACTTTACCAGTCAGCTGAAGTTTCGCTGGTGTTCTTTGTTAGCTTCTTTCTCTTCACTGATCAGTAACTGACTTTAGATTTTGCCTTTAAAAGTATTTCCACTTAATTTCCTTCATACCATTTCTGACACCATGTTTCATCTTGTATTCGGCTGTGTGAGTTCTTATCCAACACATGGATGAAGGAAAAAAGGTCCTTTAAAGTTGCTGTATACAGCACCATGAGGCATGCCATGAGGCTACAAGCCTCCGTTACAGATCTAACATACTGCCTCTTGCTCTGTATCAGCCCCCTGCTGGCAGCCAAGTCTAATCAAACAGGAACTATAATCAAGGCCTTACTAGTGGCCATGCCACATGATCACCTCCCTTGTCCCAACCTTTTTACCCAGATGTCTGTCTGATTTTGGCACCCCTAAAGAAGGGCTCAGGCTTCAAATGTTAACTATGTTGTACTTTCTAACGATGTTGTTTGACCCACTGAGTTTCTCCAGCATTTTCATTTCCCAGTCTAAACAATCTCTCCTCATAACCAAAGTCTTCAAATCCAGGCCACATTCTGGTAAGATTCCTCCTCACTCTCTGACAAGCTGCATTCTTCCTCAAGTGTGGTGACCAGATTGCACACACTACTTCAAGTGAAGACTGAGCAGTATTTTGTAGCATTCCAACTTTTATATTCTATGCCCTGATGTATGCTGCCTTCATTACCCCATCTACCTGTGTTGCCACTTTCAGGGAACTATGTACTTGAACCCCCCCCCCCCCCCCCCCCCCAAGGTCTCAGTGCTTATCTACGTTCCTTATCACAGTACAATTTATTCACTACATTCTACCACTATTTGACATTTTACTTGTGTCAGGATTAAATTTCACCAGGAATTGTATCATCAAATTACTCCTCTGATCTATATCCTGCTTGTAGCCTTAAACAACCTACCTCCATATCTGCAACACCACCAGATATTGTGTCACCTGCAAAGCCACTAATCATTACCCCTACATTCACATCCAGGTTTTTTGGAATATTTTAATTTTTCCAAGACTCATATAGAACATCATATAAAGAGTATTGTAAAATTACAGTCTCATATGATTGCCCAAATCTCACCCGCCCCCAACCAACTGCTAACAGTTTAAAAAAAAACAATTGTCCAAAAAAGAAGAGCTGTTTGAGCATGTCTTCATTAATTAGTCCATATTATCTCAATCTTCAGGAATTCAATGCTATTAACCTAACTATATTTAAACCTTTTCAGTGAAATTAATTATATCCTTAAGCCAGTATGATTCAAGAAGGTGGCCATATTTTAACAAGCACATCATATTTATTTCTAAGATAATAAATTTTCTTTCCTGCGGGGCATAACCTTGCATTTCCATATTCCAGCGAGTAATATGTAGGGGGAGGGGGGTGGGAATCAGACTTCCAAGTAACAGCTATACATTTCGGCTACTGCTAGTGCATTCCTCATGATGTGTATTTGAAATTTCGATAGTTTGCAAATAACCTTAAGATTGCTCAATAAATGAAGTTCTGGTTCCAATGGAAAATCCACCTATAATTTTTGTCAAAATTCCTGTCAAGCCATACCAAAAGGTTCTTACTTTCACCCATAGCCATGTTGAATGTATAAATGTTCCAACTTGTTTACTACACTTAAAACACAAGTCTGGAATTTCAGATTTTAAGCCATGTAATTTTTGTGGTGTAAGGTATAACTCAGTAGTTCTCAACTTTTTTCTTTTCGCTCACATGGCACTTTAAGTATTCTTTGTACTATAAGTGCTCTGTGATTAGTATGTGAGTGGGAAAAAAGTTTGAAAACCACTGTTTTAATCCTACCTAATTGACTTGTTATGTGCATGGTTTCATAACTCCAAAGGAAATTGGCCAATGACAATTTTTTGCAAGCAAAATGTTTCAGTCACAATTGGGTCTAGAGAAGTGATTCAAAACCTTTCCTTCCTAGCAACATACCACTTACTAATCACAGAGCACAGATGGCATAGGGATTACTTAAAGTGGTATGTAAGTGGAAAGAAAAAGGTTGAGAACCACTGGTATAACTGATGCATAAAATTGTATTGTACCAATCTATATTTGACATTAATAAATTATGACATTATCAGAGCACAATTTTGACCAGTATTGTTCTGAATCCTTTTCCCCAGTCCGTCTCCCACCTTTCCCTCAATTTGTGGAAGCCCAGTTTTGGGCTATTGCTCTGCAATAGGAAATACATCTTGGATATAATTTACCTTGTGATCCCCTTTGAAGAAGAGCCTCCATGTCACTATACAATGGCAGGGTCATGGCTGGTTCTAAACTATCTCTTAAAAAAAAATCTTAATTGAAGATGGCAGAAGAAAATTCTATTTGGCAAATTGTAACTTTTAGCTCCTCAAATGACGCAAATTGTCCTTGTTCATAACAATCCTTGATACACTTAATCCCTTTATGGTGCCCGGTATTCTGGATTTTATTTCTGAATGTCATTGGTATTAACTCATTTTGATACAAGGGTGTTTTTGAAGATAACCCCATTTTTACACCTATGCATTTATTAATTTGCTGCTACATCCAAATTATGTTTTAGAATTAGGTTTTCTGTCTTTCCAGACAATAACCATATTCCATTTCTAAATGAAATCTTCAGCTATCTTCTCACCCGCCATGTGCTCTATTTGAGCTCAAACAGGACAATTCACCCTCCCTTACAAAAAGATGCTATAAATACAATTAAGCAGCCAAATAATATTTTTTTAACTCAGTCATTCATATCCAGATGGTTAAATATATCACATGCAACAAGAGTCCCTGTGGTACAGCACTAGTCACAGACTTCCAATCTGAACAGCATCCATCCACCATCAGTCTGCCTCTTGTCACCAATCCCAATTTTGGACCCAATCAGCTTGTTCACTTTTGATTCTATGCCTTAACCTTCCAAACCACCTTAGCTCACAGAATTCTGTCAAATGTTTGACTGAAGTCTAGATAAACAACATCTACCTTTCTCTTCCTCATCTACTTTGTTACCTCCTCAAAACAACTGAATCAAATTAACGAGACTTGGTTTTCCACACCCCAACTCATAGTGGCTATCCCTGATTAGCCCCCACCTTTCCAAATGTATGTAAATCCTATCCCTTGGGATTTTCTCCAATAAATTCCTGACCACTGACATAAGGCCTGTACAGTACTTGTGATTCACAGAAAGTAAAGCATAATGCCATTGAATACCCCTGATGCTGCACAACATCTACATCTGGAACCACTAAAATACTTGTTCTGGGTGTATGAAGTGGATTTAGCTGTGAACATATCACAAAGTCACATTAGGAAATAAATATCACTATCTGATTAGATACAAGGGAGTTGAAGCATAACACTTTACTGAAAGGTGTCAGAAAATGATAGAGTGCTGGTAAAGGTGAGAAATCAAAACTTTGTGATACTGTGAAGGTAAGGTCCTCAATTGTAATGAAAAATGTTTTGTTTTAGTTTGTGCAGAGACGCAACCAACCAAGCTGTCACAATGAATGATGAATGCAATCATTTGTGTACACAACTTGTGTTAATCAGGAGCATGAAAACAGGCAGTCATTGTGTTTTTGTTTAATCTCTGAGGTACAAGAAGCGCGAGAGAGGACATTAAGTAAAAGTAAAAAATTATACTAGTGAAATTGATTTTGTCCATTGAAGGAGACCTTTGATCTTCACTACAAAAGCCTTTTCAATTCAGTCGACTGGTCTATTATTTTGGATATCATCTTCAACATGGTTTCCCATGAAATTGCTTTGCTTTTAATTAGCTGTATTTGGCATTATTAATTTTGAGCACCAATAAATCTTTGATTGGGCAACATCAATATCTCATTTTATTGGAGAAACCAGTGTGAAATACAAAGGTGCTGAAGCAGGCAGCCACTACATTTGTAAAGCAAATAGAAGAAGACAAATAAATCAGAAAGAATTATTAAAACTTGGTGTATTTTAAATTAGAGGAAACGACTTCCACAGTTTTCCATTTCTTGGAGAGAATGAGCCAGAGAAGGGTCATGAAATTGTTCAGCACTTCAGCTCAACTTGTCCAGAATGCCTATCTACACCAATCCCATTTACCTGCACTAAGCTGCTATCCCCTTACTTTTTTTCCTGGCCAAGTATCTGTCCAAGAGTCTGTCTCTACTACTTCCTCTGGTTGCTCTCTCCCTGCGCTCACCACTCCCTGGGTGGAAAAACCTGTCCCTCCAATCTCCTTTGAATATTTACCTTTTCACCAAAAACCTACATATTGTAGTTGTAGAAACATTGAGATTTTTTTGTTATACATAGTAACAATTTATGAACAGAAGGAGTATGAAATACAAGGTGTATGAAGGACACAAGACCTGCTGGCTTGGTATTGTTTGAGGAAGAACACAGAAAACATTGGTGCATTTCAAGTTTAAAAGTAAATTGGATTAATCAAAAGCTGCAGTTAATTTGCATTTCAGTCACTAAACCTACATCTGCAAAGCTTTCAGATCTTGGCTTATTGTTCTGATCAACTAGATAAGCATTAACATAAGAAAACATCAAATAGATGTACATCAAAGATTTAATTTTTCATGTATATTAATTTGGGAAGGTCAATATTGGCTGAACTTTTCAAACTAAATGTAATCAGTTCAATGGAGACCTGCTTGAAAATGTGTTGCCTCCTGAAGGTCATTCTGATTGCTGCTCCTGTGATTGCTCATCAATATTGAACTCATTTGCATGATTGAGGTTGCTACAAAATCTGGCATTAATTGCCAGATATCCTTGGGAAAGTGTTAGAGAGCTACATTCTTGAACCATTGAGTCCATGTGATGTCAGGTTGGGTGCTCCAACATTTATAGTGATACCATAGTAATAGTGATCAGCCATTCAGTTCCAAATTATGATGGTGTATGACCTCGTGAATGAATCTCCCCTCCCCTGGGAATGGCCACCCTAATGACAGCACATTTATTTTAAATGGTGCACTGCAGCCAAAATATGTTGATGAAATGGGCTGCAATGTCCTTGATATTGCGCATCTTAGACATGCAAGCCTTGAACTCATGCAGGAGGTTAGAGAGTACTCTGTAATGGACTAGGTGGTGCAGCAAGAGAACAGGTAATGGAGGTGCAATGCCTCACAGTTCCTATAGCTCTGCCACAATCATGATCTCTGATGCAATCCATTTGGTCCTTTCACCTTCTCCCTGTGGATTTCCCTCAGGTATTTCAGTTGAAAATTATTCTTGCTTGCCGTAGCTGCATGGGTATGATTTTCAATGTGTCTGTAAATTTTGCTTGTGTTTAAGACAATTAAATCTTACTCATTATAATCATCACCAAGCCGTGGTTAGCACAACACGATTATAGCACCAGCATGACTGGATCGAATCTGCTGCTGTCCGTAAGCAGTTTGGGTGTTCTCTTTGTGTCTGCTTGGGCTTCCTTTGGGTACTCTGGTTTCCTCCCATGTTCCGAAGACTAATGGAGTGAGTAGGTTATTTGGTCACGGGGTGGGGTGGGGGGTGTAATTGGGTGCTATGGACATGGGCTAGAAGGGCCTACTACCATTCTGTATCTCTAAATGAAAAATTAAGTCAACTGAAACACTTGAAAGAAATCCACAGGGAGAACAGGTACATGCCACATGAATTATGTCAGAGGTTGTGAATGTACCCCAGAGTCGTTGATGTGAGGCAGCAGGCTGTATCAGTTGCACCACCAAGCAGTTGTCTCCCAGCGTGAAGGAGTTTCCTCCCACATCCGAAAGATATACCGGCTGATAGTTTAATTGACCATGGTGAACTACTCTGATGTAGTTGGATGACAGGAAAATTGTGGGGAGTTGATGGAAAAGTGACAGAATAGATTACAAAAAATAAAGAGGGGAAATGGAAATTGATGGGATTGTTCTGAGAGACAACATAAACTTGACAGTCCGAAAGGCCTCCTTCCATGTCAGAAGGCAAGTTAGAAACAAGGTTTCATTAGTTGAAGTCCTGTGCTTATCAAGGTGAGGGATGTTTGGAGTGGAAATGGTCATTTTCAATATTTCTCTATCAACACTGAGTACACCAAGGTCAGGGATAACAGAGTAAGGGCTCCACTTACATATACAGTAATGATCTGAAAGTGTGCTGCTAATGCCCACTAGAAGCCCTCGATGGAATTTCAAGAGGGAAATTTTGATAATCAGGATAGGGTAACAGACAAGTGAATCTATCCCACCTGATAAGCCAACGTGCACTTCCGACACATGCATTTCAATCTTGGGAGAGTAAAAGAGAAAATGATCCCAAATGCACTTCAGTCCCAAGTGCTCCAGTGTGACCTTGTTCTCACTTCCTACACCAGCTGCTTTGAGGTATCTGAATGAGATTAACAAGGATGCCTTCAGCAACAGAGGGAAGAAGCTTTCACTTTTGATTTTGGACTGAACTTAAAACTGAATGATTGCTTAATTCCACTACCCAGTCACCTAGTAATTCAAATTAGGATTTCCAAACATAATTTTAAATTCGCCCATCAAATAAATTTTGGCATATCAATTTTATGGGAGTATATTTTGTTCTACAAGGATGATTTTGAAAATTGATTAGAAAATTGGATATAGGTTGTCCTGGGATGCAAAGTGTTTCAAATGTTAAATGTGATAACTTCTCCCTCTTTTCCCTCTGCCTCCAGTGAACATACTAGTCAGGGGAAATTGGTAGGCCAAACAAACTTACTCTTGATGCCTGAATGCTTCCTCTCTCTACACCAATGATATTAGGGCCTTGCTGCTGCCACAAATGAGATCAAGTGATTCAGTGTGGAGTACTTAACAAGGGCTTCTGGTCTGCAGGACTCATTACACACACTATCCACTTCATTCTGTTAATAATTTTCTGATGAATGAGCTTTGGGATCTTTCAATTTGTGGTGAATTAGCATACCTGAAGATGCATAAATAAGGAGTCCTTGACAACAATTTGATTTTGCAACAGGATCACCAATGTCTAAAGAAAGCAAGCCACTTGGGAAGTTTAAACATAAAAGGATAATGACACATTTCAAATTACTCAATTAAGACTAATAGATGCATATTGGTTACTAATTAATTCTTGGGACCCAGCTTGTACACAGATTTTTATTCCTTCCCCTCAGTGCATTTCATGGTCATACGAGTGTCTCCATCACAGAATTGTGCCATGGTTTTGCATAGTTATATTTACAAAGTTAGTTTACATTCATTAAAAACTAGTAGCATGGCTAGTTCATCTGTTATCTGCAAAAATTGACATATGCTGCAAATGAAAGGATTGCCATGGCAAACAACTGTACTCGTGAGACTGAAGCAATGTTTTAATTCAAAAACCAATGTTAAGTTCATTTGAACATCATGACCCTACTCAATTCAAACACTGTGAAATACTTGGTGTAGCTGTTGTAAAATTCATATAATTGAGTTAATTTTGAATACTGAGACAAGTAATTTCTCATATTACGTGCTGTGTTCTTTTAAAATTCTCAATACTCTAACTCTGGATTGGGCTGCAGTATTCAGCAACACCAGAGGTAATTGGTCCAAACAGAACTCGATGGGCCAAGTGGCCTACTTTTGTTCCTTTATTTTGTGATCTTGACTCAGAGGATAAAGTAAATATGTACTGGAGGCCACAACTAAACAAGAGTGAAAACTGCCAATAAATTAGTTGAAGCCTTGGGCTACCTCTTGTTGCTTTCTTATCTCTACAGATAAAAACAAACTCTCATTAGCAGGCTAGCATCCGAAAGGCTTTTCAAGAATGTGAAGTATTTGTGTTTCGGACCAGTTGTACAGTGACACAAGGGAAAATAAATTGAAGATGATTGGGGATACAGCATAATTACTGAATGAAAAGAACAAAGGCAGACGTTGCATTATCTCCACTGGTCACCAAAGTGATTTAGATTGAGGTTCTTTGCACTGTAATTGCATGCTTTTTCTATAAACAACACAGTGGTCATTTACCAATATGCAGCTTTTGCTTTGCAAACACTCGGCTTAGAGTGAGGCAAATGCCCAGGATTAGCTTTCATTCCTCGGCTAAGGTTACAATTTCATGCGTGTTGGATGTTGCACATGTTTGTCCTCTGTGCTGTCCTTGTAGACTCACAGTTAACTGTTCAATCCAAAACAAGCAAGCCAAGTGACTGTGACACTTTGCAATTTGAGTTCAAACTCGTTTTATTTTTTTTGAGCATCAGATTTAGCCATTAACCTTTTTAAAAGGACACTGATGTTGATTATTTAAGATAGTTTTTGTGAAACATTTTTCAAATGCAAAGTGTTAATTTAGAAAAATCATGGACTGTAATTTTGTTGTTCTTCACCAAATAGTTAGAGGTAAAAAGCCATAATAATTTTCAGGAAGATCGGTGAATGGATTGAGGGATTTGATCTTCCAAGTTGTAGTTTCTTCTCACCTAACAAGGTTGTTTTTTCTGGATTGCATAAGAAATTGTAATTTGACAAGAATAAATCTTTCTTTTTATCTTAACGGAACCTTTCCTTTCAAAAAAGGTGCACTTTGTTTAAAAGGGTCTAAATAAGCAGCGGTAATTGTTGACCCAAGTTTGGCTTCCATACTGTAGAGCATGCCAATACTCATGCAAAATAGACTGCTCAGATGATGATGGGTACTGTTCTTCAAGACAGAGCAGACATGGAGGGGGATATCCTGAATGAGCTCTGCTAGTCATTGCACTAAAAATAGGATATAAAATGCATGTCTTGTTACAGCTTGAAAGCTGACACAATGCAAGAAAAATAATATACTCCTGTTAAAATGAGCTTAAATGTACATCAGTTTATGAACATGTGTGGTAATTCATACTTTGCTAAATTGATACATCTTTAGAGATTCAAAATTGCCATGGACTCTATTAGACGGTCCCCTGTTATACTAAAATATTTCTATCTCTCATTCCTGGGTTTCAGCACTTAAATTATAGAGAATGGTTAAGCAAGTTAGGTCTTTGAAGCATAGAAGGCTGAGGGGCGATTTTATAGAAGTTTTAAAATTTTTGAGGGGGATAGATAGAGTAGATGTGGATAGACTTTTTCCTTTGAGGATAGGAAAAATTCAAGCTAGGGG
The DNA here is from genome assembly GCF_036971445.1 of Narcine bancroftii. Lineage (NCBI taxonomy): Eukaryota > Metazoa > Chordata > Chondrichthyes > Torpediniformes > Narcinidae > Narcine > Narcine bancroftii. Next base: position 153,097,243 of record NC_091471.1, read on the forward strand.
ACATGAGCTGAGAGTTGGGGGGCAAAAGTTTAGGTGTAACACAAGAGGGAGTTTCTTCACTCAGAGAGTGGCATCTATGTGAAATGAGCTTCCAGTGAAAGTCGTGGAGGCAGGTACAATATTATATTTTAAGCAAAAATTGGATAACTATATGGATGGAAAGGGTATGGAGATTTATGGGCAGAATGCAGGTCAGTGGGACTAGGAGAGTGTCAGAGATTTTGCATGGACGAAAAGGGCCGCAATGGCCTGTTTCTGTCCCGTAATCGTTATATGGTTAATACAAAACTGCTAAATACCAGTTCTTTCCATCTGTGTGCCCCATTCAGACATTTTGCCCATTGTAACTTTTGTTGTGAACTCGAAAGGTTTTCTTGTTCAATGTATAAATTGATCCACAATTATGAGGTATATAATGCAGAATAAAGGGGCTCTAATAATCAATAAATTTAACACATTCTTTAAAAGTAATTGTCAAAATTAGAATTTAATCACTTGGTTGGCACCACTAAATCTAAAAACAATTGGAATTCATTATTAATCTTAAATTGAGATTTTTTTTAGATACGAATGAATTTGTATCAATTATTCTGAATTTTACATTTCAATATACAACAAATTTTGTTGGACACAAGAATGGAGGCAAATTTACTCAGTACCAGAATGAATGATTTACACTCCTTGAATCTCGGCATTTCTCAAAGAGCAGCAGGGAGATCTTCCCTGGCACTGACGCCAAATATAGATTATCCTGTATTATGTCCACTTGTTTGTGAAATCTTGCAGGTAAGACTTGTTGACTTATTTTACTGAAGTTCACCCAACTCTTTGTGTGTGAGGAGAGTTGAGAAATAAAAATGCTGCACAAATAATTACTCTTTCATTATAGTGTAGTGCTCAACAATTCAAGATCAAATTGAAGGTTGTATCAAAAGTTTCCCTCTCTTGATCACACATGTATCAGTTGGAAAGCATGATGAGGAGTCGGCATTTCATAAAGAACGAATGCTGATCCAAGACTATCTTGCCAAGTTGGCTTCCTTTCCACTGTACCGGAAATGAGTTCCAGTCACTGAAGGAGATGGCACAGCTGCAGCTTGTGGTCAGGAGCATAGCCCGGCTGACTCCTGTACTGCCCCAGCCCTTTTCAGAGGAAGTCAGTGAAATGCAATACAGGGTGTTGTAAAAAGAGCTTGGGTCAACTGGCCTAGTTAATCATATCAAATAAAAGTTAAATAAAGTTTTGTCACTTTTAGAGGATTAGGGCAAATCACATTAGTTGTTCTTGCATTATAGAGTCTGGCAGTTACCCAGCTTAATAAGTGGTGGTGCAGATTTATAGACAATCTGTTTAGTTCACATGTTGTGATGATGGTAGCTCTTCTAATTATTGTTTGATGAAGTAGAGCGCAATCCCATCTGCTGTATATACAACAGGGAGGCTAATGTCTAGAAGGAACAAGGTATTCCTCAACGATACTTCTAAAATTAAAATTAACTTGCAATAGTAAAAATCATTAATGGATGTTTGCCAATAAAAATGCCCAATGGAGCCAAAAAGGTCCCAAGATCAATCCTTAGTTTGTGCTGAATTGACTTTATTTGGGGCATTCAGGAAACCATCCATATTCATGAGTTAAGCAAGATGTAATTTTTGATGACTGTTCAAGAGCCCCTGCTGGGAAAATGAGCGGAGAGTGAGAGTTTAAACTGTGATGGCCCCATGGGTAAAATAATTTTCAATACTCTTGAAAGAAGAGGTTTTTGGATGGAATTGTGGCTGCAGGCTGAAGGGAATAGGTAGGAGGAGCTGGCAAGAGACAAAAATTGCTGAAGTGGGAAATGTTTCAAAATTAAAAGCAAACTGCCAGAAGTTGCTGGCAATTTCTGATGGCAGAAGATAAAAAGAAAAGGGTGGCATGGTTGGTGCAGCAGTTAGAGCAACGCCTTAACAGCACCAGCAATCAGGACTTGACCTGGATTCCAATCCCATGATGTCTGTAAGTTTGTACATTCTCCCCATATCTGCGCAAGTTTTCTCCGGGGCCTCTGGTTTCCTCCCACTGTTGGAAACCTACTGAGAGTGTAGTTTCGTAGGGTGTCAGAGCCAGCTCTTCAGCGCTTGACGTCCTGCTTTGCGGAAACTGCCAAAATGTTTGGCCTGGAAGTCAGCCTGAAGAAAACTGAGGTCCTCCATCAGCCAGCTCCCCACCATGACTACCAGCCCCCCCACATCTCCATCGGGCACACAAAACTCAAAACGGTCAACCAGTTTACCTATCTCGGCTGCACCATTTCATCAGATGCAAGGATCGACAATGAGATAGACAACAGACTCGCCAAGGCAAATAGCGCCTTTGGAAGACTACACAAAAGAGTCTGGAAAAACAACCAACTGAAAAACCTCACAAAGATAAGCGTATACAGAGCCGTTGTCATACCCACACTCCTGTTCGGCTCCGAATCATGGGTCCTCTACCGGCATCACCTACGGCTCCTAGAACGCTTCCACCAGCGTTGTCTCTGCTCCATCCTCAACATCCATTGGAGCGCTTTCATCCCTAACGTCGAAGTACTCGAGATGGCAGAGGTCGACAGCATCGAGTCCACGCTGCTGAAGATCCAGCTGCGCTGGGTGGGTCACGTCTCCAGAATGGTGGACCATCGCCTTCCCAAGATCGTGTTATATGGCGAGCTCTCCACTGGCCACCGTGACAGAGGTGCACCAAAGAAAAGGTACAAGGACTGCCTAAAGAAATCTCTTGGTGCCTGCCACATTGACCACCGCCAGTGGGCTGATATCGCCTCAAACCGTGCATCTTGGCGCCTGACAGTTTGGCGGGCAGCAACCTCCTTTGAAGAAGACCGCAGAGCCCACCTCACTGACAAAAGGCAAAGGAGGAAAAACCCAACCCCAACCAACCAATTTTCCCCTGCAGCCGCTGCAACCGTGTCTGCCTGTCCCGCATCGGACTTGTCAGCCACAAACGAGCCTGCAGCTGACGTGGACTTTTTACCCCCTCCATAAATCTTCGTCCGCGAAGCCAAGCCAAAGAAAGAAGAATTTGGGAGGCACGGACACAGAGGCCAAATTAGCCTGTTACAGTGCTGTATGTCTAAATTAATGTTTTTTTAAATTAATTGTGTTTGTCTAGAAGCATTATGGTGGGCCCATGCAGTTTTTCACTAACTGCAGCTGTGAATATTGTTTCTCTCTGCTTCTATGGTTACTATCTCTTTATGTTGTGGTAGATATTACGGTACTTTAATGTACACGATGTACCTGTGAGCCTGCAGCAAGTTAGAATCTGGTGCAACTGCACATTGTACTCATGAATGTGGCAATTAATTCCCATATCATATATTTCATAATGATTTACAGATTTTACACTAAGCATGGTTAAAATGCTCATATTGAAGTTATAAGGGCTGAGGTTCTTCATAAGCCAATGAGCAATAAGAATCAGGTTTATTGCCATAAACGTGTGTCACAAATTTTTTTTGCTTTGAGGCAGCACTATTGTGCATTACTGGTGCAAAGATTGCTGTAAATTACATTTCCACAAGTATACTATTTTAAAATAAATAAATTAGTGCAGAGGAAGAGTAAAGTGTCTATGATTCATTTTCCATTTAGAGATCTAATGACGGAGGCGAAGAAGCTGTTTATGTTGGGTCTTCATCTTCAGGCTCCTGTTCCTCCTCCTTGATGGTAGCAGCAGGCTCTTTTAAGCTGCAGCACCTGGGTAGCCCTCTTGACACCCAGGTGCAATTACTGGGGCAAAGGTGCTTCCAGCACCTTTTAAGCTACAGGAGGATCGACCCATTAAATCGCCAACGTAGCGATTTAAGGAGGATCCCGCCCCCACGACGACACATTAAGTGACGCTTCACACACTCACGAGAGCTATCGCTCTCTCTACCACCTCCACCAGCCATCACCCCCCCCATTAGTCACCACCCACCCCATCAATCGCGCACCCCCCCCCATCTCAGCAGTGTCCCACTGCCGTGAACACTGAGCCTTCACAACCAGAGTGGTGCTCGCAGCAGTTCGCGGCCCCTGCCCCGTGGCAGGCGACCCCTCTTTTTTCTTCCCCGCCCCTCCCCCCATATCATGGCCTCTTCCACTGCCCTCCCCCATGGCAGCAACCTCACTCCACCTGATTGTGGATCCCCCTATTCTGGCCCCATGGCAGCGGTCCCTCTCTCCCCCCGATCGTGGCAGGCGTGTCACCCAAGGTTTCCCTGTGATGCCAGCATGCAAGTGCTGACATCACAGGAGTAACCAGGTCAGCCATTTTCCTGTTCAAGTCGCCAGTGGATGATAGCGAGTTAAGTTCAACTAGGTTCCCTGACTACCTCTGAGGTGGGTCAGGGACCTGGTTGGATTTGGACCATGCTAACCGAGTCGGACCCTTTCAAGCTGCCATGTGAGTGGGGCGCTAACCAGGTAAATTGCCCAGTTAACTCCATTTTACATGGCAGCTTGAAAGGGCCTGGTGAGAAGAGGGTATGGTCTGGGTGGTGAAGGCACTTGATGATGGACCCTTCTTGAGAGGCCACCTCTTATAGATGTCCTTATTGGAGTGATGATTAATGCCCATGATGGCACTGGCTGACTTTGCAACCCTCTGTAGCCTTTTCCTGTCCCATACCAGACAGTGATGCAACCAATCAGAATGCATGCCTGCTTTTTGCTTATACAGGTACAGAATCTTTTATCGGAAACCCTTGGGACCAGACGCTTGTCGTAATTTGGATTTTTTCAAATAATAGTAATGGCGGTATATTAATTAACTGCACTGATTTCAGATTCGCAAAAAAAAGACACACTCCAACTTGAAGGGTCTCGGGACTGTGGGTGTTTGTGGCAGTGAAATAATGTTCAGTACACACAAGAAGGGCTGAATGGCCTGTTTGCTGTAGCATTTTGTGGTTCTATGGACCAGAGTGGGTGGTGGGGGGCGAGGTGACATCGCTGGATGAGGCGGAATCTGGGCATCAGGCTGTCTGCAAATAATTGGGCATCAGTATGTTTTTTAAGTAGGCACCTATAAAGTAAGGGTTCCCTAGACTTCCACTATTTACCAACGTGCCCTGACATAGGGTATTCAAGCATGGGTCATGTCAGGTGATGTTTGCCACCAAATGTGCGTTTTGGTGTGCAGACATCCATGGAAAAAATGTTCAGTTTTCAGAATTTTGGATAAAAGATTTTGTGCCTTGAACGAGGGCTCAGGCTGGAAAATGTAGAACATAGAGCATATAATACTACAGCACAGTACAGGCCCTTTGGCCTTAAATGTTGTACCAACCCATATTCCTTTATATAAAAAAAAGAACTAAACCCTCCCTATCCCATAACCATCTATTTTTCTTCCATCAATGTGCCTGGGTACGAGTCTCCTAAATCCCCCTAATGTTTCAACTTCCACCACTATCCCTGGCAAGACATTCAAGGAACCAACAACTCTCTGCATAAAAAAAATCTACCCCTGATGTCTCCCCTAAACTTCCCTCCATTCACTTTTACACATGTCCTCTGGTGTTTGCTATTCCTGCCCTGAGAAACAGATGCTGACTGTTCATCCCATCTATGCCTCTCATAATCTTGTAGACCCCTATTAAGTCTCCTCTTATCCTTCTACACTCCAAAAAAAAACTCCCAGCTCTGCTAACCTTGCCTCCATATAGCTTATTTTCCAATCCAGGTAACATCCTGGTAAATCTCCTCTGCACCCTCTCCATAGTTTCCACATTCTTTCTATAATGAGGCGACCAGAAATTAACACAACTGACAACACTTAGTGTCATTAAGTGTGATCTCACCAGAAATTTGTAGAGTTGCAACATGACCTCTCTCCACTTGAACTCATTCCCCCTATTAATGAAGCCCAACTTCCCATAGGCCTTCTTAACTATCCTATTTCTTTACTTCCTATGGACTCTGTGAGACCAGCTGAGTTCCTCCAGCATTTCTAGAATTTTTTTACTGTTATCATAGCATCTGCAGTCTTCCGTGTTTCACTCAATGGCACTCTTGTAGAAATTTCCAAGAGTCTTTGGTGACTTAATAAGTCGGGTCCCTGTTTTCAGCTTCATTTTCATGATTCAATCATATATTGACCCTCCTAATTTTCTGCAAGAAACATGCCAAAAACTGATCGGGAAGTGCAGAGAGACCGAGGGGTACTTGTACATCAGTCTCTGAAGGCGAGCATGCAGGTACAGCAGGCGGTTAAAAAGGCAAATGGTATGTTGGCCTTCATATCAAGAGGGTTTGAGTATAGGAACAAGGATACCTTACTGCAGCTGTACAGGGCCTTGGTGAGACCACACCTGGAGTATTGTGTGCAGTTTTGGTCACCTTATCTAAGGAAGGATGTTCTTGCAGTGGAGGGAGTGCAGAGGCGATTCACCAGGCTGATGCCTGGAATGGCAGGAATGACCTATGAGGAAAGATTGCGCAAATTGGGATTGTACTCGCTGGAGTTTAGAAGATTGAGAGGGGATCTCATAGAGACATATAAAATTCTGGCAGGACTAGACAGAATGGATGCAGATGGGATGTTTCCAATGATGGGAAAATCCAGAACCCGGGGCCATGGTTTGAGGATAATAGGCAAACCATTTAGGACCGAGATGAGGAGGAATTTCTTTATCCAGAGGGTGGTGAATCTGTGGAATTCATTGCCACAGAGGGCAGTAGAGGCAGGTTCATTAAATATATTTAAGAGGGAATTAGATATATTTCTTCAGTATAAGGGTATTAAAGGTTTCGGAGAGAAGGCGGGGACGGGGTACTGAACTTTAAGATCAGCCATGATCTCGTTGAATGGTGGAGCAGGCTCGAAGGGTCGAATGACCTACTCCTGCTCCTATCTTCTATGTTTCTATGGTGTTGGTGCCTCCCAACAACAACCCAAACTTTGTTATAACACCCCAATCGTCAAGAAACAAATCTGTACATTAAGCAAGAAAGTTTTTTTTTAAGTTTTAAAATAAAACCTTTACTTCTGGCTGGGAAAATGCCAAATGGACCTGGGTCCAAGTCTTCAGCATCGGCTGCAGCTGGAGTCGATGACAGCTATTCCATTCTCAGCATCGGGTGTGGTGCCATCTGCATTTGAAGAAGTCGCCTCACTGCCAAGTGTGCTTGGTGCTATGTGTCGGTTCCTGGGCAGGAGCAAGGTACTCAGCCTACCGGGCACGAATGGGTACCTCAGGCTCGACGGTTGAAATATCTTGGTGGGTCATGGTGGTGCTCGGCAGTGGGGAGGTGCTTCCAGGTTGTCTGATACATCGAATCTACATCCAATGTTTTTTTTTAGTTAAATTTAAGGTCTCATTTTTGTATTTGGGTTATAAGACGACCCTTGATTTTTTTTGTGTTTCAAGACTCAACTTGTACACCAAAATATATGGTAATCTTATTAAAATTGCTACTCCTCTGCTTTTTTCCTAATGAGAATTTCACAATTTAGCTCCTAATTGTCTGCTGCCAAAGTTAGGTTGTAAATTGGGTCAAAATGGTCTTATTTTAATCGGCTTTAGCTTCATATTTTGAACAGCTTTTTAGCAATATCCTTGGGATTGGTTTCTAATTTCATTCTTTTTTTGCTTTTAAAATTTCACTAACTAAATCACAGAAGTCGGAAACCCTGGTTATTTCTTGTCATTTTGAAGAGTCTGGCGCCATATTTAGCACCAAATTAACTCGCTGAATACTCTGTCAAGTAGTGGTGTAAAATTATAAAGCAACTATTGCTGTTTTGTTTCAACCATAGAAGATTGTTTGTACCCTTCCTTTATTTAGATAATAAGATTTTTATTTTGTATATTGCACAATGTACATGTGCTCCAAAATTCTTTCTTGCTGTATCTGAACAGAAATTTTATGGGGGGAGAAAACAACTAAAAGGAATTATAATAGGAGACTTAATTGAAAGTGGCTTGTCTATAGTGCGAGACAATCATTTTGAGATATTAGAACAGTCCATGATTAGTTGAAGACCTTGATAACTGATGGAAAGAAAATTTTCTAGAACCTAGACATGCTGGACTTCAGATTTCTGTTCCTTCCACCTCAAGGAAGCAGTGGAAGAAGATGTGAGCAGGGTGAAAGGGGTCCTTTATGATGCCTTCTTGGGACAGTACTCACATAGATGTCCAAGTATTCAATAGATGGAAGGTCAGAGGTTGTGATGGGCTTGGCTATGTTTATTACCTTCTAGAGCAGGGGTGTCAAACTCAAATTCACGGAGGGCCAAAATTAAAAACTTGGACTAAGTCGAGGGCCGAACTAAATATTTATTGAAAATTTTCAACAACATCTGCATGTTTTCTCTTCTTTCAACATATGTAATGTTAAACTTTTTCTTATTAAAATAAATGTTTAATAATAGTTTTGGATAAACTCTTTCCAGAAGCATTAACAAATGAGAAATAAAATATTCAATAAATAATATTTCTCTATAGAGGATTTGTCAAATGTTGCTAGTGTGCTGTTGAATAGTAAAATATGAGGGCTATTGAGAATGTGGGAGAATAACATGATTCCTGAAACAATCAAATGGGTGACTGATTGTGGGCATGAACTCTAGCAGGGTTATTTGCCATGCCCTTTTTCCATTGGTACAGATATCCTTTGATTTACACACTTTTCAAGTTTTATGCCTAATGAGCTTGTATCCAGGTGCAGGACCATTTTTAACCAGGAATATATTTATCACTGTGACATGAAACTATTGGAAGATTGTTTTATCCTGAGATTAAAGTTCATAATACTTACTCAGGCCTGTGTGCGGGAGGGCGGGGTTTGCGGGCGATCGGGTTGGACAACAACAATGCGGGGGAATCGGCTCTCGCTGCAGGGCGGCATCTCGGCGGATCAGCGCCCCCGTCACCATGAGTCGCGGATCGGCCTGCGGCAGGGTGGGGAAGTGGGCAACGGTCCTGGCGAGGTCAGGCTCGAGGCTTCCGGTTCCGGGCGCTGGGAAGCGGCCTTTGCTTCCCCTGACACCGGCCAGGCCCCAAAACCAGAGTCCACGGTGAGACCCTGCAACGTAAACAGAGGAGATGGGGGCGATTAAGCAGGCTGACGCCAATGCATTCTGGGATTTGTTGTATTACTGTGCATGCGCTATACTGGCGCAGCGGCCAGCGGGCCACCTCATACATCTTTGAAATGATCTTGCGGGCCAAATATAATTATATTTGGCCCGCGGGCCAGAGTTTGACATGTGTGTTCTAGAGATTTCTGCATTCCTTAGCATTCAAATTCTCAAACCAGGCTGTGATACAACCATGCTGTATGCTTTCTACAGTACACCTGTAGAAGTTTGAAAGAGAATTCAACAACCTGCCAAATATCCTCTGAATCCTTAGAAAGTAGAGGTATTGTGTGTCTTCACGGTTGCCTCAATGTGCTGGCTCCAGGAGAAGTCTTCCAAAATATGGACTCCTAGGAAGTTGAAGGTTCTGACCCTCCCCATCTCTGCCCCTCATTTGCATAAGAATAAAAATTCATGCATTATCTCTGAGAGCTTTCCCCTCATCTTTTCTTCATTGCTTTTTTTCTTTCTCCTTTTCCTTGATTACATATCTAAATAGTGCCTGAACAAATTCACACACATTCTGAGCAAGGATAGTGGAAAGTCAGTTTGACTTTGGGCAGCAGTATAAGATCATTGGTATGAGGTTGGCCACCCATCAATCATTCACTTCTTCAGTGGAAGGAAAAACATTCAACCAGTGGCTAATGTTTAAAGTCTGCTTCCGTACACTTTATCCCCACCTCCCCTGTTAGTGTGGGAAGCACCTTGTAGAAGCAAATTGATAGGATTTTAAATGAGCACCTTCCTATGAAGTGAAAGTAGAATTCAAACGACTTCTCAAAAGTTCTTTTATGAAACACTTGTAGGCTAATCAGATGTGAATGTGTCCTGAAGCACAAAAGACTTGCTCTGCGTCATTTGTTTTAAACTTGCATGTAAAAGCTGAGAGGGAAAGGAAAGGTGAATTTGAAGTAATTTTTTCCAGCTCAGTATTGTCGTCAATGTTGATGTCCATGTGGATGTCTGCTCCTTACAGAGCCTTTCATTTCTTTTCATGGGGAAAGCTACTTAACTCTGGTTTTCAGCTGAAAGTAAAGTTAACATTTGACTAATAACTACAAACAGCAAAATTGCACAAACTTCCATTAATTAAAGATGAATGGCACAAGCAATTATTTTGCAGACCAAGCATTTAAAAAAAAAGATGTTAATTGTAAAATTACATTGGGCTCCATTTCTTGTTTAACTGGACATGCTACTTGGATGATTGCTGTATGGGAATGACCGTTAACATATGCAAAGTTAAATCCAGAGGATGAAAAAAACAGACCTTTTTTAAGCTGTTCCTCCTTGTGTCCGATATACATGAATCTGGCACCTGAACTGGTAAACAGCTGCTCACTGACTCAAAGAACATGTGCTTAATGTAACCCAGTCCAAAACCAGCAGGCATCTGTATTGCAGTTTTAATTTACACAGGGAACTAGCATCGACTGTGTTAGCTTTCAGCTGTATAAACATGTTTTTCAGATTGACTGTCCACCAGCTTCTTCTTTGCCTCAGTTAGTGCATCAGGGAACACAGTGCATTGAAATACACACATTTAATTTAAATTTTAAATTCTGATACAGGTGTACACAGCAGAGTAACAGGCCATTCTGGCCCACAGGCCTATGCCACCCAATTAACCTACAACCCCCATACGTTTTGAAGGGTGGGAGGAAACCAGAACACCAGGAGGAAGTCCATGCAGACATGGTGAGAACATACAAACTCCTTGCAGACAGCGCTGGATTTGAACCTCGGTCACTAGTACTGTAACAGCATTGTTCTAGCTGCTATGCTAACTGCACCACCCTTTCGTGTAGAAATAATCTGCATACAAATAGATCAAAAGCTGTTTCTGGTCAATATATTTTCTAAAGGTTTTTCAATAACTGGCAACATAAAATCTTTCTTTGTTTAGATATGTGTCAGGACACCTTCCTTATTGTGCATATTTCAGACTACTGTATAAAAATGATCATCCTAAACTATTGTACACCAAATTGAGCCCATGAAACTCAGTCTTTATATATCACAGACCTTTCAGTGGTCTTCTTCCATTAATTACGTGTTCCCTAATGTTTGTGTCTCCATCATCATTCTGTTTCAAAGCCTGAGTGGAATAATCTTTTCTTGACCTTTCCTCAGATTGTCTGCAGATCATTCTCAAAATCACATCACTAAGTACGTTTCTGTCACTCTTTCCACACTTGACTGCACCTTTTCGGACAGTGTTTATGATTTTCTTTCTCTCCTCCATCGCTCCTCCAGTATGACATTGCATTGCAACCCATCACCAACTTTTTAACCACACATTTATTCCACTTTTTCTTGTGGCATATCAGTTTGCATAAGCTTCATACACGGCAGAATGGATTACGAAAATAGCAAGTTATTCGACACAACTCGTGCCTTGATGTCTTCAACATCAGTGAAATATTTTGTCAGCAAAAATGCTGCTTTGCCAGGTGAATAGGAACACGTACTTTCTCCCGGTTTGTGTGACTGTGCTTGCCGCTTCAACTGCTCTCTCATTCCCACTCTGATCTCTTTGTCCTTTGTTCTTGTATTGCTTCAACGGAGCTCAATGATATTCCTTTCCAATTAAACCTTTTGGCCTGAGCAGTGGTTCTGGTCTTTTTAACCATAAGTTGTCCCACCTATTTCCCTGCCAATTTTGAAAATTTTCATTCCACTTTCCAACTTCCATTTTGGAGTTGTTTTCCTTGATTTTGAAAAAAAAATTTATATGCCCATGTTGTTATGGCAACAATATTATAAACGTATTAGGAGAAAAAATTTTGATGGAGGTGCAATGATGGTCAGTAGTAAAATAACAATCAGGAGAGGGTGAAGAAATTGTCGTCCACACACTGATAGAAGTTAAAATGACTGCCTTTTTTAATATATATAAGTAGGTTTACAACCTGCCTATGGTAAGCACACCAAGAATGCATGCAGTGCCTTCTCACAGCCCAGCTATAATGACCTTTACATACATCCAGCAATTTCACATCTGCAGTTTTAAAAAAAACTCCATTCCAATACCATGTCAGCCTTTATCTGCTTCTTTGAACTAGTATGTGGGCTATTTGTATTGCAAATTTTACATATTATTCTAGTCTTCGATCCTGTCTTTGTTTAGTTCAGACTTTTTTTTTCCTTTTAAGATGATAAAAGTCTACTACTAGTTTTATTCCATTTCCAGCTGCTACAAATGCGCAGCATTCTCAGATTTATTTTTCCTTTGTAGGTTCTCTAGCAGGCACAGTTGTGAGTTTGTACATTTCTCTATTTGTTACAAGTTGCCCTGAATCTGTTTTATGTATTTTCTATCCTTGACCCATCTAATCTTTAGGATGGCTTCAGTTTTCTTCCTGGGCAAAGGACACAGGTTCGGTAAATCAGGACTCCTATTTTTTTTAACAAAACAACCCCATGCATTAATTAGGCTTATTTTAATCATTTGATCAGTAATCAGTCCTTTATTAGTGGTGTGGTGGGGGTGTGATGAGAGGGGAAATGATAGAGATAATATTGAGGTGGTGTAGAATGGGAGGCATCTTTGTTACATACCCTACACTAATAATTTATTCTGTACATAATAATGTAATGTGCAACATGAACACAAGATGTTTGTCGTGTTCCTCTTTGCTTGGGGAGGAATGAAGGGAAATACATTAGGCTAGAATTTCTATCACATAGCACATTTATTTTTGCATAAAGCAACAGATTGGAACCCTAACTTTAAAGCACTCATTGCAAATGGTGCATTTATTCAGTGCCCATGGAAAATTGTATTGTGGTCCTCCATGTTGGCATTATGCACCGAGCGATCAGTAGGCTAACAGCAGGGATGTCAAATATTGTCCAGTGTCTGCTTGGTATCTCTGCTGCATGCATACTCACTCCTGAAACTCCATGGACCTCAGCAGGAGGTATCGGCTGGCTTAAGGGACGTTAAAAGGGCCAGTTCTCACCTGAGCTAATGTTAGAAAGTTTGTTGATGTTGAACATGAAATTTTCAGCATTGATCCTAATATTTGAAGTGAAGCCTTCTATTTCCTCTCCTTCTATTCCCTCTACATGAGAGTAACCTAACCATTCTGACCCTTGCCCTTATTATACCCTTTCTAACACGTAATGTCCCATCATCCATCTGAGATGCATGCTCCCTGCAACCATTCCTGCAGTCCCACCAGGTAAAGCTGACCCAAGTTCAGCAATTGATTGAAACTGAGCTTTCCTACTATTTGTACCCTTTACTGTTGCCATGAGTTGTTTGCCATTGTGTGTTACAAATATCACTTCCTTCAAATTGAATCTACACAAATGCAGCTATAATACAGCTTGCCTTTAGAGCTCTGAATATTGCCTAGCAATCCAATGATAGAGTGATGAGGGGAAATGTTTCTGGTGGAGTGGAGGCTGTATGTGGGCAGAAGGAATCTAATTAGTTTTCCAGGTCCAAGAAGCTTTCATTCTATTATTGATAATTTTGCGGTGTTCCCATTCACAACAATTGAGACAAATGGAAAGGATGGACTGGAGGTCAGAAGTTTATAGGGTTAGATCTCTTCCCTTTGCCCCATGGGAAATTTTATGTTCATCTAAATCCACTTCAAGTGGGAAACCGAAAGAGCCACCATAGCAACAGTACAACTGATCATTCCCAGTGTTTCCATCCAAATTCTGCAAGTGGATTGTAATTGGAGGATACATAAGACACTATTGTCTGAATAGTTAAATTATGCAAAATACAAATGATCTTGTAAAGTATTGGCATCTACAGTATATCTGTAGATTTAATGCATAAAGCTTCTTATAACTATAAGACTTCTTTGCATAAAAGGAGACAATTCAATGAACAAAGAAAGCTGGCTGTGAATAATACAAAGGATGTGGTCATTTTTCCTCTTTACAAACACTCAAGGGGTTGCAAATGTAAAACTGTGTTAGTGGGGAGTATCCTTTTTAACTTGGTTTCAGACAATTTGGTCCTTCTTTGTCGACTTTTGTTTTACTGAATCACAGTTCAGGGTTGTTCTGCAGGCTTGAGAAACACTGGAGTAGTTTCTCCTTCTTTCATTCTGTGATCTTTGCATAAAACTGGGTTTTCCCATCAAATGCGGGGGTTAGCAAAAACCTGCCAGAATAAAACAGTCTCCAGTGCAACCAATGTGAATGGGCAATCTGAGGAATGGAGAAGAGAACACACTTACCAAAAGTGCCTTGGAGGCAGTCCCTAGGTTTATACCGAAAGGGACTGTGCATTCCTCAGACTGGTGAAAAGTGTAGGAGATGGGGCCATTTGTGGCCCCTTTGCAGCTTGTTCAACTTATCATGTAACTCATCAGAAAATTGCTGGTCTGTCTTTATGCAGGAAATAAACAGCTTCAGAGTTTGCTGCAAATGATAGATGCATTCAATTAGCTCAGACAATTTCAAGATAAATTGGATGAATTTCAGACCATATTCATTGTACATTTATTTCTTTTTCCTAGTCCTTCATTATATAGCCTAATCATTTTCAGCATTTCAACTAATTTATGTCCTGATTATATAACAAGAAATAATGTAATTAAAAGTGCATTATTCCTTCTTTACACCCATGTTCTCTGCAAATATTTGTCTCCATTTCTGAGATGGGCTTCATTGACTTTAATGAGGAGATGAGATCTGCCAACAAAAATAACAGCAGCCAACCTGCATTCAACATTCAGGTAGCAGTCCATAAAGAGAAGAAAATTGCTCTGATTCATGAGAAAACCACAAGGCATTCAGATGAGATGCAGAATTTCCTTAATCTTTAGTCTTAAGAGTTGATGATTAAAGGAAAGGACTTGAGCCATTAAAGTTCTATATCATCTTCCCACACACAGAGAAAGAGCTGCACTCATATATTTTGAGATTATTACTACAAATCTTTCTTTGGCTTGGCTTCGCGGACGAAGATTTATGGAGGGGGTAAAAAGTCCACGTCAGCTGCAGGCTCGTTTGTGGCTGACCAGTCCGATGCGGGACAGGCAGACACGATTGCAGCGGTTGCAAGGGAAAATTGGTTGGTTGGGGTTGGGTGTTGGGTTTTTCCTCCTTTGCCTTTTGTCAGTGAGGTGGGCTCTGCGGTCTTCTTCAAAGGAGGCTGCTGCCCGCCAAACTGTGAGGCGACAAGATGCACGGTTTGAGGCGTTATCAGCCCACTGGCGGTGGTCAATGTGGCAGGCACCAAGAGATTTCTTTAGGCAGTCCTTGTACCTTTTCTTTGGTGCACCTCTGTCACGATGGCCAGTGGAGAGCTCGCCATATAATACGATCTTGGGAAGGCGATGGTCCTCCATTCTGGAGACGTGACCCATCCAGCGCAGCTGGATCTTCAGCAGCGTGGACTCGATGCTGTCGACCTCTGCCATCTCGAGTACCTCGACGTTAGGGGTGTGAGCGCTCCAATGGATGTTGAGGATGGAGCGGAGACAACGCTGGTGGAAGCGTTCTAGGAGCCGTAGGTGGTGCCGGTAGAGGACCCATGATTCGGAGCCGAACAGGAGTGTGGGTATGACAACGGCTCTGTATACGCTTATCTTTGTGAGGTTTTCACCAACAAGGTCGGGTCAGATACAGCAATGAGCTCTCTGAACCCTTCTCCATTAACAATGGCGTGAAGCAAGGCTGTGTTCTCGCACCAACCCTCTTTTCAATCTTCTTCAGCATGATGCTGAACCAAGCCATGAAAGACCCCAACAATGAAGACGCTGTTTACATCCGGTACCGCACGGATGGCAGTCTCTTCAATCTGAGGCGCCTGCAAGCTCACACCAAGACACAAGAGAAACTTGTCCGTGAACTACTCTTTGCAGATGATGCCGCTTTAGTTGCCCATTCAGAGCCAGCTCTTCAGCGCTTGACGTCCTGCTTTGCGGAAACTGCCAAAATGTTTGGCCTGGAAGTCAGCCTGAAGAAAACTGAGGTCCTCCATCAGCCAGCTCCCCACCATGACTACCAGCCCCCCCACATCTCCATCGGGCACACAAAACTCAAAACGGTCAACCAGTTTACCTATCTCGGCTGCACCATTTCATCAGATGCAAGGATCGACAATGAGATAGACAACAGACTCGCCAAGGCAAATAGCGCCTTTGGAAGACTACACAAAAGAGTCTGGAAAAACAACCAACTGAAAAACCTCACATTACTACAAATAATATGATAATAAAAGCAAAAATATTTTTAAAAACTTCATTGTTGCAGCCATATAACATTTTCATTATTTGTCTTGAATTTGTGTTCAAAACAATGTTGTGGGCAAGAGATGTAGATTTTGAATTGATTAAAGGCATTCTTAGAGCAATGTAACCTATTCGCTGGGGTAAAGTGTTCATTGAAATGATGTTTGGTTTGCAGTCAACATGTGGCTAATATAAAATACAACCAGAGATGAATGATCTTGTTTAAACTGTATATGTTTCAAGAATAGGGAAAAATTGCTAATCACAAAGAAATTGAAGGGTCAACAGTTGACCACATGCTACAGTGGTAAAATGCTTACAGTTTGTAAAATAGTTAATCTTTTATTCCTTTCCACCTTGGCATTTTGTTTAAGATGCTGATAATGAACAGTGGAATCACTTCAACTTTGTTGACCCTTGGAAGACTCTAAATTCAAAATTTAAGTTTCTCTTTAAGAAACCAGGAAATGAAATAAACATCTTGGAGTTGATCCAAGATCAAAGATTGTGTGTATTCAATAACCATATGTAAATCTGTCCATTCAGATATTGTAACTGAAACAATGAGCAATCTCCTCATTCTGTTTACGATGTGATTAACACCAGCTTTCCCCAGTGTGTCTTTCACCTTTTTTTCCACAGCAATATAATTGTAAACACTAAGCACAGCTCATTAGCCCTGAAGTTTCCTTTATCTGTGTGAGTTTTAATGTATATCTCATTTCACATTTCACATCATGTTCCTCTTCCGCTATTCAGACCTTGATGCTGCTTTCACTGGCCTCCATTTCTTTATGGCTCCATTTCTGGTGTTCCCATTCCATGCCAGTAACTATTTCTTTCTTGCATACCAGTTCTAGTCATTTCATGTAATGAAATTTTCCAACAATATCTTCCAAACAAATTGATTTGTTTTTTTTTCAGTAAAATCGGTATTTCAGCCCTCAATAAGGACAGAAAATGCTGGAAATTACTCAGCAGGTCAGGCAGAAGTTCTGAAGAGCTAGTGTTACAAGTTAATGACCTTTCATCAATTGAAAGTCATCCACCTGTAAAGTTAGCTCTCGCTACTGTCCTGATAGATTAATTGGCTCTTACTGTGTGAGAAAACCTCAGGAGAATTGATGGGAATTTTGGCAGAATGAAATGGTGGTAAACAATAGCCAATAGACAATAGGAGCTGGAGTAGGCCATTTGGCCCGTCGGGCCAGCACCGCCATTTTAGATCATGGCTGATCATTACCATCAGTACCCCTTTCCAGCCTTATCCCCATAACCCTTAACTCCGTTACCCACAAGAGTCTTATCTAACTCTCTTTTGAACATAGTCAGCGAATCCGCCTCTACCACCCTCTGTGGCAGAGCATTCCACGGATTCACACTTCTCTGGGTAAAAAAATGCTTTCTCATCTCCGTCCTAAAGGGCCTACCCTGTATTCTTAAACTATGCCCTCTAGTCCTCGTCTCCCCCATCATTGGGAACAAGTAATCAGACTTCACCTTGTCTATCCCCCTGAGAGCAACTTCAAATGCTGGAAAGTCAGAGAAACAAAATGCTGGTGCAACTCAGCAGGTCAGGTAGCATCCATGGAAAGCAATAGACAGTCAATGTTTTGGGCTGAAACGGCGACTATCCACTGTCTTCAATGAATGCTGCCTGACCTGCTGAGTTTCTCCAGCATTTTGTGCACTGCTCTACCTTAAGGTAGGATTAATGTAAACAAGTGTTTGATTGTCAGTGGGGACTCATGTGGCCAAGGGCTTGATTCTGTCATGGGACTCTGAAATGCTGACCGACTGGCCATGAATTTCCACAATACATAGAATACTTGTCTCTTGAAGGGAGGTCATTTGAATAATCCAGCAAACTCTTTATTTTCAGATAATTATATGGTTTCCTTTTAATGCCACATTTGAACCAACTGCCACTATTTAAATTAAATTTAATTTGCAGCACAGTAGAAGCCAATTCCAGCCATTTGAACATGACTTTGGGCTACATTTTTCCCATCCAAGTACACCCAAATTAACGTTAAGCCCTGTACATTTTGGAGAGTGGGAGAAAAGCAGAGCACACAGGGTAAACCCATGCAGACATGGGGAAAACATACAAACTCCTTTCAGATGGATTTAAACCTGGGTTGTTGTGCCGCTGGCACTAGCTATTAGACTGGCGATACTTCCAAATCTTCTTGCGATATAAAAGCATTTGTTCATAATGCATTTTGTCATTTTGCCAATCATCTTTTTCTTAGTCTGCTGGTTCTTGATCCTTCCATTATGTGATTTCTTTCTATCCTCTGTGAGTTTAAATGAGAACAACATAGCTTTCCTAGAACTGGACACAATGCTCCAACTATGACCAACTGGTGTTTTATAAAAATTTATGATGAATTGCCTGCTCTTGGACTTTATGGTCTGTGGTTTATAAATAAAGTTTTTTAACTATTACCTTCAATCTGCTTTCCCACTTCCGATGAATTATGCCCACACATGCCTCAATCTCTCTTCTCGTGTACCCCCTTTAAAACTGGCGTACATTGTCTCATTTGTTCTTCCCCTCAAACCTTAAATCTGAGCACTTTGCATTTGTCAGCATTAGCTTTAAGCTGCTAGCTACCTAAATATCGCCTTCCTGACAGCTCACTGCTCCTCCAAGTTTTGCATCATCTCCTGATTTGAAATTTGTGGCTTTAAACCCAAGTTCAGGTCAATAATATAAAGAGGAGCACTGGTCTTAGTATCGACCCTTGGGCAATTCCACTGTGACTTTCCAAAAACAACTTTTCACTACCATCATGTTTATTTTATTCAACCAATTTACAGCCCTTTTTATTTCATTGAACTTCAATCTTGCTGATACCTTTGGTGAAGTACTTATCAAATACTTTTTCAGCGTTCCCATCAAGAACATTTTCCTCATCAACTCTCGCTATTACTTCAACAATCAAATCTATCAAGTTACTTAGATGTGATGCATCTTTGACATTTCCATGGTGGCTTTTTTTCAAAATCAATCCACAAGTGATTGTTGATTTTGTCCCTGATTATCACTTCTAGAACTCAGCTGCATCTTCTGCACCTCTACATTTCTTTAAGACTTTCAGCATCTGCATTTTTTTGCTTTTCAGTTGCATCATGAATCTGATCCATTGTTCACGAGGAAGAAACGCAAACTGGTCAAACAACACATTCTGCATCAAACCAAAATTACCCCTATGGACAATAAAAATTACAGGGCAAAGGCCTCTTAACATCACCAAACGAGTTGTATTATTCCATTTTGAATTTGATTTAAAAATTCCTGTCTTGCAGCCACAATGGAAAAATCCATGAGAAAACATGACTTCAAGCTACATTTTCCCACCAAGGTAATATGCCTTTGGGCTTTGTTCATCATAGCAACTACTAGTGTCATAGTGTTAACTGCTCAGTAGTTGGAGAGATAATGCCTTTAACTGAGTGGTCCAAAAAATAAAGACAGAAGAGACTGCAACTGTTGGAATTTGAAGCAAAAAATAAACTCCTGGAGGAACTCAATGGGCCGGTCAGCATCTATGGAGCAGGAGGGGAAGAATTGTTGATGTCTCTGATCCCAACTCTACATTAGGACTTAAAACGTAAAACCATTGAAAAAGAGTCCATTTGGTCCATTGTGACTGAGCCAGTTGAAAAAGAGATAATCTGGTTTATATGGAATGTTTAAATACTAGAAACACAGTCTACTTGTAATACCTGGATAGACCCCAAAACTAAGCTCTTTACTTTACCTTGATGCACATGACTCACTAGGCCATGTCATGTCAGGCCTCCACCTGGAGGCCGGCTATAAGAGTGGATTGAAAACTTGAAACTTATCTTTCAGACAGTAGCCCTAAAAGGCTGCTCCAGTGTCACATTCATATCCAGAAGCACATCGTAGTGCCCAATGGAGCCGATGGAGGTGGGGACAACTGGTGCCGCAGCGCCACCCATCATAAATAAGCAGCAGAGCAATGGCTGTCTTCCCTACCCATAATCCCCCACACAGCTGGAACCGCTCTGAGTTTCCCAGAACAGTTCCAGCTGTATGAGGGATTAAGGGTAGGGAAGACGATCATTACTCTGCCGCATTTTGAGCTGCAGGTAGCAGCCCTGAAGGCCGAAGTGGCCTGGTGTGGCTTTCTCAGTCTGCACTGGCCGGCTCCTGCCTGTCTCCCTGCCTTGGAGGGAGAGGAGTGAGTGAGGAGATGGGTTGCGGGCTGACAGCATCATCAGCCGGCCCCTAACCAGCCGCTTGCAGTGGCTATACATTCAAGTCAGGTAGAAGGGCGCAGGGTTTTGCCAATTATCCTTCCCTGATAAGGGTTGGAATTGGCACCTCGGAGCTGGCCAAGGCACATTCAGAGAGATACATCTTTAGCCATACGTGGGAAGAACCTCCGCCTTTCCAGCACCTGGTTTGAGGCTCTGCAGGTCATAATCCTTGAGGTACTTATCCAAATATTTATTAAATATACTAAGGCATTCTGCCTTTTGACCAATTCAAGCATTTTTTCCTGGCCCAAACCACCCTCTGTAGTAAAATGATTTTCCTCTTATCCCCTCTATTGTTTTTACTAATTTATTTTCTGCCACTGGTTCATGATCCCTCCTGCTGCAAAATAGGTCTTTCTTATTTACTCCACTTTGATCCCTCATAATCTTTAACCTTTCTTCAAAGTCCCCACGAGCTTATTCTGTTCCAAAGAAAGCAACCCCAGCCTTTCCAATGTTTCATTGTACAACCCCTAGCAACATTCTCATAAATCTCCTCTGCACACTCCACTTGCTGATAATGCAATGACCAAGATTCAGTGATTCAGCTCCAGCAAAACATTTCCTCCCTGCTCTTAGATTTTGTTCATTAAATGAAAGCATTCTGTACATCAATTAATGCATCTTACTGACCAGCCATATTACCTCAAAGACCCTGTGGCCATACATATAAAGTTCTCCCTGTTCCCCTACATCTTTTAATATCCTGTCTTCTAATTTCTTTGCCTTGTTGCACCTCCGCAAATGCATGACTTCACACTTCCCAGGATTACATTCCATTTGCCATTTTCCTGCCCGCCTGACTGGACCATATACATTTTTCTGAAATCTCAAGCTTTCCTCCTCATTGTCAACCATGTGGCTTCCCTGTTGCCCACTGAAACTTTGGGGAAAGATAGTGGAAACCTGGGATAAATGCACGAAGGAAACTTAACCTGATCTGCCATTAAAGCTACAGCAATACATTAGGGGAAATGCCAAAGGAATCCCCTTTGCATGTAGTTCACTCACCAGCCACAGAGTGTCACTACAAAGTAACCTAAATTTGTCTCAGCCAGCAGCCATATTGTCTCTGGTAAGTCAGGTAAGAGATGAGGTATAGAAACAAATACAAACTTTTTTTTCATAATTTGTCTCATCTGCACAATTCAGAGACTTGCTGCACTTATCAAATGGCCTTAGTTACTAAATTGCTCCTTTAGCCAATCATTTTCTCGCTGAATTCTGCTTGCGCATCTGTCAGCCATTGGAATGAGGACTGGCACCACTCTGAGCCACAGGCTGGACTGCCTGACCAATCTTTCCTTTCCAATTACTTGCACTGATGCCCACCATTGAGTAGCCACTTTGATATCAACCCCAGGAGAATCATTAAGTTTTTTGGGGGTTTTTTGTTAGCAGGATTACTGACTGACGCTGTCACCATTAGTTTCCAGTTGTCCTGTTTCTCATTCAGTGTCATTTGAGGCTCAGTTTGCAGCTGTCTTAGCAGGTTTATCTAGGGAAATTGTAGGCTGGCGAGCCTGATATCAATAGTGGGAAAGTTATTGGAAGGTATTCGAAGAGATCGGGTATACGAGTATTTGGACTGACCAGGACTGATTAGGGATAGTGTGTGTGCAGGTAATGGCCATCTAATCTTCTACAGTTTTTCAAAGAGGTTACTAGGAAAATTGATGAAGGAAAGGTAGTGGATGTTGTCTTCATGGCCTTTATTATGGCCTTTAACAAAGTCTGGCATGGGATGTTAGTCAGTTACTTAGTATTTACTGTATGATAAGCTAGTAACTGGATTAGATGTTGGCTTTACTGGAGAAGCCAGAGAGTGGTAGTAGATTGCCTCTCAAACAGGAGACCTGTGACTTGTGGTGTGCCTCAGGGATCGGTGCTAGGACCATTGTTCTTTGTTATTTACATTCATGATCTGGATGATAATGTGGTAAATTGGATCAGCGAATTTGCAGATGTCTCTGAGATTGGAGGCATAGAGCACAGCAAGGAAGACTTTCAAAAATCATAGTGGGATCTGGACCAGCTGGAAAATTGGGCTGCAAAATGACCGATGGAATTTACTGCAGACAAGTGTGAGGACAAATCAAGGTGAGACTAACACAATAAACATTATGCCCTAATGCCATGTGTGGTCCAGCAGAGGGATCTGAGAATACATACATGTAATTCTGTAAAAGTGGAGTCACAGATAGATTGGGTCATAAAATGGGCTTTTGACACACTGGCCTTCATAAATCAAAGTATTGAGTACATGAGTTAGGACATAATGTTGAACTTGTATTGGTGAGTCAAAATTTGGAGCATCGTGTGTAGTTTTGGTCCGAGAACTACAGGAAAGATATCAATAAGTTTGGAAGACTGCAGAGAAGATTTACAAGGCTATTGCCAGGACTTGAAAAGCTGAGTTACAGGGAAAAGGTGAATAGGTGAGGACATTTATTACCTGGAATATCAGAGAATGAGGGGAGATTTGTTAGAGGTTTAGAAAGTTATGAAGGGTTTGGATTGGGTAAATGCAAATAGTTCTTTCCTCTTACCATTGAAAAAAGAACAAGAGGGCATGGGTTGAGGATTAAAGGTGAAATGTTTAGGGGGAACATGAGAGGGAAATTTCTTCACTCAGATGGTGGTGAAAGTGTAGAATGAGCTCCCAGATGTGGATTCAATTCCCACATTTAAAGAGAAATCTTTTGGGTGAGATGGTGAGCTAAGCCCCATCTCTTGTCTCATAGACACAAAGTATCTTTACCACTATTGAAGAAGACCACTGAGTTTATCTTGGCATCTTGGTCAATATTCATCCATGTTCAACATTAATATTAAAGGTCAAGTCATTGTCGGATGTACCATTGTGGAAAGTTGATCCGTTGAAACTGATTGTTGGATTTCCTACATTGCAACTTTTGAAAATTATTTAACTGAATAAAGATTGCTGTGGAGGAGTTGTGAACGGCAATATAAAACTTTTCCATTCAGCATGTAATTGTTCACTTCACAACCAAAACGGTAGATTCATGCATAATTTTCTTTCCCTGTTAAGAAGTTTTACAAATTCAAGAACCCATTTCCCCTTTTGAACAGTGTTTCTGCACTCATCCATCTCTGGGCAACCCATAACCCACAGCTCCTCCCTCCACATCACAGCAGTCTATTGAATGCTTTGCCTCCCTGCTGGCACAAAATCTAATTGCTCCCCTATACAAAAATGCACGCCAACTTCGAACATCTATCCTTTTTGGTTTCTCCTTCCCCCCCCCCCCCCCCCCATTTCTGCTCCCCATATTTTGCCATCATGATAAGAGAATTAATTCATTTTATGCACTCAAGAACATGTTGTTCTCTGCCCCACACACTTTACAACAGTTGTCCTCCCATTAAGCTGCATCCTGAGCCAATGGCTCTACATCTACCTATCTATGGAAAGTTGGCTGCATGGATTTGGAATTGGCTCATCTGCAGAAGGCAGAGGGTGGTAGCAGATGGAATGTATTCTGCTTGGAGGTTAGTGACTAGTGGCACATGGCAGAATTTTGTTCTGGGACCCCGTTCTTCGTAATTTTTATACATGACATGGACAAAAGTGGAAGAGTGCATTGGTAAGATTGCAGATGATACGAAGGTTGGATGTGTTGTGGATAGTGTAGAAGATTGTTGTAGGATATGGGTGAACAAGTGCTCCACAATTTAAATCAATTTACATTTAGATTAATTTTTTTAGATTGACATTCTCTTATTATCTATACTTTCTTTTATCTATCCTTTATTATTAAATTAGAAAGGGGGAGGGAAGTTGGGAGGGAGAGAGGGAGGGTTGAATATATTCACATGCAATTTGATATCAATAATTTTATATATAAGTATTTTTCGATGTGATTTAAAATTTTTAATAAAATATTAAAAAAGATTCTCGTAGGATGCGGAAAATTAGCAGATGGAGTTCAATTCAGAGAAGTATGAGGTGACGTACTTTGTAAAGTTGAATTTGAAGGCAGAGTATGCGATTAATGACAGGATTGTAAACTGTGTGGAGGAACAGGGGGATTTTTCACTCCAATCTATATGACCCTCAAGATTGCTGCACAGTTGATAGTGTTTAAGAAGGCATATGTGTGTTAACCATAACCATATAACCATTTACAGCACAGAACAGGCCAGTTTGGCCCTACTTGCCCTTCATTAGTCAAGGGGTTAAGTTGAAGAGCCATGAGGTAATGTTGCCACTCTATAAAACACTGGTCAGGCCATACTTGAAGCATTACATTCAGTTTTGGTCACCTCATTAGAGAAATGATGTAGATGTTTTTGAGAGGGTGCAGGTGAGATTTACCAGGATGTTGCCTGGGTTGGAGAACATCTCTTATGAAGTAAGGGTGATTGAGCTAAGGATTTTCTCTTTCTCCCAACCCCAACCAACCAATTTTCCCCTGCAACCGCTGCAACCGTGTCTGCCTGTCCCGCATCGGACTTGTCAGCCACAAACGAGCCTGCAGCTGACGTGGACTTTTACCCCCTCCATAAATCTTCGTCCGCGAAGCCAAGCCAAAGAAGAGAATGATGGATGAGAGATGACAATATTAAGGTTATGAGGCATAGATAGAGTGGACAGTCAGCACCTTTTTCCTGGAATGACTATAGCAAATACCAGAGGACAACTGTTTATGGTGAGTGGAGGAAGGTTTAGTGGAGATCTCAGAGGTAAGTTTTTTTTTACACAGAAAATGGATGCCTGAATGATTGCTGTGGGTGGTGGTGGAGGCTGGCATAATAAATGTCATTTAAAAGATTCACAGATAAACATATGATTCTAAGAAAACTAAAAGGTTATTGGTGTGAAGGGTTAGATTGTTGTGGAGTAGGTTTACATAGGTCGACACAAGATTATGGTCCAAAGGGCCTGTACTGTGCTGTAAAGTTCTGTTTTTTCTCCCCATTTCCACATCCCCTTCTCCAATTCTATTCACTCTGACCCCCACTATCCCCAATCTGCTTTCACTCTCCTCTGTCCACCATTTCCCTTTTGCCTCCAAGTCCAGTCCTCCATCCTCCTGCTATGCCTCATGATGATGGCCCTCAGTCTGAATCTGTGCAATGCCGCAAGAGACTGCTTGTAGATATCGTATGTCCACACCTGATCTTTCAAACTTAAAAATAGAGTTATAATGCACAGCAGGGTTTCACTGGAATCTGTAAATCCAGGATCATAACACAGTTGAGACTGGATCTGCCAATCAATCCAAGATCATAACAGAGTTAGGACCGGAGCTGCCAATCAATCTAGGATCATAATACATGAAAGGCAGGATCTGCCAATCAGTCAGGTTTGTGTGTTATATTAAAGTCATATCTGACAGGATCTCGGCACACTCCATAATTACATCATTGTCCTTGCAGAGTGAGGGAGGAATTCCAAATATTTACAGGGAACTTATGAAGCAGACACAAGTCACTTGGGATTTCAATGCTCAGATTGACATCTTGTGCAAAAGTCATATCATTGCAGCAGAAACTTTTCAGTTTTATAATTACCCCAGTGTTCTCCCATAGAAACCTATTGCACTTCATAATTGTATTATTGTTCTGGTGTGAGGTAAGTAGTTAAGAACTTGACAACATTAACACTGTTCACACTTGGGACTTAATATACATTTAATTCAATTAGCTTCACCTTGTTTAAAAGTTATACGGGACAAAAACTCATTGTGTCTTCTGACACGGAATCAACAGTCAAAGCTGGCCCTGGGTATGAATACTTTGCCAGTGATAGCGTGTTGATTCTTTTCCATATGGCACATATTTACAAGCACAGTACTCTTTGTATCCATGTTACAAAGCAGAATCATTTCTAAAATCTAAACTAAACCACATGTGAGTGACTTCAAGGAAGGTACATCAAGCAATTAATGGAAGATGCCACAAAAGTATACATATGTGCTTCGAGCTTCACAATATTATTCTTGGTCTTAATCACATCACTGAGTCAACAGGAATACTTAGCCACACCGGAGTAGATCCTGTAAGGGCTGGCTGCCTCTATTTAATATCGCTCTTAAGGTGGCCCTTCTTATCTCAAAACATAAGAAATAGAAGTAAGGATAGGTCAATTGGCCCCTTGCAGCAGCTTTATAATTCAGTTAGATCATATTTGATTAACCTGAACACTAGTTATCCCATATCCTTCTTGTAGAGTGCGTCGAAAGAACCAAAGGCTTGTTGATCCAGACCAAGGCTTTTATTAACTAAAAGACAGGAGCATATCAAAAGTAGGTCGACCAGTCCAGAATGACCTGGTCTGGCTAGGAGCAATCCTTTAAGACCAGCCAGTAGGTGTGGCTACACTCTCAGCCAATCACAGTCATCCTACACTACAATCTGTACTTATGTACATATACACATTGGTGATAGAATCTGTACTATCACATTTCTTCCTTTCATATCCAAAAAAATCAATTAATCTCAGTTTTGAGCCCTTTGGAGTGGAGAATTTTGATGAATTATTCCCCTCTGGTTAAGGAAATTTCTTCCTTCATCCTGAATGGCCAGCCCTTTGCATTGAAACTAAAGGTACTTTCGAGCAGGGAAAACACCAGTCTGTAAAGGCAGAGGTTCTTCGCCCTCATGATTAAATATGTACCTTCCTGAATGTGCCATGGCCAGCTCCGATGCACCGTTTACAACCCTTCTCGGGGAAGGATCATTGGTGGAGTGCTGTGCTACGCTGTCTGACCTGATTGTACAGACGCTGGAAGTGGCTGGTTAGGGGTGGGTTGATGATGCTGTCAGCCCGTGACCCATCTCCCCACTCACCCCTCTCCCTCCAAGGCAGGAGTAGAAGGCAGGAGTTGTCAGGGCAGCGGGGTCTGTTCGGGCAGCGGGGGCCGGCAGAACAGCAGGAGCCGTCGGGGGGCAGCCAGTGGAGGCTGAGACAGCCACACTGGGGCCGCTTCAGCCTTCGGGGCCACTCTCTGCAACTCAAAACATGGCAGAGCAACGGCCGTCTTCCCTCGCCATAATCCCCCCCCCCCCCCCCCATTGCAGCTGGAACTGTTCTGGGAACCACAGAGCGGTTCCAGCTGCATGGGGATCATGGGTAAGGAAGACTGCTATTGCTCTGCCGCATATTTATGACAGGTGGCGCAATGGCACGAGTCTTCCCGCCTTCATCAGCTCCAGAGGGCGCTACGAGGCATCTCTGGATATGAATGTGATGCTGGAGCAGCCTTTTAGGGCTGCTGTCTGAAAGGTAAGTTTTAAGTTCTCGATCTGCTCTTATAGTCTGACATGAAATAGCCTTATGATTGTTGGTTCTCAATACAACAACTAGGTAAAACATTAACCTTCCATCTATCCTGTCAAGCTCCTTAAGAGTTTTGTCTGCTTCAATAAGATCATCCCTCATTCTTCTGAACTTCCCCCAGCTCACACACACCATATCAGGAATCAATTTGGAAAACCTCTACTGCCATCCCTTGAATGAAAGTAGACTTTTCCTTCAAAAGAGAGACCAGACATATGCATTGTGTTCCAGTTGTATTCTTATGGGCACCACATAACTACAATAGGGTTACCAGCTGCTGATCCTCCACACCTCTTTTAAATTATGAAGCCTTCTTCATTGATTCCTTTTACTCCTATTTTTGCAGAGTAGCTGATTATCTTGGGTTGTTTTTGATTTTTTTTAATCACTTGGGCAGAATTAGTACACTTTTTCATAGAATAGGCAAAGCAGGACCATGAGCCTTCCTGCCCACCTCCTCTCAGCCTTCCAGTACAATATATCACTTTTCTCCTGTTCTTGTCTGGTTCACTTGTGAAAACCTCTGAAGCTGTTTGCTGCAAATTTATGGTTGTGAGTTGCACAACCTAATCCCTCATCAACTGGAGAAATGTTTCCTTATCTCCAAGTTAGATTTATCAGAGGCAAGGAAATGTTCTCATCACGTCATATCTATCCAATCCATTCACAATTTTAAAGATCTCTGTCAAAGTAATCCTTCTCTGAATGATAGTAAACCTCAATGTTCAATTTTCCTAATTGCTGTTAACTCTAGTATTATCTGTATAAATCTATTCTGGCACTCTTGCCCAGAGGCTCTGTATCACTTTTACAGCAGAAGTCCAAAGCTTTTCACAAATCGCTCAATATTTATGTTTAACATAAATTCACATTTTTTTTTTGTTGGTATTTTTCTTTGTTCTTTGCTGACTCAGAGTAGCGAACAGGAGAGATGGCAGATGCTAGAAAACAAGAGCAACACACAACTGCTGGAGGAACTCGATGGGTCAGGCATCATCCACTGAAGGCAAGAGATAATCAATGTTCCTTTCCCTAGGAAGGGTTATGGCCCAAATATTGGCTATCTATTGTCCTCCATGGATGCTGTCTAATCTATGGAGTTTCTAACATTCTGGAAGGGGAGCGTGAGTAGCCAGATGTCATGGTCCACGTGGGAACAGTGAAGAGTTATATATAAATATGTTTTTAAAGGAGATAGATTGTGAGAGGTTTTAAGTGTAGGTCACCACAAGCACTTCACAAATCAGATCTCATTTAAAATGCAAGAGCCTTTCTCAAACCAGACACTCGGGGCCCAGGGGCTTTGTAAAAACAATAAAAACTGATTTGCTAAAGGTTTTCATAAGGAGGTGCAAATAGAAGAACCTGAACTCAAGAGCCTTCACAAGTAGGTGTTAATTGGACATGCTGTGGAGTAATGGATTATTGTTTTGAAAGCAACAGATGAATGGGCTCAGAAATTTGGGTCCAGTGCAGCAATCTGTCTGGTTGAAGTTTGCTGTTCTAAGAAGGTTGTGTTGTTTTGCAAACAGAGAGAAGAGACCAAACAGGCTTTCTCTAAGAGAGAGAGAATCCGTTTCGGCAGTAGATTTTGGAGGCTGCAGCATGGCAAGTTGGCAGCTTGTTTAAACCCCATTTTGAAGACTGGTTATGAGTTCTGAGTTCAGCCTCTTGAAAACCATGTGGTCCATGCAAGAGCAAATAGCTGGCTAGAGTGTTTCCCCTGAAATAAGGGAAACAAAAGCTCCTTTTTTTTTAACTAAAACTAATCCTCTTACCATAGTTTGTATTTATTTTTTCTTGTAATTTAGCCTGCAAGCTTCCTAATACATTCTTGTATTACCTTCACTGCTCCCCACCATCTCTGTCAACTCAGTTTGGCATCATCTGCAAGTTTTAGTCATGAGTTGCTTGTTCCTGTGTAACTTTTTCATGTAAATGATGAAGATTTATGACAAATGTCACTGCCCCTCGTGGGGCACTGCTTCCTACTTCATTTCATTTCTTTTCTCCTGCTCTATACATACCCTGACCTTCTTTCTTCTGTCTTGTGGCACCTCAATGAGGTTTCCAGTCTTACTTTGCCACTACTACTTTGATCCTTTAATTCACTGCAAAACCACTGTACACTTTATTTTTTTTCACTGTTAATTCCTCTGTTAGTTTCGCTTCCCCAAAGGCTCATTCCAGGAAGCCATTCATATTGGTTTCTGTGGATCTGAAGCTTATGGTTGTCTTCAAAAACTTTCCTATAATCTGTGAAATGAAATTCCCACTGATGGCTATCCACATTTTATGATTGGCTGAGCCTTCTGTTGTCATCTTATTGCAAGCAAAAGCACTCAAACTTGGAACTGCATTGTAGAGAATTCAACAGCAAGTTTAGGCAGTTATCTTTTTCTAATGATATTTAATTTATCATTCCTTAAAATTAAACAATAGCCAAATATTTTAGTAGTAGTCTGGAAGCTTGCTCTCTACAAATTGGCTCCTGTTTCTTTAAGGCAGCATGATGGTTGTGCAACAGACAGTGCTCCTATCTCACAGCTCCACCCGCCATTAATCCAGACTTGGTGTGGCCTCTGTAGAGTTTGTATGTTTTGCCTATGACCACGTGCCTTTTTCTTGGGCACTTCCATCACCTCTCACATCCCAACACATGCTAGTTGGTTAGTTAACTGGCTGATGTAAATTAACATTTCTGTGTGAGAGAATAGGTTACAGTGAAATAGGCTGGGGAAACAGGATTGAGGGAGATTGCTCGAGGAGCTAGCCTATGTATTGAATGGTCGTCTTCCATGTTGTAATCGATATGAGAAATATTATTGGACCATTTAAAAGACCAAAGGTAGAGAAGGGTAATGTATCCGAAAATTAAATAGGTGGGTGCAATAATGCGTTGTCCTAGTTTATAATAAAAATAAGTATTGATGGTATATATAAAAAGAGGAAAAAGTGTGTATAACTAGATAAGGCTCCCAACTTGGAGATCAGGTTGGAAAATGATACTGTTTCAACATGTAAATAGCAAGCCTGTGGAGAGGGGGGGGGGGAACATGGCTCACCCTCCCCCCCCCCCCCCACCACCAGACTCCTGAAAATCAGCATTGCACTGTGATTAAGGTTCCCCTCAAGCACCAAGAACAACAGTTTGCTTTCCATGCACCCTGTGACTAACAACAGACCCTAACCTGACATTGCTAGCAACTATTAATAAGAGGGAATGAGCAATAGAACCTATTGGGCAGAACCAAGGGGGCCAAAGAGAAAACTGTTGATCATTGAGCTCTGGGATGTTGTTGATGACGACTTCACTTCTGCTGCCAAAATCTCTCCAAACCATGTCAAAATCTAAAGATAGAACGATCAGCGGGGAATGGGAGGGAAAGCTAATGTGGAGAACCTCAGGATACATGCAGACAGAATCGAAATGTTTGCACAAACATTTTTTTTGAAAATTTTATTTTTCATTTGCATAATCATGTACATAAATTCTTCATCAAGTAACAATACAATATAATAAAAATGATACAAAATAATATAAATATTTCTTTTTAACCCCCTCCCCAAAGAAAAAGAAAATGCCTAAATTTATTTATCATTCACTATTAATATATTCCTAACATATTATTCTATCCTGTACATATTAATTGGGAGGAGCGGGTGTTATGGATGATATGGATGGACTCTTAATGGTGAAATCCATATATGGTTTCCAAATCATATAAAAATTCTCAGGTTGATTCCTTAAAATTATAAGGAAGTAATCTTTTCCAATGGTATACAATTTTGAATTTCTGTGTGCCATCTATCCAACCGTATAAATTATCTGACATCAATCAATGTTACTGCCGTACATTTCCGTGCCAACCACTATTGCTCTACTCAAAAAATTTCATTGATATTTGTCTAACTCAAATTTAGTATCAATATCATATAAATCATCAAGCAAAAATATTCTGAGATCTTTGGTTCATAATTTGTCCTAATAATATATTCATATCTTCCCAAAATGTTCCCACTTTTTCATAAAACCAAACTGCATGTAATAAGGTTCCTGTTTCTTGATTACACCTGAAACATTTGTCAGAGCAATTTGACTTGTGTCCATGTAATTTATACGGAGTGTAGTATAATTGGTGTAGAAATTATATTGTATCATTTGATATCTAACATTAATTGTATTAGTTACACTCTCCTGGAACAATCTTGACCAGGCCTTATCATTAATTTGTATATTTAAATCTTTTTCCAATTTTTTAATGCTTAAATAGTTCCTTTTTCTGCATTGTAATTGTATATACATATTAGTAATACATTTCTCATTAAATGGGCTCTGTTCTGCAAGTCTATGTGCCTAATTTCTTTTTAAAATATGATTTAAGCTGATAGAATGAAAAAAATAGTTTTATTTGGTAAATTGTATTTCTCTTTCATTTGTTTGTGCAAACATTTCGATTCTGTCTGCATGTATCCTGTCTGCATGTATCCTGAGAAAAAAGAACCTAAGAAACAATCTTTTATCCTCTTTATTGTGCCAGATATCAAAGAAAGAATTATTTAAAGTAAAAGGAATGTGGATTTTGCTTTAACATCATCTTAGCTATTTGGTAGTTCTTAATTCCTCTTTCTATATGAATTCCATTCCATATCTTGAATAAATGTTTTAAAATCGGTACTCCTTTCAAAAGTTCCTTGTTCCAGTCATACACAAAATGATCTGGATTAGTTTCTCCAATATTATTCATTTCAATATGTACCCTCACTGTCTTCTCCCCAATTTATAACAGGAGGATAGAAATCTTAATTGAGCTGCTTTGTAATAATTTTTTTAAATTGGCAACCGTAATCTTCCCTGATCAAATTTCCAAGTTAGTTTTTCCAAAGCTACTCTTGGCATTTTATCACGCCAAATAAATTTTCTTACACTTTTATTTAATTCTTGAAAAAATTTTGTTGGTATAGGAATGGGTTACCACTGAAATAAATATTGCAACCTCGGAAAAATATGAATCTTTGTACAATTTACCCTTCCTATTAAATTATTATGTTTGCACTAACATTGACGGAACAATACCATGAACAATGAATAGAATGTTATAGATTATGTTACAGAAATGGTAATGGAGGGTGTTTGGGGAAGAAAATTAAGGCAAAGAACCTTCAGGTCAAATGCACAAGAAATGAGGTAGGTCTAATCAAAAGGTCACCTCGTTAGTGTTTTGTTAAGCAACAAGAGTGGAGAATACAGGTGTATTAAGGATCTCTAAATAATGGTTCTAACCCTTTGTGACATCTGTCTGTGTGTACCAATCTGATTCTCATCATTCACGGAGCTCCAGATGTCTGCATTTGGTTTGTACTGTTCATAGTTATCTGGTTCGAGGCTGTGAATTAAAAAAAAAAGTCCTGGCTTTATTTGCTTCAAATTGTCACATGTTCCTATTTATCTGACTAGCTATGGTTTCATCCATACATTCTGTGGCAGCAAATCTGGTATTGTACATCTCCAATTTGATAACGATATCATTGTTGTAATGAACTCTGTTAACGTTATCAGATAAATTTTGATTGTTCTCCAATTCTGTTTTTCAAAGTTATGTGGTTGAGGTTCTTTCAAACAAAATCATGAAGACATTACTTAGTCATCCATCCAGAGCCTGTTGGTTAACTTTAAAGTTTCCTATTTCCCAGAAGATTCTAAAGGTGGCATGTTAGCATAGCAGTTAGTACAAAGCTATTTCAATCCCAGCCACCCAGTTCCAAATCTGATGTAATCTGTAAGGAGTTTCTACATTCTCCCCATGACTACATGGGTTTCCTCTGGGTACTCCAGTTTCCTCCCACCCTCCAAAAACATATTGGGGTTTGGTGTATTTGGGCACCATGGGTTCGATGGCTGAAAGGGTCTGTTACTGTGTTGTAAATCCAAAATAAAAAATTATCCCACTATATTTTAGAAACATATCCAGTCTAACCCATGGCAAACTTTGTACAAGGGCTTACTTTAAGAGGTGTGACTTCAGTGCTGACAAAGAATGAAGGGACTACAGTGAAAATGAATTTGGGGGTGACATTTTATTAGCATTTTGAAAGGGGCAAAGTCATTCATAATACCATGCTAAATCAACAGAATGCAACAGCCTCCTGTGCTGAAAGGAAGAGAAGGTTTCAGATCGTTCACGGATGTATGTTTTCCACCACTTCTTTATTGCATCATTTGAGCACATTTCATAAATATCAGACATAATCTAAATTGTCATTGACTCCTTCTAAACTATTAATTGACATTTAAAAAAAAAAATATGGTTAGCATTCTGAAAGAATCCAATAATTTGATTTGTACTCTTACAAAACAATATTACCCATGATCCGATAAATGGCGGTGCTGGCTCGAAGAGCCAATTGGCCTACTATTGACTATTGTCTACTATCGATTGAATGCATGTGGGATCTTGGAGAATATCCAGGGTAAATGATTAACCTATCTTATGTTGGAGATGATTACAATTTCATGATATTTTTGTAATCTGGATATTACTTGTCAGCTCATGCCTGCATGTTCTCTGGTCTTGCTTCGTAATGGTAAAGAATGGTTGCTGAGTTGTAAATGTAATTGAATATTTTCATTTCTGACCTTACCACCTATTAGATAGTTTTAATGTCTATTCACCATTGTACTCAGGTTCCAGAGTAAAATTTCTTCCTTGATGTGAAGATGGTCACACTTCACTAACCTCTGGAATTGTACTCTCTGGTCCACTGAATGGTCCTAGTGAAACTCGAGTGGGTCACCAGTGTGCAGATGAGTGCCATAAGATATCACAATCAATAATACTTAGCTGATGATTGGGAAGAATCTGATGTGTAAGATAAAAATGATCTAAATCATCCAAATCCTGTTCACGTTGTACACTCTGCTTTCTAACGAAACATTGAGCGTACCTCTTGATTCCTCCATGAGCTATATTAAATGAAGTATACATTCTGAGAATTTTTTTTTCAAAGCCTAATATTTTTATATTCATGCAGTAAAAGAAACTTGTAGAGTTTCATTCCAACCAAGCTGTCTACCATGGATAGTTGCAGTTGCTTGCATTTGGTCCATATCCCTTTAATCCTTTTATATCCCTTAAATGCCTTTTAAATGTTGCTATTGAACCTGCCTCTACTTCTTCCTCTTACATCTTGTTCCATTTACTTAACACATGCATGTGTATGTGTGGGGGGAGGGGGGAATGAAAACTACACCTCGGATCCCTTTTAAGTCTTTCCCTTCTCATCTGAAAGTTATTCCTTCTAGTTTTAGATTATCTTATTTTGGGGGAAAAAGACAATGACTAGTTATTTATCTCTGTTTCTCATGATTTAATAAACCTCATGTCAACATATTCAGCTTCATTGTGGACCAGAGAATTGAATTCCAGAAGTGAGGGCAGAATGACTGACTGCCTTCACATCAGTACCACATGTGATCAAGTGAGGTACCAAGGAGCTCAGCTAATTATTTTTCATTCAGAAGTTCCATACCTATATTATTGATTAATCAAATATTGTAGAAGAAGATAATGCCTATCCTTGTGTGAGTTACTAAGCCATTTATTACTGTAAAATGCTATTAGCTCCAAAAGAAGGTGAGAATTGCAAGTCGAACATTCAAAATTTATCTAAATAGCAACTCATCCAAGACTTGGGTGCTGACAAATGCAGAAATCCTAAACATTACAAGGAATTGGACCTACTGGATTGCTTTGGAAAGATGGAACAAATGTCCTGGCACTGTTCTGTAGCAATACCATGATTTAGCTGCAGTTTCAGAGTATGGAACATGCCTCCTGTATCCAGTGGCATAGTTCTGAGCGCCCATTCATTTAAAAAGCCATTGCTGTGGATTAGGACGCATTGAGAAAGGAAAATAACTTTAAATTTAGTTTTATTTTTAGTTTGAAATTTTTATGAATTTTTAAATGTTTCTAGCTATTTTAAAATGACATAATTTTTAAACTTGGTTAAATATATCAGTTTTAAATATTTCTGAATACAAGAGACATTTCCCTTCAAGCCTTTATGGGTGGGGGGGGGGGGGAGGGTGCAGGTAAAGTTGGGTTTTCCATATTTCAACCTTGCAGGTAGATTTTGGGGATGGATCTTGCTGTTAACTGTGTAGCTGGAGTCCAGGATGTTTTTGGCCGATCAGATGTTTCCTGTGCACACAACTCTGACATGAATGGAGATGAGACCACTGGTGTTGGAAGAGGATCAGCAAGGTCTGCCGCTCTGTATTTTAAAATGATGCAGATGCTTATTTTATCGAAGATCACCAGGTGAACAGGAGAAAAGGTGAGAGGATGTTCCGAAGTGTCCTGAAAAACAAAATTGTAATATATCCAAACTGATTCCTGGGTATATTTGGACCAGGACTGCTTCTGTGTTTTCCCAATGCGCAGACTAGAAGATGTCAATGTCATCCTGAGAGCTCCTCCTTCACTTTGAGTGAAGGACAAGGTCTCAGGGTGACATTGAGAACTTCCAGTCTGTGCATTGGAGCACACAGAAGCCCAGTAACAAATAGTGGAAGGAATGCAGCACAGTAGAAACCACTAATCACCCTTCCCATCATGCATCTGTTGCCCCAGCTGTGGAAGAATCTTTGGATCCTGCATTGGGTAAAGCCAGTATTGTTTTCTTAAGGGAAACTCTTGCCTGACAAACCTATTGCAATTCTTTGAAGAGGCGATAAATAGGCTCGATAAAGGACATGCAGTGGATGTTGTGTATTTGGACTTTCAGAAGGCATTTGATAAAGTGCCACACATGAGGCTACTTAACAAGATAAGAGTTCATGGTATAACAGGAAACATACCAGCATGAGTAGACCATTGCCTGATTGGCAGGAAGCAGAAAGTCAGAATACAAGGATTCTATTCTGGTTGGCTGTCAGTTGCTAGTGGTGGTCCACAGGGTTGGTATTGTGACCACTTATTTTTATGATATGGTTTTGAATGTGGAATGAATGGTTTTGTGGCTGAGTTTGCAGAATATATGAAGGTAGGTGGAGGAGCAGGTAAGTCCTGCTGAAGGACTTTGACAAATTAGGAGAATGATCAGAGATATGGCAAATGATATCTAATGTCAGAAAGAATATAACCATGTACTTTGGTGTTGGAAATAAAGGGCAGTCTATTTTCTAAATGGGGAGAAAATTCAAAATTCCCAGATGCAAAGAGACCTGGAAGTCCTTGTGCAGGATACCCTGAATGTAAAGTTGAGGTTGAGTTGGTGGTGAGGAAGGTAAATGCAATGCTGGCATTTATTTTAAGAGGAATAGAATATAAGAACAGAAATGTTGTGGTGAGGCTTTTCAGGCAGTGGTGAGACCACACCTGAAGTATTGTGAGCAGTTTGGGCTCCTCATTTAAGAAAGGATTTGCTGACGTTGGAGAGGGTTCAGAGGAGTTCACAAGGATGATTTCCAGAATGAAATTTGAGGAATGTTTGATACCTCTTGGCCTATTCTCATTAGAATTTAGGAAAATGAGGGGGATCCCACTGAAACATTTTGAATGTTAGAAGGCATGGGCAGAGTTAATGTAGAATGGTTGTTTTCCATGGTGGGAGGGTCCAGAACAAGAGCGCACAACTGTAGGATTGAAGCACGTCTATTTAGAACAGAGGAATTTCTTCAGCCAGACGGAGGTAAACCTGTAAAATTTATTGCCACAGGAAGCTGTGGAGGCCAATTTATTTGGTGCATTTAAGGCAGAACATCAAAGGTTATGGGGTGGAGGCTGGGCAGTGGGTCTAAGTGGGAAAATGGTTTAGCTCAGGATTGAATGGCAGGGCAGACTCAATGGGCTATAGCCTATTTCTGCTCCTATGTTTTATGGATTATGGATAATTAGTGTCATCAGAACCCACTGAACTTGAATGGAAGCAACTCATCTTGAATTCCAAGGGACTTCCTGAGTAGGATATTTTTAGAATGAAAATCTATTGTTATGATGTGCGCCACAACATTTCTTAATCTGTCATTAACTTTGCAATTTGTATTAGGTCTTGGTCAATTCAGAATTTTTTTTTTCTAAAGACACATGTTGTTGATTTCCTACAATAGGTGGATTATTTTAGGCTCACAGATAATTCTGGCACGTTGATTTGGGCATCAGACAACAGAGTGACCTTTCCGGAGCACATTGTGTAAGATTGTCAAAGAGAGTGTTTGTTAATGCCATGGCAAATGGGAAAAGAAAAATTTGGTGAGTTAAACATGAAACCTTTCCAGAAGGAGTCGATGCCCCAGGAAATTGACATATTGGAAGAACAGATGGTGTGTAATTTTTCTTGAATCAATCAATTGTATTCCATCCTTGCATTAATTCTGGCCAGGGATGAATTTGTAAAAGACACCCTTATTGTGCACAGAACAAAATTAGTTTGAGAGTGCTGAATGCAACTAATTGCCACAAGTACATCTTTGTGTTTACAGCTGCATGTACAAGACATCATATCAGAGCAGGGACAGTTATCAGGTAGAACTTGGCTGGTAATTGAACATAAGGACCCACTGGAGGTAGGGACCAAAGCTGTCAGCTTTCTGGTCGTTGTGACCCACTGGTGGTTGGCTTGCTCTGCCATCCCACCTTTTAGGTGTCACCATTGACTTGCTCTATAGGGAATATAGCAAAATCCACCAAACGTTCTGATGCTGCCTGTCAGAATAGCTTAGGCAGACAAGGAGCTTAACAGTTGCCAAGCATTGTGCAGAAATATTCCGTGGGTGAGGTAGAAGATGTGAAAGGAAAGAGTAAACATTTCAGATCTTAAACCTTTCATCAGATGTCTCCATTTATAATTGAGGAAGATTTTCCCTCACTAGTTTCTCCAGAAGGTAGAGGAACCATGTAAGCAGAGGAAGTCCCACAGTGGATAATCAGGCTGATGTATAGCGCACTGAAAATGGCCTCAGTGAGGAATAGAGTCATGCGGCTGTCACCTGCTAAATGAGAAGTATCAATTCAAGCTGGAGGAGGATATGAGTGGGTGTCAGAAAAGAGCAGGGTGCAATTGTGATGTATGCTCTTAAGAACTGATGTGAATTTTCATGGGGGTCATTATTCCAACTTTCCACCAATCTCAGACTTACCCCAATTCCCTACCCATGTTGCCAGATGAAGCACATTTAACTCCCTGGTGTCATCTGTACACCCCTGACCAAATTCCACCCAAAACTGGCTATGAATCTGCAGGTGGCAATGTCACACAGCAGGTGGCAGTATACTTGAGTGAATCATGGCAAGGCACTCCCAGCTGCCACTCCCTGGGGCTTGCACAGTCCATCGCAAATGCACCTAGTCCCGTCCTTGTCCAATGTTGGCATACATTTCTTCTTTTAGCACCTGGAACCACGAGTGACTTTCCCACTCCTCATCCAAAGGCTGAATGCAGTTGTTGCTCACGGTCCCATGAGGCGTGTAAGATCAGGGCTTCCTGACCAGGTCACTGCATGCAGAAGGCCACACCAATGGCAAACCCATTCGTTTATTACTTTTTTTTTGGCCCATGGTTAAGAGCACACTCAGATCCAAATCACATTCCCGAGGCCTCGTCTACACTTTAAAGAAGGATGCCACCATTTACTTGGTTCTTGCCTTCCAAGAAGGGTAGGTTAAAATCATGGAATACAGGAGAAAGTGAAAGGTAGATAAGTGATTCACTGCTCACCTAGTTTCTACTATACAGCACTGGTGGTTGGCATTGAAATAGTTTGTTTAATGTTTGGCTTTTCACTGGAAGAATTGCTATTTTAGCTGAGTGCCAAAAAAATGATTTTTTATTCCCAGCTGCTTCCGGGGCTTTTCATAAAATAAGGAGGAGAAGGAGAAGAGACACTTGGGTAGAAATTGGAAATACCACTGTAGTCTTTGAAAATAAGTCGTTTGGAAACTCCAAGCAGTCTGTAATCTTTATTGAAAGATTGCCCATGCTGGGACTGAACGAAAAGGAGAAAATGCTGGAGGAATCCAGCAGGTGAAGCAGCATCGACGGAGACGGAGACCATCAGTACTTCAGGTCTTTGACCTTTTGTGAAGGGTATCGATAAAATGCAAGAAGGCTTTTCCTACTGAGATTCGGTGAGACAAGAGCCAGAGGGCATTGTTTAAGGGGAGCACACGCAGAAACTTCCCGCAGAGGGTAGTGAGAGTGTAGAACAAGCTGCCAGTTGAAGTGATGAATGCAGGCTCAATTTTGACATTAAAAAAAATTAGATAGGTATATGGATGGGAGGGGTATGGAGGGCTATGGTCCGGATGCAGGTCAATAAAATCAGGCAGAATAGCTGGGCCAAAGAGCCTGTTTCAGAATCCATTCTTGCTAACAGTCCAAATAAAAGTTGCCATTATTTTACAGGATTTGAGCCAAGATGACTGGAGTGGTCTTCCTTTCCCATCCACTAACGCTAATCCATTTTCTTGTTAACAAGCAGGAAAATAAGTGATAATAAACAGTTCTGTTCTTAGTTGCAGCATTACAATGTAAACAAGCGAGGGAGTGAGAGATCTGACAGATGGTTGGTCAGTCTGTTAAGCTCAATTGTAGGATTGTTCTGAGGAGCTGAGGAGCTGGATTCCCTTTGTGTTTGACTGCCTCATCCAGCCCTAAGCAGCATCACTTGCATGGCTCTATTTGTTTAAAAGGGATATTTCAGTATGATTTCTGTTTAGGTTCTTTGTTTCAACATGTATATTTAGGCTTGAAGCAATTAACAAGAGAGCCAATTGTTTCGGTAAACTTGACAGCATTTTCACATCTCAATAATTTTTGTAATATTTTTCTCAGTGTTTCCAATTATTTCTGATTGTTAGAAACATTTGTAAACATCAGAAAGGACCAAGAGAGCCAGCTGACGGAATGTCACTGGAGTAGCTTCCGTTTCTCCCCCCCCCCCCCCCGCCCCCTCACCCCCACCCACCCACCATGACTTGGTTGTCCTTTGTAGCCACTGGGCCCTCCAGAAAGGCCACAGCAGTGATGCAATACATTGGGAGCTGTGCAGCCGTAAAAATTTAATTGAATGCAATCATTGAACCAATGCAGACTAGGATCATCGTAGTCCGTTTGATTAGAAATACCAAACAACCATAATTTTCTCAGACACAATTGTAGAACTAAACAGGCATCATGTTGCAGTTCCCACCAGTTAATTCTCACCTTCCACCCACCCCCCCCCCTTCCTCCCACAGTCCTTCTAAATGACAGCATGTTTTTGCTTAACTGAAACAGCCATCACAAAAGATGGACGTTGCATAATCATTCCAAAGCACTGCTTCAATGGTGAAATGTTTCTTGTGGTTAAACTAGCAAGACAATGCCAAAAATCACTCACCCGAGTCAAAAAATAAGAAAAATCCAATTTCAGTAAAGAGCCAATTATCCCGCTACAGCAATAAACAATTTGCCATCTAGATTTGTAGATCTATTAAGGAGTATCCATTATTATTAGCAGATGTGAGATCCAATAAGCTATCAAATAATCTGTGGAAACTGGTGACGACTGGTATTCATATTTAATTTTCAAGTAAGTCAGAGGGTTGGAATGGAAATGTTCACCATTGTCTATATCTGCCATTTTATACTGGATTTGTTGGAATGTGCTGGGAGCTGGAAGTCCCTATATGTCAGCAAAGACGGGAATGGCAGAAGACCACCAGATCTCAGTTAGCAACTTAATAGTCTAAGAATTCTATTTTATTTTTTATTGAGTTTAACAAAAACCCTTTACACAAGGTATACTAATAATAATAACATAAAACAAATCATTTCATATTTGCATATCGCATATCAATTGTAAATTCAAAGTATAACCATAATTATTACATACCTTATTTTATTCAGGGCATTAAATTCTATAGTTATAGCAATTAAACAATTAAATCATAATGTGTACAATGTTTGATAAAAATATTGAATACAAAAGTTATGAGATAATACATGTAAAATTCCCTTATATAAGATATTTTATACTTCTCTAATGTGATCATGTTGTTCTGTGATATGATCCGCAATCTGTAGTTAAAAAGAATTCTATTTTCAGTTCTAATGTACTTTATGTGTGTGCTTGATTTTATGTAAACATTTTATTATCTGTCTATGACTACAAAGTACTCGAATAAAATAGAGCAACAGACAACAGCCACACTACAGGAATCCTGTCCTTAAGCAGGTCCAGAAACCAACCAACTTTTTCAGTGACAGGCACACAGCATTATTAAAACCAATTATCTCCATATTCTTCCAACGTGCAACAGCAATCCAAAGCAGATGCATACAATGGCAAAAATAGATCATGGAAACCCGTAACAATGGTGTATTATTTGCCAGTTATCTGGGAACTTATCACATCTCACATCAGCTACTATTAATGGATACTTCCGAATAGATCTATTGTTGAAACAGGATAATGACTCTTCCCTGGGACTCAGGTCAATGATTTGGTGGCTTGAGGCCCACTCAGCTGCCAGCACCAACTACTTCATGGAATCAGGGTTACCAAATCACTTTACACATTGATATTGAATTTAAATTAGATTTTTGTGACTTTCGTTTTATTTGTTTGGGGATGCAATCAATGCTGGCAAATGTGGCATTTATTGCTCTTCACTTACTGTCCTTGAACCAGTTCATAAAGAAGCGATAGACAGTGGTGTGTGATATCCAATCTGAAGGACTTCTGAATTCATTCCCATAATTACAACTTTTAAATGAATGAAATTTTACAGCAAATCAGTAGTTACCATTACTGATGCTAGTGATTTTATTCCAGATATTTGATTAACAATATTTAAATTCCACTGCAATAGTGGTGAAATGTAATTATTGTTAAGGCAGCTGGGTTACTAATCCAGCATTTCATGCACAAGGCTCCTGCTCATGACATTTGAGCATGGTTACGTGAATTGAAAGGTGGTAATTTCTGAATTCTTGAGCGAAATGCACAAAATAAAATTGCTGAAGAACATTTTGGGTCACAATCAGTATGGAGAATTAGATGATGCATTCTTCCGTTAATGTACATCGCAGAACCAAGGTAGAACAAATTATATTTTAAGATTACTTCAAATCCTGCAGATAATCGTGCTGGATTAGATTGCTGTTGCTCTGCTTTGCCTAATGGTTCTGCTGTCTTATCTGGTTGAGATTAAAATAGACTTCCTGTCAGTTCATAATTTTCATGACTCCCTCTATGGAAATGTTAGGCTTCCTGGTTTTTTTTTGTCTGTCAGCGTTCAAAGGGCTGCTTGTGCTTTCTGAAAAACACTCCACTTTGCTCCACTTGAATTTAAATGCCAGGATTGTCTTTCTGTTCCACTGTCTGATTGCCCTGTGGCCTAGTACTGCATTCTGCATTTTTCACTGTGTCTGGGCAGGCATATCAAATTATATATTTAATTAACACAAAGGTCAGAAGGTTGGTGAAGACATGGGACAGCTGGGGGAAAACTGGAGAAAAAAATATACCAAGTTCCTGCCTTTGGAGCCTAAAGACGAGCACTCAACCACACAAGGACAGCTTCTTCCCCACTGCCATCAGATTCCTGAATAACCAGTGAACCAAAGACACGGCCTTATTTTTTGTGCACTACTGTTTTAATTTTTTTTATTTCGAATGTTAAAAGATGATTATAATATGAGTGTTTGCTCTCGGATGCTGCAGCAAAACACCGAATTTCGTGACTATAAATTCTGATTCTGATTGATTTCAGATGGACTCTCTCCTTTCTCACTTACTCTCCCACTTTCCCTCTCTCCCTCCTGGTCACATTGTTTCAGAGGAAGAGTCTCATACTTCAACTTCTCAGGAGAAAACTGAGGAGATGTTGTTACTTCAGGTGGTGAAATCCTCGCCTCCTATAAAGCAAGCTTCCCCATGCCATTGGACAACAGTGCTGGAAACCAAGAGAACTCAAGAAGCTAGGTTGATTCTTGCATGGGCAGGTTTTCATACAGATTGACGTGGACTTCTCTGCTTTCTTCTGACCTTTTTTCCCCTCCCCCTTTCCAGCTTTTCCCACCCACCTAGCCATCCCTCCTCCCCCGATCATTGCTGTCCACTCCCTCCAATCTCCACCTATCATCTCCTGCCTTTCCCCCTTCCCCTTTCCTCCCACCCCGCCCCATCCTTTTATTCGGATGCCTGCCGACATTCTTCCATATCTTGATGAAGGGCTCAAGCCCGAAACGTCAGGTTATGCATTTTTACCTTTGCTGCATAATGGACACTGTTTTACCAGCAGATTTTCTCCAGCATTTTGTGTTCTTACTTCAACCACAGTATCTGCAGATTTTCATTATTTACTTCAGACCAGGGACGTTGTATTACATTATTTTAAGAACATCCGAAGTTTACATTTGAACAAAGTTTAGCATTCCATTTGTGTGCAGACAGCTCTCACAAACAACATTTTAATAATGATCTGCTATATGATTTAATTTAGAAATATTGGCAGGGATGCTGGGGATAATTCCTCTGCTCTTCACCACAGTGACAGAAAATCTTTCAAACATATAAATTTGTATACAGCTCAGTAGAAGGCCATTCCATGCCATCCATTTGCAACCTGTGGCACCCAATTTCACCCAAATTAACCAACAACCCTGTGCATTTTTGGAGAGTGGGGAAAACTGGAGCACGGAGGGAAAACTTGTGCAGACAGGAGAAAAATGTACAAACTTCTTACAGACAGCGCTGGATTCAAATACGGGTCACTGGCATTGTGCTAACTGTTATGCTCACCATGCTGCCCAGGTGATCTGTTATAAGCCAGAAAACCTTTGTCATTTTCATCAAAGTGACATCTGTTTTAGAATGACTACAATGTAAAGGT
This sequence comes from Narcine bancroftii, assembly GCF_036971445.1. NCBI lineage: Eukaryota > Metazoa > Chordata > Chondrichthyes > Torpediniformes > Narcinidae > Narcine > Narcine bancroftii. Next base: position 153,142,055 of record NC_091471.1, read on the forward strand.
ACCTTTGTTTTGATGTGAACTGTGGTATTGGGAGTTATGACAGAAGCATTGTTTATAGGATATCAAATGTCAATAGGGCATATAAATCAGTGAACTGCTTGCTGAGGGGGGAATTGGGAACAAGACAATGGTCATGCACTGATGTCTGGTTTGCTGTTTGATTCAAGTTCACAGGATAAATCTCACTGGCATAACTGACAAGCTGAACTTGTCAATAGCTTTGTTTCCATTTCAATAGCAAACTACAAGTAAATTACAAAAAGGAACATCAGTGAGATTCAGGATAACAATTGAAAATCATAATCCAGGTGATTAAAGAGGAATAATGTGGAGCTATTAGAATTTCCAGATAAAAATTGGCGGCACTGCTGGAGCTGCTGTAGTATCAGTAATGCCACTGGTGTGGACCCAGGAGAGTTGAGGATGGACACAGCTGTGCTTCAAAGGGTTCAACCACCCAGCCCAAATGCCAATGGCTCTGTACAGGTGTTAAATGACCTGGTAGATGAGCCAACAGTGCTTTTAAACTAAAATTTTGGAACCATGGGTCTGTGCCTAAGATGGTGGAACCTGTGCTCGGCAGCAGCCGCAAGGGGCTGCAGGCTCTGGGGAGCAACAGACTGATGGCGCAGGGCACCAGAAATGGGGATAACATCCCCCGCTAAGAGAAAGAGCAGAAGAGATGGCCCTACAGGGAGGATGACCACGGCAGTGGACTAGTGAGGGGCTCAGCGGCTGAGGGTCCTACAGTGGCTGCAGATGATTTGTAGCTGGGGTATCCACATGGGGTGTGTACTGCTGGAGATTGGCTCATGGGAACCAGATATTAGAGCCAGAATTTGAGAGGGTGCTGAGGGCAAGAAGGACTCCCAAAGGGCCTCAGGCACTGAAGGCATTCTGATTACGTCAGTAGTTTGTTTTGGAGTTCAGGTTGTCGATGGATTAAACAGGAGGCTGTGGGAACTGGAGGTGAATCCACTGACTCTCAGTGACTGAAGGCACTCTCTTTTGCTTCTCTTACTGTAAGGGCTGCTGGGCAATGCTAGTGGTGACTCTTTGCCTTATGGTGGGTAGAAGGCAATTTTGTGTAATTTATTTTCTATACTATTACATGACAATAAAGGAATCTTGAATCTTGCTCAAGGGTCTTGAACCAGAGCCGACAGATTTAAAGTGATGACAAAAGAATCAGAAGGCCCTTTTATAGAAAAAAAGGTGACCGTAAAGGCAGAGATTCTCGCCCTCATGTCGTTGACCCTAACTTCATAAATGCTTCACGAGCGTCTGTAAGACGCTGACTCCAATTCTTCTTCAGGCTTTGGCAGAGGTGGAGCACTTTATCTTGGTTCATAAATGCACGGCTGCTCCAAGAGGCTAGCATGGGGCGGGTTGGTGAAGTTATGATGGCGATGTCAGCCTGCGACCCAAGACTTCATATTCACACGCAAACACATAGGATATCAGATGCATGAGAATGAATATCCACGGCACAATCAATCATACTTGGTAATTACTGTGGTTTATTGGGATTGTGCTGTGTAATCAGATCTGCTTTAAAAATAATCTGTGACAACATTGTCGAGAGTGATTGTAATGGTAACAAGTCCTTGGTGCTTATGTTGTGCTAAGAGGTGACGGCTCCGTGTTGAGTGAGTGCTGAGCCTCATGCACAGAGAGAAAGATGTCACTCTCTCCCCCCTCCTCTCTAATGCTCTAATGAGACTATGATGTATTCTTCTCGTGTGCATTTACTGGACCCTGTGATAATGAAAGTCATAGTTTTTTAATGTAATGACATTTTATTATCAGTCAAGAAAGTACAAGGTACATACTCTACGTTGAGAAATTCTTTGAAAAGAAAAACTCCAATCATATACATTAAATTACCATGTGGAAAGAGATAAATATAAAAGATGGGTGATAAGTACAGTTACAGCAATACAAGAAAAAAGGTGGTGTTTCAATAGTGCAAACAGGTCCTTATGTGGTGCTGAAGTTGTTTATAATGTGGGAAGTAAAGGGAGGTTCAAGAGACTTGTAGCTGTTGGTGGGGGGAATCAGTTCTTGAGGCTAGAGGTGCTTTACTTTAGGTTCTCTGCCTTTCTGAAAGTTGCAGTGAGAATAGATTCTGAGCAGGGTGATGGTGGCCATTTATGATGTAGTTTGCCCTACTAGGCCTTCAGTGGTTGGAAGTTTGGAGCCCATGATGAACTTGACCACGTTTTTGACATTCTTCAGCCTTCTGCATTACTGGACAGTCAATTACCACGCCAGGTTATGATCCAATCAGTCAGTATACGTTCCATAGTACCCCTGTGGAAGTTTAACAGAGTGTGTGACAACATGCCAAATCTCCTTAGTAAGTGGAGGCAGCTCACACAACAGTGGATAATGTGGAATAGGCACTAATACTTCAGTTGGCCACTATATATCCTGCCTGATGATTGGTTTGAATGGAACCGAATAACTGACAGGGAGGATTTTCCATCAAAGTGATACCTTCACCCAGAACACATTTAATCTTTAACATAACAATCAAAAATCTACGTCTTTAAATTATATTAGTGTGCAAATTTCCATAGGTATGAGAGAAGAGAGAAGTGAGGGTCTGTAGGAATTACTCCACCTTAGTATTCTCTGGAAAGTAGCTGTAATGGCACTCCTGTGTGATTATTATAATTATTGGTTATGATGGCATTATGTAAATTATTATAGATAAAAATATGCTGTTAGTTTGTCTGAGACTTTCTTTCAAATTACATGGTGGCCCCTAAACTCTTCTTTGGCTTGGCTTCGCGGACGAAGATTTATGGAGGGGGTAAAAAGTCCACGTCAGCTGCAGGCTCGTTTGTGGCTGACCAGTCCGATGCGGGACAGGCAGACACGATTGCAGCGGTTGCAAGGGAAAATTGGTTGGTTGGGGTTGGGTGTTGGGTTTTTCCTCCTTTGCCTTTTGTCAGTGAGGTGGGCTCTGCGGTCTTCTTCAAAGGAGGCTGCTGCCCGCCAAACTGTGAGGCGCCAAGATGCACGGTTTGAGGCGTTATCAGCCCACTGGCGGTGGTCAATGTGGCAGGCACCAAGAGATTTCCTTAGGCAGTCCTTGTACCTTTTCTTTGGTGCACCTCTGTCACGGTGGCCAGTGGAGAGCTCGCCATATAATACGATCTTGGGAAGGCGATGGTCCTCCATTCTGGAGACGTGACCCATCCAGCGCAGCTGGATCTTCAGCAGCGTGGACTCGATGCTGTCGACCTCTGCCATCTCGAGTACCTCGACGTTAGGGGTGTGAGCGCTCCAATGGATGTTGAGGATGGAGCGGAGACAACGCTGGTGGAAGCGTTCTAGGAGCCGTAGGTGGTGCCGGTAGAGGACCCATGATTCAGAGCCAAACAGGAGTGTGGGTATGACAACGGCTCTGTATACGCTTATCTTTGTGAGGTTTTTCAGTTGGTTGTTTTTCCAGACTCTTTTGTGTAGTCTTCCAAAGGCGCTATTTGCCTTGGCGAGTCTGTTGTCTATCTCATTGTCGATCCTTGCATCTGATGAAATGGTGCAGCCGAGATAGGTAAACTGGTTGACCGTTTTGAGTTTTGTGTGCCCGATGGAGATGTGGGGGGGCTGGTAGTCATGGTGGGGAGCTGGCTGATGGAGGACCTCAGTTTTCTTCAGGCTGACTTCCAGGCCAAACATTTTGGCAGTTTCCGCAAAGCAGGACGTCAAGCGCTGAAGAGCTGGCTCTGAATGGGCCCTAAACTAAAGGGAGAGGAATTTGCAACCTAAACTGGTACAGACCATTCGGCATCTCCTGCTGGTGTTTCTGGTCCCCTCAGTGGGTTGATGAATGAAAGGAATCATTTTCATTCCTACTTTCACCATTCATCTTCTTGTTTACTATCTCTGACTTTACACCCTATGATAGAGTTTAGCTTTTGTTCTGTCCTCTCTTTCAACTTTCTCGCATTTTTCAAGTGTTGCATTTCTTTCTTTATTCTGGTGGAAGGTCGTGTACACTAACTCTTTATTTTCCCCTCTGCACAGATGCTTCCCAACTTGCTGAGTGTTCCCAGCATTTTCTGTCTTTGCGTCAAGAATGATACCTTACTTCAGCCCTTTATGATCTGTCACATTCATTTTTCTTGAGAATGGATAAATCTAGTCATGCATGACTGAATAAAAAGAAGTTTATTTCATCCGTTAAGAAAAAAAAATGCTCATTCTTGTTCACTGGGAATGCTGTCAGGAGCCTCCTTTAGATACAAATGCTGTATTGTGGAAAATCAGGTAGCTAATCTTCCAAATAACTAGATCACACAAACATCACTCAACAGCCTGTGTTCCTCCCATTTCCCCCCCAACTTCTTATCCAGGCATCTGCCTGATCTTCGGCACTCCCAATGAAGGGCTCGAGCCCAAAATCTCTATTGCTGCTTTACTTCCTCTGGAGGTTGTGTGACGTGCCAAATTTCTCCGAGACTCTTGTGTACTGCACTCGGCCCCCAGTCTCTGTAGATTTTCTTCTTTACATCGCACAAGCATCAGCAATATTTTCATGATTTTGAATTAAGGATTGATAGAGGTCAGCACATGGTTATGGGGAAAGGGTGATGTGAGGGTGTATCTTTTACATACATATGAGAGAGCAGCCCGGACTTTGATTTAACAAGATGATGTCTCCATTCTAGTAGCTCTCCTCTCACAATGGACTGAAGTCGCACTTCTGTTACCAATTTTCAAGTCAACTGATATTCCAGTCCTAACCAGAAACTGTGATTACATTGTTTTTATTGCTGTGTTGTTTGTTGTTTTTCTTTTGGATCTCAGTCAGAGACTGCTGGGTTTCAAGGCCATTTTCCATATGTGGTACATGCATGGAAATTGATACTTGCGCTGAGATAAGCTTTCCCTTATGGGCAGAACAATCTCCTGCTGCAGGCAGCAATGGTTTCAATTAAGCCCAAACTCACATCCTCTTTGGTGGGTTGAATGTTCTTCGAAGTTTCCTCATCTGAATGCTAAAAAGCGAACTTGATGCTCCAAATCATGGTCCCAAATTAATAAAATTACATATTCTGTTCTTTTTGATATTCAGAAGACTGTCTGCTTTTTGCTTATACTTTACAGAAGGGGGTCAAGCCCAAAATGTCAGTAATAAAGGTATATCTTTACCTCTCATGGATGCTAAGAGTGGCTGAGTTCTTCCATCATTTATTATTTTTATCACTTTAAATTTCCATTAATCTATCAGAATATCTACACATTTTTGAAGAATTTAACCCTATAAATCTACAACTCAAAAACATCTTCCAACTTGACTCAATAATGAATTCCACAGATTTAAGAATCAGCTTTTCAGTCCCTTTCCCCAAATTTCCGGAACCTGGGGTTTTTTTACTCCCTTTTCCCCTGGACATTTCCGATCCCTTTTTATGTGTCTTCACCACATCTCCTCTGGATGAACTATTATCATGCTCTTCCGGTCAGCAACGCGTCATTCAACGTATCTCATTCTCCTCCACATTACTAACCCTCTCCCTCTCTCTGCAATTTACATCTCCAGTATTCCCCAATTCTGATGAAGGTCTTGTTTCTGCCTCCACAGATGTGGCCAGGTCTGCTGAATATCTGCAGCACTGCTGCTTTATTGGAGGCTCCTAACATCTGCATTTTTTTGCTTCAGATTCATATTCTGGTTCACCCTCATATCAGCTAATATAAAGAGACTGTTACGAGCCCAGAGGACCCCAAAACCCAGCAGCAATAGATATTCACCAAGACAAATGGTTACTTAAACAAAAGTTGCTTTTAATTATCTTTAAACAGGAAAACAGAATCACACTTTAACTTATTACTATTGACTTAGCTAGCCTAACTTAACCTCCTTCTAATTCTAAGCACATGTAAATGTAATGTGTGTACAAATTCACAAAAGTTCTATGATTCACAGTCCAATCTCACTTCTCATTCCTCCAAGTTCACTGGTTGCAGGCAATTTTTATACTGAGCACAGAATTTAACATTTATAAAGTTCACCAGGCTTTGGTGCTTGAAAGGTAAATGGTTACTGCTCAGGAAGGTTCTTGTCAGTTTTCAGAGAGTTGTTGTTTGCTGGACACCCACAACTGATTCCTTTTAATCAGACACTTCAGTGTCTTGCCAAAGAAACTTACCCCATCGGGGTTTTCCAGGTGATAGCCTCTTTCTTTCAGGTCACCAAAGAGTTGCTTTTTGTTTTTCTTATTTCAAGTGAAACGTTAGGCAACCAGTCCTCTCCTCTTGTGTGAACCACAAGGGGTTTGACCAGGCTGAACTAAGCACTCACAACCTGTCTTCCAAATGGGTTTTTTCCATAAGCTTTCCAGCTTGTCCTGTTCTAGTCCCAGCTGTTGCTGTTGATTGTAAAACTGCAGAACCGTTCTCTCTATCGCTCTATCGCTCTATCACTCTCTCGCTCGCTCGCGCTCTCTCTCTCTCTCTCTCTCTCTCTCTCTCTCTCTCTCTCTCTCTCTTTCTCTCTCCTCTGAGTTCTTTCATTTGTTGCTTTTCAAAACAACAATCTATTAGTGAATTCTCTTGGGAACTCTCCAAAGCTTTTGCAAAGGCTCTTGGAGCCGGCCTGTCTAGCTTGAGCAGAGCTCCAGTATTTTAAATAAGATCTGTTTTGAAGTGTTTGTACGTGACCTACACTAAAAAAACCTGCCACAATGTATCTCCCAAAAGCATATCTGTAATCTGTCACAAGACCCTTGAGCAGCTGTAGATTTTTTACCATCATTGTCATGTGTTTATCATGGGCCAAAACTCAAAGATTTATGAACCACGCACAAACCTACCTCTGGCATACGATTCTTGCAAGAGAAGTGTAGAGGAAGGGCACAGATTAAGCATCTTGCACAATAAGGTGGAAAAATATTGGCAAATTTAATATCCTTTACGAAGTCAGAACTGAGCATTTTAAAAAATTAAAAACATTCAATACAATCAAAAAACTACATTACATGTTAAAAAAAAAGCTCTGACCATCTAATAGTGATAAAAATGTCACTTGACCACTGACTGTTTAATTAAAATGCTGTAAAGACAGATTTTTTAATGAAGTTAACCCAACAGTGTTGTCAAATTTCCTTCTGCACCCATCCTGAAATTGGCATTCAGTGTTTATATACTGAAAGCTCTTGCAGCAACAGATATTTACCATGGCAGGGGCAATCTCTGCAGTCGCACCCTATATCGACACTTGCCATTGTATGAATAGATGCTGCAATGATAGAACAATAGTTCTAGGGAAGGAAAGGTGGTCAGACTGGTGAAAAACAGTACTCACTTTGAGCAAGGAGTCCCCAAGAATAGGTTTCCCCAAGAATTGGTGTCAGACATCACTGGCAGAGCAGTTTTCATGAGGACCTGAGTGCAGTAAACTGGACTTTAGAGAAGCCAGTGCTGCATGTCTTATTGAAGGAAAATTAAATGTAGTCTCCCAACATACAGAATTTAAATGATCTCTTTATTACCGCAGTGAGCGACTAATTGGGATACGTGGCAGAGATCAGTAGCCAAAGTGATTCAGAGACTTGGAAGTTGAGAATGACCATATTCTGAACTCCAGCCGAGGCCTAAGTGAGATTATATATGAAGTTGTAGGGGATCTCAGTAAGGACAAAGAATGCAGTTTGAGTTTAGTTCTTAAAATAGCATGGATAAAGGGGTTTCATCAGGAGAAAAAGAAGATTGTTTCATGCTTAAACGCACACTTGTATTTCAGACGTGAATTTGAATTTGTGACCATTAACAAATTTTATACACTATACTCTGCTGTCATTTTGGGGATTTTTATTTGTAGAAAAGGTCCAAGACCAATTGAAAATCCCATTGTAATATCAGGATATCAGATTTAAGATTTATTGTCAGAACACATACGTGACAGCGCGGTTAGCATAGCAGTTAGGGCATTGCCTATACAGCGCTAACAATTGGAACTGGACCTGGGTTCGAATCCCATGCTGTCTATAAAGAGTTTGTATGTTCTCCTGGTGTCTGGGGGCTCCACTTATCTCCCACTCTTCAAAAACGTACTGGAATGTAGGTCAATGGGGTTTAAATTGGGCAGCATGGACTCGTATAGTGTTATAGTCTAATTTTTTTTTTTAAAATTGACCATGTACAACCCTGAGATTCTTTTACCTGTGGGCGCGGCAGAATTTCCACTAACAATGCAAAAAATACTGTACACGGTGCATACATGTGAACAAATAAAGAAATGTAAACAGATAATGAATGTAAACAAACTGTGCAATACAGAGGGAATAAAAAGAAAATCAATAAAGTGCAAAATAAGGAGTCCTTAAATGAGTCCCAGATTGAGTTTGTTGTTGATGAGTCTGATGGTGGAGGGGTAGCAGCTATTCCTGAATCTGGTGGTGCGAGTCTTGTGGCACCTCTACCTCTTTCCTGATGGTAGCAGTGAGAACAGAGCATGTGCTGGGTGGTGTGGATCCTTGATGATTGCTGCTGCTCTCTGATGACAGCATTCCCTGAAAATGTACTCATTAGTGAGAAGGGTTTTACCTGTGATATCCTGGGCTGTGTCCACTATATTTTGGAGGGCTTTACACTCAGGGGTATTGGTGTCTCCATACCAGACCATGATGCAGCCAGTCAGCACACTTCCACCACACTTCTGTAGAAATTTGCCAGGGTTTCTGGTGTCATACCAAGCATCCACAAACTCCTGAGGAAGTAGAGGTGCTGACATGCTTTCTTCAGGATGCCATTGGTGTGTTGAGTCTAGGAAAGATCCTCCAAAATGGTGACTCCCAAGAACTTTTATTTGCTCACCCCCTCCGCCTCTGATCCCCCAATAATCACTGGATTATATACCTCTGCCTTTCCTTTCCTGAAGACAACAATCAGCTCATTAGTTTTGGTGACAGTGAGTGCAAGGTTGTTGTTGGTGTACCATTCGGCCAAGATTTCAGTCTCCCTCCTCCATCTGTAGTATCATCAGTGTATTTGTAGATGGTGTTGTTGTACCGAGCCACAAAGACGTGGGTATAAAGTGAGGAGAGCAGGGGGCTAAGAACACAGCCCTGTGGTGCTCCAGTACTGATGGAGATTGTGGAGGAGATGTCCTCACCAATCCTCACTGATTATGGTCTGGAGGTGAGGAAATCCAGGATCCAATCATACAGTGTTGAATCCCAGGTCTGGGAGTTCACTGATCAGTTTTGAGGGGATGATGGTGTTAAATGCTGAACTGAAATCTGAATGTTTCTTACTTTTACAGTAATTTCCCTGCATGACTCCTGTACTGATTTAATCAAATTGAAAATACATAACATAATATTCTGGTCTATTTTGTAAGGAGAGATAGAAACTCCTTCAAGAGGAGAACAGAATGAGCCATATTGGAAGTAATCAGGAATAAATAGAAAGAGACTGAGGATTTCTAGGGCTCCACAGAGTTTTCTGTTTGGAAAGTTAAAATTGTACATTGAGGACCATGTTTAATTTTTTTTCTGATACAACATGTACTTTTATTTTTCACCTTGTATCTTAGTGCTGAGCCACACTTGCCTTTTCTTGTCATGATATTGCTCATGGTTTCACTTTGGCTTTGTCTACTGCCCTTTACCACCTTCTTTGCAATTGTTTGCAAAGGTCCGAGCAGGGGGACAAACTAGCAGATAAGCTTCTGCTGGCCGTGGGAAGAGTATCTCTGCAGCAGAAAATGTAAAGCTAAGTCAGACCACAACCATCCTACCATGTCTCTGTCCCTGCTTTGCTTCTCCCCACCAAAGAGACCATTCTCTCGTCTCCACCACCCCATTCTCTGCTTGTCTGGGCCCAGCCCCAATATGTCTTTTACTTGATCCAATTTTCAATTTTTTTTAATCAACCCCACCCCCTGCCCCTCATTAGTGGTCTCCATTACTTCCCATCTCTCCACATCTCCCACTTTCATTTGTCCAGTATCCTATCACCTCTTGGTTCCCCCTTTCTTCCCCTCCTTTTCTGCTTGCTGTCTCCCCTTTCCACATTGGTCTCAACAAAGGATCCTGACCTGAAATATTGAATGATCTGTGGATGCTCCAGCTTCTTGTAAACTCTAGATACCAGCAGCCACAATTATGTTTCCGTCTCTCTGTCCCTTTCTCCTTCATTTATGGCCGAAGCGGCTTATGTGCAATGCACAAACTCTTGCATACATGGGGCAAAATACTTTGGTTTGGAGGCTCTGCACTCATTATTCCATCTTTGTTTGGTTTCCTTTTGCTCTCATGAGAAAGACCCACAATCTTCAGTGCTTGGTTTCCATTTTGATCGGTTGCACACCTGGGATTTGGGATATTTTGTGGAGATAGCCTCTTGGTTTTTTTCCCAGCATTTTGATGCAACAAATCCATATAGGAGTGCAGGGTTCACTGCTCCCTGATAGACCCTGAGCTTCATGCTGAGCTGAAGTTTTGATCTCTAAACACTTTTTTTCAATCTGGCATTACCTAAGACTGTTCTGGAGTATTGTACATAGAGGTGAATTTTATAATTTGTGTCCATTTTTACAAAATATCCTGAAAATATTAGGAGAAAATCCCATTTTTTCAGTCATGCATTGCCTCTTTATTTTCCAGTGGCAGTGTAGCGCAGTGGGGATGGGTTAATAGAGAAGCTTTATCTTAACCATTTTGTCATGATCTTTGGTCACTGTTTTAACCATAATTTGGAGCAAAGTGTACTTCCCTGCATGTGCAGCTGCTCACTGCAGCTTGATGGCTGAGGTTTGGGTGATCTCTGGAACAGAGAGAAGGAAGATTGAGCAGTTCCTCATTTGTTTTCTGGATTAGCTGCTCTCCATTGAAAAGCTTGTAAAGTGATGTGGATCATTGCAGAGAGGAACTGAGGAAAGAAATGGGGTGATGACCTATTTTTGCTGGACCCCAAGCTGCGTTGACATGGAGCCTTGAAACTGTCCTTGTATGTCATTGTGAAGTGGACTAATAGAAAAGAGAGAAGTTTGTGAGGGCTAGCAAACTCGAGATGGATTCTCCATCGTCCCTCTTCATTAACATACTGTGAATTTGAAAAAGGTTGCAGACAAGATTAACATTGCTCCCTGCATTTTTGTGGAATTTCCACTTGATAAACTGTTTGTCCAATTTTCCGCCTGATGGATAGAATCAGTTTCTGCAAATGGGATCGAGGTCTTCAACCATTGGGTAGAGCTGGCTGAGGAGAATCCGTATGGTGATGTTTTCCTTGGCAGAATCATGGAGCTCTCTCTCAAGGAAATGTAACCAAATTTTTCTCCTTTTTTTGAAGATGGTCACAACTCTTTTTTCTTTTTTTTTTTTTCTTTGGCTTGGCTTCGCGGACGAAGATTTATGGAGGGGGTAAAAAAGTCCACGTCAGCTGCAGGCTCGTTTGTGGCTGACCAGTCCGATGCGGGACAGGCAGACACGATTGCAGCGGTTGCAAGGGAAAATTGGTTGGTTGGGGTTGGGTGTTGGGTTTTTCCTCCTTTGCCTTTTGTCAGTGAGGTGGGCTCTGCGGTCTTCTTCAAAGGAGGCTGCTGCCCGCCAAACTGTGAGGCGCCAAGATGCACGGTTTGGGGCGTTATCAGCCCACTGGCGGTGGTCAATGTGGCAGGCACCAAGAGATTTCTCTAAAGAACCCTAGCTTATCTATCTCTTGCCAGCTGTGAGAGATGAACTTGTAAATTCATTGCAAGAGCACCACGTTTCCAGGTGTTAGAATTGCAGCCTGCATAACCTCAATTCCAGAGGCCTCATTAGTTTTCACCCAGGCTGTATATTATGCAACTTTCAGGAGATTTGCTATTGATCCCTCTGAATCTTCAGAAACAGAATTTGGACATTTACCCTCTTATGTCATGCTTCAGAAGTTTAAAAAGTATGTATTAAAATATTTTATGAAGCCTCTGCCATTAAAATGATATGATTAAAGTATATTCATTATAGTCTGAAAACTTTAGCATTTTGTTGATACCTGTATATGTTCACGAAATGGTCACAGCGTTATTGGTGTGTGGATACTTTGGTTGTCAGAAATTCACTAATATCCAAGTCCTCACAGTACTGAACAGTCGTTCAAATGAGGCACAGCATTTCCTTTCCCTGTACAGTGGACATGAAGGTAGTTTGGTGAGTGAGGGAAGGGGGTTTATGATCATCAGCGTGGGAGAGTAAGCCGAGAAGCTGGGTGAAAGTTCAACAGCTGAGAATCAGGAGGTCAGGGGCTGCCTTCATTGCTCAAGATGTGGTTGATCAGAGTTTAAAAAAGGTATTGGGTATTGGTTGGGTTGTGATGAAATTGATGGTTGTCAGCCAGATCTGACAAAACTCATGAGCTGAGGGTAGGTGATTGCTCCAGAAAGTAGTTGAGTGGGAAGTGGGTGGAGTAGTCCAAAGCAAACCCAGATAATTAAACAGGACCTACTGAAGCCAGGTTCCCAGGAGCAGCACAGGTTTTATAGGGTGATTTCTTTGCCTTTAAGTACTGAGGAGAGAAGCAGCAAAGCTGTTTTAGAGCCTATGAATTGCACTGTCCAATCATGCACCACTCAAAGCCCTGGTAATCCATCGCACCTCATTGGACTCCATTGTATGTCTTTGAATTTCCACGGAATGCTACACATAGGTGTACTGAAGGCCCTGGGATGAAAATCCCAGTAGGATTTGTGTGATTTAATTCACAATTTTCATTCATATTTTAGCTTTCACTGAAATTAGATCATGATGATGTGAATTGAATTAACAGGCAAAGACTATTTGAAGTAGAAACTCATTTTAGCTAGCAGAGTGAAGGTAAATATTAAAGTGATCAGGCTTGAGTGGATAAACTGTCTCACCCTGAATGACCTCCTTATGACAACTTTTAAAGACATGCGAGATGACTGATGCCAGTTGCTGTTCAGGTCGATGCGTGGAAACCCAAACTCACTATCTGATCTTCGTAGCTATCAAGACTGTGGGAGGGAAGAAAAATTGGAGATATTGGATGGTACCTCAGCAGCTTTCCTTAGGAGGGTGAAAATGTGGATTTTCTGCATAAGTACAATGATTGGGCTCCACGCCAAGAAAGTTATGACCTATGTCTCTAAACGTTAACAAAATGAAAATAATTTTCACCGACAGCAGTGACCTCACACCTTGTGAGCATGAAAAATAAATAAGAAACCTAACAGTACAGAAAACTGTTGTTATGATGTTTAGCTAAAGCCTGTGCCGGATGAGACACTACTGATTATCTTCAGGTTATGTTCAACAGCCGTCAATGCAGATGTTTGAGCTTGTTGTACCTCACCCAAATGAGCTTTTGCTGACAGAGTTGACCAAACTGAACTGCCTTTGTTTAATCCACTGAATGATGAGTCAAAAGACGAGGGTGTCTGGCACTCCTCGGTCTAGACCATCAAGATGTGGCTATTTTTCCTTCCAATGAAGCCTTCGAGTAAACTGTTACATTTGAGTCATAGTTGGCTCAGCTGCTGATCTCAATGAATAAACAGCTCAATCACAGACGCCACAGGGAAGATTATAGATTGTTTGCGGCTGGGTTTCGGAGTTTGTGAACTTCTGAAAGCAAGCTTGGTCATTTAAGCAGCAGTTATATTAACGTTAAAACTTGTTGGATTGAAACAATGGAAACATCCATCTGAAAAATATTGACAGCAGTAAAGTTTTGTGATGAAAAGATCCTAGTAAATGGATTTGTATGTCAGGAGTGGATCCGAAGCCAAGCACAAACTTGCGCATCTCCAACTTTGATGTTGTATTTAAACCTTTCACCATGGAGTAGAGTGGTCAGTTAATATCAATACAGGTTTTAGGTCTTTCCTCAAATTTGAAATTATTTGTCATTTCCATCAATGGATCTGGTGATTGCATTATCCTTGAGTTGAAGTGGGTTGATCTTAGTACACCAAGTTGATGAATTCCTATTCTGAGGTAACTGGCCTCAAAAAAGCAGAATCATTTTCATGCATTATTGAATTGAAAAAAAAAACAGGTCAAAGTGAGATTTGGGCCTCTATTTTGCAGGGACATTATAACATCACCTCAAGCAACTAATGATATTTTCTGATGTAATTATGTGTAACCACAGGAGTTCCATGAGAAGGCAGATGTCCTGAGGTACCATCAGCATCTTGATGCTAATTAAACTGCAATACTCGAGTATAGGACTTCTCAAATCCAAAGAAAGTGTCCGACCTTCCAGAACTTCCCCATTGTTTTAGTAGAGAAATTGCATGAGCATCCTGTGTCATTGGACCTGACGCAGAGAGTGCTTCAATGCTAATTTCAGACCATCAGATAATCTGCAAGAAATATTGATATTAGCTAGATTTTCTATGACTGAGTGACGTTATTTTAAGAACGTGACATTTCACTGAATTTGAATTCAGAGTGTTTTGCAGCTTCAACATTACGGGAGAATTAATAGTTTTTTTAAAATTCTGCACACTCTCTCAGCCTCCATCTAGAATCAAACATCGGCACATTTTGAGAAGGCCCCTTAAATGCACAGAGCGTGGCTATCAGGATTTAGTCAGGTGCCCAGCAAAATCTGTCATTGTCTAATTGTGAGAGGTATCTAAGTATTTTATTTAGAAAGTGTGCCCTATTTGCTACTGATTGTGTATTTGGACTCGTGTTTTCTCTCATTCCTATGCCTGGAAACCATAAACATGGAATCAGTCACTTCTGAACACAGACCCTGGATTAATAGGCCATTAAGTCTAAGATGGCTCTGATTTGGAAATACAGGTTGCCCTTTGTTAGCTGTCTCTGTCAATTCCATCCACTATTAGGAAAGGTGCTGAAGGAAAGCCAAGGAAGTCAAAATTATCCATTTAACTTTAGAGTTTAATCCCCTGTCCCATGTGGCAATCATTCAGATCCTAGTGAGCATGAGGATTTTTTTGCATAAATGGAGGAATGCTGCCAAGGAAATGGAGGAAACAGTATTTGTTAATAATGATCAGGTGACAGGAGACTGTGTTGCAGGAAGGAGAAACCTCTACAGTGAAGATGCTTTCTCATATAAAAGGGAAAGTAAACCGATACAAATTAATCTTGCCTTTTTGGGTCCTTTGACTTTTCCTCAAATGTTTGGGTTGGCAAACCAACTGTGGTGGCCTCAGGTTAATATTACAGTCAAGTCTCACTGATGTCATTAGAGTGTACATGTATTTTTAAAGTGCTCTGCTGTCTTCTGGCAGTGGCCCTCTTAACTGCAGGTTAATGAACAGTAAAACCTATTCAAAATAATTTGGTGTACGTGCTGAGAGATCCTGGGAGATGCAATGAGATATGAGTTTCAATAAGTATAATTCTGTGGTTAAAGCTCTGAGTATAAAACAGTGCTTGCACAAATTTCTGGCCTGGAAACTATAGGGTGAGACATCTGTTTCTCTGTCCACTAATCTAAATCAAGCAACCTCTGCTTCTGTTGGTCACTCATTTTTACTCTGTCCGCCTTTCTCTTACCTTTCCTTTTCTCTCTCTTTCCCTACATTTGTCTGTCTGTCTTTCCTTTTAATGGATATCTGTCTGTGTCCTTTTATCTCTGTCTATTTCTCCATGCCTTTTTTTTTTAACTTTTCTTTCAACCTACAGACCCTCAAAATTTTTTATAGTTTAAAATGCTAATTTGGGCTCTTCTGTTACATTGTCCATTCCAGTGAAGTTCTTTTTCTTTGGTAATCTGGCAAATGCCTGAGTTACTCAATGAATTGATCCATTTTCTTACGAGAGACAGGAGAACCGTGAACCTGCACATTCCACAAGAGCAAGAATCTGAGTTCAAGCCCATCCTCCTCGTTAAGGCATGGCATGTGACCTATGTGTGGAAGGAGAGCAAAAGTCACCAAATGGAACAAGTTAGAGCATTCACAGAAATAATGGTCACATTTCACAACAGAAATATGCAAGGGTATGTTCCTTCTCCTGGAACTGTCTGCACACATTTAAAGAAGAAATCTGTGAAGAAGAAAGAGCAGCTGGTGTTCCATAGATCAGCATCCTCCTCGTGGGTCCTTTAGATTCAGAGGTTTCTGACCCTGTTGACAGATCCCACGGTCTGTTCTGTTAAAAGTGCTGATGTCTTTCACCCACAAACAGCCTCATATCCTAGTGAATTTAGCCAGGTTGCCCTTTAAGCTAGTTATGTATTAAAATGTAACCTTCGAGCCCATTTCCAACCCTCTGGGTAGCTGTGAATGAACAACAGCAGACATCTAAATAGACAATAACAATCTGTTAGAAAACACCACATGCATCTTTAAAGCATTTTATAAACAAGGTCCTGGTTTGTCCCCATAGGGATCAAGCTGCATAAATGTCAAGCTGTTAAATCTGGTCAATAGTGACCAAGTCAACCAATAGGTTCTATATGCTTTTACCCTTCTTCTTTACTGATCCCTTTTAGGTAGTGGCAATAAGAATCAGATCAGAGAAACTCACTCTCTGGGCTTTTACTTTGTTTACAATCAGGTGAACTTTTGTATATTGTTGGACACACAACCAGTAAAAGACACACACATTGAAGCTTTCCATTTTATTTTAAATAGACTGTCATGGTGCACACTTTCTGCAGTGGGTCAAGAGTTGTGCTTTCTTCCCATTGCATCTGCAGTTGCACCCCTGCACCTGTCTCTCTGCTAAGTCATCCAATCAAACATCAGAATTTCTCAGGCAAACTCTATCTTGTTCACACTCAATATTCACGCCTGCACCCTGTGCAGTGGAGCTCACAAGCTGCAATCAATAGTGGAAATCTGAGAGGATTCCTGAATTCAAGGGTTGCTTTTTAATGAAAACTCTCAAGGGGAAGATGAAAGGTGAAAGAAAGCTGCCAGTTAGCCTCACACCCTTGTCTTGGTCACATGCCTAATTTTGTCTCCCCAGGAGCAGGATCAAATGGCAGCAGGACTGGTTGTCTTGCACGGAGGTGTCAGCTGTCCGGTATTCACACCAAAGGCACTTCCGCCAAATGCTAATAGTACTTTGAAGGATAAAGTGAGGAACAGAGACTCGGGAGGGAATTAATTAGATGGAATATTGTAGAAAATGGAATGAGTAAGTGTCAGCCATACATCCGTGAGGGGAGCAATCCAGATTCCAAGCAGTTATTTATTTGTAAGATGAGCAAATGTTTTCTTCAAGAATTGAATGAAGTCAAGGTGCCTTAATGGGAAGAGAAATGTCACTTGATTTCTGATTTACATACAACCCTGAGATTTTTTCCTGTGGGTGAGGCAAAATTACCACTTATTGGTAGTGCAAATAAAAACTGTACACAAGGTACTCGTGTAAATATTTTTTTTAAAGTATACAACTGAATGCGCAATACAGAGGGAATTTTTTAAAAAATCAATAAAGTACAAAAGTAAGAGTCCTTAAATGAGTCCATGATTGTTGTTGAGGGGATAAATGCTAATGGCCGATGAGGGGTGAGTAATTGGCACATCATCAATCAGCATTTGACACCAGCAGCAGAAATCCAGAGAAAATCGATCTCTGCGTTATGCTCTCAAACATTTAGCCAAGGTATCTATATTTATTTTTTAAAAAAGCAGAAAATACTGGAAGCAGGTCAGGCAGTATCTGTGGAAAGAGAAACAAGATGTCACGTCAAAGACTGCATTTTTTCTCTATTCACAGATGCTGTCTGAACTTCTGTATTTTTGTTTTTCTGTTTATGTTTCCAAACTCTGCAGCTTTGTTAAAATGCAAAAGCTTGAGGTGGAAGAGTCGTACCAAAAGGATGCTGCACTGTTCAAAGTGCTGCCTTTTGACGATGACAGCGAACTAATGCCCTTTCTGCAGACGTGTGAAAGATCCCCTTGCACTATTTGGGGCA
The DNA here is from genome assembly GCF_036971445.1 of Narcine bancroftii. Lineage (NCBI taxonomy): Eukaryota > Metazoa > Chordata > Chondrichthyes > Torpediniformes > Narcinidae > Narcine > Narcine bancroftii. Next base: position 153,159,932 of record NC_091471.1, read on the forward strand.
AAAAAAGCATTGGAGTTAATCTCAATATTCTGCCCAATAAGATGATCTGGTCATTTGTAGATTGCAGTCTGTGGAAGCTTGGTGTGCCCTCATTGACTGCCATATCAGGCAAAGCACTTCAAAAGGTACTGGCTTTACTTTCCTGAAATTATGAAAGGCCCTATATAAATGGAGGCCTTTCTGTTTTTGTGAAGGAGGTAATTAATATCTGGTCAATGATATTCATTTCTTTGAAGCTGTGGCACTCAGTACTGGGACAGCTGGGATGCAAGGTCATGCTTCAATGACCCCGATCTCAGCTACTGCAGAAACAGAACCAGGTGTGAGCATCTCACAGGAAGGGGGAGAAATTGACCTCCAGATCATCTCAGGATTTCACTTCCCATCATACATATATAGAAATCCAAGACAATCCAAACTGTCAGTGGTTGATAGGCCCTAATTCCCTTGAAACCATTGGCTATCAATCAGCATAATTTGACCTAGTATCATGCAACAAGAGAATCTACATGCAGGGTTCTGACAAAGGATCAAGGGCATGAAATGTTAGCTCTTTTTTTCATATAGATGCTGCCCGATGTGCTGCGTATTTTCAGCATTTAGTGTTTTTACTTTAATCTGTGCTCATGTAGCTTTTAGTATGCTCTGATCTGCGAAGGTGAATGACAGAGTAAATGTATACACATGCAAGAATGAAGAATGAGTTTTAAACCTTTTTCTGGATCCAGCTGTGAATTTGAAGGTTTAAAGTGGTTGAAGGCTCTAATACCAGATGTGGAATGGTGTGCAATCAGGATTTAAGCTCCTGGGATATCATACCTTCTGTAGTCCATACTTGCCCATCATTCAGTGTTTTACATGAAGATTTACATTCCTTTCTGTAAATTTTCTTTTGCCATTTTAGAGAAAATCCTAATTGCTTCCCCCTCCCCCACCATTCAACATCATCAACCAAATCCCTCCCTCAATAGCCCCACCACCACTCAACATCTTTCCTCCAGGAAGACAGGAATAAACCAGGGAACACCGTTAAAAATTGTTCTTATTGCTCAATGACTGCATGCACCCACATTTAGCACTATAAATTTGCTGATGACGCCACTGGTGTTGGCTGAAATGAAGTCAGAATACAGGATGGAGATCAAGAATCTGGTTGGGTGGTGCCAGAGCAATATTTTCTCTGGACGTCAACAAGACCAAGGAGATGATTGATGGGATGGAGGGGGAGAGGGCTAGTAATTTCAAGTCCCTGGCAGTCCACATATTGGAGGACCAACCTGGAGCCATCATATGGAGGCAGCTGCGAAGAAGGTACATAATCACCTCAGGAATTTTGGTATGTCATTGAATACTTTATCAAACTTCTACAGGTGCATTGTGGAAAGTATAATGAATGGTTGTAACAAGGCATGATTTGGTACTTTGAGTCCTGAGGAATGCAGAAGGTAGTGAACGTAGCTGGGTCCATCATACACTCCAACTTTCCATCCATTGATGGCATCTATGTGAAGCGCTGCCCAAGAAGGCTGTCAACATCATAAAGGACCCCATCACACTGGTCACAACTTGTCCTTACTGCTATCTTTGGGAAGAAGGTACGAAAGTCTAAGGTCCAGCACTTACAGTTTCAAGAACAGTTAATCTTCCAATGGCTATCAGGATCTTGAACCTCCCATTGCTATCCTAATCATAAACCACTCCAGGGCCATAAAATAACCTGTCTGCACTGTTAAAAAGCCACTTTTTTCTTCCACTACTGTAACTGTGAATATTTATGAGCAATCTTTTATTCATCATCTTTCTGTACAATAATGTAATGCTTTTGGAGTTGGGGTTTATTTTACCAAGTGTCTCTTGCTTCTGCAAGTAAGAATTTTAATGCCATCTGCACATGGTACGTTGTGCATGACTGAGCACAAAATCATCAATGTGAGCTGGCACCACTTGCACTGTGGACTGCAGAGTGTAGGTGAGGCCACAATTGGAGATGAACAGCCCCTTCAGACACTGATCAAATAAACAAAGAGACACAGAAATAGGATTCAGCCTTTCATGCCACGTGTGTCATTCAAATAGTACAGAGAACAGTACAACACATGAACAAGCCTTACAGCCTGCTATGTCTGCTTTAAACATGATCCCAAATAAAACTAAATTTCTTCTGCCTACATATATTCATATCCCTTCATCCCTTACATATTCATGTGTCTATTTAGAAGACTCTTAAACTCTACTAATGTATCTACTTGCACTGCTACCCCCAGTAGCCAGTTATAGGCATCTACCATTCTCTGTGGGAAGAAGGGGGTGGGGGGAGCTTCTCCAGGTAATCTCCTTTTAAACTTGCCCCCACCTCACCTTAAATAATGTCCTCTACTTCTTTACATTTTTACCCTGAGAAAAAGATTTCTGGCTATCTACTCCATCTGTGCATCTCATAATTTTCTAAACATCTATGAGGTCTCCCCTCAGCGTCCAACACCCCAGAGAAAACATCCCAGGTTTGTCCAACCTGACCTTGTAGCTCAGACCCTCTCATCCAGCTGGCATCATCTATCCCATTCCAAAGCTCTCACATCCTTCTTGTAATGGGGCAAACAAAAATTGCAAGCAGTATTCCAAGTACAATCCAAACAAAGTGTTACAGAGCTGCCACATGATTTCCTTACTCTGATAATCAATACCACAAGCATGCCATGCGCATTCTTCATCACCCTATCTACTTTCACGACCATTTTTAGAGAGCAATGCACCTGGGCTAGATTCAATTGCATTCCATTTACCGTAATATTTTGTTGTCTAAACCCCCCACAATTTTACAGATCAAATCAGTCACCTAACTGCAATCATCATTTGTAAAAGAGTTCACTAAACTACCAAGATCCAATGACATCCCAAAGAACTGAACAACTTAAGAAATAATTAATGATCTTCAATGAGCAGCAGAAATATTAGCCAGAGTTCTGAGAAAACTTCTGCATTCTTAAAGCATTATGCTGTGGAATCAATCGTACTCACTTGAGAGTGCCAGTAGGTCCTCAATTTATTGTCTCGTCTGAAAGCCAGCATTCCCTCGATGCTTCATTAGTGTACTAGCCATGGTTTTTTTGCTCAAATCTTTGGAATAAGATTTGAGCTCAGAATCTTCTGACTCAGAAGCAAGAATGCTGCTAACTGAATAGTTGATATAGATCCTTAGAACAATTACAGCACAGAATCAGGCCACCTTGGCCCATCTAGTCTGTGCCGAACCATTTTTTTTTCCTAGTCCCACTGACCTGCATTCAGTCCATACCTCTCCCATCCATATACCTGTCCAAATTCTTCTTAAATGTTAAAATTGAGCCCGCATTTACCACTTCAGCTGGAAGCTCATTCCACCCTCCCTCCTAAAGGTTTCCCTTTCACCCTTAACCCATGTCCTCTGGTTTGTATCTCACCTACCCTCAGTGGAAAAACACACAAATGCTGGAGAAACTCAGCAGGTCAAACAGTGCCTTTATGTAGCAAAGGTAAAAATGCATAACTGACATTTCGGGCTTGAGCCCTTCACTTAACCATGGTTTCAAAAGAATCCTATGTTTTACCTCTACGTCCTATTCTGTCTATCCCCCTAATAATTTTAAATAATTCTATCAAATTTCCTCTCATTCTTCTTTGCTCCAGGGAATAAACTCCTAACCTGTTTAACCTTTCCCTGTAACTCAGTTTCTGAAGTTCAGGCCACATCCTAGTAAATCTTCTCTGCACTCTTTCAATCTTATTGATATCTTTCCTGTAGTTAGGTGACCAAAACTGCACACGATACTCCAAATTTGGACTCACCAATGTCTTATACGACTTTACCATAACACCCCAACTCCTGTACTTAATACTTTGATTTTTGATGAAAGGGATAGACAGAGTGGATGTGGATAGACTATTTCCGTTAAGAGGAGGAAAGATTAAAACAAGAGGACATGAGTTAAGAATTAAGGGGCAGAGGTTTAGAGGTAACATGAGGGGGAACTTCTTTACTCAGAGAGTGGTAGCCGTGTGGAATGATCTTCCGGGAGAAATAGTGGCGGCGGAGTCAATTGTATTATTTAAGAAAAGGTTGGACAGGTATATGGATGAGAAAAAGATGGAGGGTTATGGGCATTGTGCAGTGAGGTGGGACTAGACAGGGGTGTTTGGTTCGGTGCGGACTAGAAGGGCCTAATGGCCTGTTTCCGTGCTGTAATTGTTATGTTATGTTATATGCCAAAAGCTCTTTCAACCCTAGCCCCCTGTGACACCACTTTCAGGGAATTATATATCCGTATTTTGCAGGTGAGGTGCTCCTGTATTTTATAACCATATAACCGTTTACAGCACGATAGCAGGCTATGTCGGCCCTTCAAGTTCGTACTGGTTCACTTGAACAACTCCACTAGCTCCTCCGTAAACTCCTGAGGAAGTTTTGCTGTATTAATTTTAATTCATTCCTGGGTTTTGTTCCTTATCCTTTTATTTTAGGTTTCTTTGGGTTCTTCTTAAGTTCCCTTAAAGGATTTTCACTTTAACAATACTTTGTTCTTGTATTTGTTTAATTTATATAATCTTTTTTGTATTAGGGTGCAGGAGGGAGGGGATAAAATAGACTCTGTATGATATACACTGTTGTTTGAAAAAGTATATTATTTATTTGGATTTATGAGTCTTTTAAAATCAAAGATAAAATATTCAAAAAAAGTTATATATCTGTATTCCCAGATCCCTCTGTTCTACCGTACCATTCAATGCCCTCCCATTCACCTTGTATGCCCTTTCTTGGATTGTGCTTCCAAAATGCATCACCTCACATTTGTCTGCATTAAATTCCATCTGCCATTTTTCAGCCCATTTTACCAGCTGGTCCAGATCCCTCTGCAAGCTTTAAAAGCCTTCCTCCCTGTCCACTGTACCTCCAATCTTAATGCCATCTGCAAACTTGCTGATCCAATTTACCACATTATCATCCAGATCATTGATACAGACGACAAACAACAACAATCTCATCACCGATCCCTGAGGCAACCACTAGTCACAGGCTGTTTGAAAGGACCCACATCTTTTCAGATTTCTATTGATTCAGGCCGGTTACCAGTAAGAAAATACTCAGTTCTATTCCTTTTATTTTTATCCATACTGAAATTTGCAATTGTATAGATTGAAATTTATTTGCTTAATCTTTATTGAACAGATTGGAGGGGTTTAGAAAGATGTGAATCAAATGCAGGCAAAAGGCTCAAGCCCCGAAGGATAAGTTGAGCCAAAGGGCCCATTCTGTGGTGTGTGGCCCTGTGAGATATTCATTTTTAATAGTCAGCCTTTATCCATGTTTCTTTCAATGCTGTCTACCTTTGAGACATCACACCTTGTTTATTTAATATGGAAAAGAGTTGAGACAGGAACACAAATTCTTACAAGCACTACAAGCATTTCCTGCCACTTGCCTTTGGGCATTTATCCATTATCCTATTCTCTACTCAGTCAATACCTGATCAGGTCCACAATTTGCAATCAAGAGGCCCTTTCAAATTGCCATGTAAAATAGGGTTAATCAGACAATTTGCTCAGTTGACAACGCAAATGCATGGCTATTTGAAAGGGTCCAACCAGGTCAACCCAATCAAAACCCAACCGCGTCCCTGACCTACCTCAGAGGTGGTCAGGAGACCCAGTAAAACTTATCTGGGTGTCTGCTCCGGCGAATTGAAAAAGAAAATGGCTGACCTGGTTACTCTAGTGATGTCGGCGCTTGCATGCCTGTGTCATAGGGAAACCCCTGGCTGAAGTGCTCCTGTGAACGGGGGGAGTGACGCGAAGAACAGTGCGAGTGAGTGGTTGCTGTCATGATTGGGAGGGGGGGGGGCCACGATGTGCCGCTGCCGCAAATGCCACTCCAGTTCACGGTGACACCTCTATGCGGGAGTGCAGGAGCAATGGCTGTCTTGGTGGCAGAGCAGTTCCAGTGGCGAGGGATTATGGGTAAGGAAGACTGCCATTGCTCCCACATTGAGCTGTCGCTGCGAACCGGAGCAATACATCATGACAGCAACCACACCCTCCCTCCCCCCCCCCCAAAGTTGTGGCAGCGGAACTTTGCTGGGGGAGGGGCTACTGATGGCCAGTCAATGGGGGAGGGGCGCAACTGACAGGGGTGTATTTAGGAGAACTTTAAAACAGAAAGGGAACTGACTGTGTGATGCGTCACCCACCACGTCGTCGCAGGGGCAGGATCTCCTTTAGATAACCATGCTGGCGATTTAACAGGTAGGTCTAGCTGCTATTTAAAAGGTGTGCTCTGCACCTACGACCCAGTAATTGCCCCCAGGTTACAGGAGGGCTACCCGGGTGCTTGATGTTAGCTTGACAAACTGTTAAATACCTCCCGGAAGTTCAGAAAAATAACATTTTTTCTTGAAGTTCTCTCCACTTGGTCACTTCTTCAGAAAAAAAAATTCAGTCAATTCATTTATAAATCCATGCTGGCTTCTGTCTCATCAGCTTAAAAACATTCCCGTCTATCTTCAATTAGGTGAAGGCCAATGACAGATGTTAAACTAAATGGTGTATAATCCCTAGGTTTCTCTTTTAAATAATGAAGTGACATTTATTTTTTGAGTCTAAAGTAGAGAACTGATTTAAGTTTTTGGCATGTTGTGATATTATAAGCGACTCCCATTCCAACCTTAGATGAAATCCGTCAACATTCTTTTCTTCATAAATGTTGGGTCAGGTCTTGCCAGCAAGGCCCTCTGATCCCAATCATTACCCATGGTCTCCCCACACTCGGCCTAGTTACAAAGGGTCCGTCCTCTTAACCAAAACAAAACCTCGATTCTAGCTGTGTCCTGAGTGTCGTCAGAGCCTCCTCTGACAGGGAAAAAGCCCCAACCCAGACAATCCTCAAATGCTCTGATGGGCTGTTAAGCCCATCCCCAGCTTTGTCAGCTGTCAAAACATGACCAGCTTTTTTTTTCTATTATTCAATGTTGTTAATTAAAAGTTCAGTACATCATGGAAATAATCAGAAATTGAAATATTTCAGAAGTATCTGAAGCACATAAATAATTAAAAATATCTGAAGTAATTGTGGATAAAAAGGAATTTGTCTTCATTTTTAATATATCACAACTATATTGAGCTTTGAAAAAAATGAAGTTATTGGTCTTGCATTTAGTCTGACATGATAAGACTTCCCTATCTTAAATCCTGAGGATAACCAGCAAAGACAGAGTTCATTCGCAGGACGCAGGTCCACGTCAGGATCTGTAGGATGCAACTCTGTGATGCAAACTAATCACCTAAGATATCTTCCACTTGCAGAGGATGAAAGTAAACTGCAAGTTGATGTGCTGTACCATTAAGAAAGTAATGCAATAAGTCCTACAGCCCAGAAATAGGCTTTTCAGCCCACCAATTCAGAGTAACACCCATTTACAGTGATCCTGCTTCATTCTCCCCACATTCCTTTGTTTCTACCCTTCACCTGCACACCAGAGGCCAATTAAACTTCCACTTGCAAGCCTTGGGATGTGCAAGAAAACTGGAGCACCTGGAGACATCCCATAGCTGGGGGAGTGGGGGGGGGGGGGCGGGGGTCATAGGGAGTACATGCAAATTCCACACAGGCAGCAGTGAATGTCAGGATAGAACCAGATAACTGGAGCAATAAGGCACCAGTTCTGGTGGGTTAAATTGGTAACCATAGCAACATGGAGTTAAATAAGAAAGTTTGCAGATGCAATGATTTTAATTTAATACACAAAGTCCTGGAGAAACTCAGCAGGCCACTTAGCATCTATAGAAAATGAAGGATAATCAACATTTTGGACCTGAGCCTTTCATCAAGGGATGAGCAAAAAGCAAGGAGGCACCTGAATAAAAGGTGGGGGGCGGGGAGGGGAGGAGTACAGGATATTAGATAAGAAAGAGGCCATAGGTGGATATAGGTGTGAAGGTAAAAGAGAAAAAAGATGAGATCTGAAAGGGGGAGGGGGTAGCTCTCTGAATGGAGAGATGAGGGAAGTGGGTGGGTGCTGGATGAAAGGAGGCTGAATGAAAGGGAAAAAGAGGAACTCAGGGGAGGGGTTTATGGAAACTGAAGTCGATGTTAATGTCAACTGGTTGGAGATTTCCCGGATGGAATATTAGACGTTATTCCTCTAAGTTTCAGGCAGCCTCGGTTTGGTAGTACATGGGACCATGGGCAGTGTGGGAATGGTGTGAGGCATTAAAATGGTTGCCTACTGAGAGCTCCCTGTTATTGCAGCAAACATGGTGAAGGTAGTCAATGAAACCATCTCCCAGTCTTATGTCCAGTCTCTGCAATGTTCCTTCAGAAGAAGGAACAACAGGACTTCTGGATGCAGTAGATGATCCCTGCAGTGAACTGTTCACGTGAACTGTTACTTCACTTGGAAGGACTTTTTTGGGCCCTGAATACTACTGAGGGAGGAGGTGTGTGAGCAAATGTTGCATATCTTGCCGTCTTAAGGGTAGGTGCTGAGGGGGTGAATGGTGGGAAGAGAATGAATGGACGAGGGAGTCCTGAAAGGAACAGTTCCTACAGAAAGCAGAGACGATTGGTGGGGGGGAAAGATGTTTCTGGTGGTGGGATCATGTGGCAGGTGGTAGAAATTGCGGCTGATGATATCTTGGATGTGAAGGCTGGAGGGGTGGCTAGTGAGGACGAGGGGAATCCTGTCCTTTTTGTGTCTCCAGGCAGAAGGGACTAGAGCAAATGTGCAGGAAATGGAGGAGATGCAGGTAAGGGGTGGGTTGATGGCAATAGAAGGAAAGCCATAATATTTGAAGAAGGAGGACTTCTTGGATGTTCTTTAATGGAAGATCTCATCCTGGGTGCAGATGTGACGGAGGAATTGAAAGAAATAATATAATCTTTACAGGGTGTGAAGAGGTGTAGTCAAGGTAACGATGGGAGTTGGGACATTTTTAGAAAATACATGTGGAGAGTTTGTTTCCCAAGATGGTCTCAGAGAGGTCGAGAAAGGGAGACCGTTTCCAGAGCCAGACCAAGTGAATTTGAGGTCGGAGTGAAAGTTAGCAGCAAAGTGAATGAAGTTGATGAGCTCATCATGGGCACATGATACAGCATCAATGTAAGTTGTCCATGTAGTGGAGAAAGAGTTGAGAAGCCTTGCCTGTGTAGGTTCGTGGGTTACCTGTTTGTAGTATCAACTTTTACCAGTTTTCAGGAGACTGTATTTGTTTTGCTTTGATTTTGATGCATCCTGCACATTTCATTCCACAGAGCCTTTTTATTGCCTTACCCATTTAGTTCCTTCTTATTTTCTTTTGCATATTTCAGTTACTAGGGTCTGTACTAGTTTCCATCTTTTAGCATCATTTCTCCTTCAGTTTGTTTTTCTTTTTCACTTTATATCGTTTTATGTTTTTTTTTAAACACAGCCACTGAGTTCCAGGAAATTATTCCCAATTTCCCAGAACTCAATCTGTGGACAAAGATCAGAACAGGAGTAAGGACTCATTCCCAATCTTGGCTTTTACCTCCTTGACCTCTAGCTATTTTCACAGATTGCCTGTGGTCTCAACTGAACTACAGGCGATCCATGAACAACGGACTAATGAATAGGACGCCCAGCCTTCGAAAATACCGCTCTTCAGGTATCCTGTCTAAACTCGCGGTATGATACGGATATTTGGAGTTTTGGTCATTCCTGTGTGAATTGCCACTCCCGGAAGGTAGAGAGACATTTTAGAATGGAAAAATCACATAAGTTCTATGTAAAAAAAAACATATTTAATTGCCCATGGCTGTTCTTGCCCTGATGGGTGCAAACTGGTTTTGCATACAATTAATTTCTTCTTTGAATTCTTCCCATCCGATTGCCCATGAACAGATCAGCCCCATCACTGTTCCCTTTCCTTTGCTCCTGGTGATTAAGTCATCCTTCTCGAAGAATAGAATCACTCGAGCTATTTTGCATTTCTCCCTTTCAAACACTGTATTGGTCTTAGGACATGTTAGCTGATGCTCAAAAGACAAAAAGTTTATTAAGTTAAAATCTTTCCTTTGTGAGGTCATGAATTTCCCAAAGAGAGGCACCACCTCCTCTTCTGTAATTCTACCCTCACCCCCTTCCCACTGTTGGAAGGTTCTGAATTTCCTCTCCACGGGTTTTCGTGCTGCCCAGTGTCCTCTCACCACCAGGTAGTTGTCACCTTCAAAATTTGACCAGTGGCGACAGGTGTGATGTTGGGGTTGGAGTAAATCATTGCCTGCAATTGAGTTTTACACTAACCTTAGTCTGTCCACCAGGGATCCACTGAGGACCAGGAGCTATCATTTCACATGAGCTTATAATAATCAGACGCCAAAGAGTTACCCACATCAGGAGCATATTTGCTGACAGGTTCCAGAATTGTGTGCCCCCTTCCATAATTTAAGTAGTAGACTATCTTATTCAGATAAAAAGCTTCAATCTGACTTTTGAAGTCAAGGTTTCAAGGTCAAAACATCTGAGAACTATCAAATAAATAGACAAAGAACAGCTGAACTTGGCTGGAAGAGACTGCAATATTTTCAAGGGTGTTAATTTGTGATGTGGAAGATCAGGTTGAGCAATATGAACCTTCATCAGTAACCTAAAATTAATCTTCAGAATTCCACAGCCTGGGGAGAAGGCATTTTATTTAATGTAGGAGATTGATATTAAGATTTTATGGAGAGCCAGTTCATATATGTAAATATATTCAGTGTTTCTTCACAGGTCAATACATAATAGTAAATTGCAGAGGCAATGTTTCTTGACTTTTGATTTAAAGCTTCTTAAAGTAATTTTCTTGTTCTCCCGATAAATAATGCTGCATTTCATAAAGATTGATTAAATATACTGTCTCCTTTGTTGTAATGAAGTTCAGTAACTACTATTGACTAGATTCCAGCATTTAATTTGATTCCGAACTCTAAAAGGTACAATAGACAACAGAGGATAGAGGGTGATTTTGGCATAAATTGTTTTTTAAGCTGATTTCCTTTAGCAAAATGTTAATCAGGCCATTCAATATAGCTGTGCGTATGTGGAGAACTTTTTTGAAAGAGCCACGACAAGTAAACAAATGATAAAATAATGGGGGAAGCTAGTGGTTGACATTTTTCAGCTGATCCTATAAATCACACAAGCCAACAACTGGAAGCCTTGGCCATAAACGGAGGAAGTAGGAAGTGAACTGTTAGTTTGCTAGCTGGAGCCTTGAGAATTGTTTTAATCAAACCCACTGAATGGGAAATTAATGAACCGAATACACACTGACTTCTGGTGGAGTGGAAAATGACAGTGTGCTCCCTTTGGCTCCCCTGAGAGGTGGTGTGTTGGTTCAGTTGAAATTAACTCATAACTGAGGTGAATCTCTGCTGCCAGAACAAGGGAGAGGAAAAAAATTTTTTGGTAATAAATTGTTGTTACCAATTCAGCAAACATAATACAAGAACTTGAAAATAAGCGTTGAAGGTAATAAAATTTTCCAGGGAAAATATAATTCATTTTCTGTTGAAGTGGGACTAATTTACTCTTAATGAGTTCTTAGACATAAAGAAATATGTTATCTTGAAGTATTTTATGACAGTTCTATTGTTTACTGTTCATCTTGATAAAATATGAGATTGACAAGATCTGGATACCCCATGAATTTGCCATTTATTTAAGAACTATATCCAACATGAGCTTAAAATAAAGTCTATAATTTTGATTCCATTTCATTTAATAAACCCAATTTGAGGGTGAAATGTGGAATTAAAGTGTCTGATCCATGTACAGCTCAAGTTATCTAACTTATTTCTATTGAATTTTTGTCTTTTTCTTTATCACAAGTCATCAGTTTGATTGATAATTTTGTCCGTTATCTGATGGTGAAACATCAATACGCTGACTGAAGCTAGAATGTCTTTCCATTAGACACGCCAAATGTTTAATTCTTCCCTAACAAGATAGAGCTCGAGTTTGATGCCATCATTATACATCCAGTGTACGCCGGGACATTTTCAGATGAGCCAATCACCTCCAGAATGCATTTACATTATTTTTGAATACCAAGAATATTATTATCTTTCAGATTTGCTAATGTTAAAGTCCTCACCAAATGTGTATTGGTTTGAAGCAATGCCAGCTGACTAAATGTGCTGTCGTAACAAGCATCACTGTTTTAAGTGAACCATTCACCACAATATGCCAGAAAATGTAACTTTAAGTCTCATCTAATTTCTGTGTTATTGATGGAGTCAAAATATGTCAAACTGTGAGATGGAGGAAGGTATTTTCACATATTAAAAAATATCAACCCCAGATTATCTTTTTATAGAAACTCACCTTAATCTATCTGATATTCCACGTTTTTTGTTTCTGGATGGGACAACAGTTGGCCAAATCTCAATTTTAATAAATAAATCACTGCCTTTTATTAAATATAATTATATTAGTGATACCAACAGTCGATTTCCTATTTTATCTGGTTAGTTATGTAATAAGCTCTATGTCTTTGTTAATATCTATGCTCCTAATACAGGTGATCCACAATTTTTTAAAATGTCTTTTCTCTTTGTTACCAGATTTAAATATATACTTTTTGATTATAGCCGGCGACTTAAATTGTTCATCTCGCAAAACCGCTAGTTTAAATAAATCAGCTGAGGTTACTAATTCCTTTATGTTCCATTCTGGTATTATTGATGCACAAAGATTTTTTTAACCCTGATGAAAGAGTTTTCCTTCTTTTCTCAGGTTCACCATACATGTATTGATTACTTTTTCATGGATAAAGAATTAATTCCTCTGTTGATACTTATAATTATGAAAGTATAATAATCTCAGATCATTCCCCAGTGGTTTTATCTCTTAATATTCCAGACTTACATAAAAACTACTAGACAATCGTGATTTAATCCTCTTTTATTTTCTGACTGATTTTTTGGAATTTATGAAAGGTCAAATTGTCTTTTTTCTAATGAAAATACCTCTTCGGAGGTTTCTGACTTAATAGTCTGGGATGCCTTTAAAGCTTGTATAAGAGGTCAAATTATTTCCTATACGGCTAATCTTAGAATGAAGGCAGACTCTGAGATTGATGATTTGGCTGCTACATGAAAACGTTTTGACCAACAATATGCTACAACCCCGAAACCTGAGCTTTTACAAAGAGGGTCGAACTTAAAACTAGATTTCATTTATTACTTTCTTATCCTATACAAGACCAGTTATTAAAATCTACATCTAAATATTATGTTCATGGGGATAAGGTTGGTAAACTTTTAGCAAGCCAAATTCTAAACAGCTTATTGCTGAGATTTGTACAGCTGATGGTAAAATCACAAGTGATCATGCTGAAATAAATGATGTTTTTTATCAGTTTCATTCTAAATTGTATAGTTCTGATCTTGCTCAAGATCAAACTTCAATATGGAATTTTTTCGACAAACTGACAATCCCTTCAGTTCCCTCAAATAATAAAGTTAAATTGGAGCAGCCTATCCCACAGCAGGAGGTTGCGGCATCTATTCAATCTTTACAGTCCGGTAAAAGACCTGGCCCGGATGGTTTCCCAGCAGAATTTTATAAATCCTTTTCTTATTTATTGACACTCTATTTGGATTCCGTTTTTACTCAATCTTCAATTGTGGACAATAGCCTCAAACCTTTTATGAAGCTAATATTTCTCAATTTCTTAAAAAGAATAAGGATCAGTTAGACTGTTCCTTCTAAAGACCAATTTCTCTTTTAAATTTTGATGCTAAGATTTTATCCAGGATTCTAGCTTCCAGGTTACAAAATATAATGCCTCTCATTATTTATGAGGATCAGTCGGGATTTATCATAGGACGTTATTCACAAATCAAAGTTCGTCGCCTTTTAGATATTATTTATTCCCCTACTATCTTGTCTTCTGAATGTATTTTTTCTCTAGATGCCGAAAAAGTATTTAATAAGATTGAATGCAGATATCTTTTTTGGTGTATTGCTGAAATTCAATCTAGGTTCCGAATTTGTTAATTGTTTTAAATTAATATATTCATCCCCTACAGCTTCAATTTTTTCCAATTCAATTAAATCTAAACCTCTTAAGCTATTTCAGGGAACCAGACGTGGTTGTCCTCTAAGTCCACTCTTATTTAATTTGGCTTTGGAGCCCCCAGTGTTGGCTTTTCAGCAATCAGCTAATATTTCAGGAATCTCTAGAGCTGGAATTATCCATAAAGTATCTCTTTTTGCTGACGTTCTTCTACTATATTTATCCAATCCTGACTGTTCAATCCCAAAGATCTTATCACTTCTCAATCAATTTGGTCAATTCTCAGGTTACAAATTAAATTTGCAGAAGAGTGAATTATACCCCCACTCTTTTGACCCCTCTATCCTTTTTAAAATTGTTAAAAACTAATATAATTATCTAGGTATTACTTATTACTAGAAAGATCAGCAACTTATTTAAGGAAAATTTTCTTACTTTATTGAACCATGTTAAGAAATCCTTATCTCAGTGGTCTTTTCTTTTGATGACATTAATAGGGAGGGTTAATATTACTAAGATGAGTATCCTGCATAAATTCTTGTATGTTTTTCAAGCTGTCCCAGTATTTTCTCCTAAAACTTTTTTTTGATTCATTAGACTCTTTAATATGGAAAAATGAGCAAATCAATTTGAAAAATAGACTTCTTTCAAAATTCTAAGAGAGATGGCATTACCTAATTTGAGACTTTATTACTGGGCAACGAACATTAGATATATCATTCTGTGGTTATATATTGAATATTCAGGTGCCTCAACATGGATTGACTTAGAGATGAAATCCCTTAAAAGACATTCTCTTATCTCAATACTTGGAGCACATTTACCTTTTTTGCTCTCCAAATTAACTGATAATTTGGTAGGTAGACATGCTTTATGTATTTGGATCCAATTTAGAAAGAATTTTGATTATCATTATTTTTTATTAATTAGTCCAATTTTACATAATTCCTTTTTTTTTAAAACCTTCTGTTCAAAACATTGGATATACCCAATGATCCAGGTTGGGTATTCAGTCTTCCTTGGAAATTTATAGACCAAAACTTTGCTTCCTTTCAGCAATTATCTGTCAAATTTAAATTATCTAATGAAGTTTTTTTTTGCTATTTACAAATTAGGAGCTTCTTAAACTCCTTAATGTTGAGGCTTCCCCAAGATTTAGATTTTAATCTTATCTGGGAAGTATATAATTTTAGACCTAATCAGAAAGGACTGCTTTCAGCCTTTTATGGACTACTTTTAAAATCCAGCGATAGTAAGAAAGTTTGGGAATGTGACTTTCAACAGCTGTTTGCTGAAGATGCATGAGATTCAATTTTGAAAAATGTACATTCATCCTCTCTTTCTCTGTGCTAGACATCTCTTATTACAATTTGAAGTAGTCCATAGGACCCACTACTCCAAAGTTCATTTAGCTAAATTTTATTCCAGTATATCATCTAAATGTGATAAGTGTACAATTCTGGAAGGTATTTGATATCATATATTCTGGTTATGTCCTTCCCTTTGTAACTACTGTAAAGAGGCATGTACTACGCAACCTTTAACTTTTATTATAAATCTGTCTCTAAGCCCGTTTATTGCTATTTGTGGAATGAGTAGACCAATGGACTTGATTTTGACTCCATCTCAATCCCATGTAATTATTTTTGCTTCCCTGATTGCTAGAAGGCTCATTCTGCTGTGGTGGAAAGATGTTTCCCCTCCCGTGCATACACAATGATTATTGGACTTGATGGCATTCCTTTCTCTAGAGTTAATTAGATGTTCAACTACTAAAATGAGTATTAATTTTTTTTTCTCTTTGGGTTCTTTTTAAAAATATTTTCAAAATTTGTAGATCAATATTTTTGGTCCTTTTTTTTTCCTTTTTCATTTCCTTTTTTTCTGGCCCTTTTAGTTTTGAAATTAATAGTTGATACCTGACTTAGATAGTAATCACTCATATAATAGGTTGAGGTTAGAAATTTAATTAGATGAGTCTTAGATTTTTTTCTTAATCAATAACATGGATCATATGTATCTTGTTTTACTGTTGCTAAACTATCTGTAATTTTAATTTATTGTTACCTGTATCTATGTATCTGATTTTTTTTTTCAAAAACCAATAAAAAGCTTGAAAAAGAAAGAAAGAAACTGTGGGATTATGGACGGTGGAAGAATGCAATTACACTACTATTTAAGTGCCCTACAAATTCATCAATACCCAGATTTCAGGTGCCATATCTGACTAACTGTATCTCATTTAATATTTATTCAGTGCAATACAGTACAATGGATATGGACCTTCATTTAAAGATATTCACTTCCTAAGGACTATCTCATAGCCCCTCTGGTCAAAAGTAAGGAAAAGAGGCATCTGCCACAGGTAGATAGGCAAGGATGAGGTCAACCAGGTTCATTCCATTTCAGCATGAGCCACTTGCTTATTGTTGATCCCTACAAATATAATGCTACAAAGTCATTAAAAAAAAGTACTGCCTGTCTCTCAACTACTCAATAGTTTGCTGAAGATGCATTGTTTTTTTCTGTACATTGTCAAATTTCATTCATACTTTCTGAATAATTACATAAACATGCAATAGATAAAATTATATACGTTTCTATTTTAAGCGTAATCAATTCAAATGATTCACGATAGACCTCAAGATGTCATTATTATTAAAGTGTATGAATGATATCCTAAAAATGTTTTTGAATTAACAAGAAATGAAGTATTTTGTGAATCCAGATGGTTAATAATACTGGTTGCTCAATCCCTCTTGAATATTTCCTGATGCTGTATTTGACATAGGTTAATAATGGCATGGAGGAAGTGAGTCTTCAAGTACTGGTGGCCGAAGAGATGGAGTTAGTTTTATTTAAATATGTGGTCTCCTTATAGAATGTGACTAAATTTCTGATTTATGAAGACGATGCTGTTATTATCCCAAATATTGGAGCTATCCAGGAAGTCTGCCAAGATGTTTGGGTTGAGACACATTTCAGTTGTTAATTGAGCACCCAGTGTGCAGTGCCTTGACTCCGGCAGTATCATATTTACTTATTGTGAGGTACAGAGTCAGCTGGCAGCCTCAGATCTGGTTGCCATGTTTCGGCAACTTCAAAATTAATGATGGTCATTCAGAAATATTTGGCATGTTACCAAATGCTGTTTGTGCCACCAAGAAGCTGTGATGAATGGAAGCAAGACATTAGCCCTAGTGTTTGTGGTCATTGCTCAGTCAGATGTCAGATTTCACCATGCTTCTCTTAGGCCAATTATAAGAACTGTGAATACAAAGGGAAAGAATGAGAAACACATTTTATTCTTTTCAAAGATAATTGCATGTAATTTTTTCACCATTAGAGAAAATCATTGCATTTACATTTCCTTAGGTTGCTTCTCAGCAGTTTGAATTGCTTTTAAATTTAGCAGTTGATTTACATACAGCTTAGTCCTAGACCCAGGGGTAATTACATTGATTGTGTCAGTGGGAAGATTAGTCAACCAACCTCCTGCTAATTTACAGTGAGGATCTACCTAAACATGACCTCGGTTTTATATCGCACTGGAAAGCCAGTTACATTTTTTACACGGCCCCTTCATTCTGGGATATATTCCCTTTATTCCGGAATGCATGCTGTATAAAAAGCATGGAACTGGAATAGTTATGCCATTCCAGTCCTGTCTTTTTCTCGGCTACAGTATAAACTGCACTGCAGACTTTCCGGGACCAACTCGGGCCATGATGTATATTGGGTACTGTAATTTTCTTAGTGCTGCCTTCTTTCTCCTGTAGCCCACTGTCCTACTCTGCCCCAGCGATCTGTTTCCGGCTCTCTCCTGCAGACCACTGTCCCTCTCTGCCCTGGCAAGTCCACTGCCTGCTCTCTGTTGCTGTGGGCCACTAATCCTAATTCTAACTCTAACCCAACCCTACCCTGAAACCCCACACCTAACCCTAACCAGAACCATAACCATAGACCTAACCTGAAACCAACTCCTAACCCTATCTCTAAGGTGTGAATATAAGGTCACCCACTATGCAGACAATAAACTTACTCAAGTACCGGAAAGGAAATAGTGGAGTGATCCCACAAGAGCTAGAAACAGGTAATAAAATCATAGGCCAACCAAAAGTGGCAGTTTGTTTTATCAAGTTGTCTGTGTATTTTCCCATGCTTTTTTTATACATTGTGTGCGTATGTTTTGTTAAATTGTGTGTGTATTTTCCCACACTCTTTTATACATTGTGCGAGTTTTGTTAAATTGTGCGCATTTTGTCCCACGCTCTTCCATAAATTGTGCACATGTGTCCTTTATTCCTGTTACAATTTTCCCATGCTATTCTATTAATTGTTGTGTGTTAATAAAAGTAACATTTGATAGCAAACCCTTTTATCCAGACTCGTCTCTCGCGGACCTGACACCTTCTCAATGACCAGTGTGGGAACCAACAGTATTACTGTCGCCTTTACTCACTATTATCACCCAATTTCAACCTGGCATATAAAACAGAGGAATATTTTTGAGCCATTTTTTGGGAAAAGCAAGTGAGTTTAACATGCCGTCAAATACGTAACATTAGATGCAGACACTGATGCTGTTGAGTTACATGTCCCATTCTTTTTGTTCGTGGAATGCAGGTATGCTGTATAAAAAGGCAGACTGATATGGAAAATTGTAGCTGTTGGTCATTCCAGTGAGAACGACCAATGCTGACATATTCTTTGGCTTGGCTTCGCGGACGAAGATTTATGGAGGGGGTAAAAAGTCCACGTCAGCTGCAGGCTCGTTTGTGGCTGACAAGTCCGATGCGGGACAGGCAGACACGATTGCAGCGGTTGCAAGGGAAAATTGGTTGGTTGGGGTTGGGTGTTGGGTTTTTCCTCCTTTGCCTTTTGTCAGTGAGGTGGGCTCTGCGGTCTTCTTCAAAGGAGGTTGCTGCCCGCCAAACTGTGAGGCGCCAAGATGCACGGTTTGAGGCGTTATCAGCCCACTGGCGGTGGTCAATGTGGCAGGCACCAAGAGATTTCTTTAGGCAGTCCTTGTACCTTTTCTTTGGTGCACCTCTGTCACGGTGGCCAGTGGAGAGCTCGCCATATAACACGATCTTGGGAAGGCGATGGTCCTCCATTCTGGAGACGTGACCCATCCAGCGCAGCTGGATCTTCAGCAGCGTGGACTCGATGCTGTCGACCTCTGCCATCTCGAGTACTTCGACGTTAGGGGTGTAAGCGCTCCAATGGATGTTGAGGATGGAGCGGAGACAACGCTGGTGGAAGTGTTCTAGGAGCCGTAGGTGGTGCCGGTAGAGGACCCATGATTCGGAGCCGAACAGGAGTGTGGGTATGACAACGGCTCTGTATACGCTTATCTTTGTGAGGTTTTTCAGTTGGTTGTTTTTCCAGACTCTTTTGTGTAGTCTTCCAAAGGCGCTATTTGCTTTGGCGAGTCTGTTGTCTATCTCATTGTCGATCCTTGCATCTGATGAAATGGTGCAGCCGAGATAGGTAAACTGGTTGACCGTTTTGAGTTTTGTGTGCCCGATGGAGATGTGGGGGGGCTGGTAGTCATGGTGGGGAGCTGATGGAGGACCTCAGTTTTCTTCAGGCTGACTTCTGCTTTGCGGAAACTGCCAAAATGTTTGACATATTGAAGGCACTTCATAACAGAAAAATACTCCTTAAAAAGGCATGCGACAGTCTTTTTCTACCAGTTAAAAAAATGCATTGAAATCGTTCAGTCACCTTGCTCTGTAAAGCATCCAGTACCATTGCAGTGCTGCATTTGCACCTGCACTTCCTCCTTCACCACCATTCAAGGGCCCCAAACAGCCAATCCAAGTGAAGCATCACTTCACTTGTGGGTCTCCAGGAGTCAATAACTGCATCTAGTGCTCCCAATGTGGCCTGCACTACATCAGAGAACAGTACAGCACAGAAATAGGACCCTTCAGCACTTCGAGTCTGTGCCGAACCATTTTATATGCTTAGTCCCACTGACCTGCACCCAGTCCATAGCCCTCCATACCTTTCCAATCCATGTACCTGTCTAAATTCCTCCTAAGTGTTAAAATTGAGGTGGCATTCACAACCTCAACTGGCAGCTCTTTCTACATTCCCACACTGTGTAAAGAAGTCCTCCCTCATGTTCCCTCTAAACTTCTCCCCTTTCACTATTAACCCAGGTCCTCTGGTTTGTATTTCACCTACCCTCAGTGGAAAAAGCTTATTTACATTTACTCTATCTCCATCATAATTTTAAATACCTCTATCAAATGTCCCCTCATTCTCCTACACTCCAGGGAATAATGTCCTAATCTGTTTAACCTTTTCCTTAACTCAGTTCCTGAAGTCCAAGCACATACTAGTAAATCTTCTCTGTACTCTTTCTACCTTATTGATATCTTTCCTGTAGCTAGGTGACCAAAAATGCATGCAATACTCTAAATTTGGCCTCACCAATGTCTTGTACAACTATTACCATATCATTCCCAATTCCTGTACTCAATACTTTGATTTATGAAGGCTAATATGGCAAAACCTCTCTTTACAACCCTGTTCATCTATGATCCCACTTTCAGGAAATTGTATGTCTTTATTCCAGATCCTTCAGTTCTGCAACACTCCTCAGTGCCCTATCATTTATTGTGTATGTCCCTCTGCAAGCTTTGAATACCTTTGTTGTCCACAGCCCCTCTAATCTTAGTGTCATCTGCAAACATGCTGATCCAATTTATCACATTATCATATAGATGACAAACAACAATGGCCCCAGCACCGATCCCTGAGGCCCAGGACTAGTCATAGGCCTCCAGTCTGAAAAGCAGTCATCTACCACTACTCTCTGGTTTCTCTCATCCAGCTGTTGTTGAATCCAGTTCACTACTTCACCAGGAATACCTAACGTCTGAACCTTCCTGACTAATCTCCCATGTGGGATCTTGTCAAAGGCTTTACGAAAGTCCATGTGGATAACATCAACAGTTTTTCCTTTGTCAACTTTCCTGGTAACCTCCTCAAAAAACTCTACAAGATTGGTTAAACATGACCTACTAAGCACAAAATCATGTTGACTGTCCCTAATTATCCAAATAATTGTGTACCTAATCTCTTAGAACACCTTCTAATAATTTACCTACTACTGACATCAGGCTCAGGGGCCTATAATTTCCAGGGTTATGTTTGAGGCTTTTATAAACAACAGAACAATGTGAGCTACCCTCCAATCATCTGGCACCACACCCATATCTAAGGACATTTTAAATATTTCTGTCAGAAATTTCTACACTAGCCTCCCTCAAGGCCCAAGGGAATATCTTGTCATGCCCTAGGAATTTATCTACCCTTACTTTAATCTGTATATGACCTCACTGCTTGTTTTTCTTACTTCCCATAACTCTGTGCCCATTTCCTGAGTGAATACTGATGAAAAATGAACATGTAATATCTCCCCCATCTCTTTTGGCTCCATACCAAGCCGACCATTCTGATCTTCAAATAGACATATTTTGTTCTTTACTAATCTTTTATTCTTAATATACCCATAATATCCCTTTAGGATATTCCTTCACATTGACTGCCCAAGTCAACCTCGAGTCTTCTTTTAGCCTTCCTGATTTCTTTCTTGAGGTTTTCTTGCATTTTTTTTATGCTCCTCAAATATATCATTTGCTCCATGTTGCCAATACCTGCTATACACCTCTTTCTTCTTCTGAACCAGATTCCTAAAATTCCTCAATAACTGAGGTTCCTTATGCCTGTTAACCTTGTCTTTAATCCTGACAGGAACATACAAATTCCATGCTTTCAAAATTTCACCTTCGAAGGTCTTCCACTTACCTTGCACATCCTTGCCTGAAAACAACATCCCAATCCATGCATTCTAGGTCCTTTCTCATTTCCTCAAAATAGCCCCTTCTCCAATTTAGAATCTCAACCCGAGGCCCAGACCCATCCTTCTCCATAATTAACTTGAAACTAATAATATTATGATCACTGAACCCAAAATGTTCCCCTACACATACGTTTGTAACCTCTGCTGTCTCATTCCCTAATAGGAGATCCAGTATTGCATTCTCTCTGATTGGTACCTCTATATATTGATTTAGAAAACTTTCCTGAACACATTTGACAAACTTCAAGCCATCCAACTCTTTTACAGTATGGAAGACACAGTCAATATATGGAAAATTAAAATCTCCTACTATCATAAACCCTATGTTTCCTGCAGCTGTCTGGTATCTCTCTACAGATTTGATCCCCCAATTCTCGTTGACTATTGGGCGGTCTATTATAAAACCCCATGAGTGTGGTCATACCCTTTCTATTCCTCAGCTCCACCCATATAGCCTCCGAAGACAAGCCCTCTGATCTGTACTGCCTGAGCACAGCTGTGATATTTTTCTTGATGACCAATGCCACTCCACTACATTTCATCCTCCCCCCCTCCCCTTTCTATTGCATCTAAAGCTTCCAGTCTTGCCCCTCCTGCAACTAAGTTTCACTAATGGCCACAATGTCATAATTCCATGTATCAATCCATGCTCTAATCTCGTCTGCTTTTCCTACAATACTCCTTGCATTGAAAGAGATGCAATTTAGAAATTTTCCACCATGTATAACCCATTGATTTCTAATGGTGCATGCAACTTTCACATCATCTTTTGCCGCCTCCACTCCTCCATCTGCTCTGGTTCCCATCCCGCTGCAAATCATGTTTAAACCCACCAGAGCAGCCCTAGCAAACCTTCCTGCAAGGATATTAGTTTCCACCAGTTCAGGTGCAAAATGTCCTTTTGGAAGAAGTCCCACCTTCCGTGGAGGAGAGCCCAATAATCTAGAAACTTGAAGGCCTCCCCCCCCCTGCACCATGTCTTTAGCCACGTATTAAGCCTAATTATCCTTCTATCTCTAACCACACTAGCATGTGGCATGGGTAGCAATCCTGAGATCACCATCCTGGAGGTTCCAGCCTCCAATCTAATGCCTGACTCCCTGAATTCTCCTTGCAGGACTTCTTCGCCTTTCCTACCCACGTCATTGGTCCCTACATCTGGACCATGACATCTGGCAGCTCGGCCTCCCTCCTGAGAATGCCATGACTCAATCTGAGATATCTAGGAACCTGGCACTAGGGAGGTACCATACCATTCGGGATACTCGATTTCTTCCACAGAACCTCTTACCTGTCCCCCTAACTATGGAATCCCTAATCACTACAGTTCACCTCTTCTTCTTCCTTCACTTCTTACCATGCCAGAAACCTGATCACTGTGGCTTATGTGTGGTAGGTCAACCCCCCCTCCCCCATAGTATCCAAAATGGTATTCTTGTTATTGAGGAGAATGGTCACAGGAGTGCCCATCACTGCCTGCCTGTTCCCTTTCCCTCTCCGGATTGTCACCAATTTACCCTCTTTCTGCCTCCTAGGTATGATAGTGTCCCAATAACTCCTGTCTATCTCCCCCCCCTGCCCCCAAATGATCTGCAGTTCATCCAACTTCAGCTCCAACTCCTCAACTTGGCATGTCACGAGCTTCAGCTGGATGCACTTTTCGCAGATGAAGTCACAAGGGTTACTGCTGGCTTCCCTCTTGACCCACAATCTGCAAGAGGAGCATTCCCCTGCTATGGCTACCATTCCAACTGTTTATGACTGGAAGAAAAAAAATTGGTATCTAAAATCTGCCCTTACTTGTTAGGCTACCTGCTGAATCCTTTTTGTTCCCTTTCTTACTTCAACACCTACTAGAAAGGACATAAATTGGGAATTGTTTCATTGAGCATCTTTGCTCTGTCCACTACAATAGTGAGCACCTTCCAGTAGCCAAACATTTCAATTCTCCCTCCCACATCTTGCCTGTGGGTCTTTGCTCATCCCCTGACCCTCTGCCTACCAATGCATCTGCCTGCTTTTTTCTCATACCTTGGCAGAGGGCTCAGGCCTGAAACGCTGGTTTTGTCTTTGCTTCATACAGAACACTGTGTGACTTGCTGAGTTTCTGCAGAAATACAATCACAGCGTCTGAAGTCTTTCTTGTTTAACCACATTGCAATGCCATCTCTTCTTGTACAGTTTTCTCAACTTCACTTTTTAATTTAATTCCCTGGTTGCAGGCAAAGCTTTCAAAACACATAAAGCCAAAATTGTTGATAACTTAATGTACTGTCCACTGCTGCCTAATATAAATCATTGATCATCCTTCCTGATATTCAAGATCTGCTCCAGGATAAATTAATCCATTTATTTTTACAAGTTTTGTCAATACTACATAGAAAGTTTTCACATAAGATTATTTAATGGAAAATGTAATTAACTTATAAGACAGCACTATCAAATATTTGGAGCACAGAAGCAGGCCACAAAGTCTATCGATTCTATCCTGGGAGGCACGTCAGACTTTTGTCGTTCAACACTATTGTCATGCCCCTCAATTTATTTCACCTCCACGTGTTTATCTAACTTTCCCATGGATCTCTCCATGATAATTCAGTTTAGTGTTCCCTTTGGCTGCAAGTTCCATATTTTAAATGTTCCTGCAAATTCCCTGCTGGAGTTGTTCATGTACATCTTGTATTCGAAGCATTACAACTTATTATTCATTGATAATAAATTACAGTAAAGTAAATTATGTATAGTAAAACAGTGGCTGATTGGAATTTGTATTTGAAAACTATTAACAGCCTTCAAATAAAATGAAATGGGATAAGGAACAATATTTAAGACATTTTTAGTTGCTATTTAAATTATGCTTATCCATTTCGATTTTAAAAAAACTTTCTGGATTCTTCATATCAGTGCATACAGAATATTGGAAACTTGGAAACTTTCTACTCTTAGTTTTTATTGACAACCTTAAACACGGAGGTCAGGTGTGACAAAATTCAGACTCTGCAAATAAAGCCACCTTAACCTCCCCTGAGGGCTGACACTAATCCCTATCTCAGAAATACTTCTCTTTGTACACCACATCACCAATTTCTCGAACTTTCTAACTTTGTGACCAGTCTGCGGAAGACAGTTGACAGATTACCATTAGATTTAACAGCAGTTTTGCTGCTACATCTACGAGTCAACAGGTTGGAGATGGCTTGATCACGTTCACTGTCAACTCAATAATTTTGGGGACGGCAAATGTCTATCTGCATCTGGGAATGATATCCAAATCTAGATGACAAATGTGGCAGAATAACCTCCAGCTCATTGTAAAATTAAGGGAATGTGGTGGAGTTTGTTTTATTTAACTGCAAGTTCAATATTTTTATTCTTGTTTCACATTCAAATGAGCTAGTCAAATTGATGGAAAAACTTCTGGGACATCCTATGTGAAATTCATTTGTTAAAATAGATTATTCATTGCATTCCGAGGAGAAGGACAAGCAAATGTATGGGTTCATTATGATGCCATTGAAAGGAACCTCAGGAGCAAAGTCACAAGATGACAAAGAAAAGAAGGCAATAAGCACAGGAATAGGCTTTCAGTCCAAGATGTCCGCCTAGAACACACCAAATTAAATTATTTAAAAAAAAAAGAACAGTATGGCACAGGAATGGTCCTTTTGATCATGAGATTCAATTATGAGGAGAAACCAGATGGATAACTTACTTTATCTACTTTGATGGGTGATTTAAATAAAACTCAGCGAAAGTTTTAGAGAATACCACAACTGTAAATACCCCCTCATTTCCTCTGATTGCAAAATGACTTTAAAGGGGATTTGAGGGCCACATTCGAGGGAGAATAAGTCACATATAGGTATGGAAATAAGTGAAGATAGAATGGAAATAATAGAACGTCAACTAGGAGCTAGTACAGGCATTGAGCCAAATGGCCTTTCTCTGAGATAAGATGCAAGATAAGTTCAAGAATAGTAGGATCTATAAATTGGATCAAATGTTTCATTGTTTTAAAGATTTTAAAAGATGAGAACAATGTGGTCTGCAGCAAGAATTTGTTCAGTATGTCATCTTTAGAAAATGTTATTTACCTTGTGGGTGATCATTTCACTATCACTTGTCAATATGTTTAATGTCAGGTGATTTTGTCCATCATTATACTCTGTTAAAATAACTCAGAGGGTTCAAGCAAGCACATCTTAGCAGAGAAAACAACAGGATGCATTAAATTACCATCTTTGCATTGTTAATGGCGGATGGCTGTCGTGCAAATAAAAGCTGGAGGGAGAACAAATGCTTTTATTAGCTAATAACTATGGGCAGGGTCTCACATTGGTCTTCGCAAGGGATCTGGGTTTAGGCGGGAAACTAGGGTTATATGTGAGCTAATGGGGGCAGAGGCAGCCATCAGCACAACACACTACCGGAGAATCCCAGTTCACTGCATTCAACCCTTCCTGCAGAATTTAGGATCGCTGAATGAAGGCAGAGAACATGGGTTCAGAAAAAAAGTCGAAAAATATACAGTTATTTACAAATTAACAGATTTAAGTGGTCCAGAGGTCTGGAGAACCTAGGGAGGGCTTGAACTCCTTGTCCCCTTGTGAGGGAGGTGAGGTAGGCTGGGTCTCCAGCTCAATGGTGGAGGGGGATACACTTTCCTCTTGAACAGGATCCCTTGAGGCCCTGACTGAGGGTGGCAAGAATGAGCTCCATGGCTCACAGGGCGCTTGAGGCAATGGAACCTGATGGAGATGGTGTTCTCTCTGCCATCCAGGTACTCCAAATAGGTGCATGGGATTGGCGTGGAGCAGTTTCACACTTTCCACCAGGGCATCAGTCTTCTCCTCATGCTTCCTTTGAAGGACTGGACCAGGAGAGGTGGCCAGATTGGGAGTGTAGTTCCCGATGCTGAACTTCTTTCGAAATGGAATCAGAGCTCGTGAGGAGTAGCGTTGGTCATGGTACATACTAGCGACTAGATGGAATGGAGCGCCATAGGGAGGACTTCCTGCCAGCGTGGGTCTGGAAGGCTTTTTGACTTCAGAGTTAGTTTGACAGCCTTCCAGACTGTGGCGTTCTCCTTTTCAACTTGCCTGATCCCCCAGGGGTTGTAGCTAGTAGTCCTGCTGGATGCGATGCCCCTCACCAGCAGGTACTGATGTAGCTCATCACTCATAAAGGAAGAATCCCAGTTGCTATAAATATAGCTGGGATATCCGAACAGGAGCAAATGGAATCTAGGGCCTTTTTGACTGACGAAGTGGATGTGTCTGGACGTGGAATGGCAAATGGGAAACGGGAGTACTCATCAATGACAGAGAGGAAGAAAGTGTTCCCATTCATGGTGGGGAGAGGTCCCTTAAAATCAACACTGACCCGTTGATTTTGGCCTGGATGGCTTGATTAGGTGCACCTTTGCGGAGCGGTAGAAGTGCAGCTTACACTCTGCATAGACCTGGCAAGACCTGGTCATTTCCTGAATGTCTTCCATGGAGTAGGGCACGCCTTGTCAAAATGAGACATGCGGGTGACCCCTGAATGACAGAGCTCATTATGCAGAGACCGCAGTTGGCCAGTGTGTGCAGAGGCACAGCTTCCTCTGGATAAAGCATCTGAAGGATCATTAAGAGCTTCTGGGCAATAGGCAATGTCATAATTGTAGGTGGAGAGCTCGATCCTCCACTTCACGATTTTGTCATTTTTGATTTTGCCCCTCTTGACATTATTAAACATGATTGCGGCCGAGCACTGGTCAGTGAGGAGCGTAAATCTTCTATCAGCCAGGCAGTGCCTCATGGCTTCTACAATGGCTTGAGTCTCCTTTTCAACAGATGAGTTCCGGAGCTTGTGGCGTTCTAATGTCTGAAGAAAAAAATGCAACCAGCCTTTCCACCTGGTTGAGGGTAGTGGCCAGAGCTATGTCCAAAGTGTTGTTTTCCACCTGGAAAGGTACATTCTTATCAACCGCATGCATGGCGGCTTTCACAATGTGATTCTGGAGGTAGTTAAAAGCCATTTGGGCTTCAGCCAAGAGGGGGAAACTAGTGGCTTTTAAGAGAGGGTGAACCTTATCAGCGTATTGAGGGATCCACTGAGTGTAATATGAGAAAACCCCCAGTCATCTCCTCAAAGCCTTGGTGGTCCTGGGGATGGATCATTGGGGCCAATGATGCCATTCTCCTCCACGTAGTCAAGGAGAGCCAGATGTTTAGTCCTGAACATGCACTTGTTAGAGTTATAAGTGAGGTTCAGGGGTTTCACCACATGGTGAAAACTCTGGAGGTTGGCGTCAGATGGTGACGTTATCGTGATAGGGAAAAGCAGCCTTCAACCCATACTCATCCACCATTCTGTCCACCTGCCTCTGGAAGATAGAAAAACCGTTAGTGATACCGAAAGGGACCCCCCCAGAATTAATAAAGACAACCATTAGCTTCAAAAACTGTATATGGACCGTCCTTGGAAAGGATTGGCAGCTTGTGATAGGCAGCTTTCGAGTCGATGGTTGAATAGACCTGATACTGTGCTATCATTTATCATGTCCAAAATTCGAGGGAGGTGGTATGCGTCCAGGAGTGTGTATCGATTAATAGTTTGGCTATAGTCAATTACTAGCCTGGACTTGTTTTCCCATTTTACCACTACCACTTGCGCTCTCCACGGGCTAGTGCAAGGTTCGGTGATACCCTAGTTGAGCAGACATTGTGTCTCAGACTTTACAAAATCTCGGTCTGCTGTACTGCACCTCCTACTCTTGGTAGCAATATGTTTGCAGTTTGAGAACAGATTCAGGAAGTGGGGGGGAGGGAAGGTTAATATTCAATGTGGAGAGGCTGCATGTGGGTTCTGATTTTAGGGGCCCTTCGTTCAGAACTGTTACAGGGGAGTGGACCAGAATACTCCAAGGCCACACTTTTAAGGTGACAGAGCAAGTCCAGACTCAACAACACCAGAGCACACAATTCATCAACTCCTCACAGAATTTCCTTCCCCCCCCTTCAAATGACAGATGTACTTACAATGTTGTTGAACATGCATAGAATGTGAATGAGACGCGAGGAATATGCGATAATTAGAAGGATACATCTTCAGGTTATATTTTTGCAGTCTGTGAGTCTATGAAAATTTCAATAGAGCCCGTGTCGATTAGGCATTTAGTGGAATGTCCTTTTACCTTCACAGTCACTATGGAGTTGCTGAGCTGGTGAGGTCTGTCCTGATCTAAGACCATCGAGGCTAGGACCCTGGAGACTCCATATTCCTCACCCGAGTGGCCCCCACTGAATTGGGTTGCCCTGCGTGGGGAAGATGGCATCAACGTGGTGGCACAGCAAGATGGCTGCCCACCTTCCTCCTCTTACGATGATGGGGCCGAATTTGAATTTGGGTCATGGCAAGATGACCACTGAGCCTTTTTGCACCGTTTCCTCACTGCCACCCTCCATCGGCGTGTAGTGCAGCAAGTGGGTTCAGGTGAATTCGGGGCAGACAGCCTGGGACTGGAATAGGATCATAGAGCAGTGGAGGTCTCGGACTTCCCCTTGCACGACAAACCCTCGCCCAATGCCCTTTCTTGTTACAGCTGGAACACAGAGTCTTTAGCCGGGCAACAAGATCGGGGATGCTGGCTCTTGCTGCAGACAAAGCACTCCCAAGCACGGGAATGCTATTAGTTAGGGCAGGGGTAATGGGAGCAGCTGGTCCTTGGAAGGGGTCATCTGGGTGACCGAGCTCGCTGGCTTCGAGGTCGTCGTTCTCGAGCTTGGCCTGTTCCAATGATTTGGCCAGTTCAAAGTGGCTAGCCAGGTTCTTCTTACCCAACTTGAGTAGTTTCTGCCTCATGTACCTTGCGTGGATCCCCCGTGACTAGAGTGTCCCGGATCTGTTCTTCTTCACGAACTCAGCCTGTAGCCACTTTGTACCTGCACTTCTTGACAAGCGTCCACAGATCCAGCAGGGTAATCATCAATGGTCTCTCCTCGCCATTGGTGACATAGAGCGAGTTGGTGCCTCCCTAGAATCTCATTTTGTGACTTACTTAGTCTTCAAGCCTCGATGGCAGCATCTTATGTAGTGCAGTCCCTGATGACTGCGTACCCTTTCGTTCCTACCCTCGAAATGAGTGCGGACCTCCTGAGTTCATCGATGTGGAAGACATCTCTGGTCACGTTCAGGTAGGCCTGGAAGCAGTCTAGCCAGTACATGAACACCTCAGCCATGTTGGGAGACGGAGGGTCTATCAGCAGCATATCTGGCTTGAGTAGCACTTCCATCGTTTAGGAAATAAGATAATAAAATAGTAGTGTGGATAAAAAAAGCTCTCATGACTGGAGGGAGAACAAACGCTTTTATTAGCTTATAACTATGGGTAGGGTCTCATAGTATTCTTCATAAGGGTTCTGGGTTTCGGCAGGCAGATGGGGGTGGAACCAGCCATCATCAGCTCAACACACTACCAGTGAATCCCATTTCACTGCATTGGCACGCTACAGGTGATGTAATTACGTATGGGAAGGGCTACATCTACAGCTTCACATGGTTCTCTGCAATAATGAGCTCAAAAAAACACTTTGAAAATGGTTTGTTTCAACAATCTCAACAGCCACTTGACACATTCACATTTTGTTTTCACGCAGCTATAGCTAGCTTGTAATAAAAACTCAGGGTGCTGGTCAAGGTTTTGTTAATCTAACCACTGAAGTGGCGGCTTGTGAAACTTGCAGCAAAAATTGCCTCTTTAAACCTTTAAGTATTCTCTGTTTTATGTTTTAACATTGATTACACTGGAAAGTAATTATATCTACATTATAGGCCCTCAAGGTTATGTTGCAGTACAAAAGTTCAGTCACTACTGGAATTAAAAGGCCCATGTTCTGTGATAACTGAGACAGCTGAGAATTTAAGATCAAGAAAATAAATAAATAGAATTAAAAAATAGTACCAATAATAGTCATTGTGAATCTGCTGGACTGTTGTAACAATCTATCTGGTTGACTGAAGCTTTCATTCATAACCAAGTCTGAGACCAAATCTACAACAATGTGGTTGACTGTGCTGTTGTGTGCAAAATCATTGAGCCCCACCCCCACCCCACCTAGCCACAGCTTGCACACAGCATCTTTCAGTCAGGGAAGAGACACAGGTGCATCAGACCCAGCACCACCTGGCTGAGCCACAGCTTCTACCCACAGGCAGTGAGAATGCTGAACGACCAAAGGAACTGCTCTCACTAACCATCCGAGACTCTCATATGCACAAAATAACATTATTTATTTGTATCAATGTCAAACATGTATTGCTTGTCTGTATTTGTGTTGTGTCTGGTTGTGTGTCTGCATGTTTTGCACCAAGGACCAGAAAATGCTGTTTTGTTGGGTTGTACTTGTATAATCAGATGACAATAAACTTGACTTGACCTGACGATTGAGAACAGAATAGTTTACTGTTCTGTCTGCTTTCCAGTAGGTGCAATTGACTGCACATTGATCCATTCAGGTATCCATTTGGGAATGAAGTGCAAGTCTTCCATGAGAACCAGCTTGTATTCCCATAGATGTTATGGATTGTTGACCTATGCAAGTGTGCACTCTCAGCATGGACAAAGGCTTATTGTGTGTATAAGCAGTACTATCCCATTTATCTTCAAGACAGACACCCTCGTCTCCATTGCATGGCTGAGATAGCTGATAGTTAAAAATAAATTGCAGGCAAGTGTTCCTATGTACTTACTGAACCCTCCCACATCCTATTTCCCATTTAGCAGACCAGAACTGAAGCTGATTAACATGATGGGTTTAGTTTAATAATCTATTAAACTCTGGATTATTATCTTTCCTTCACTGGTGGTTGATAACTCAGCATTGTCCTTTTTTTCTGCAGGCATGTGGGGAGTTCATTGATTCTAGCTATGAGTATGATTTTACCAGCACAAATGTGCAGGAATTTACAATTGTGGTCTTTCTATTGTGAACGAAATTCTTAGTGCATCTTTTTGAAATTGTAATCCTTAATTATATGATGCCAAATGGTTGTTAAATAGGTTTCTGGAATCCAGCAAAATTGAGAATTCACTAGATTTTGTACAATCGTACTTGCAGAAGTCCGCACTACCAAGAGTGTTGTAGAATTCTCCAAACTAGATATTGAAGTAACTTCAAAATGTCAAGTCATCGAGGGAATACAATACAAAAACAGACCCTTCAGCTCGTTGAGTCCACATCAACCATCAAGCATCCTTTTAAAATTATCCCCTTTTACTCTCCCCACATTCCCATCAACTCCGTCAAATTCTACTGTTCACCAACACACTTGGAGCCATTTACAGCAGCCAATTGATTTCCAAACCCACATATTTTTGAGATTTGAGATGAAACAACAGCACCCAGTGAGAAAACCCATGTGGTCACAGGGAGAACATGCAAACTCCATACAGACAGCTCTGGAGGTCAGAATTAAATTCAAGTTGCTGTGAGGTAGCATCTCTACTTGCTGCAGCACTGTGCTATCTAAACGTATGCACACTATATTATTACATTGAACATAGAACATTAAAGCACAGTATAGGCCCTTCGGCCCACTATATTATGCCATCCTATGTAAACTTACTTCACAATGATCTAATCCTTTCCATCTTCACATCATAACCTTCTATTTTTCCTATACCCACCTGCTTATCTAAGAGCCTTTTAAATGTTCTTACTGTACCAGCCTGCACCACCACCCCAGCAATGCATTCCAGGTGCCTACCATTCTATGTAAAATAACTAACCTCTTACATCTCCTTTAAAATTTCCTCCACCTTTCTGAAACAGAGGTCCTCTGGTAATTTGCTACTGTTGCCGCAGGAAACAGGTGCTGGCTGAATACCCTATCCATGCCCCTGATAATCTTATACACCTCTATTGAGTGACATCTTATCCTTTATTTTGGTAGGTTATTCTCTAGGTTGTCTTCCTGCTGCTACAACATTTCTTCTTGCCTCTCTCATATCCATACTGCTTCTCAATGATGACACCTGAGAACAGAGTCTGTTCCTTGTGTATGCTGAAGCCACACAACTCTGCCCCAAACACAACCTCTCTGACTCACGGTCAGAAATTTCTTCCAACTAAACACAGGGAAGACTGGATCCACTGTCTTGAGCTACACCACAAACTTTATTCCCTGTCATAAACCTTCCATGGCAACTGCCTGGGAATGAAACAGAATTTTGCTGTTCTATTTGACTCTCTGAGCACCCCTTACTCATTTTCTCTGTCACCTATTCTTCCCTCTGATTCTCATACAACACACCCACACTTGGGGCAAGTTACAGTGGGCAATTGTTCCACCAACAATCAATCTCATGGGAAGAAACCAGAGTACATAGAAAACATAGAAAATAAGTGTAGGAGTCGGCCATTTGGCCCTTCAAGCCTACACTGCCATTTATTTTGATCATGGCTGATCTTCCACTCAGTACCCTGTTCCATCTCTCTCTCCATACCCCCTGATCCCTCTGGTCACAAGTACTAAATCTAACTTCCACTTAAATATAGCTATGGAACCGGCCTCAATCACTTCCTGTGGCAGAGAATTCCATCAATTCACCACCCTCTGAGTGAAAAAATTCTTCCTCATCTCAGTCCTAAAGGACTTACCCTTTATTCTTAAACTGTGACCCCTGGTTCTAGACTTGCTCAACATTGGGAACAATCTTCCTGCATCTAGCCTATCAAATCCCTTAAGAATTTTGAACGTTTCTATTAAATCTCCTCTTAATCGTCTAAACTCCAGCGAGTACAAGCCCAGTCGTTCTAGCCTTTCTTCATATGCAAGTCCCGCCATCCCTGGTATCAATCTGGTCAACCTTTTCTGCACTCTCTCCATGGCAATGATGTCCTTCCTCAGATAAGGAGACCAAAACTGAACACAATACTCCAGGTGAGGTCTTACCAAGGCCCGATACAACTGCATCAATACCTCTCTGCTCCTGTACTCGAATCCTCTTGATATGAATGCCAACACACCATTCACCTTTTTTACTGCTTGCTGCACCTGCATGCCCACTTTTAATGACTGATGCACAGCGACACCCAGGTCTCTTTGCATCTCCCCTTTTCCTAATTGGATACCATTAAGATAGTACTCAGCCCTCCCATTCTTTCCTCCGAAGTGGATAACCACACATTTATCCACATTATATTGCATCTGCCATGTATTTGCCCACTCACCCAACCTGTCCAAGTCACCCTGCACACTCTTATCAGCCTCTACACAGCTCACAATCCCACCCAGCTTTGTGTCGTCTGCAAACTTGGACATGCTGTTTTCTATTTCCTCATCTAAATCATTAATATATATCGTAAATAACTGGGGTCCTAGCACTGAGCCTTGTGGTACCCCACTAGTAACTGACTGCCATTCCGAAAAGTACCCGTTTATTCCTACTCTTTGCTTCCTATCTGTCAACCAATTCTCTATCCACCTCAATACCATATCCCCTATACCGTGTGCCTTAAGTTTGTATAGTAATCTCCTGTGTGGGATCTTATCAAAAGCCTTCTGAAAATCCAGGTAAACCACATCTACTGGTTCTCCCCTATCCACTCTACTAGTTACATCCTCAAAAAATTCAATAAGTTTAGTCAGACACGATTTTCCCTTCATAGAGCCCTGATTCTCTTTCCCTTTTTAAAAAGTGGAGTTACATTAGCCACCCTCCAGTCCTCAGGAACTACTCCAGAATCTAAAGAATTTTGAAAAATTATCAACAATGCATCCATTATTTCATGGGCTACTTCCTTTAGCACTCTGGGATGCAGACCATCTGGCCTTGGGGACTTGTCTGCCTTTAATCCCTTCAATTTATCCAACACAATCTCATAACTTACACTTATTTTCCCCAGTTCTTCCGTCACATTGGCCCCATGGTCCCCTATTATTTCCTGAAGATTATTCATATCTTCCCTAGTGAAGACTGAACTAAAGTAGTTATTTAATTGGTCTGCCATGTCCTTGTTCCCCATGACCAATTCACCTGTTTCTGACTGCAAGAGACCCACATTTGTTTTTACTTGTCTCTTTCTCTTTACATATCTATAAAAACTTTTGCAGTCATTTTCTATGTTCCCTGCCAACTTTCCCTAAGGAGAAGCTATGAATTCAGTGAGAAAGTGTGCAAAACCCACACAGACAGTACCGTGGACAGGAATGAATCCAGGTGACTGGGCTGTGAGGCAGAACCTCGTCTTGTGGCACCAATGGGCCATTTCAATGTGGTTCTAAACTGTCGAACAGTGCAGCATAGGCACAGGCCCTTTGGCCCACAATGTCTGCACTGAACATGGCCCCAAATTAAATTAGACAATAGGAGCTGGAGTAGGCCCTTCGGCCTGTCGAGCCAGCACCGCCATTTTACAGATCATGGCTGATCACTACCATCAGTACCCCTTTCCAGCCTCTGGTGCTTGCACTTGAATCAAAACCTTGCATGTTCTTGGGAAGAGACATTTTATTGCATCAAAGATGATAGGTAAACACATTATTGCAATTCAATCGTATTTTAGTATGGTGTTTATATTGTTAATTCCTAGATTTGGAAAAATCTTTAAAATCAGGCACTTTCTGTCAATCATCTTTCACTTGCCGTCTTATCCTAATTTTTTAAGAAGTGTGGAAGTTTATGTCACCGAACTTCATAAAGTAGCACTAAAAGCAAATGAGGACTTCCCTTTGGTTTCAAGCTAAAGCGGCATCCTTTGTGTTTGACTGTTGTGACTCATGTGTTAACTATTTCATCAATTCCCCTTGTGTTCACAATTAACAATTCTTATGCCCTTTTCCAAACTACAATCTTGCATTGTGATTGTTAATGCAGGAGTTCAGCTCCATTTAGGGCTCCCCTCAATCATGAATTTGCTCAATGTTTTAATGTCCACAGTGATTGTCCATTTACTACCAGTAGACACTGCCCATCTGTAAAAGGCAGCATTTTACCATGGATTATCTTCATTTATCACCCATTTAACAAGACATCTATTTTGCATTTAGTTGTTTATCATTTGGTACTATCAAAGCAACAGCAGGCTCAAATCACCAAACATTTAACTCCTTGTCTTTAAGCAGATTCTGCTCCCATCAATAGCTGCAGTTATTAAATAAAACATTGGCTGTTCAACTTTTAAATGTAAATCTTTAATGTGCTGCTTTACAGCAGATTGATCCAGCATTTCATTATATTATTATCTTAATTTTTTTCCCCCAAAAGGAGATATTTGTAAATTTGCAATGCCCTTTGTGGACTTTTAAAACAGAAAAAAAATGCAGTTTTTGAAAATAAAATATAGCTCCTTATTTCCATTCATAACACAGAATGAGACAGGAGTAAGATTCCCACAGGATCCAATGTTATTTTTGCTGGGAGATTTTAGAGGGATTAAACCTAAATTGAAACTGTAAAATTTGTTCAAATTGCCTTGGCAGTAGCTGGAAAATATATTGGTATAACCTGGAAGTCGGATGCTGATTTAGGAATGGACAAATGGCATGCAGAAGTTTGGAGTTGTATTCCACTTAAGAAAATTACTTAAATTTAAGAGATAAATATTTATAAACTGTTGGTATTAAAGTTGAAATGAATCTCGAGCATTCTCTTTCTCATAGAGGTCTCTATGAATGTTTAAAAGCATTGGAAAGTGGTTTTCTTGTTTCTCTTCTTTTTTTCTTCTTTTCAGTTTGTA
The DNA here is from genome assembly GCF_036971445.1 of Narcine bancroftii. Lineage (NCBI taxonomy): Eukaryota > Metazoa > Chordata > Chondrichthyes > Torpediniformes > Narcinidae > Narcine > Narcine bancroftii. The sequence goes on from NC_091471.1 coordinate 153,196,589, forward strand.
GGGGGTTTGAGGGAGGTGGGCTGGGGAGGGATTTATAGGAGGTTTTTCTTTCTTTTGTATTTTCCAATATCCATTCCATAGAAATTCATATTGGCTTCCAGCTGATAAATATTAATATTGATCAAATAATGAGATAAACTTTCTAAATTGCACCAAATTGAACCCTTTTGAACAATACTGAGATGGCACAAACCCATCTTACTTCAGAATATTCCAAGAGTCATATTGTCATCAAATGTTGTGTTGTAGAAGTCAAACCATCCTTGTAATAGATGTCTCCTGCTTGCAGGCAGGGGATTAGATGTGAGTTAATGCAAGTTCATAAAGTTTGAATCCGCAGCCTCTTTTTACCCGAGTTGACTTTCCTTCCACACAGAGAATATCTTTCCACTCACATACCACTTTAAGTAATCCCTATGCCATCAATGCTCTGTGATTAGCAAGGAATTGCTTAAGATGGTATGTGGGTGGAAAGAAAAAGTTTGAAAACCACTGTTTTAATCATACCTAATTGACTTGTTATGTGCATGGTTTCATAACTCTAAAGGAAGTGGGTCAATGACAATTTTTCTCAAGTAAAATATTTCAGTAACAATTGTGTCTCGACCAGTGATTCTCAACCTTCCCTTCCCACTCACATACCACCTTAAGCAATCCCTTACTAATCACAGAGCATCAATGGCATAGGGATTACTTAAAGTAGTAGGTGAGTGGAAAGAAAAAGGTTGAGAACCACTGAAGTGGAAAACAACTTTTCATTGCTGGTTTATCAGGTGCGCAACTTAATTACAAGAGATCAGGTGAATATGTACGTTGTAACTAGCTTCAGATTATTCTTTGCTCATTTTATTTGTTTCCCTTTAAGATAAAATATCAGGGAGTCAAATTGCATCAAATATCAGTAAGACTCAATCACATTTGAAGGCCTGGTCAGGGCACCTTAAAATATAAAGCTAAAGGTTTGACTCCAAACTCTTGCTATGCAGAATTAGAGGAAATGGTTATTACCATTTACTTTGATCTTGAGGTGCAGGCATTTCCCCATGTCTGGTTTCTAGCTCATGGGTAGAAGTTTACAGTAGGCATTATTTGTTGCACGTGAGCCATTCAGACAGATCAACCCATTTAATCATTTGCAGATCCAATGACTGTGACTGGAGCTTATCAAATGACATTTGCTATTCATAGAACAATGCAGTTGTATTTCTGCAAAACCAGGTCAATATCATTCACATGGTACAACTTCATTCAGCTAACAACTTAAACATGTGTGAGCAAAGTACTGGAGTGATAATATTCAGCAAAGCATCACTGACATCAAAACTCTCTTAATATGATGCAAAAATAAGCATTCAGGGAGGTGGGATTCAGTAAGTCTATTGATTTAAAAAAAACAACAAAAAAATGCACATTCAGTTCAATGCAAGCTTTAAATAAATCCCTACTCCTCTCAGATGGAGTGAGTAGAGCTACACTGACCCGTGATGATTGAAGGAAAAATTAGAGCCTATAGCTGGCAGCAGTAATTCAAATTAGACAACACACAGCAAAGAGAGGAGCTCTTGTGTCTGGAAGCAGGCTATCCATCCAGCCTCTCAGCTCTAGAGATATGAGGCGAGATGTTCAGGGCAAAAACAGGTAATGTACTCTGGGAGTGAAACTGACAAGACAGTGAATTTAACATGACACTGCACAGACTAGTGATGCAACACTGATGCCAGAGGTTCAAGAGGTTCTTGTAATCAAGTGAGGAGTCGGAATGGCCTCTTTTATAAAGTATTGGCCAGCTGCTCATCTTTCAGTGTTTCATCTTCCTTGTTCTTAAGGGTGATGAATAAGAAGGGACGGTTAAAGAGACCAAGCTCAACGCCTCAGCTGTTTTAGCTTGTCACATAGACTGGATGGTTGGGATTCTTAAGCTGGGGAACTGCAGCCTGCGATGTGGATTTCCCACAAGGATGATCTTTTGCTTTAACTTGTCAGGTCCGAGGTGTAGCTTTCAAATATCAAATGGCGAAACTGGTAAATATACTACAGCGTTTAAAAAAAAGTTCCGTTCAAAGAGAGCACAGAATTTTAATTATCACAGTAACTATGACCAAAGGATATTGGAGAACGCTGATATTAGAGACGCATCAGAAATAAACAGGGCGACAAAACTTTATGGGCCAGGAATGCATCTCTTTCTTTTCGTCAATATTGAAATAAACAAAAATAAAACATTTTCAATTGTGAAAAAAATTGAAAATGTTAAAATTCCCCTGAAATAGAAAGAGATTTTACATTTTGCACATGATGATTCTTGAAAACGTTGCATGTAACCTTTCTTTTAAACTTATTGTGAAATTGAACAAGACAAAACATACTAAGCCTATGACAGCGTGATTTGTATTGTGGTTGGTGCAACGCCAGTGGGCTGATATCGCCTCAAACCGTGCATCTTGGCGCCTCACAGTTCGGCGGGCAGCAACCTCCTTTGAAGAAGACGGCAGAGCCCACCTCACTGACAAAAGACAAAGGAGGAAAAACCCAACACCCAACCCCAACCAACCAATTTTCCCTTGCAACCGCTGCAACCATGTCTGTCAGCCACAAACGAGCCTGCAGCTGACGTGGACATTACCCCTCCATAAATCTTTGTCCACGAAGCCAAGCCAAAGAAAGAAGTGCAGCTCCGGCTACCTGGGTTCGAAATCCACCAGGAGTTTGTATTTTCCCCCTGTGACCTGCCTGAGTTTTCTCCAGGTGCTCTGGTTTCTTCCCATTCACCAAAACATATGGGGTTGATAGGTTAATTGAATGTAAGGATCTTCCATCGTGATGTACTATAAAAAATTTTAAATAATTAAAATTAAAATGCTCTATATATGAAGTCAAACTCTCTGGTTGTTAAGTATAAAGACAGGTAGCATTGTTTGTGTAGCAGTTAGTGCCAGCAAACCAAGTTCTAATCCGATGCTGTCCTTAAGGAGTTTGTATGTTCTCCCCATGACCACATAGCTTTCCTCCGGCTCTCCAGTTTCCTCCCAAGTTGCTAAAATGCACCAGCTTAGTAGGTTAATTGCTCACATGGGTATACATGGAGTCTCAGGCTCGTGGGCCAGAAGGATCTGTTACCATCTAAATTTAAAAAAATAAAACTGCATTTGAAACTTTCAATAATAAATAGAATTGAAATTTTCTTTTAATGTAGCATTTTGAATGTGAAGTTATTTGATTCCAGAATGGTGATTGATTCATGCAACAAATCTGTCATAATTGGATAATACAGCTAAATTGAAGAATTCCAAAAATTCCCAATCAACTTTGAGTGCATTTAGGGGATCTCAATGTAATGATCAATGTTTATTATGCTAGCTAGTAATTTTCCATGTCAATTACTGCTACTTCAATTAAGCATTGGTGAAAACCTATTTCGCTGAAGTTCTGTCAAGGTTTTAGTAGTAATGTGGGAAAAAGTTTGAGGAAATGTCTTGCCAAATGTAATAACTACAAAGACACAATTGTTGCCTTTCAATAAAAATCCATGAAATTATTTATTTTCAGAAGCCTGACAAATAAAGTGCATGGGCTCAGGACATGGATTGGGAATAACCAAACAGGGCAGAGTAGTGCAGAACTGACAGTTCAATGGTCCAGCATACAGTTGCCACAACCAAAATAGTGGTGGAGGTAAAAGGAGAGAGGGTGCTGTTTTTACCAGGGAGAACATCACAGCAGTACCAAGAGAGGATATTTTTGGGGATCTTCCAGTGAGACTATACAGTTGGAACTTAGAAATAAGAGGGGAATGATCACTTTGGTGATCCCACAGTAATCAGCAAGAATTAGAGGAGCAAATGTATAGGGAGATAGCAGACAGTTGTAGGAATAAAAGGGTCATAATGACAGGTGATTTCAACTTTATTCATTATTGTTTGGGACTCTCACAGTACAAAGGACTTGATAAGGTGGAATTTATTAAATATGTCCTTGATAGTTTTCTCAAGCAATATTTTTTTAAAAATCATAACCCATTAATTAAAAAAATTACACAAAAGGCAGGCTGATCCACAAAGTTAAGACTTAAATTGGGGCATGTGGCGGTAACTTTCAAGGGTTGATGGAGAGAAGCTGTTTGCAGGTAAGGGAATGTCTGGCAACTGGAAGTTCAGGGATAGCACATTTCTATTAAAGTGAAGGACAAGGCTGACAAGATTATGGAATCCTGCATGACCAGAGATGTTGGCCAAGGAAAAGGAGATATATATCAGGTATTCACAGGTGAGCTGGCCAACTGGACATAGAATTGACTTGATAGTGGGAAACAGAGGGTGGCAGTGGAGGGTTATTATTTTGGTTGGATACGTGTGACCAGAGGTGTGCCACAGAGATCAGTGTTGGGTCCACTGTTAATGACTTGTACGACAATGTGGTTGGATTGATTAGTAATTTTTCAGATGGTACCAAAGTTGGTGGTATAGAGGAGCATTAAGAAGGTTATCTAAGATTGCCATAGGATCTAGGTAAACTGGGAAAGAGGGAGAAAAAATGGCTGCTCTGCACCTAAAGTACAGAACTTTGATGTACGGTCAAGCTTTCAGGATACTCTGATGATCTTTGTAATATAATGACAGGCATTTTGCCATTCTCTATGTACTTTTAGATATAATTGATGATTGTAGGCAATATTTTCAACCCAAAATATTTAGAATCATTTGATAAGTACAGAAAATAATTTGTCCTTGAACAAGTGACCAATAGTACTGCATTTTCACTCATATAATCTGGAGAAAATTATAAATTGTGTAAAAATATTTTTTATATAACACGCACATGGATATACCACATGGTGGAGTATTCTAAATTCCAGATGGGCAAAATCAATTTGCATTTAAATAAGACATGAGACAAAACAATGTCCCAGTTAATCTCCCAAAATTAACACCCAATCAACTTCTTCCAGAGGTGTCAATTATCCATGATATAGATGATATCCTGCTGCAACACAATTAACAAGCTCTGGAGAGGAAATCAATTAAATAGATCGAAGACAGGCTTTAGAGTTAAGCAGAATTTCATTCTAATTTTGTCTCAAATCAGAGGCCCTTGATATGGTAATCACCTCCCTCAGGGATGGGTCAGGGCAATTAATATTAATAAGCTGCAGTGCCCTAGCCAGAATGTCCTGTTTATAAGAATACCATGGCATTCAGTACAAAGAGATATTCCCAAGATCAAAATTTCCCACAGCCTCTATAAATTGTGCATGTTCTTTCATTGGCACTATTTATTCTCATACTCACTATTACATTCCCATGCTCAAATAAATTGCCAGTTCGACTTTCCAATGCCTGCTATTAATTGCGTGCATTCTTTCAACATGTAAAAATAATCTCGTATCGCGCACACACGCATATAATGCACGGGGTACCTGGTTTGTAAAATATGCATATAACGTGCGTTATAGGTGCAAAAATACAGTAATGCCAGCAATCCAGGTACCTTGTATCTTAAAATCAAGCCCAAAATTAAGCTCATTAACATTATTTGCTCAGGTTGTCCACAGCTGAAATACTTCCATTGGCAGTTTGAACATTTGAAGACAATGAATGTTGAAATGTTTACATGATCTGCCACTTAATTCTCATCACGTCTTTAGATGCAACTCTCCCAACCTGGTTGCTATTAATTTTTTTTGGAGGGGGGTTCTGCTTTACTCATCATGTTCCCAAGGCACACTGCATATTAAAGTTTTTATTTCACATACTTTTTTTTATAGTAGACTCCTGTGAATTCGATTAGAGTTATTACTTGTGTCATATTGTGCAAATCCAGCAAGATTCCTTTATGGCCAATTGGCCATTCTACTCAAGCAAATTGGTTTCCAGAACCTTTAGTTAAACAGGTGTTAGGTTCTTTCTTTTATTCATTCATTTGCTTGTGCATCGCTGGAATTTATTGCAAAGGTCAGATTTTAATGACCACTGTTAAAACCCTTGAGAAACCTGTGGAGAGCAACCTTCTTGAACTACTCCTTCCCTTGTGAATGACTCAGTCATGATTGGCAGGGTAAAGGATCAGGAATTTCATCCAGTGAGAACGAGGTATTGGAAAGATATTCCTAAACCAGGATGTTGTGCAACTTGAAAGGGATCTTGCAGTTGTCAGTGTTACCATGCAGCTGCTATGCTTGACTTTATAGGTTGCAAAAGGTCTTTTTATAGAGGAAAAAGAAGTGAATGTAAAGGCAGATATTCTCAGCCTTTACATCGATTCACCTACCTTTATAAAAACGCCAATGTTGGGTGTAGACTCCGATCATTCCAGGGGGTAGTTTCGCAGGTGAAGCTATTTGCTCCACCCCACTCCATAAAGTTAATGCCGCTGAAGTCAGCTGCTTTGGGGTGGCCTGATGACGCCACCAGCTCGCGACCCATGAGCCACCACCAGGACTCCCACAGTGATTAGTGATGGGGTTAGGGCTCCTTCCAGCCACCCAGAAATGTCCTCTTCCCATTTCCACCTCCACCCTTCGCTCTTTCACCAAGGATGCCAAGACGAGGAGCAGGAGGGCAGCAAGGAGCCGGAAAGAGCGAGAATGGACGTGCAAGTTGAGGGGGAGTGGAAGGAGTCTGGCCCGAAGAGCATGGAGGCCCTGCAGTGGCAAGGAGAGTCAGAGCCCGCTGAGGCCAGAGGGCGAAGGGACCCGGGTGCTGAACCCATGGCCCAGGAGAATGGACACCCAATGGTGAGGAGTGGAGACAGAGAAGCGGAGCCCAGGAGTTTGATGGGTGAAAGAGAGGAGTGAAGAGCTGTGCTCAACATGCTGGAGGGGCAGCACCAGGCAGAAGAGCTGGAAGAAGGATGAGTGGCCATCTTCATTACCCATAATCCCCCATGCAGCATTTCCCAGGGCAGAATGTATATTAGACCTTATGGTGATGGGTAGCGCTACTGCACCACTTGCCCTGCCTCCCTCAGCTCCAGAAAACTGCTCCTAGTGCCACTCTCTATAAAAGCAATGCTGGAGCACCCTTATAGGCCTTCTCCATAAAAAGGTTAGTCTGCTTTTTTTCCCTAATAGAGCCAGCCTCAATGCAGAGTCACTCCATAAAAACACCTAGAGATTGTGACCAAGAGACACCATGAAAGTATTGACAAGTAACTAAAGCGTGTTTTGTCAACAGGACATAGTGCAATTGCATTGCATTGGTGGTGAAGGGATTGAGTGTTCTAAAATGTGAGATGGAATGCAATCCATAGACTGCCTTATTCTGCATAGTGTCAAGCTTCTTTTTTTTAAATTTTTTTATTTTTCACACTGTGAACCATATTAACCAAAATACACACAAACATTTCCCTCTTGAATATACACAGTGTCATTTTCTCCCCTTTTTCTCTCCTTCCCACCCCCCTCCAAACCCATTAAACGCTCAACAAATACAATACAATAAACCCATTAAACAATGTCATCACACAATGAAAATAAACAAGAAAATTGTGTCATCTACTTTTACACACTGGGTCAGTTCATTTCGTCTTCTTCTCATTCTATCATTTTAGGGGGAGTGTCAAGCTTCTTGAGGGGTGTTGGAGCTGTGCACAACCAGGCACATGGAGAGGATCACAGCGTGCTCCTGACATGGCATGTTAATGGGGCAGGGGTGTGTGTGCAGTCAGTCGCTATAGAATATTTGGGTTGTGGCCTCAATATTTATGCAGCTGGTCCAGTTAAATTCCTGGTCTATATTCAAGAGGCTGAATAGTTGGTGCCAGGACATTATTTCAGCCTTTGAACAAAATCAGGAGTGCAAGTGTGGTGGAGGAATATTGTCACGGAGACTGGAGTCAAACAGCACAGATGTGGACCATTCAGCTCACCAAGTTCATGTGGCCTTTTTGCCCTTCTACCCAGAGAACAGAGGAACAGCGAGATCTAATTTCATCCTCAATTTCCCTAACATTTAAGGGAGATGAGGGAACAGGAGAGCCTATTTGTAAGAAACTGACCTGGAAAACCGAGCATTTAATGAGTAGGCCCTTTTTTTATATTGTTTTAGCTTCATTCCCCTCTAGCAATTAATAGGTTCCCAAAGTTACGAGGCAGGACAGAAGTAAGCAGCTGTGTAAATGGAAGACCATCACTGGTGGTCTCGTCACCTGACAGATATTGTGGCAGTGGGATGGCCAACAATTGTGAGGTGGAGGGGGACCAGAAAATGAAGGATAAGGATGCTGGGATGGAGCTTTGGAATGCCAGATGTCTAGTTTGGTCTGAAGGGTGGATCAGCAAAGAGGTTAGCACAATGCCCTTACAGTGCCAGTAAGCTGGGTTTGAATTTGCCCTGTCTTTAAGATAGGCTCTCCCCATGTCTGCATGGGTTTGCTCTGGGTGCTCTGGTTTCCTCCAACATTTAAAAGGTGAATGGGGTTAGAAGGTTAATTGTTGACATGGATATCATTGGTCTGTGTGGGCTCGTGGGCTGGAAGGACCTGTTACTGTGCTGTATCCCTCAATGAAAAAAAATTAAATTTGTCTGGTCCTGCACTTCCCGATGTACAAGAATTATTCATAAAAGTACTTTGATGCTGCGCCCAATTGCTCCTGTCTCCCTAATGAGTTGCCTAAGCCAAGCAATATTCTGAGAAATGGGTACAGGTTGGCATCCTTCAGTCACAACCTTCCCACCTCACCCCTCTCAACAATATCTATATAAAAGAGGAAAGTACTTCTCAACCTTCCAAACTTGCTCATTGCAAATTGCGTTTGAAATTATCTGTATATTTTGGCGTTTAATCAACCAGCATATGTATACCCCCTTTTTAAGCCTCATTTTAAGAGTTTTAAGGTATATCTGGCATATAAGTTGACCCCTTTTTTTGAGCCTAATTTTAAGGGTTTTATGGTAGATTTGGCATGTAAGTCAACCACCATTTTCTGGCTTACTGAGGTGCCCCGTTGACCAGTGTACAAGTCGACCCCTCAAAGCTCACGATACCGGAGATGGCCTGTTGACTGGCATATTCATTGATTCCCCCCATAGATCACGCAGATTTATCTGCTGAGCATTGGCTAGAGGTGATTGTAATCATGAAGGGTCTATCGACACAATGCAGCAAATGATGAAAATACGAAGTGAGCTTTGTTGAAAGTGATAGAAATAGCCAAGAAAACCAACAACTGAGCTGCTGCAAGAAAATTTGATGTGCATAAGAAGTTGGTAAGAGATTAAAGGAAGAAAGAGAGACTTTTAAGAAAAATACCAAAAAGGCAATGTTCTTTGAGAAAAGGAATCATTCGACCAGAGTTGGAAAATCACGTTGCAGAATGGGTACATGAATAGAGGCAAGATTGCTACATAGTCACCTGAAAAAATAAGAACATTTGCACTGCAGTGGGCCAAGTCACATCCAGACCTCAGTGATGATATTGAGGCTACAGTAGACTGGTGCAGTCGTTTCATGAACAGGAAGAATCTGGTATTACGCCAAAAAACAAAAATTGCACAGAAACTACCAAAAGATCTTGATTATAACTGGTTTTCATCAGTTTATTCTACGGAACCGGCAGAAACACCTTTAGAAACATGGACAAAACCCCATGAATTTCAACACAATAGGCAATAGAACAGTGGAATGGGAAGGTGTTAAAGCTGTGCAAACCAGAAGTACAGGTCACGAAAGGACCAGGTTTACTGTGGTGTTATCGTGCATGGCCAACGGGACAAAGTTAAGATCTATGGTAATCTTCAAACACAAAATTAAACCGTAAATGAAATTCTCTGCAGGTATTTTTGTACATTTTCATGAAAAAGAATGGATGGATGAAAATGGTGTAAAACTATATAACATATACAGCACAGAACAGGCCAGTTTGGCCCTACTAGTCCATGCCGGAACAAATCCCCACCCTCCTAGTCCCACTGACCAGCACCTGGTCCATACCCCTCCAATCCTCTCCCCTCCATGTAATTATCCAGTCTTTCCTTAAATGTAAATAACGTCCCTGCTTCAACACCTCCACCGGAAGCTTATTCCACATCCCAACCACCCTTTGCGTGAAGAAATTTCCCCTCATGTTCCCCTTATAATTTTACCCCTTCAATCTCAAACCATGGCCTCTGGTTTGAATATCCCCCATTCCTAATTGAAAAAGCCTATCCACGTTGACTCTCTCTGTCCCTTTTAAAATCTTGAACACCTCCATCAAATCCTCCCTCAATCTTCTATGCTCCAGAGAAAAAATCCCCAGACTGCTCAACCTTTCTCTGTAACTCAAACCCTGACATCCTGTCAACATTCTCGTGAACCTTCTCTCCACTCTCTCTATTTTGTTCATATCCCTCCTATAATTCGGTGACTAAAACTGCACACAGTATTCCAAATTTGGCCTCACCAATGCTTTGTACAGTTTCATCATAACATCCCAACTCTTGAATTCAATACTCCGATTTATGAAGGCCAACATTCCAAATGCCTTCTTCACCACTCTATCTACTTCAGTATCAACTTTGAGGGTACTATTTCCCATAACTCCTAAATCCCTTTGTTGCTCTGCACTCCTCAATTGTCTACCATTCAATGTATATGACCTATTTAGATTTGCCTTTCCAAAATGCAACACTTCACACTTATCCATATTAAATTCTATCAGCCATTTCTCAGCCCACTCCTCTAGCTTTCCTATATCTCTTTTTAAGCTACGGCAATCTTCCTCACTGTTCACAATGCCACCAATCTTTGTATCATCTGCAAACTTACTTATCCAATTCACCACCCCTTCTTCCAGATCGTTAATATATATAATAAACAATAGTGGACCCAGGACTGATCCCTGAGGAACTCCACTAGTCACCGGCCTCCAATTTGACAAACAATTTTCTACTACTACTCTCTGACACCTCCCATCCAACCATTGCTGAATCCATTTCACTACCTCCTTATTTATACCTAACCTCCTGTGGTGAACTTTGTCAAAAGCTTTACTAAAGTCTAAATAGACAACATCCACAGCCTTCTCTCATCAATCTTTTTTGTAACCCCCTCGAAAAACTCTATAAGGTTTGTTAAGCATGATCTACCCCTGACAAAACCATGCTGACTACTACCTATCAATCCCTGTTCTTCCAAATATTTGTAAATGCCATCCCTCAGAACACTTTCCATCAACTTACCCACCACAGACGTCAGACTCACAGGTCTATAATTTCCAGGCTTACACTTAGACCCTTTCTTAAACAGCGGAACAACATGAGCCACCCTCCAATCCTCTGGCACTACCCCCATGACCAGTGACATCCTAAATATCTCTGTTAATGGCCCCACTATCTATACACTAGTCTCCCTGAGTGTCCTTGGGAATACTTTGTCTGGACCCGGAGATTTGTCCACCTTTATCTTTTTTAACACTCCCATCACTATCTCCTCAGTTATCCTTATATGATTCATGACCTCCCACTTTTTCTTTACTTCAACTGGTACAATATTTTTTTCCCTAGTGAAGACCAAGGTAAAGAAATCATTTAAAATTTCCCCTGTCTCCTCTGACTTTTCACATAGCCTACCTTCCCTATCTACAAGGGGTCCAATTTTATCCCTCACTAATCCTTTACTTTTAATGTACCTATAGAAACCCTTTGGATTTATTCGTACTCTGCCTGCCAAAGCCTCTTTGTGCCTCTTTTTGACCATTCTAATTTCTTTCTTAAGATTTTTTTCTACACTCCTTGTAGTCCTCTTTCAATTTCTCATCACCCTGCTGTTTATACCTCTTGTACACCTCCCTCTTTCTCCTAACCAAATTTCTAATATTCCTCGAAAACCAAGGCTCCCTATGACTTCCAGCCTTTCCTTTGATCCTCACTGGGACATATCTACTCGGTACTCTCAAAATTTCTTCTTTGAATATTCTCAAGTTTTCATTTACATCGTTTCCTGAAAAAATCATGTCCCATTCAATGCTCCCCAAATCCATTCTTAATCCTTCAAAATTTGCTTTTCTCCAATCCAGAACCTCAACTTTAGGCCCTTCTTTGCTCTTCCCTAAAACTGCCCTAAAACTAATAGAGTTGTGATCAACTAGACCCAATTTGTTCCCCAACATTAACCTCAGACACCTGACCTATCTCATTCCCTAGCAGGATCCAGTATTACACCGTCCCGAGTCGGTTCCTCTACATATTGATTAAGAAAACTATCTTGTACACATTTGACAAACTCTAGCCCATCCAGCCCTTTTACTGTATGGGTATCCGAATCAATATGAGGGAAGTTAAAATCTCCCATGATCACTACCTTATGTTTATTACACATATATGCTATCTCCTTACAAATTTGTTCTTCCAATTTTCTTGGCCCATTTGGTGGTCTATAATACACTATTAGGGCCCTCCAAACCATCCTGCCACCTCACGGCAGTAATGTCCTCCTTAACAAGCAGAGCAATTCCTATGGATAGACAATGTGTGGAACAGGCAGCCAGGCAGTTTACGCAAAGAAGAGAATTTGCTGGTCTGGGATATGTTTAGTAGCCACTTAAATGAGAACACTAAAAGAAGATTATCCCCCACATCATACTTACATGGTGGTTATCCCAGGTGGTTTAACGTCAATATTGCAACTTCTCAATGTCTGCTTGAACAAGCCATTCAAAGACCATGAACGCAAGGAATGAAATACATGGATGTTGAGTGCAGAAAAATCATTTACAAAAGGCAGAGCAATGCGTGCTGTATCCATTGATGTGCTGTGTCACTTCATGCTCAAGGCATGGGACAAAGTTAAAGGAGAGAATGTGATAAAAATCATTTATAAAGTGCAGTATCTCTTATGCAATTGAAGGCATGGAAATGATTTATTGTGGGTTACTGATGACGAAGCTGAAACCACCTCATCAGATACAGACTGGGACCCATATGATGACTGTTTAAACAGAAGAGCATGGATGTGCTTGCTACGATCCTTGATTCAGACAATGATAATGAGAGTGATTTTGAAGGGTTCTAAATGTGTCGTTTTCAGACAATTATAGTGATTTTGAAGGCTACTAATTGTGTTGTTGTTTGCAATGAAAATCTCAATGAAAATCTGTCACAGTAGGGCTTTTTTTTTTGATTTTCAAGGGTTGACTTATACACCGAATCACTGCGGATTGGATTTTGACCTGAATATCCGTTGTATAAGTCCACCCCCCAATTTTTAGAGATTTTTTGAGGTTTCACGCTTTAACTTATACACCAAAATATGTGGTATGTTTTCGAATAGAACCTCATTCATCTCACAAAATAGATACAGGATGAAAAATACAGTTTTTAAAGAAAATTTGACATGGTAGTCTACAGAAAGTAATAAATGAGCAGGATAGTGCTGTTGTGAAAATACCAGTGAATTTATAATCACACCTAGGCCTGTTGACATGACTTTTAATTCTCAGGGTTATAACCTATGATCACAAAGCATGATTAAGATCTCTGCCCATCCGCTTATGGATCAGTTCCTCTAATTCTTACTATCTTCAAGCAGATGTTGCTGTTCTGTAACATGGTATTTCTCCAGAACCAGCGGGTTTTTGCTGGTGACTCAGTGCCATGTTTGTCATTCCACTACCACTTCTAATTCCACCAGCTTTTATTGTCTCCCAGTTGACTTCTACCATCTTTTGGTGTCTTTTACTTGATCTCTTTATCCTACCACCCCAACACTCTTGTGTCATTATATCACATCATGAGATATGTTAATCTTCTTTACCTCCACTGCCTTCTCTATTGCTTTTGCCCCTCTCTGTTCCCTTAATTTTGTAAGTAAACAACTAAGCCAAGTTTATTGTCACACACACCAAGATGCAGGGATGGAGGCTGTTTCGTGAACAGACCAGTTAAACAACTTGTAATGCGCGTCGAAAGAACCAAAGACTTGTTAATCCAAACCAAGGCTTTTATTAACTAAAAGACTGGAGCATATCACAAGTAGGCCGACCAGTCCAGAATGACCTGGTCTGGCGAGGAGCGATCCTTTAAGACCTGCCAGTAGGTGTGGCTACACTCTCAGCCAATCACAGTCATCCGACACTACCATCTCTACATATGTACATATACACATTGGTGATAGAGTCTGTACTATCACATTCACCCCTTCGTTGAGAACCGACCCCAGGGTGGTTGGAGGTAGGGGCTGTACTGGTCAGGGGGCCTGAGCATCCAGCGTGACTGCCGTGGCACCGGGATTGGGGTCGCTGGAGTTGTGTCGCCGGGTGTGGCCACTGCTTTGCTCAATTTCCCAACGGCATTGTCGGCAGTCTGGCCTGAGCTGGTGGGGTGGTGCTGGTCCCTCTGTTCAAGCACATGACCAGGGGGAGAAGGAATAGGGGGAGGTTGGGTGAAAGGCACTGCTGCGCCTGATCCGGTTGGGGCTAGGTCCCTTACCGAGACTGTGTCCTCCCGTCTGTCCGGTTACTCAACGTAGGCATAATGTGGGTTCGCATGTAGCAGAGTCACTCAGTCAACCAAGGAGTCGTTCTTAGAGTACCAGACGTGGCATTATAAAAGGACTAGACCGGGAACTGTGAGCCATGCGGCATGGTTGTACCCGATTTGGATTTCCTCGGGAAAGAGAACATCTTTTCATGGGGGGTGGCATTGGTCGCGGTGCACAGGAGGGAGCGGATGGAGTGCAGGGCACTAGTGAGCACATCCTGCCAGCGAGAGGTGGGGTGACCTTTGGACCGGAGGGCAAGCATAACCGCTTTCCAGACAGTGGCATTCTCTCTTTTGACTTGCCCATTACCGCGTGGGTTATCACTGGTGGTCCTGCTTGAAGCAATACCACGCTCCAGAAGGTACTGCGGCAGCACCACGCTCATAAACGAGAACCCCCTGTCACTGTGGATGTAACTGGGGTACCCGAAGATGGCGAAGATCATGTTTAGGGCCTCTATAACTGAGGAGGCAGTCAGGTCCGAGCAGGGCACAGCGAACGGGAAGCGGGAGTACTCGTTCATGGCTGTAAGGATGTAGGTGTTACGGTTGGTCGACGGTAGGGGCCCCTTGAAGTCTACGCTGAGATGCTCAAAGGGGCGGGTGACTTTGATGATGTGGGTGTTCTCTGGACAGAAGAAGTGGGGCTTGCACTCAGTGATCACTGGGCAGGCTTGGGTCATGGAGCGAACCTCCTCGACCGTGGAGGGCAGGTTGCGAGATTTGACAAAGTGCACGAACCTAGTGACCCCTGAATGACAGAGCTCCTCGTGGAGTTTCTGCAGCCTGTCCAGTTGCATGTTGGCACAAGTCCCCCTGGAGAGCGTATCTGGCGGGTCGTTGAGTTTGCCTGGCCGATACAGTATATCATAATTAAAGGTGGAGAGCTCGATCCTCCACCTGGTGATTTTGTCATTCTTGATCTTACCTCGGGTATTGTTAAACATGAAGGAGACCGCGCATTGGTCAGTCAGCAGTGTAAAGCGCCCGCCAATGAGGTAGTGTCTCCAACGATCTACTGCCTCGACTATGGCCTGGGCCTCCTTCTCGACAGAGGAGTGTTGGCTCTCAGGACTCTGGAGGGTTCTGGAGAAGAAGGCTGGCGGCCGGCCTGGTTCAAAATGGCTGCCAGTTCAAAGTTGGACGCATTGCTCTCGACTTGGAATGGAATGGACTTGTCAATGGCGTGCAGTGTTGCAGCAGCGATGTCCGATTTGATGCGGTCGAAGGCCGCTCTGGCTTTGGTTGACAGGGGGAAGGAGGTGGTCTTGATGAGTGGCCGTGCCTTGTCGGCATAGTAAGAGAAAAAAACCCAGGCAGCGTTTGAGTGCCTTCTGGGTGTGTGGGGGGGGGGGGGGTGGGTGGGGGGGGGGGCAAGTCCATGAGGGGACGCATGTGGTCAGGGTCCGGCAAGACCACCCCGTTCTCCACCACACAACCCAGAATTGCGAGCCGAGTGGTCCGGAAGACACACTTGTTGAAATTGTAGGTCAAGTGCAGCCGAGTTGCAGTCTGAAAAAATTTCTCAAGGTTGGCATCATGATCCTCCATGTCATGGCCGCAGATGGTGACATTGTCCAGATACGGGAAAGTAGCTGTCAGCCAGTTCTGGGTCCACCATCCGGTCCATTTCTCGCTGGAAGACCGCAACGCCATTTGTGACCCCAAGGGGTACCCTGAGGAATTGATACAGCCACCTATTCGCTTCAAAGGCCGTGAAAGGTCGGTCTTCTTGGCGGATCGGGAGCTGACAATAGGCCGAACGAAAGTCAATGGGCAATTTGATTCACCACATCCGTGATCCGTGGAAGGGGGTATACATCCAGCAGCGTGAAGTGGTTGATAGTCTGGCTATAGTCAACCACTATCTGCGGCTTCTCCCCGTTTTTAACAACCACTACCTGGGCCCTCCGTGGACTCGAGGTAGGTTCGATAATGCCCTCTATCCAGCAGTTTGCGCACCTCATTTGTGATGAATTTCCTGTGTTCAGAACTATATTGCCGGCTTTTGGTGGCCACAGGCTTCCAGCCAGTGGTGAGATTTGCGAAAAGTGCTGGCGGAGCAACTCGGAGGGTGGAGAGACTACTGATAGAATCTGTACTATCACACAACTTACATAGAGCACAAGGAGTAAGACACAATTCAAAAGTTCAGAGTTACAGAGAGAGATCAGTAGGCAACATGATTTTACTACCCTGGGTTCATTCAGGAATATGATAATGGTGGGAAAGAAACTGTCTTTGAATCTGGCAACCAGCTCTAGTTTGTAAATTGGAGAGACAGCAGCTTATATTCTGCATTGGCATTAGTACCAACTTCTGCAATTTCTGATAACCCCACCCCCACTTCTCCTCATTCCTTTTTACTTCTCCCATTGCTTTCCCTTGTCTCCTTGACTCCCTTCTTTCTCTTTCCCCTGCTCATCACACATACCTTCTTTCCTCCAGCTCCCCACCCTTCCCTTCTGTCTTCCTATCATGAGCATCTTTCTCAGCCTTTTGCCCCTTCCACTTCCACCTCAATGCCTTTCCTTTCTCCCCCCCCTCCCAACCCCCCCTCCCCTCTACTCCCCTCTATAACTGAGGAGGCCTGTGCTCCCTTTGCCCTCCCTATCCACCTTATTTGAGTGTTTTCCCGATCTTGGCTTTCAGGAATAAGGACCAAGGCAGCATGAAACATTGACTGGCTCTTGCTTTTCATGGATGCTGGAGGCCTCCTGAGTTCCTCAAGCACTCTTGTATATTGTTCATATTACAGGAGTCTCCAATTCCAGACATGCAAATGAAAATTTCAGCCTTAAATGTCAGAATATTGTATGTCCAGGTTTTCCTTGGCCCTGTTTATTGCATGCAGCATATGTGTGAAGATTTCACGCCATCAGAATAAGCTCAAAGCCTATTTAATTCACATGTTCTATATTAGTTCCAACGTGGGCTTGGCAGCCTCTTCAACGGTACACAGGGGAAGTCACCATCTTCTATTGATATGAAAATAAACTTAATCTTGTTATTCAGGGTGAGATGGGAAAATACAACAAATAATTCTCACAGTATTATTTCAGTTAAACTTATAATGGAAACAGGAAACTTCTATTTCAGACACAAGTTGGTCAAGGTTTTTATTGTAAATTTTAAGAGCAACAAAGGACATGGAAATATTACTTTTGGAAAACTGAGGAACTGAAGCCTTTTACTCCTTTAGAAGTGGTTCAGTTTTTTCACTTCACTTTTGTGGGTGGGTCATCGTGACCCCATTTTAATTCCTATTTTTTTTTAAGATGTAGACATTCAGGATAACAGGCCACTTTAGCCCACGTGTTCATGTCGTCCAATTTACACCCAATTAACCTACACCCCCAGTACATTTTGAATGATTGGAGGAAACTGGAGCCCCGACAAAAACCCACACAGTCAGAGGGAGAACATACAAAATCCTTATATATAGCACGGGATTCAAACCCCATTCCTGATCGCTGGTACTGTGAAGGCGTTGTGCTAACTGCTATGCCAACCGTGTCATTATTAATTTTCTGCAAATTATACAAAGCAAGTTACTTAAATTGCACCAAAATACTTTGAAAGTGACCACCAGAGCTCTCTCCGTCATCATTGTTTAATTTCTGGCAGGTTTGCCGCCAAACGTTTGCAGCGTTTGTTTTGTGTGTTAATGTTGTAAGAGAGAGAAGAATTAAGAGGATGGCAGCCATATATATTTTGGGATTTTTATGACGGTTCCTTTCTGAGGCAACAGAAATTAGACAGTAAAAACATAATCGACAATCTTCCAAATTGTGTCCTGAATGACTATTAATAGTTATCCTTTTGCCTGAAATACACATTATAGATCATGGATAGAAAATCGTGACCAGCAATTGAAGTGAATTTGGTGGAATGTTAACTCAAATACCAAAATATTAGCATACCAGATCAAAATGAAGTCCAAATGTATTCTGGCATTGTTCTGGTGTAACTGTATGAAGTGAAACATGAAAGACTGCAGATGCTGTGATTGTAGTAAAAACATAGAAATGCTGGAGGATCTCAGCAGGTTTGCAGTGTTCACAGGAGGTAAAGATATATAATCGATGTTACGGGCCTGAATTGTCCATTATATATCTTTACCTCCTATGAATGTTGTGAGACCTGCTGAGTTCCTCCAGCATTTCTGTGTTTTAACTGTTGTACTTGTGTCCCCAAATTAGAAAAATGATACAGTCACGATATTTTAATAAAAATTGTGGAGAATAATTAAACTCTCAGGAATTGTTTGAGTTCAACTTTCTTAGAATGTGGATTTAGCTCCAGGTTGTTTAATGATTAGACATAATGGCCATGAATTTCCACAAAGTATTTTTTCCCAGTGTCCTGCAGTTAAACCAACGATCACTTGGCATCAACCTCAGAGAACTGGAAAATTGTCTTTCTTTAACTGTTAATGCTGCTTCTCTGATGGTCTCTGATCTCAGCCAGAGAACTCTCTCAGAAATTCCAAGCACATGTTATGCTTGAATAAATATTGAGAAAACTGTATCATACTTAGAGATAAAGGAAACATTGATGCACAGCTTTGGTATGTTAATAGTTATGTTGCAAGTCCTCATATTTTAACAATATTTCTTTCATTTTCTCTTTCTTCCCCTTGCTGTGACTTGTTGCTTCTTTGGAACTTGCCCTCAACTGCACAAACTTTGGGACCATTTCATGTCAGGTATGTTATCACAGCTGATGATACTCTTTTTAATGTTGTTTAATACGGAGGGGGGTGGGAGGCAAGAGCACATGCTTGAGAATTTCATTTATATTTTTGTGCCATGAGAATTGAAACTGTTGGAATGAAAGTAATGGGCCTTATTTAATAGCCTTAGTCTTTCTGTTCATGCCATAGATAATGAAGCCAAGCAGCTATAATTAATATTATAAATTTACTTTGAACGTGAGGAGAATGCACTTCAAATGATTCAGAAGAAGACTATAGCTATATGTAACTTGGAAGATAATGTTAATGGTGTTAAGAAATAATTTAGTGATTGTATTCCTATATGTTCACAGTATTATTCAAATTATATTTAGAAACCAATGCTACTGCAGTCAAAAATTATTATCCACTTTGTTTTGAATGAATTCAATGGGGAAAAAAAGTTGCATGTTGGTAATGATAGCATTGTGGGGAGGGGTTGGAGTGGAGAGATGTGGTTCATCATTGCTCATTTCATGGTAGTATTTAAAGCAAATACACTCTGAGTCTTTTGAAAAAAGATTGTGGGTTAGGAGTTCTCAGAATAGAGTTCAAAGGTAATACGCAACGTGAATGAATTAAGTTAAAGCCCAACCTTTGAAGAGGAAACGTCCTCTTGTGCATTTGAGACTTGCGCGAAGTAGGTCGCAACTGGTGATTCGACATTTGCTTCAGCATTTCTTAGTATGGATCAATCTTTACCCATTCTGCTGGTGTGGAGCCCAAGACAATGAACATATTTCAGGTAAGAATAAGTATGCTCCCAGGTGTTGCCCCAACCCACAAAGTCCCTTACTTCTGAAAGTCCACTTTCTGTGTATACAGCATGGCCCAATTGTGTTTTCACTGATGGCAGTTCTTCCCAGTACCATTGATTCCAGGCCAAGTTCACTTCCTCTTTTCCCTTTAGTTGCCATTCCTCCACCCTAACAATCTGCAGCTTACTCAAGATCCTCCCGGAATCGATAAAGGTCTTTGGAGTTTTCTATTCATATAAAGCTTGTTCTACTCCCCACACCACTTTGGGTTTAACCATATAACCATTTACGGAACAGAAACAGGCCATATTGGCCTTTCGAGTCCGCACCGGTTCACTGATTTTGTGCGCCCTCTTATCTTTAGCTCCTTGAAGAATTTGAATTCTCATCCTTCTTCCTCCAAAGAAGGAAGCGCTAGGTCTGCTAATCTTTAGGCTGTTGAGTTTCCTGCAATATAATATTGAGTGATCCACAATAGAACTTGGCAACTAGGGGCTTTCACATAATGCTTCAAACCTCCTGCAGTGTTGCTCATACCCAGCTAATCAATGTAAAAGCCAAGATTTTCTGTTCCTGATGAGAAATAATCCTTTGATGTGACAACTTCTTTAAAATTAAGAGAAAACATTTATATAAAATGTGATTGAGCATAAAATATTTGGGACCATTGAAGTATTGAAATAATGTTTTATCAGGATATAGCTCAGAAAGCATATTATTTGGAAGCATTAGAATACTGGTGGTAAGAAAGGTCTTTAATACAAGGCTTTATTGTGTGTGAAATTAAAGTGAATGAACATGGTTTTGTATATCATCTGGTTTATTAGAGCAATATAGCCACCAGCATCTATGACCCAGTGCTTTGATTAATCCAAACTGAAATGTAATGGATATTTCTTCTAATTTGCAGTGCCAGATCTTTATTTTTTGCATTTTATTTAATCTTTTTATTCACTATACTTCTTGCTATCACTACTGTTCCTGTTGCAGAACATTTCCAAAATATTCCCTTGAGTAAATGCAATTTGTGGAATTGCTATCAAGATGATAATCTTTATCGAATTTAAAGAGATTACAGGAAGCATAATATTGGGTGTTGCTGCAACAATATTTTCATGGAACAAATGATATATTGTAAGATTGTAATTGGAGAGATGTTTGGGCAAAGTCAATTCTATATAAGGGTTGGAATAATTGAAGTATGACAGATTGTAAATGAAGTCCACAGATGTTGAAATCTTAAGAAACAAGGGTATGTTAATTATTATAAACTCAGGTTATGGATATAGTGCAATTTTGAACATATTCCTTTCAAAATAATCCCTATGTAATGCCAGAGAAAGGACCTAAACTCATTCCATTTTTCATTGGCATAAATGTCCAGAATAGAGATTTCTTCAGCATTTGAACCAGACCGTGTGCATGTGCATCTTGGGGTAGCATTCAGCATCTGTGAAATTATGCATATACTTTTTGGATATGTAATTTCATCATAAAAACAATATAAAATTGTATGTGAATGTGGATAAGAAACACCAAGAGTCTCCAGCAGATAACAAAAGAAATTTACAAATTTAAAGTTATCACGAAAGGACCTCAACCCATCTTATTTCCATTGGGAAAACTTTGTAGTTTTGTAGGTTAAATATCTTTTGTTATTGTTATTGGAACGGGATGATGTGAAGAAATGAGAGTTTATTGTCATTAAATAACTACCGGTGGACCAAAGTTCTTACTTCCTGCAGCCAAACAGGGATGGATGGATGGATAGATGTGTATTTTCATTATCTCTTTTTCTGTCTTGGCATAGTAAGGTCATTTATATTTTTACTATTAGGGTTGCTGTATCAGTTTGACTGCAGCGAGTAAGAACTTTAGTGCTCCTGTATATTGTATTTTTATAATGACAATAAATGCTCATCTCCTCTTATTATCCTGTTCTGATAACGATGGCAAAAGACATTGGACCTGCAAAACAGTACATATGAAAATTACTGTTGTCTTATATGTGAATGCCACCTGTTGGATTAGTAGAATCACTACATCAGTTTGTAAAATATGATTACACTTTTCTAAAAACATTAATCAACATAAAGGCCCATTAGTCTAGATATTCATTGTTACTGATAATGGCCATTGGGCTGCTTGTGCTGCACTGGCTTTTGACAATGATGTGTGATTTCCAGGAAGTGACGAGCCACCTGCACTTGCCACTCATCCACTCATGGATGTGCTTGAGCGTTGAGCAGTTCCTCTGGCGCGGACTGCAGATCTGACATTTGAGGCCTTGTGCAGAGCAGGCCTTCGGACAAAAAAAACAGAATGCCAGCGGTTCAGTCTGGTTTGCTGGCTGACTGGCTTGAATATTCTTGAAGTAACACTGGAGACTGGAGATGCTGGAATCTGAAGCTCAATGCAATCTGCTGGAGGAACACGGCAGGTGGGAGCAGCATCAGTGAGAGATAAGAATGGTCAATGTTTTGAGCCAAAATGTTGGTAAAGAGTTAAACGTTGACCATTTCTTCCCCCCATGATGGTGCTCGACCTGTTGAGCTCCCTCAACAAAATGTGAACATTTGTGAATGTCTCTTATATTTACACATTTAAAAGCTTTTGAAAGGTAAACAAAAAACTCAATTTTAAACTAGTATTTTTTTAAATTAAGCACACTTGAAAACTCTAAAAAATAGTTAAATAAAAATAATCGGGTTATTGTCATATAGAGTACATTGAACAATATACATATGCACTGAAATTACATTTAAATACATTGAAATAATTCTAATTAAATGAAGAGAAATTTGCCTCCTTCCTTTAGAGTCATTCTTTATCAGAGTCTGGGCTAAAAATTTGTCAGAAAAATATTGTCATATGCAGATGGCGCATTACACGGGGCTGTTATACAACAAAACAGTTGGCTCAATGGAGGTCAAATGCATGAAATGAATTGTCGTTGAAAAAAATGAACAGGAAAAAAAAGGTATGAGATTTCTAAAGTTTGGAACGTACCCAAATGCTCCTGACTAATTAAATTGAAATCTGAACGTTTTGATGGCCTTGCCAGACAAAGAGGAGCTCATCGCAAATAGTATGACTGCAAAGAGCTTTAACTTCAGTTGCCATGGAATGAGTTGCACTTAACTGCACATTTTGAACTTTTCTTCAGCAAGTTGTGTCCTGGTTGTCACAACATAATATTGTGTAGAGATGGATGCAGTAAAGTGGTTGACTAATGTCAGTGCTTTATACAAGCATGTAAAACATCCAGAGGCATCTGGGTTGGCTACAATCTCCAAAGCATAGAAGGGATCATCAGGACAGTGAGCATTCTATCCTGTCCCAACAGGCTACATAGCTCAGATGTATTGTGCGTGGTGCACGTTCCATAGTTTAGCTGAGCTGTGTGGTCTGACATTTTCTGTGTCAATCAGGATCTACACACTTTATACAATGGAAGATATGATTTTTAATTGATTTTTTTTAAAATTGTGTGCTTCGTTTTGTGTGCTATCCAGGCAAGTCAACTCATATTTAAGTCAATCAGAATGAAGCAAAAGTGCAGGATATAATACAGTGAGCCAAAGAATGCAAAGTATAATGTTATAAAATCAAATTTCAGGTACATTTTAAACAGTTTAAAGACACCAGCTTTTATCAAGAGTCTGATAACAGCAGGAAAGAAACTGTTCTGAATTTTGAGGTTTGTTTTCAAGCTTATGAATCTTATGCCTTTCAAAAGAGGGTGGAATAGTGTATGACTGGATTAGGATGGGGTATTTTGGCACCTTTCCCAAGACAGCAGGAGGTATAGATGGAGTTGATGGATAGTCTGAGTTCTGTTCACAATAAAATTCAACACAAACCATGAAATGGTGGAGTGAAAGCACAAGTATCAACAATTCTGGCACCAAGTGTAGGTGGCAAGATACAGTTTGCTGTGTTTGGCTGTTAGTTTCTTTTATATGTACATTTGCTGTACTGCCCTGCATAGCAAAAGCAATGAAAATGCTACAACCTTCCCACCCAAGTAAACATATTCAAAGTCAATAAAGCCTGATGAGCTTTGACCCTCCAACTCTACATTGTCAGGGTTACTGGACCATTGCTGAAATCTGCTCCTCAGATTAATTATTCAGCAGAAGAAAGTGTGCCATCCCATGGAGCCAACAGTCTTAATCAATTTCATTCACCAGCACACAATGTTTTGTTTGTTGTAAATAAATCAGTAGAAAATAACAGACGCCAAACATTAAAGTGCAAATTCCTAGATGAGAATTTTGTAGATCATTTTATTTTATTTTTAATAGGTAAATATCCCTACAATGATTAAAAATAATCTTGTTAGGAGTCTTCATCTTTTTCTGTGAGGTATGGAATTTGACAATACTGGATGTTCCTTCAGGTTAATTCCTAAATATAAATGATCTTTTCGTTCAATCAAACCAAAATATTATATAAATGCTTCCTGGTAGCTCACATATTCACATTTAAAGCAAAATAAATATTAATGATTTTTATAATACGTAACAATGTAATATAATAATGCTTTAGACAAGTCAAGGGGATTACAATTTTGGAGATAACTAGTTAATCCATTGTGACTTTTTTCCAAATGATTCTACTCCAGATTTTATATGACAGTGGGACAGGCATATCTTACTGATGTAGAGTTCCAAGTTAAAAATGCTGCTTTTTTTTTCCTCAAAGAGATCAAGCTTCTTTAGAATAAAAGTTCAACAAACTTTCGTGAGGTTGGATTCAGTAGCTCTGTTTTTCAACAGGACATGAGCAGAGGATGAAAATGCTGGCAGGATTCCCGAAGGAACTTTAACTTAAGAATGTAAATATAAGCAATTTTGCAAGATGTGTATGTTGCAATTTGTGATTATACCAGGTCTCAAAAAGATAGATGAAGATTTATATTCATTCAGCAAAATAGTCTTTGTTCATGGAAGATTCTTATGGAGATACTTTGCACTGTTTCATTTGTCCATATCTGGGGAAATAAGTTCACAGCAGCACAAAGCTAAAAGGAATTTAAAATAGTTTTAATTTTTAGAACAACTATGTACCAAAAGATCATGGTTAGGTGATGGATTGATTTTAAATTCAAAACAAAAAGAGAGGTATGCTTTTGGAAACCAGTATGAATTAGGTAAAACTCATTCTCAATTTTAAGATTAAATGAAGATTACCTGTTGTACTGATGGAAAATTCACCTTCTACATAAGAGTGATGTAACATTGTCCTGCTTTAACAGCAATACATTATTTACCCTCTTTTAGCTTTGATAATAATATATGCTGTCATAGACCTGAATAGTAATAATATATCTATTAATTTACAAGATTTACGAATCCAGTATCACATTTAACAACTTTGAGTGAACAATGGAGCAATTTTCTTGGTATCATTTCATTTTGAATAAATTATATCTTGGCTTATCCTCAAACTGAACTTCACTCTGGATTCTATTTATTATTCAAAAGATAGCACATATGTTTTAAATATAATCTCTGAAGCTTAAAGCAAAAGAAATATCAAAGGCCATTGGCTTACATGTTTAGTACTTACTGCTAGATATTTTTATCTGTACTGTTGTGATGTGGAAACTTTGAGGAGATAATTCATTTTCTATTCAGACCTGAATAGAAAGTAACTGATTATGACAGCTAAGTGGATCTGTTGGCTGATGTCAGATAAGGAATTTGCCCATGGAATGTGCTCTCTTTCAGGCAATGGTAGTGGTACTAGTGTCTCCCTGCTGCTTCAGACAGGCTATATATTGAGTCCCCTCGGAAGTGTCCAGAAAAATTCAACAGAACTAAACATATTAAAAAAAATACTACTCCTGGTTAGGGTATTAGCACCTTAAATATGGGTAAATCCAACACGAGAAGTATTTATCTCACCATATACATTTATTAAAGAGTAATGTTGAGATTTCTTTGAAACAATAGCAGTGGACTACAACTGGACAACACTAAAGAAAGGGATGGGGATATAATTAAGTTATTAATTATAATAATTATTATATATGTGTGTTAATTATTATATACACACCTGAATACGGTATTGTGGCAGATCGCACCACTTAGTTCTCCATCCGTCAATCGGAGGATCGGGCTCTTGCAGGAATGGGTGCCTGGCATGTGATTGATTGGAAGAAGCGGACTGGTAGCGCGGGGATGGGCGGTTTCTTTTCCTCTCTCTGAGTCAGCAGATCAATTCACATTTTCAACAATGGATAATAACATTTGAACTGAACTGTTGAATTATTGAACTTAATGTTTTACAATTAAACTCAGTGTTTGTACGACCCACAAATGACTACAGTATATATTTTATTTATATATTTTAAAAAGTTGTATATATTAATGAAAATTATTTTTGCTTTCTCAGTATCACTATATTTTTCAGTGTTTATTTTCAACTATTGAAAAAATAATAATCTATGAAACAAGTGTATATCAATTCTTTTAGGCAGATTCATTTTTAGAGGATTCATGGGGCAGGGATTTCCATGAATAGGTGGGATGCTGTCGAGAGGACTGTTTAGATTCTTCAGTCACTTCCTCTGGGCTCCTGCTAATCTCCTACTGTGACAGAGCTTGAAGTGGAGATTTTATTTAAGGATTCTGGAGTTGATTGTACGTTTTGGTCTGACTAAATGTAAGTAAAACTTACATGCTGGGAATGTTGGCCTGGAAGAAGATACAGATGTTGGTTAGGTTATTCTTGGAGAACTTTGAGAGAGACAAGGTTGGATGTAACCAGAGTTGGCATCGGCAGAGATCTAATTGCAGGACATTAGGGTGACCATGGCAGGGGGAGGGGGCACAAACTGCTGTTCGACAATTCATTCTGTGGGGGTGGGGTGAGTGGGTGCCACAGATTTCTGTCTGCCGCGCTGTCACATTTCCCCCTCCCTCCAGCATTTCAGACAAATGCGCATAGAGACGAAGCCATGTGATTCATTTTGGTGATGCACACTCTGATGGTGTCACCCGGTGTGGTCCGCAACCCCCCCCTAGTGAAGCGAGTGCTGGATATCTTCGCTAGTTTCTGCACTTGGACCTGCAGCTTAAAGACCTACAACTTTGTGTTCAAACCGTATTCCCCCACTCAAGTGTGGTAGCCGGTGTCCATGGGAATAAAGCTATTTTTGAAAGCGTCCATTTTGTGCTTCAGATGCCTTCTCATGCTGTAAGTAAGATGAATGTTGAACCTCATTGAAACACAAAAACTACAGATGCTGATACAATACAATGTTGCCTGTCTTCCTCCAGCATTGATTTTTTTTAACGAAACAAACTTTATTCAAAATAAATTAAATACAAAAGGAAAACCATTCAAAGTTATGTATCCATACAATTACATCATTGTACATTGTAACATTTATTTCTATTTATACCATTACCACCACTGTGGCATCATGTCCTTACTTCCTTTCTGTTGTTTGAGGTGCTTCCCCTTGGTTTCAGCTCTCAGTTGTAGGTCCAACGGCCAGAAACTTTCCCTTTCTAACCACGCACAAGCTGCTGATAATAAGACTTTGCCATCAACTACCAACACACTAAACCAGTTCCAATTTAAAAACATGCTGCAAAATCTCTCTCTTTCATACACACATTGGACTGTGCGCATCATTAGAACATCATATGAAATAGAATATATACTCCACTCTTACTGAATAAATGCAGACAGACAAACCCAAAAATCATTAAACTTTTTGCATAATGATCATGAAACCCAAGGCTGGCATCATAAAGTGAATTAAATGCATGGCTTAGCTTTAGAAGAGTTGCAACTGGCGAGTGCTGGTGCTGAATCTCCTAAGAATGGTGTCCTTCCACTCAGTTGTGCATTTTCGGGCTAAGTCCCTCTCAAATGCCAGCTGAACCCATTGGGCCTTTCTTTTGTGGAGCAATTAGTGTCTGTGGTCCGAAAATACGTTTCTCAGAGTGGAGAATGAATTCTTGCCCATTGCTGTGGAGGCGCCAAAAGTTAAGGCATGTTTGAAAGCAGTCAGCACATTGGACATTCCGCTCAGATGTGTGTGGTACTTTGAGAGGATGTGCTGTATAGTCTATCCCCCCTCGCTTGGCTGCGATTGTTTTTGTGAGCTGAAAAACTGTTTAGCAACTTTGTACTGTCTCCATTATAGTCAATTGGTCCCTAATATGCTTCACAGCTTTTACGTTAAGAAATGTATCACTTTCTGGATTCGGTGCAACAAGTACACTAGCCAAATGAGAGTTGTGCTTGCTGAATCTGTGATCTATCTCTCCAATCACTGAATCAGGAGTGTTGTTCTGTTTTTTTTTGTCATCATCCTTGTGTCCTATAATTCCCATAATGACATAATCACCCATAATCGTGTTTGCTTTGCCTTTCTGTTTGGTGATCGTGGCTCTCAGTGATGTACTGGCAACCATGGCTATGTTCTTCATCTTATTAAACTCCTCATCACAACGCAGTTTCCGTTCACAAGCTGTTGCTCTGACCATGATATTTAAACTTGTCATCAAGTCGGTGTCCTCTTTCTATGGAAGCTTGTTTGTTGGGTCCAACAGGGCAAGAACTGTGTGCACTAACTTGGCAATGAATGAGAAACTAGGTTCAGTCATCTTGCGCAGCAGGCCTATAGCCTCTGTTCATATCTCTGCACTGTAGACCAACACAGAGTCAGTCCCACTAGTCAAAAGGGATGTGATGACGTCAAAGGATTTTAGAATGACTGGCACAGTGGCAAGATGTCCCTTCCATCTCTGTTCCAGAAGACATTTAAGATGCATACCCTTATAGTGCACAGCAATCGTGGGCTTCTTGCAGAATTTGTAGAGGGCATCACACACATGAAAGAAGTCCACTATAGTTGACTCTGCTGACACTGTGTGTACAACCACTAAGTGTAGCTGGTGGTTAAGACAGTGTACATAAGGTATTTCACAACCTAGTTTCTCTTGCAGTAGCTCTTCCCAGGCATCAGAGCAGCCCCATCAAATACCTGGCTTAGAATCTTTGACATGTCAAGTCCAACTTCATTTAGCTCTGCCAAAATGGTGTCTGTTAATGTCTATGTGTCACTTTTTCCAGCTGCTGCCATGGTTAGCAGGTGCTCTGGGACTTCATATGACTCATTTACAAATCGAATGACAATCGATATATTTTCACACCTGGTGGTGTCACAGGCTCCATCTATTTTCAAATTGTAATAGGAGTTACCGACTTTCTCCACTATAGCCTCTGTCACCGCACTGCTGAGTGCATGTTGTGACAGGTGTATGTGGTGTTGCGAGGGATTGTTTTCACAACCTCAGCCAATTCAAGGTCCTTTTTAAGTGTATAGTCCAGTAAGGAGAGGAAAAGCCCACTCCCCCACTCCAATGTATTATCAAATACCTCTATCTTCCCTCATAATGGCAACTAGTTTTCCACCAAAAATCCGAGAACACCGAGGAGAGAGGAAACATAATGTCTGTTCTCTCGTAGTTGTTCTGCGTTATGTGTTGAAATCTTCTTTCCAGTATTGACATGCCTCTCCTCCTCCTTCCACAGTGTTTAGTAAGAGATATGTTCCTTTGAAGATTTATGTTTATGGAATCCCTGATCTCTCTCCATAGCATTTTTCTGCTTACGAAAGCCCACATTCACAAAGGAATGCAGTGACTGAGTCCTCCGAATGGTGCTAGTCAGCCGAGAGCAAAATCAAAGTGCTGCATTGGCTCATATACTGTTTTCAAGCCAGCCTCGGTTGTGATACCAAGCAGAGACAAATGAACGCTTCCTACCACTGAAAATGCTGGCAGGCTACTGTTGTAAATCAATTTGGTTAGGCTGGTCAGACCCGAGTTCATCTATGGTTATGGGTTGTCTTCCACAGCTAGTGCTTACTTTAACAAGTGCATCATCTTGCTCACAGAAGGAGGCTCCTGCTTTTTAAAGGTGGCCATGCTGGACATTAGCACACTTGCTCCCTCTTCTGTTGGTGGAGTTGGAGGATGCCTTTGGGAAGCAGATAAGTCTAGCCATTTTTAACACAACTTCTGTAATGACGTCACGTGCACATGCGCATTCCACTCATTACCAGCGTAACTCCTTTCTGACATTTTTATTTCATTTCATTTAGTGAAAAGTTACTTCTAACGTGATAAATAATAATGAATTAATAACATACTGTGGCGGTGCACTCTCTCATGGCGAACTGGCCACGAGTGTAATGCCATGTGGCAGGGCAGCCATGGGAAGATGGTTCTGTCAGGGTTTCTCCCTGCCTCAAGTCTCCTGCCAGCGCGTGCCTAGGGCAGCGATGATGATGTCACAATGCACGAGGTGACTGAGCTCATGCTGCCCTTAAAAGGACGTGTGCTAAATTTGAATAAAAACAGTCATTAACGGCTTTCAATGAGGTGGCTGAGTCTTTCTTGGCTGTGTCCAGCACTACATTGGTGACCCCGTTGAGCTCAGACACCTCTCTGGTCTCAAGAACATGGATCCGGCAGAGATCAATGCCGTTGCCATCAAACTGTCCCCCTTCTGGACCCATCGCCCATGTACGTGGTTCAGGCAGGCGGAGGCACAGTTTCATCTGAGGAACATTTCAGCTGAAACCACGATGTTCTACCATGTCGTGAGCGTGCTGGATGAAGAAACGGCAGCCAGAATGGATGATCTAATACACAACCGACTGGCCAAGGGTAAATATCCTGCCCTCAAGAATCTGCTCCTTGGCACTTTTGGGCTCTTCCCTCAGCAGCGTGCTTCCAGGCTCCTGCACCTCGACAGGCTTGGGGACCGCACACCATCGGCCCTAATGGACAAGATTTTGGTGCTAGTGGAGGATCATAAACCTTATTTCCTATTCTGTCAGATCTTCCTCGAGCAGATACCCGGGGACATCCAACTACTCCTGGCGGATGAGGACTTCATGGATCCATGCCGAGTCGCAGCCCGAGCGGACACCCTCTGCCACACCAAGAGGGAGAATAAAGCAGCCCTCAGTCAGGTTACGTGACCAGGAGCCAGCTGGCCGCAACATTCCCCCAAGCACAAGCCGGAGGAGCACCATTCCACCTGGTGTATTTACCATCAGCGCTGGGGAGCGCAAGCTCGTAAGTTACAACCGCGTGACTACCAGGGGAAACGACCCAGCCAGCCACCATTGATGGCTACAACGGCTGGCCACGTGGACAGCCTCCTTCAAGTTACCGACAAGTCCACCAGCCGACATTTCCTGATGTACACAGGACCAGAGCTGAGCATCCTGCCCACTACCGCCCTTGAGAAATGCACTCAATCTCATGGTCCCACCCTGCAGACAGCCAACGGTTCCGCCAACAAGACCTTCAGTACCCGCAGGGCGCAGATCCAGATCGGGAAAGAAAAATTCTGCTGGAAGTTCGTGTTAGCATCAATGGGTACTGCGTTGTTAGGGGCCAACTTCCTGAGGGCACATGGACTGTTAGTCAACGTGAAGGGCAAGAGGCTGGTCAATGCTCACACCTTGCATTCAGTGTGCCTGGGCACTATGAACACCTACAGGCCCATGATCACCACCATTGCCACTTCCAGGGATGCGTATTTGAACATACTCCATGAGTACCCCGCCATCCTTCAACCACAATTCAGCGCCACCTTACCCCAGCACGGGGTATGCCACCATATCTCCATGCAGTGCCCCCCACTGCACACCAAGCCCAGACAACTTCTGCCCGAGAAGCTGCAGCTGGCAAAGGAGGAGTTTTCCTGGCTGCAGGAGTCACTCGGACAGTGCCTGGGCATCTCCTCTCCACATGGTCCCCAAATCCACCGGGGGCTGGAGACCCTACAGCAATTACTGCCATTTGAACAATGTGACCACACCGGACAGGTACCCGGTTCCACACATTCAAGACTTCTCAGCCAATCTTCACGGCGCGTGTCTTCTCCAAGGTCGATCTGGTGCGGGGGTATCATCAGATCCAAGTCCACCCTGAGGACATCGGCAAGACGGCGATCATCACCCCCTTTGGCCTTTTTGAATTCCTGCGTATGCCTTTCAGCCTCAAGAATGCGGCCAAGTCATTTTAGTGCATCATGGATGCAGTGGGTAGGGACTTTGTGTTTATCTACCTGGACGATATCCTTATTACCAGCCGCAACCACGAAGTGCACAAGGCCCATCTCCATACCCTGTTTGCCCAACTGGCAGAGTTTGGCCTCATGGTCAACGTGGCCAAGTGCCAGTTCGGCAAGCAGATGCTGCAGTTCCTGGGACACACCATCTCAGCAGCAGGTGCTGCCCCAGCGCCAGAGAAGGTTGCGGCCATCCAGCACTTCCCCAAGCCAACTTCTCTGGCCTGAGGAGTTCGTGGGGATGGTAAATTTTTATGATTGGTTCATTCCCAGCCCCACCCGCACCATGCAACCGTTGTTCGCGTTGATCGCAACTAAGGAGAAAGTCTTGACCTGGTTGGAGGAGGCAGAGACTGCTTTTGCCACAACAAAAGAGGCCCTTGCCAATGCAACTCTTTTGGTGCACCCACGCCCAGAGGCACACATGGCACTCTCAGTGGATGCCTCAGCCACGGCGGTAGGGGGCGTACTCGAGCAGTGGCTCAACAGACAATGGCGCCCGCTGACCTTCTTTAGCAAACAGCTGCACCCAGCAAAGCTCAAGTACAGTGCTTTTGACCGGGAGTTCTTGGTGCTGTACCTGTCCATCCGGCATTTTCGATACTTTCTGGAGGACAGGCCCTTCATGGTGTTCATGGACCACAAACCCCTCACACAGGCACTCGCGATGGCCAAAGATCCGTGATCGGTGCGCCAGCAACGCCTACCTCTCCTACGTGTCGGAGTTCACCACTGACATCCAGCACAGGACAGGCAAAGACAACGTCATGGCGGATGCACTCTCTCATCCAGCGATCAACGCTCTCGCCCACAGCCTTGACTACACACAGTTGACACAGGCCCTGAAGCTGGACACAGAGAATCAGGCTCTCCAGACCGCCATCTCTGGCCTCGAGCTCCAGGACATTCAGTTGCCCAACAGCCTGGACACACTGCTCTGCGACATCTCCACCCAGTAGTTCACCGCAGTGGAGGTCGAGGGTTTTCAGCTTAGTCCACGACGTAGCCCACCCCTCAGTGAAGAGCTCAAAAAGGAGGTGGCTGAGATGGTGAGGAACTGCACCAAGTGCCAGGCCTCCAAGGTCCACTGGCATACGCAGGCCCTAATCTAGCAATTCGACCTGGTGGTGCGGAAATTCCAGCACATCCACTTTGACATCGTACGCCCCCTGCCGGTGTCCAGAGAAGCACACTACCTTCTCACAATAGTCGATCAGACCATGAGATGGCCAGAGGCCGTTCCCTTCAAAGAGTCTTCCACAGAGACGTGCACCAGGAACCTAGTCAGTCATTGGATCACTAGGTTCTGAGTCCCAGCGCACATCTCCAGTGACAGGGGTGCCCAGTTCACCTCCATGCTATGGGCTCAGCTGGCGAACCTCCTGGGGGTTAAACTCCACCACACCACAGCCTACCACCTGCAAGCAAATGGTTTGGAGAGGTTTCATCGTCATATAAAATCCGTCCTCATGGCTCGCCTCACCGGCCCAGGCTGGGTAGACGAACTGCCCTGTGTCCTCCTTGGCATCAGAGCAGCACCCATGAGGACCTACAGGCATCTTCTGCGGAACTGGTCTATGGCGCGCCGCTCTCGCTGCCCGGTGAGTTCTTTGACCCGGAGCCCAATGTCACATCCAAGCACTCGAACCTTTTGGCAGATCTCTGTAAGAAACTATCCATGCTAGCCCCCCCGCCTCCCTTGTATCATGGCGTCTGGCTGGCACATCGTCCCAAAGATGTGGACTTGGCGAAATTAGTATTTGTTCGGCGTGGCCCACATACAGCACCTTTACAATGCCTGTACGAAGGTCTATACAAGGTCCTCCAGCAGTCCAGCAGGGCTTTCACTTTGGACATAGGGGGTAAAGACAAACTTTTCACTGTAGACCGTTTGAAGACGGCGCACTTAGACCTATCACAGCCAGTGCAGATGGCCGTGCCCAAATGCTGGGGCCATTCACCCAAGCGGTGGGATGCATAGCTGGTTCTTGGGGGGGGGGGTGTGTGGTGACGCATCTCTCATGGTGAACCAGTCCCACATGTAACACCACGTGGCAGGGCAGCCATGGGAAGATGGCGCTGTCAGGGTTTCTCCCTGCCTCAAGTCTCCTGCCCAGTGCGCGCCTGGGGCAGCGATTATGATGTCATAATGCACAAGATGACTGAGCTCATGCTGCCTTTAAAAGGGCGTGTGCTGAATTTGAATAGAAACAGTCATTAACAGCTTTCAGTGTGGTGGCTGAGTCTTTCTTGGCTGTGTCCAGCACGACAATACAAAGTTTTCCGCCAAAGACTTGACCTATGGGTGGGGAGGGGCCACAATTACTCATTTGGTTGGGGGGGACATGGCGCGCAAATGATCCCCCTTGATGCCGGCCATGGATGTAATTGATCAAAATGTTAATGCGTCTGGTGTATGTGATCCATATCTCAGAAGGATACTGGAGAACAGGGATCATTGTTGCCCAGTAGGCCACAGGGCTTGTGGGTTTTTTTAAGGCTTAAACTTAAATCTTCCTTTTCCCTCAAGAGCCCAGAGCTGTGAAAGTGCACTGAAGGTAGTGGTGAATTTCTTTGTTAAAAGGCCATTCCAAAGATATGGAACATTATCTACCTTTTCCATGGACTCATCCTTGATCTTTAATTTTTTGGGGTAGATTTATACAGGGTTCAGGTTAGTCAAGGACCTTTGTTTACAGATGTTAATGTGAGGCCCATTCTCTCTTATGCTTCAGTATATTAATTGATGGTTTGCAAACTGAGCTCTAAATATGCATGTAGAGCAAACAGGTATTGTCTGCATGGAGCATCTCAATGAGTGAGGTTGACATTATGTTGTTTTTGGAGTGGATGTCACATATGTTTATCAATTCCCTATTTCTAATGTAGGTTAACCCCACTCCAGCAGAAGGTCTAGGTGAGATGAGGTGTAATATTGTGACAGAAAAGGTAGAAAAAGATGGTGGAGAGAATGTCGCAGTGTTGCTTAACACCGATCTGCACTGAGATTGGGATGTTGTTTGAAGGTTCAAAGGTTAATTTTATTGTCACATATACATGATATATGTAGTGTTATATACATGATATATTTCACTTTTTGTCTGCCGTGAAGGTCACCCTGAGCATTGCCTGGTGATCTTAACAATAGGAGAAAGAGAAGTAAAAGAGAGTCTCTTTAGAGATATTGAGTGTCTGTGGTGGAATACCTATCACCAATGTTCATGAACAAGTACCAGGACTTGGCCTGGTACTAACAGTGAGGCTTTCCCGGTCAGATCCTTCCTGTACAATTGGAACATCACCCACAACCCATGTTGTCTCCAAGATGAAGGCAGTGGAGTGGAGAATGCCATCCACCTCTTTAAAGAATGGAGATGTGCTATGACTGTGGGGAGAAGAGTGCAAGGGTCACGGTTCATCACCAGCACCAGCATGGCTGAGGACTCTCTGATTTATGGACTGTTCCCAGGGACACACACACACAGTCAGACAACTAGAACTGCTGGAAGACCATCAACTGTTGAGGAATTGGTTAGAACTGCAGATTGAGTGTACTCATGTAATGTGTGGTTAATCAACATAGACTGGAGAATGCTTTTCAAATTTGGCTGAGGCAAAAATTGTCTTCATGATACATCTATAACCAAGCAATGACGATACCATTTTCACAGAGTAGTATTTTTTTGTACAAAGTTTCACTTAATATTACAGAAAGGTTTTTAAAATTTAGACACACAGACATACAGCACGATAACAAGGCCTTCCGGCCCATGATACCCAATGACACCCAATTGACCTACAACCTCCATACATTTTGAAGGGTGGGAGGAAACCAGAGCACCCAGGGGAAACCCATGCAGACACGAGAGAATGTACAAACTCCTTACAAACAGTGCTGGATTCAAACCCAGGTCACTGGTGCTCTAACAGCTTTTGTAACAGTTTCTTCATTTGATTTTTCACAGCTTTCTGTCAGCTTCTACTTATAATTGGTGGGTATCCTTTTGACACAAGTTATCATTTTTATTACCATAATTGTTCATCATCTGTGAAATTTTGATTTTTTTTAAAAGTCACTGACTTCTAATTCCACTGAAATTGTAAATGCATTCCTTCCAATAAAATATGATTAATTTTATGTTTAGCATCTGGAAGAAGCTTAACTCTCCACAGCAGCAATATAGGCTGCTTGCTCATTACTTGGAGAGGATAGGGTAGCCTCTGTTTTATGATTTTTCATAACAGGAGGCACCCTGCTCAGATTTTATGGTAAACAGCCAGCTGTCTCAAACAACAGTTTTCTCTTTTCTGCAACGTATATCTCTCTATCATAATCAGAAGTAGATAGCTTCTGAATCAAATCAGCCAAAATGCCAAACTCTGTGGAAACCCTAAAGCAGCAATTGTCACAACTTTGATTATCTTTTCATTCTGAGTTATGAGCTTCAAAGCATCGCAACTTCAGTCAACCAA
Organism: Narcine bancroftii; assembly: GCF_036971445.1. Lineage (NCBI taxonomy): Eukaryota > Metazoa > Chordata > Chondrichthyes > Torpediniformes > Narcinidae > Narcine > Narcine bancroftii. The sequence goes on from NC_091471.1 coordinate 153,233,125, forward strand.
GATTCTTGCTCAACAAGATGATTAAATTCTTTGAAAAACTGGCCAAGGCAGTGGATGATGTCTGTTCCATCGATGCTTCACAGGTTGCTTTCGAAAAGGACTGTTGTATGGAAGGCAGCTGGAGAAGATTATCGCATATTACGTAGGATAAAGAATTGTTTGAATTTGCACCAGAAGGAGGTTTATTCCTGAGACTGTATTTGAATTGGGTTTGACATGAAGTCCTACCTTTTTCTAGACATCAATGGAAGCAATCGCAATGCTCACTTTGAGGTCGAATTTTTTTCTATTATTTCCATGTTGAAAGAGTTCATTAATTTACCAATTAAAAAAAAATCTATTAATATTTAAGGGTAGTACATCTGTGAATTCTCTACTATGGAGGGTGGAGGTGAGCCAAATGGATCCTATGAAGATGTAATCCATTTTTGGAAGGGGTGTTGACTATGAATGGAACAGGTGCATATGTGGAGTTGAGACCTGGGACAGATTAGCCATGATCAGGCTAAATAATTTAGCAGGGCAGACTTGAGGTGCTAGTTGGCCAACTCCCACTCTTATATGCTAGTGTTCTTGTGTGTCGAGTTGATAGCAGCTTGAACAAGCTCATACAAGTGAGGAAATGGCCCTTTGTGTGACAGATATCCTTCAATATCATCAGTGTTTTTGGAGCTACACAGATGATTAAAGCCGGGTATTATCTGCCTTTTGGACACTTCGAAGGCAGATTAGTGGGGGGAGGGGGGGGGGGTTGTGAATTTTGTCACTTCTTGACAAAATAAAAATGGAAATTGCTAGAACCATTCAGCAGGTCAGGGTGTTACAAGTCAAATTTATTGTCATCTGATTGTTCAAATACAACTGGACGAAACAGCATCCTCCGGTCCTCAGTGCAAAACACTCAGACGTATAACCCGACATAACACATATCGAGGACAAGTAGTCATCCTAAACAAAATTAAATAAATATACTTTGTGTCATGAATCTGAATGCCTCGGATGGTTAGTGTGTTCAGTTCTTTTGATTGTTTCTGCGGAAAGAAACTCAGAGTTAATGTTTGAATTCCAGTCTGATGCCAGACCTACTTCTGTTTTTATTTCAGATGTGCATAATCTGTTGATTTTTCTTTTTATTTTCAGTGCTTAAGATAATGCATATCATCCTAAAATGCTTGGAGGAATGCATGGATTGGAGTTGTATTATTATATAACAGCCTGCATTTACTACACCTTTACATGATTATCAAGAGGGTGGGCTGGATGAAGCTGAGTCATATGATTTTTAATTGTAAGGATATTGTTGCTTCAGGTGGTTTCTTGGAGGACTATCAGAGATTAACGTATCATTCTGTGACACAAGCAACTTTCTTTTCCCCATTTTGGGGAACTGACACTTTGGAGCCTACAAATTTAAATTTGATCTCAATAAAACATATTGGATGCTCCCTGTATCAGCACTTATGATATGAATAAACAACACCTGTTTATCATTCAATAGTGAACAATATCAACACATTAAAATATTGTGTCTTTCCTGAAAGCAGAACGTTAGCTACCAGTCTTCTGAAGTGCATGAGTTTTGTTAAATCAAAGGTTACCCTTATCCTTTTTACACTTAAGAGCTGTGATATTGCTATACACACGACCCATTTCTGGAAGCCCCTTGTTCACACAGACAGAAGAAAGCACAGTTTCTTCCTTTTACTCAGCAAGCAGGCTTCCTGAAGTAAAAGAGGTGGGATGTGTAGCAAATGGCAGCATTGGTGCCTAGTGTGATGTGTTGAGGAAAGAATCAAATTCAGTGGATAAAAGCCAGGTAATTCACAACCCGCCCCACCGCCCCCCCCCCCCCCCCCCACTAATCTGCCTTCGAAGTGTCCAAAAGGCAGATAATACCCGGCTTTAATCATCTGTGTAAAAGGGATTTCTGTTAACCAGCTCCTACAATGTTATTTATAGGTGTCTGCAAAACATGGCTAAACCAATGGCATAATACATGAAATTGATAAATCAGTGATTTCTCTTTCGTAGCCCAAAAATAATGTTGTTTTTGGTTGTAAGCATCCACAAATAACATACATTCAATACAACTAAAATTATGTCTCCATTTATAAATAAAATAATGATAGAAAGTATAAATTAGTTGCTGGAATATATCTTGCTTTGCTGAATGACAGCAAATTCTTAACAAATGAGCTTTATAGTTTCAAGTGAATACTGCACAATATTTGCACAATCTAGAGTTGTAATAGATTATTTTCTAATTTGCATTTTCAGTTTTTTTCAACATTTGCACATCAAAATAATTATTCAGAATATATGGCATGGCTTTGAAGTTTAATTGCAAGGTGTCTCCACAAATAATAAATTCCCATATTTAAGTTTCATTATTAAACTTCATAATCTTGAATTATTCAGAAAATACATTTTGATGTGCACTGACAGATCCTAATTAGCATTATGTCTGGTCTGATGGGTCAAATGAATCATGCAAAAAAAATTCACAAGCTGATGGGCTTGTCATCTCCTGTTAAAGCAGAACTCGCAAGTATTGCAACATATGGCCTCCATTGCATTTAATCTCAAACGAACTGTATTTCATTTACCAGCTCGCATCAAGGATGGTGACAGGGTTTTAAAAAAAGCAATGGACTTTTTCTTTGAGGTTGTATTTTTTTGCTTATGTAGCCGTAAAATTATTGATTAAAACAAGAATTGTGATCCTGTCTTATGTGTCTCACAGTTAACATATCTCACTAAAATTTCCTTGTGTTTGAAATGGCACTTTTTCCTTAATTGATGACCTCAATGTAAATGCTTCTTCACTCAACAATTTTGCTCAGCCACGTAAAACACCGGTTGAGCAATTAAATTTGAAATATTTATTGTGAATAATCACTGCTCTTGCTTTATTTAAGATCATACTTTATGCTCAAGACCAAGGCAACAAGAGGAACTAAATTAGAATTAAATATTAATAAATTAAGAAATTAGAAGTAAATCATAGAAACTAAGTGATAATAGGCTAAACATAAACTTGAGAAACAGTACATCTTTGAGATCCTGAAACCCAAGGGCATAAACATTGATCTTTCCAATTTTCAATAACCACTACCTCTCTGTGGTTCCAGTTTCTATCACTTTTCCTGTTTTTATTTTCTCTCTAACCTTTCTGCCCCCACAGCGGTTTTTCTCTCTTGGTCTTTCTCCCTCTATCTCTCTCCACCTCTCTCTCAGATTGTGTCCAATCTTAGCACCTCCCCTCTCCCCCCCCCCCCCCCCCCCCATTTTGACATCACCCTTTCCCACATTAGTGTTGATAAAGGGGCTCGACTGAAATGTTGACCGACCATTTCTATCCATGGATGTTGCCTGTCCTGCTGAATCCCTCTAGGTTCTCAATGCTCAAGATTCCAACATCTGCGGCATTTGTGTTTCTGTTTTTAACAAGAGGACCTATTAGTGTCAGATCACGTTTGTGTTCTTTCATCAAATATCTTCCCCAGCTGTTCCTCCACTTAATAAATGGTATTTTTGTTAATTAGGAGACCATTGGAGAATCTGTTCAAGAGATTTTGTTTGAGTTGAAAGAGGATTATATGAACTTACACATAGCAAGTTATGCCCAGGGAATCTAATCACTAAATATTTTATGGTAATACCTGAATATGTTATGACTGCTAGTTACAATAACAGTAAAGTCAATAGGAACATTATATTTCTAAGCTGTCTTCAACAAGAGAAGTATGTAGGATATATAAGACTGTTTACTCAAATTATAGCAATTTATTTCCCGTGCAGTCATCTAACACAGCACAGATGAATGGTTCAAACCAAAGACATTCGACCTTGTTTAATTTAGTGTCAGACAGGATGGCATCTAGATCTACAAGCTTTGAAAGGTTATGTAGAAAAGCTGATTAATATTATTTGCCTCATATTATTTGATATGTGAACTAAAGTAACAGTGAAAGAATGAATATGTTAGAAAATGAAGGGGTGGGGGGAGACAGGGAACAAAGTGAAAGAGACATTGGAGGCTTGGAAGCATTGAGTTAAAGTACCACAGGATGAATAGAGAACTAGATCTCAGCAGCGGTAGGAAGCAAAGTAATTAAGTATGTCTCTAGCTTGTTGCTCAACCTTGTCAAAGTTTTAAGAGATATCCCAGGTTATGGCAAATGAATCACTTATCTCCAAGAGCAATCATTCGACATGAGACTACCACTATATACACACATGAACATCTGACTGACGATGCTGATGGATGCAGCTTGTAACATCCAGTTAGTATGAGATTTAAAGTTATTGAGTGTAGATTATTTTATATTTTTGAATTGTGCACACTCATGGTCATTAAAAGCTACGCTCTGCTGTGAACTACAGTATACATATTCACATCCTCATCCACAGGTTTAGCAGTCAATATAGCAAAGAAACAAGCCACACATATGACTGTGTGCCATGGAAGTGATCCAGTGAATTACGTCTCAGAACAATATCAAATCCTTCACATTTTATGAGCGTGTTGGGGAAGGGATACCATTTATTCAAGATGAAACATTGACTCAAGAATTGTTTCATTTCAAATGGCATTCTGAGCTCGAACTATCATCCACAACCTCTCTGGCCTTGAATATTAGTATATTCAAGTGTGGTGTTCCAGTACAACATTTCAATATTATCCTTAATTTTTTTTTCACTTGTTTCCTTCATCTGTCTCTATTAATCATGTCCCTTCCACCACCATCTATGTTGCTTTCTGTGTTTGACATTAAGTTGACTATAACTTGCATTTTCTGTTTTAATGTTTCCAAACCTTAGTGTTGAAGGAGAATTGTTACTCTTTGTCCTCTTCCATTCATTGTCAGATGTCATGCGGAGAATTTCACAATGCTTTCAAAAGAAATTAAAAGTAGAAAGCATTGTCTCTGTTAGCCTCATCCAATAAGGCAGTGGCTCGTTCTGTCTCTCAACTTAAGCTTATGCTTCTCCGTATCCTCTTATTCCCTTAAGAGTTCAAAAATCTATCCATATCAGCCTTGAAAATACTCAATAGTTGAGAATAGGAAAGTGAAGTCCAAAGATTAACATCTCTCTTCACAAAGAATGTTCTTATCTGGGTCCAAAATAGATGCCCCATTTCTCTTGAATTTAATGTTTTTTTTGTCACGTGCCAAAATACAGTGAAAAGTTTTATTTTGTGTGCTATCTTGACAAATCAATATCTAGTGCAAGTATTTTTTTAAATGTGGGGAATGATGTTAAAATGAAACAAACGTGTGGGTATAGTATCCCATAATATTTTTAAAAAGGAGGTATTGTTTTAAAGAGAAAAGTACAGTTTGCAATGCAAGATATCATCTGTTACTCATGATTGGACCATTCAAAAGTCATTGGAACAACACGACTAGTTCAGGATTCTCAAGCCAGATGGAATTGTGCTGTGGCCCATATGTCCTGCGAATCCCTTTGAATAACGTTACTCTCAGAGTCATCATATCTTATTTCCTTAAAAACCACGAACATGGCTCCTCAGAGGGCGCCATGTCATCCCAGCAGTAAATGTGGTGAATACGTGTCATGATTACCACACAAATTTACTTTCTTGAGCTATGGAGGTGAAAATTGCACAGAGTACTTGACATAGGAGTTATTCAGGCCTGTAGAGTCTCAAGTAAACTTCTTGACTTCAACATATTTCAATAAAGGTTAATATACTATTTGATATCTTAATTGCAACTGCATGGTCATTTTCTCCATCTCCTGATCCCTCTGTATACCAAATTTTATCAGTTTATAACTTCTAGTTTGCTTTTTCCATTGTTAATACAGATTTTTTTTAATGTTTCATTTTTTTGATTTCTCATTATTGTAAATCTCAATGTCAGAGCATATGAATTACTGACCAAGTAGAAGTGGGTGAACAACAAACGTCATTAATTTCCCACCAACTGGAGACCTCTTTCGTCTTGTATTTGATTGTTTTGCACTTTTCTTAAATATCTGTTTTGACTTGACCTGCTTAAGATCTTTGCAATTGGCACTGTTTTCTTTAAGAAAGAAAATTTAACGGTGGGCTGCTTTGTATTGTGAACCCACACAGCACAACTTCACACCCAAATCTTAGCCTCAATATCAGGCTGGTTAACCCTCAAGGTTGTACTCATTTGAGTTGACCCTCAGGAGTGATCTCACATGGTAGTCTAGAATTGCTCATTTACCTTGGGTGTTAAATTATTTAAAGTGAGTGATTATATGAGTGAGTAATAAAATCTAATTACTGTGATTTCAGAATGATTGACATTTTGATGCATACTTCATCGTGATTGCTCCAGCGAAATATCCTATCGAGATAAAGAGAGGGAGTCATTCAAGCTCTTTCATCAAGTCTCTCTGCTGCAAATTTGGAGGCAGCGTACATATGGAAGAGTTCTTGGATTTTTTTTAGATTTGATTGGATTGTGAATTTCAAAACTACATTAGTAAGGCAAATGAGCATTGTATTGATTCAAGATTCCTTTATTGTCATTTTCATAAAACCCTAGATTTGTTCATTTTTCCTTGCTGTAAAGGCACAAAAAGATGTATCATTAGCCTAGCATATTCACCGATAAGAAACAGAGAAACAAAAGAGTATCTCTTCAGAGACTCAGTGTCCATGGATTTGACTCCTATGCTCCCATAACCTCTGCAGTCACAAGGTCTCTTGTCTGTTACAGCAGTGAAACTCGAGCTCCTCGTTCCATATCTTCAACACCAGAGGCCCTTCTGGAACCATCAGCACCCTCGCAATTCCAAGACCCAATACCTGGTTCCCATGAGACAGTCTCCAGAAGCTCACAAGATTCAGCTACTGAGCCCCTTGCTGGTCACCTTCTCTATAGAATCCTCTCCCAGGCTTCTCCTTCTCCATGCAAGGGGTATTCTCTCTCTCTCTCTGATGCCTTGTGCAGGTCTGCTGTTCCCCTGGAGTATGCAACCCTCATGGTCTAGTGCCAAGCATTGGCGCCACCATTGTTGGCCACAGACCTCAGTGGGTGTAGAGCTCGTCGAAAGAATCAAAGACTTGTTGATCCAAACCAAGGCTTTTATTAGCAAAAGACAGGAGCTCTTCACAGGTGGCCAACCAGTCCGGAATGATCCGACCTGGCTAGGGACACAACCCTTTAAGGCCCAGACAGTAGGCGTGGCTTAGCTCTCAGCCAATCGCTGTAAGCACAGTCTATACATTGGTGATAGATCTGTACTATCACATTCACCTCTTCTTGGAGAACTGACCCTGGAAAAAAAACAAAAAAAACGAGGGAGAGAATGAAAGGAAGGGGTAGGTTAAGGACTGTATCAGTCATGTGGTCTGACCATCCGGCATGACCGCCGTGGTGCCGGGATTGGGGTCGCTGGAGTGGTGTCGCCAGCGGGCTCGTCGGGTGCGACCACTCCTTCGCTCAATTCCCCAGTCTTGTTGTCGGCAGGGTGGCCCGGGTCGTTGGGGTGCTGTTGGTCCTTCTGTTGCGGCATGGGGCCTGGGGAATAAAGGGTTGGGGAAGGTTGGGTTGGGGGTTTTGCTGGGTCTACCGTGTCCTGAGCTAGATCCCGCACCGAAACAGTGTCCTCCCGCCCGTCTGGAAACTCAACGTAGGCGTAATGCGGGTTCGCGTGGAGTAGAGTCACTCGATCGACCAAGGGGTCGTTCTTTGAGTGCCGGACGTGGCGTCGCAAAAGGACAGGGCCAGGGACGGTGAGTCATGCCAGTACAGTGGTTCTTGATTCGGATTTCCTCGGGAAAAGGAACATCCTTTCGTGGGGGGTGGCATTTGTTGTGGTACATAGGAGGGAGCGGATGGAGTGTAAGGCACTAGGGAGAACCTCCTGCCAGTGAGAGGTGGGGAGACCTTTAGACCAGAGAGCCAGTGTAACCGCTCTCCATATGGTGGCATTCTCCCTCTCGACCTGGCCGTTACTGCGTGGGTTATAGCTCATGGTCCTGCTTGAAGTGATACCACACTCCAGAAGGTACTGTTGCAGCTCTATGCTCATGAATGAGGACCCTCTATCACTGTGGATGGAATTGGGGTACCCGAAAATGGCGAAAATACTGTGAAGGGCCTGTATCACAGAGGTGGCAGTGGTGTCTGGGCAGGGCACAGCGAACGGGAAGCAGGAGTACTCGTCGATGGCCGTAAGGATATAGGTATTACGGTTGGTCGACGGTAGGGGCCCCTTAAAGTCTATGCTAAAACGCTCGAAGGGGCGGGTGGCTTTGATAACATGGGAGTTATCCGGACGGAAGAAGTGGAGCTTGCATTCAGCGCACACCGAACAGGCTCGTGTCATGGAGCGGATCTCCTCGACTGTGTAGGGTAGGTTGCGCTCCTTCACAAAGTGGGCAAACCTAGTGACCCCTGCATGACAGAGCGCCTCATGGAGTTTCTGTAGTCTGTCCATCTGTATGCTGGCGCACGTCCCCCTGGAGAGCGCGTCAGGCGGGTCGTTGAGCTTACCAGGCCAGTACAGGATGTCATAGTTAAAGGTGGAGAATTCGATTCTCCATCTGGCGATTTTGTCGTTTTTTTTATCTTACCACGCTGGGTGTTGCAGAACTTGAAGGAGACCGCGCGTTGATCAGTCAACAGTGTAAAGCGCCTCCCAGCGAGGTAATGTCTCCAACGACACACCGCTTCAACTATGGCCTGGGCCTCCTTCTCGATCGAGGAGTGTCAACTCTCTGGACCCTGGAGGGTTCTGGAGAATAAGGCTACAGGCTGACCGGCCTGGTTCAAGGTGGCTGCCAGGGCGAAGTCGGATGCATCGCTCTCGACTTGAAACGGGACAGACTCATCGATCGCATGCAACGTCGCAGCGGCGATGTCGGATTTGATTCGATCGAAAGCCGCTCTGGCTTCAGTCGAGAGGGGAAAGGAGGTGGTCTTGATAAGAGGACGCACCTTGTCGGCGTAGTGTGGAACCCATTGGGCGTAATACGAGAAAAGGCCCAGGCAGCGTTTGAGCGCTTTCTGGGTATGGGGGGGGGGGTAAGTCCATTAGGGGACGCATGAGGTCAGGATCTGGCATGTCTATCCCGTTCTCCACCACGCAACGCGAGTCGTGTGGTCCGGAAGACACACTTGTCCAAATTGTAAGTCAGGTTCAGCCGACGGGCAGTTTGAAGAAATTTGTCTAGGTTGGTGTCGTGGTCCTGCGTGTCGTGGCTGCAGATGGTGATATTGTCCAGATATGGGAAGGTAGCGGTTAGCCCGTTCTGGTCAACCATCCGGTCCATTTCCCGCTGGAAGACCGCAACACCATTTATGACCCCAAATGGTACCCTGAGAAATTGATATAGCCGCCCATTCGCTTCAAAGGCCGTGAATGGTCGGTCCTCACAGCGGATCGGGAACTGGTGGTAGGCCGAAGGTAGGTCAATGGTGGAGAATATGCAGTATTGGGCGATCTGGTTCACCACATCCGTGATGCGTGGCAAGGGGTAAGCATCCAGGACCACCATCCGTAGTTTTTTTCCGTTCTTGACAACCACCACCTGGGACTTGAACTGGGTTCGATGATGCCCTCATCCAGCAATTTACACACCTCACTCCTAATGAATTGCCTGTTTTCGTAACTATATTGCCGACTTTTGGTGGCCACAGGCTTCCAGCCAGAGGTGAGGTTTGTGAAGAGTGCTGGCGGGGCAATCCGGAGTGTGGAAAGGCCGCAGGATTGGCCCTGGGGCACGGGGGCGGGGTTGCTCGGGTGCTTCGGGGGTGGGGCGATGGCAGACCGAGAGGGGGGTGTGGGGTCCCCCAAAGTGTAGGGACACCGTTCAGAACTGACACTGAAAGTCTAATCCCAGCAACACTGGGGCGCACAATTGGGGAAGGACGAATAATTTGAAGTGGGTGACCGTTACGCCCTGTACTTCCAGCGTGGTGATGCAATACCCCTTTATCCCGGTCGAGTGCGACCTCGTCGCTAATGAGATCCTCTGGGTAGTGGGGATAATGTCAAGTCCCCAATGGAGGGCCAGATCTGGCTGGATAAAACTGTCAGTTGACCCAGAGTCAAATAAGCAATTGGTGTAGTGTCCATGCACTTTAATCAGTTCCATTGCGCTGGTGAGGGGATGAGAGCATTGCTGGTTTAGTGTTATTGAAGCAGTTGACAGGGGAGTTCCGCGTGATGAAGTCACGCAACGGGATGATGTCACACAACGGGATGACATAATAGACGTAGTCAACGCTGGAGGAGCAGGTTGGAGGACCTCCCGGAAGTGCTGTTGTGGCGGCGTCGGCGGATGAAAGGTAAGTAGTGGGGTTTGTAGTTGTGGTTGGCGGTGGGTAGGTCGTCGGTCGTGGCGGTTGGGCCCCAGCGGTCGTCAGCGACGGACGCTAGGGTGAGTACCTGGTTGGCTGCGGCGGGTCCCCAGTCGGTCGTGGTGGCGGCGGCGTAGGCAGCGGCAGTCGGGGAGCGGGCAGTAGCAGCAGTAGCGTCGGCCCCGGGGGTGGTTGTGGCGACGGCAGTTGCAGCGGTTGCCACAGTCGGGACCGAGGCCAGGTCGAGTGTTCCACACGGGGGCGAGAGGTGGGCCAACACCATGGTTGCGAGAGTGGGCTGCCCCTTCCGGGTTCGGCGTCTCCGTGATGTCAGGCGTTGCCGTGCAGGGGAGCCCTCGCTCTCATTGGATGAGAGCTCTGGGGAAGAAGAGTTTGAATGGGATAGTGGCGAATGGGCTTCACACGAGGCACTGTGTTTGCCGGCAGCCATTTTAAACCTACAGACTGCAGCAAAGTGGCCCTTTTTAAGGCTTTTCTTGCTGGGCACTGGGACCTGCTGTGCTTGTCCCTCCTGCAGAAATAATATTTTGGGTTCACAGAGGGCAGTGTAGCAGCAGCTGACAGGCCGTCAGTATCTCGGGGGGGTGGTAGGGTGGAAGGGCACTCTACTCACATCAGAACGAGGGGTCCAGTCCCTAGAGAACTCGGTGGACTTTAAGGCTACATCCTCCATTGTGATTGCAATCCGGGCCACGTCCTCTAGTTTTTCTACCCCTTGCTCGAGCAAGCGCAGCCTCACTTCGTTCGATCGGAGCCCGGCCACATAGGCATCCCGGACGAGATCGTTTGTGATCTCAGCAGCAGTTTTGTCCACACAGTTACAGTCCTTGCCCAACGCCTTTAATACTTGTAAATATGCCCCGCTGGACTCGCCGGGCTGTTGCTTCCTTGACGCAAGCACGAACCGGGCATGAACTCTGTTCACCGGTTGATCGTACAGTCCTTTCAATACCTTTATGGCTGCGGTGTAAGTGGTCTCATCCTGGATGTTCTTGTAGACTCTCAAGGACACCATAGACAGCAATGCTGTTAGACGCTGGTTATCCTCCTCCACCTCAATGAATCTCAGGAAGTTTTCAAAGTTCAGCAGCCAGAACTTAAAGGCTTTAAAGGCTGTAGCTGACTGTGGGTCAATATCAAGTTTTTCTGGCCGAGTTAAACACTCCATCCCTTTCAAAAAAAATTCTTTTGCTAATAAAATTGTAGAGCTCGTCGAAAGAATCAAAGACTTGTTGATCCAAACCAAGGCTTTTATTAGCAAAAGACAGGAGCTCTTCACAGGTGGCCGACCAGTCCGGAATGATCCGACCTGGCTAGGGACACAACCCTTTAAGGCCCAGACAGTAGGCGTGGCTTAGCTCTCAGCCAATCGCAGTAAGCACAGTCTAGATACTGTAACTATATACATTGGTGATAGATCTGTACTATCACAGTGGGATTCATCGATGTTTAAAAAAAAAACATTGCCAGTCCTTTTTATAGGCCTATTAAACTCCATCCAGTGCTGCTGACAAAATGATGAGGCAGTAGGACTTCGTGGAGGAGGGTTGTGTCTCAATTCCCTGCTCCTCCGGATACTGGGCTGTCAGTGTAATGACTGGGCAGTAGGAGCGCACAGAGGAATTGTGTCTACATTCCTCCCTATGTGAGCCTGACACTTTGCGAGAGTTCACTTGTTGAAAGATGTTCTGATGTTGGCCTGAGAAACAGATATCACAGGATTGTCAGCTTCTGCAGAGATTCTCATTGGTACCATTTAATTCTCCTTTTTAAAATGAGAATAAACTATTCAGCATTTCAGGAAGTAAAGTATCACAGCCATTTATGATGTTAGACTCAAGATTCATTTGCTGTAATATCATAAAACAGAAAAAGTCAAATCACATGAAATTTCCTTTAGTCTACCCTAAGGCAGACAAAGATTTGCCATCATCAGAAATTGCCCAGCACCCCTTATAGTCAGTCATAGAAAGATAAGCAAAAGAGAGTGCCCCCAGAGTCACTGAGTGTCCATGGATTCACCTCCAGCACTCCCACAGCCTTTGCAACCACACAGCCTTCATTCCAAACCACTGGCAACCCTAGTTCCAGATCAAAATCTCAGACACAATCAGGAAGCTTTCAGGACCCTCTCACATCTCGGATCCAATACCTGGTACCCCTTCAGCCAGACTCGAGCCAGTCTCCAGCCATCTGCAGCTTGGTGCAGATCCCTTGACCACAGTCACCAGGCAGCCCATAGCCTGTGTTGTTTCCTCCCCTTGAGTTCTCAACAGCTTGCTGCCTATGAGTTCTTTAGCCTCAGAGCCCCTCATTGCACTGCCACCGTGGTCACCGTCCCTTGGGTCATCTCCTCTACTTTTTCTACTTAAACCGAGGGTGGTCTCCCCATTTTCTAGTGCCCTGCACTAGACCTTTGCTTCCCTGAAGCCTGCTTGAGGCCGCCAACTTGGACCCACATCCTGTGCTTGCGGGATTTTAAAATAAACCACTTTGGGTCATTTAACAGGTCAATTAAAGCCTGTATGGAATTAATGGCAGTCAGACTGGGCATATGGATACCTCAGGGGAGTGCTGTGTCTCTGCTCCCTGCTCTCCACAGGTTCTGAGCCAGCGGCTACGCTGCCAGTGCAGCAGCTCCACCAGCTGAGCCTTTATTTTTTGCGTTGACAAGCAAGTTGATAGGGAGCAGAGGATTTGCCTTGAAGGATGTAATAGGCTGCAAACCCTGCCATAGCTGATGAGTATCTAACTCCGTTTCTACCTTATCTCTTTTTGCTGTGATAGTATTCCGTAGCTTGTATCTGACTTTCTGTGGCGATCTTGATCATCAGTTTTAAACGCCATTGACCTTGCTCTCAGTATGTTGTGAATCTTTTAATTCATCCGCCACTTTTGGTTGGGGTAATCACGGTATGTGCGCGTAGGCATAGCTCGTAAATGCAGGTCTTGATGAAATCAGTGACATTCAAGTTTGAAGATGAGTCCATGAATATGGTCCAGTCCATCGATTCAACGCAGTCTTGTAGATGCTGCTCCACCTCCTTCGACCATACTTTCACCACCTTCACCACTGGTATTGTAATCCTCAGTCTCTGCTTGTACACTGGAGTAGAAGTACAGCCAGGTAAACAGACTTGCGGAAATGCAGGTGTGGGATGGCTCACTAGGTACTCTTGATGGTGATGTAGTAGTGGTAGAAATGTGTTGGCTCCCCTGGTTGTGCAGGTAATGTGCATACTTCAGAAGGTTGGCCTGGTTGAAGTTCCTTGCAATGATTAGAAAGGTATTAGTCTGTGCTGTATCATGACTGCTGATTACAGTGATCAGTCACTCCAGTTCCAGCCTGATGTTAGCCTAGGGAAGAAGGTACACAGCGTCCAGAATGATGGCAGAGAACTCCCTCGGCAGCTAGAATGGAATGGATGACATTTGATTGCCAGATGATGCAGGTCAGGGGAGCAGGACTGGGACATAACAATTACATTTATGCACCATGATAAATTGATGAAGACGCAAACACTGCTGCCTCTGCCTTTACATGATCCAAGTGTCCGGTCCATGCAGTGGAAGGTTAAACCTTCAGGCTGCAGCGCTGCATCCAGAATTTTCTCATTTAGCCATGCCTCAGTGAATCATGTCACACAGCAATCCCTGATGTCCATCTGCTGCCATAATCTGGCTCGAAGTTCACCCAGTTTATTTTCTAATGATTGCAGGGTGGACAGGAAGATGATAGTGAGTGAAGGCCTCAGGGCTCGGTGTCTTACTTTAAACTCAGTTCACAGAAATAAAAACATTTTGGGGAAGAGTTTTAGTCTCCTTTCCCTAGACTTTTCAGAAGTTATAATTTTGGAAAAGCTTTTGTTTTTATCTATGATGGCAGAAAGAGAAAACAAATCTCTTTTTCCCAGACTATATTCTTATCTCATAATTGCCATCGCATTTTGTTTCTCTCCACATACTTTTGCTGAATGTTATTTCAAGCCTTTTAATTGATTCTTTGGGTGACTGCAGACAGCTACTGCAAGTATGCCCATGATCTGTTCCCTGATGAATACAAATCAAATTAAATCTTTGGATCTTCATAATTAATATAAATTTATTAAATGAGCTGTTTTTTTCCCCCTCCTGTTAGAGTGGTCTTCATAGGTTCACTCCCAATGAGTGAGGAAATTTCTCCTCATCTTGGTCCTAAATGATGTGCCTGGTAGCTCTAGTCTCGGATGCCTACAGTCCAGGAGTAAACAACCTGTATGACTGCCATAAACAATGACCTCCTGGAAGTACTCAGTGGGACAGACATCATCCATCCTTGGGTAGAAATGAGCCATTAGTATTTTGGGTTGGGACACTTTATTGAGACTAAAGTGGGAAAGGATGATAACAAGTAAATATAAGGGGGATTTTTAAAAAGGGAGGAGCCACTCCTCCCCCCACCCCCGCCTCCACATTTTACATCACTGCACTTCCAGTCTCCAAACCCAAATACTTGCTGAATCATTCTCAGATGAGTCCACTCTCAGACTTCTGAAATATCATCCTCCTTCAGGAAATGAAGTTTTCCCATATGCTACGTTGAAGTTGTCCTCAAGAACATTTATTTAAAGTCCCAAATACCCGCTCTCATCACCTGCCCCCTTCTCCCCAGACACTACAAAGATAGAGTACACCAATCCTCACCTTTCTTCTCTTCAGCCTTTGCAACCACCACATCATCCTTCCCAAAGGCTGCCATCTCCAATGAAATCCCATCTCTAGATACATCTGTCCATTTCCCCACTCAACTTTATAACTGTATCTAATTTATTCGATGATAACACCTGATTTACGTGATAATCCTTCATTATCTAGCGACAAAACCTTTTAATTTGTTTGCATGACAGCATTTTAGAGTAAATGGATTAGTAGTTTCATTCTTTAAAATTAGGCTGAAAGAATGGCACATTTTCCACAGGGACCAACCTGTCTGTGACTCTCTCAACCTCTCATCCCTTTTCCCTTTGAGTTCCCTGGTATCTTCCCCTGTGACAGTGGGAGGTGCAATACTTGTCCCTGCACCTCTTCCCTCAACAAAACCTTGGAACATTAACAGCACTTCACAGTGAGGCAGAGTTTCACCTGCACTTCCTCCATCCTGGTCTATTACATCCAGTCTCACTGTGTATCCACTGGATGGGCAAGATCAAGTGTGCACTCGGTGGCCATTTTGCAGAACACCTGCACACTCTCTGCAAAGCTGATCTTGAGCTTTCATTTCAACTTCCCTTCCCACTTCTGTCTCCACCATGAGAATGAGAGTAAATGCAAATGAGATGAACAGAGCCTTACATTTTTTTTGGGTAGTCTACAGTCCAATAGCATGAGCATCAGGACCCCTTCTCCCCCATTGTTCATCTTTTCCAAACCTCCCTGCTTCATTGAAGTGAAACACGAATGTCTGCAGATGTGATGATTGTAGGAATGCTGGAGGAAGTCATCTGGTCTCACCTAGAGATTTACCAAGTGAATTTGAGAGCAGAGTGGAAGTTGGTAACAAAGTGGATAAAGTTGACGAGCTATCATGAGGCAGTACCAAAGTAGTTGTCAATCTTGTGGAGGAAGAGTTGAGGAGCCTTGTCTGTGTACGCTTGTCGCATACTAGAAATGGACCATGACTTTGAGGTCAGGGTGGAAGTTGACAGTCTAGAGTTGGAATATGTGAATTTGAGGAATTACCCATGTTCATCATCCTCCCCAATAGTTCCATCTTCCATCACCTACATATTTATCTTCCTGGATTCTTTCCAATCCCCTCCCACATCTAATTCTATCTGCCTATCATCCCCCCTCATCTGGTTCCACCTATCACCTACCAGTCTCTCTCTCCTGATGTAGGTATGTATATATTTCTCTCTCTCTCATGGTGTATGTTTGTATACATCTCCCTCTCTCTCCCCCTCTCCTATACACTGGATATCTTCCCTCTACATTTTCAGTTTTGAGAGCAGGGTCTCATTCAAAAAATGAGAACTGCGCACCCCCCTCTGCAGATCCTTCCAGCAATTTTTGACATAATAGTCATCAGTTTGAGAGGATACCTGCACTAATGCTTAAAAGCCCTAAATATCAGTGCAATGATTAGTTAACATCTGCAAAATGCAATACCTTATTCCAATGAAGTAGACAGTGAATATATATTTTGTGAAGCTATCAGCAACTTTTGAATAGAACACAGAACATTACAACATAGTGCAGGCCCTTCAGCACACAATATTGTGCTGACCTATTTAAACGTACTCCACAGCTATCTTTTTTCCCTACCTCATGCTCATAACCCTTTATTTTCTTTACATCCTATCTGAGAGTCTTTTGAATGTCTCTGTTGTTCCAGCCTCCCCCACCACCCCTAGCAGCGCATTCTAGACACATACCACTCTCTGAGTAAAAATCCTACCTCTGACCTCCCCTAAACATTCCTTTACTCACCTTAAACAGAGGTCCTCTGGTATTTGCCGTTGTTTCCTCAGGAAAAAGGTGCTAAGAATATTTGTGTTTCATGGCACATTCCCTTAAATTGTACCATTTAGGGACAGATTACAGAAAGGAACATTAATCTCTTTAGCACTCAGATGGCAAAATCAATTCCAAGACATCTCCACTGAGCTGAGAAATAGAGTTGATGACATTTCTTCAAAAAACCATTTTCCTCCCAAATACTAGAATATCTATGGATCCATTGCTCTGGCAGCTTTCAAATAATCTGCTTAAGTGCACATTTTTTCCTTCTATGAATTTTGAATATCAACAGTTTACAGTGCAAAGGGGAGAAAGTCAGAGACATTTACAAGGTTGATATCCATTTGCTCCACATTTCCACAGGTCCATGAGTTTCCATCAGGACTAGAAGTATGAGCTGATTTTTCTTCACTAATGCACAGGATACTAAAGCAAATACTAACATACCAAAATGTTTCAAGTCAAGACCAACAAAGTTCTGTTAAGGACAGAGATCAAAAAAGACTCTCTTGAAACTTACTGGATTCTGTTTGGAATGGTTATTGAGAAATGTTTTAAATGTGACTTAAATTAAAGTATGTTTTACATTAAAAGTATTTGCATTGTTTCCTCACAGTTTCCTGTTTTTTTTCCCCCACTAATTTTTGCAATGTGCTTGAATTGTCTTGAGGATAATGAATTGGGCATCAGAACATTTAGCAACAAGAGTGGGTGTTGGAATGAGGTCAGTAACACTTACAATTTTAGTTTTTTTCCAAAACAATTTATTTTTCTTTGCTTTGGTAATAGTGTGAAACGTCAGTCAGTTTATTTTTAAATTTCTCCATGGAACAAAAAAGACAAATGTTAACTAAAGCACATTAAATATCCATTAAAAAAAAACCACACTAAAAATGAGGATATTTTGTGAACAACATTACTGATCCGACTTTGAAAACCTCCATCACAGGCAAAGAATATACTAGTGTCACATTCAATCAAGGCACATTCCATTTGAACCCATCTTCCCTCTGTATTCAAGGGAATCTTTATGCTTATATTTTGCAGATAGTGATGTTAACAAACAAAATGTTAACAATTTTTTTATTGTTTGAAGTTCCTTTCTTCATTATTCTAACATAGACACACAAATCATGTTCCAGAATGGCAAAATAGAATTAGTTACTAAAATTACTGAAGCTGTGTAAAATTATGTGATCTAGCACAAATCTTCGCTAGGATTCTACTAAATAGAATAATACCTAGTGTCGCCGAGAATATTCTCCCAGAATCACAGTGCGGCTTTCGCGCAAACAGAGGAACTACTGACATGGTCTTTGCCCTCAGACAGCTCCAAGAAAAGTGCAGAGAACAAAACAAAGGACTCTACATCACCTTTGTTGACCTCACCAAAGCCTTCGACACCGTGAGCAGGAAAGGGCTTTGGCAAATACTAGAGCGCATCGGATGTCCCCCAAAGTTCCTCAACATGATTATCCAACTGCACGAAAACCAACAAGGTCGGGTCAGATACAGCAATGAGCTCTCTGAACCCTTCTCCATTAACAATGGCGTGAAGAAAGGCTGTGTTCTCGCATCAACCCTCTTTTCAATCTTCTTCAGCATGATGCTGAACCAAGCCATGAAAGACCCCAACAATGAAGACGCTGTTTACATCCGGTACCGCACGGATGGCAGTCTCTTCAATCTGAGGCGCCTGCACGCTCACACCAAGACACAAGAGAAACTTGTCCGTGAACTACTCTTTGCATACGATGCCGCTTTAGTTGCACATTCAGAGCCAGCTCTTCAGCGCTTGACGTCCTGCTTTGCGGAAACTGCCAAAATGTTTGGCCTGGAAGTCAGCCTGAAGAAAACTGAGGTCCTCCATCAGCCAGCTCCCCACCATGACTACCAGCCCCCCCCACATCTCCATCGGGCACACAAAACTCAAAACGGTCAACTAGTTTACCTATCTCGGCTGCACCATTTCATCAGATGCAAGGATCGACAATGAGATAGACAACAGACTCGCCAAGGCAAATAGCGCCTTTGGAAGACTACACAAAAGAGTCTGGAAAAACAACCAATTGAAAAACCTCACAAAGATAAGCGTATACAGAGCCGTTGTCATACCCACACTCCTGTTCGGCTCCGAATCATGGGTCCTCTACCGGCATCACCTACAGCTCCTAGAACGCTTCCACCAGCGTTGTCTCCGCTCCATCCTCAACATCCATTGGAGCGCTTTCATCCCTAACGTCGAAGTACTCGAGATGGCAGAGGTCGACAGCATCGAGTCCACGCTGCTGAAGATCCAGCTGCGCTGGGTGGGTCACGTCTCCAGAATGGAGGACCATCGCCTTCCCAAGATCGTGTTATATGGCGAGCTCTCCACTGGCCACCGTGACAGAGGTGCACCAAAGAAGAGGTACAAGGACTGCCTAAAGAAATCTCTTGGTGCCTGCCACATTGATCACCGCCAGTGGGCTGATAACGCCTCAAACCGTGCATCTTGGGGCCTCACAGTTTGGCGGGCAGCAACCTCCTTTGAAGAAGACCGCAGAGCCCACCTCACTGACAAAAGGCAAAGGAGGAAAAACCCAACACCCAACCCCAACCCACCAATTTTCCCCTGCAGCCGCTGCAACCGTGTCTGCCTGTCCCGCATCGGACTTGTCAGCCACAAACGAGCTGCAGCTGATGTGGACTTTTACCCCCTCCATAAATCTTCGTCCGCGAAGCCAAGCCAAAGAGTACTTGTGCTGAAGTAGAAGGAGTTGGAATGTATATAGCAGCAGGTCACTAAGTAATTCTAACTTGGGATGATTGGCAGAGATGATCATTTAGGATCATTATCTTATTTTTAAAATTTACAGCATGTACAAGACTGTTGAAATCAGTTATAGTTATTTCTTTGAGTAATAAGTGATCTTTCTGACTTAATTTTGGTCATTATAATCTCAGACTAATTTTAAAGAATGGAATTCCCAGTCCCTTTGCTCATGCAAACAAATTTTAAAAGTCTCATTGCTGGATAATGAAAGATTTTCACATGGATCAGGTGTTATCAAACAAATTAGATATAGTTAATCGTTCATTAGTCAAACACCAGATATATACTGGCTCTATTTCATTGCTGCACATTCATTTTTGTTTTGCTTTTCTTAACAGGTTTAGAGAAAATATATTTTCTTCGTGTGTTTGAATTTTACATAATGTAAATGTTTCAGTCTCTTTTGTTTTCAGTGGGTATGCATTTAAATTGATCTGGAAAAGTCATTTGTTATGATGGCTTTAAAAGTTTGTGATTGATTGGACAAAATCCTTATGTGATGGACCATTAGGTCAGCACCAAGTAAAACAGGTCACGTGCAGCACATTTATGGGTCACATATTATTCTGTGAATGACTGAAGCATTCTTAAAAAGTCAAATAGGTTTAACAATGAACAACTCGTCTGTTAATTGTAGGAAACATGCTAAGTTTAGAAAGAAGGCCAAAGGTCACCGATAAAGGAGTATACAGGTGGCATTTATGCTGTAACTGCCAAAGCTGTAGTAACTGTACACACAAGTTGCACTGATAAAACAAGTTTGTTTTCACCATTAACACTGCGACTTTGCTGTACAATCTGCAGTGATAACTTACTAGATTTCCATTCAATCACAAGTAATTTTAATTAAAGTCTCACCTTTGATGTGAAACTGATTTCATAACTTTAAAGTTAGTGAAGTAGGAAGGTTTCTGTTCAGAAATGAACTGGTGCTATTGGTAAACATTTTATGGCTATGAGCTGACTGTTAAAAGAACCAGGTGGCTCTGAAAGTTTATTCAAGTTTGAATAGCACTACATTTGTTGAAGCAAGCTGCCAAAGGAATTATCTGAAGATAACACCTGGACACTGAAATAAGACAGACTTAATCTAACAAGTAGTTTCCCAACTGTTAATAATGGTCAGGGAAAATACATTATTCTATGCTTAAATATGAAGCTTTGTTTTCTTTTAACCATAATGCAAAAATCAGGAGCTTATACATCCTGTGAGGATCTTTTGATGAGTCTGGTCCAGAATATCTATATATTCAATGAAATGGTTTACCCAGGCTATCATAGAGTTGTAGGTCTGAGAAAGTGAATGATGAGAATTAATGTATGTGTCGCTGCTGTTTTGTCCTCATTTTAAAAAAAAAGGGACTGTATAATTTATGGAAATAACTTCCAGCAGTGTTTCAGCATAAAAATCAACGGAAGAAAAGAAATCCTCGAAGGAAATATAGTCTGGAAAGACATACATACTTCAAAGAGAGAGAGAGAGAGCACAAAATTCAAAGTGGTCTTGTGTTGCTTGCAGAGAGAGGAACAACTGGCTTGGTCTTGATCCTTCTGGTTGACTTTGGAATGTTCATCCTTTTTGAAATCCCAACATTCTAAACCATCCACCAGACCATGACTCATGCTCTGGGCCACCTTCCACTCCACAGCACCACCCAGTGGTGGTTTATTAACCAAGTCCAGAATTTTTTTAAATTTTCTGCACATGCTCAGTCTGTCTCCCACTCTCTCAGCAGTCCACCTTCACTTTGGCTCTCTAAGGCAAACTGTCACTTTTTAACATAAAACCACACAACACATAGGCCAATACACAACACAGAACTGTAACAAAAGGCAGTGAGGTTTGTGACTCCTGTATAAATGTGAAAGGCTTTTAATTCCTGGCTCATTCTGTGGGGTCCAGTGGCAGAGCCCTGCTGAGAATCATCATTTATCGTGAGCAATCTGTCCTTGGATCCTATATAGCAGGAGATTTATTAATATTACTATTTGAATGGCAATAGATTAAGAGATGGGGAAGTGCAGAGAGACCTAGGGGTACTTGTACACCAGTCTCTAAAGGCGAGCATGCAGGTACAGCAGGCGGTTAAAAAGGCAAATGGTATGTTGGCCTTCATATCAAGAGGGTTTGAGTATAGGAACAAGGATACCTTACTGCAGCTGTACAGGGCCTTGGTGAGACCCCACCTGGAGTATTGTATGCAGTTTTGGTCACCTTATCTAAGGAAGGATGTTCTTGCAATGGAGGGAGTGCAGAGGCGATTCAGCATTCACCAGGCTGATACCTGGAATGGCAGGAATGACTTATGAGGAAAGATTGTGCAAATTGGGATCGTACTCGCTGGAGTTTAGAAGATTGAGAGGGGATCTCATAGAGACATATAACATTCTGGCAGGACTGGACAGAATGGATGCAGATGGGATGTTTCCAATAATGGGAAAATCCAGAACCTGGAGCCATGGTTTGAGGATAATAGGCAAACCATTTAGGACAGAGATGAGGAATTTCTTTACCCAGAGGGTGGTGAATCTGTGGAATTCATTGCCACAGAGGGCAGTAGTGGCAGGTTCATTAAATCTATTTAAGAGGGAATTAGATCTATTTCTTCAGTATAAGGGTATTAAAGGTTACGGAGAGAAGGCGGGGATGGGGTACTGAACTTTAAGATCAGCCATGATCTCGTTGAATGGCGGAGCAGGCTCGAAGGGTCGAATGACCTACTCCTATCTTCTATGTCTGTTCTATGTAAAATATTTTAGTTATTTTAAAGTGTTCTGGTTGATACATTTCCTAAATTATTAAATCAATTTGTGTTGATTTGTTTCAGTTTGCATTGAATTAAACATTTCGGAGTATTGGAGGCATTCAGAAACATTAAAATATCTTGACACCTTTGATCGCTTGGTTACAACCTTAGTTGCAGACAAATCTCTACAAAGGATCCTTGTGGGCAGGGCTTATAGTGTCAGCTGAGACTCTAATGTTGTTCAGCTAACCTGCCATTGCTTCGTTCTGTGACAATCTTTACCAATGAGATTGACCTTCCAAATCCTTCTCACCTAATCAGGGGAATGGGGAATCAGGGCTGTATGAACAGGCACAATCAGGAAAATTTAGACTATTATGCAGAAAATTCAGCAGTGCTGCTATTTGTCAATTTGTGCATTGTAGATAAGAATCACCCGATTAATAAATTGAACTTCTGAGGCTCCAAGCAAAAAAGGAGGGCTTCTAACCTACTTTAGGGTTTCTCTTGCTGAACCAATTGGGGGCAATGAGGATAGACCAGTAGTAACATCAACTCAGAGGCATTCCCCATATTGAATAATGCCAACTGATGCTTTTTTTTGTATACTGAGGAGAATTAGTGTTGAAGTAACAGTGGAGGCAACACTACCTTTAGAACACATTTTTTGGCAAGAATTAAGAATGTTGATTGTCACGTTGCTGTATAAGAAAGGGTAGTGAATCAGGTCAGCTTGGTCACTGCAGGTCAGGTTATTGACATGACAAATTTAACACCCATCTGAGGCTAAGCCACTTCGCACTGACATTAAACTCATCAAAGATGTTTTTCAAATCCCTTCCCCATGTCTTTTAGGTAGGAGAAAGGTGAGGAAATGGGATGCTTTTACCTCGCATGAGGGCTTGTGGTCATTTCCTCAGAGTGATCGAGAGTGGAACTCATCCTGCATTGGTAATTCCAATGTTTCACCAGCTGCCATCCCTTGATTGCCTCTGCTGTCAAGCTGCATATCAACTATCTGATCTGCGTTAAGCCCACAGTTTATGCCAGGTTAATTGGGAAGACTGACTCCGTTATGCATAGTATAATACAAGAGACAGGAGCAGGGAGAGGGCACACAGCTCCTTCAGTCTGTTCCAACAGCCCATCTGATGCTGGCCTCCACTTAACTTTCCTTTCTGATGCCCATAACCTTTGACTCCACAGGTTACGCAGCTGACCTTAGCATATTGGCTTTGGTCATCTAACACTCCATCCCCCTGTTTGGAATGTTGGCCATTCCTTTCAAGCATGAAAGTGGACTCAAAGGAGCATGTAATGTACTTAATGGCAGAATAAAACATTAGATTTTAGATAGTGTTTATAAACCATCTTATCATCTGATAATGTAATTAATGTAACAGAAAGTTGGATTTCTTTAAAATCTGCATATTCTAGATGTCGAAACTGTGTTACCAATGTAAAATGAAGGAAGAAAACAAGCTGTTAACCTCAGACAAAAATTCATAAGCTTCTTTTCTTCTTCTTCTTCTTTCTTTGGCTTGGCTTCGCGGACGAAGATTTATGGAGGGGGTAAATGATACATCACCTTTGTTGACCTCACCAAAGCCTTCGACACCGTGAGCAGGAAAGGGCTTTGGCAAATACTAGAGCGCATCGGATGCCCCCCAAAGTTCCTCAACATGGTTATCCAACTGCACGAAAACCAACAAGGTCGGGTCAGATACAGCAATGAGCTCTCTGAACCCTTCTCCATTAACAATGGTGTGAAGCAAGGCTGCGTTCTCGCACCAACCCTCTTTTCAATCTTCTTCAGCATGATGCTGAACCAAGCCATGAAAGACCTTAACAATGAAGACGCTGTTTACATCCAGTACCACACGGATGGCAGTCTCTTCAATCTGAGGCGCCTGCAAGGCACTTGTAAATCTAAAACACTTCTGGGTGGCGGTAGGGCATCCCAAAGGAACACAAGGCCACTTGACTATACTTTTGAAGTGAACCTTTGATTCCTTCTAATTTGGCCAAGTTGGCCAATCCACTCATAGTCACACAGAAATTGATAAAAGTTACCTGTATATGTTCATTGGTAAGGGGGTGATGTTGGTGGATTTTATTGGGAACTAGATGAATTCTATTACTATTTGAATAATTTCGCGGAAATTTTGTCCATTTTAGCCAGCAGATGGGGCCCCAGTTTAACATGTGAACCAAAGGTTCACCTGTAAGTACCTATCCATGCCATCTCTTTCAAAGTACACTACTTTTTTTAAAGAAGTAAGTCAGACTTAATATCATTGGTGTAATTTGGATTTGATGATAAAGGAAAGTTGACATCAACAAATTAAGAGGCAGGGCAAATGAGCGAGATAAATATGTGAGGAAAGAAAGACAAACTGGAATGAAGTTTCAGCAATATAAGATTAGAGTCAGTTATTATAAAATGAATTATGCATGTATGTACCTAGACCACACTGTTTTCTCTGTGTACTGAAGGTTGTACCATTCCCATACCACAATAATACACAAATCACAACTTTCACTCTTGGTTTGATTTCAACATCTATTCTGATCTAACATTAACCTAGGTACATGCTTAACTCTTGAAAATGTTTCAAATTTCCAGAATCCCTAGCTTTGATAAACATTGGATTCATCATAAATGCTCTACATCTTGTTAAGAATTCTAAAAGATTTTTGATGGCTTCCTTTAGTTGTTCTGTTGGATAGCCAATACCTAAATATTGAACATTGAACATTCAAGGAATTGGTATCAGATCTGAAGGAATTTGACACAATAGTTGATGACTTTATCAAGAAGTGCATAGACTAGTGTTTTCCTACTAATATTATTTGGGTATATCCAAATCAGAAACGATGGATGAAGCTACTGAAGACCAGATCTGTGGTGCTTAGGACTGGAGATTCAGAAACAGACAGAAAGTGCAGGTACAATCTCTAGTTGGCCATTCTCAATACAAAAAGACAATTCCAAACCAAACTGGAGTCTCAGACAGATGCTTGACAGCTGCGGCAGGGCTTGAATGCCATTACATCCCATAATACAAAACAAGGCAGTATGATCCACTGTAATACATTTCTTCTGAATGAAAACAATGCTTTCTATGCTTGATGCTAAACAGAAAACAATAAAGTATAATCACAAGCCTCCACAGCCTGGTGGCCCTGTGGTCTCAGCCTCTAAGGCTGAGGTGATCAGAACCTCGAGGAGATTGAATCCTCAGAAAGTATTGGATATCCAGATCCTTAGAAACTGTGTGAACCAACAAGCTGGAGATTTGGCAGATATTTTCAACCTCTCATTACAGCAGTCGGAGATCCCCACCTGCCCAAGAAGAGCCCAGGGTCCAATCCTGCTGAGAGTCAGATCACAAGCATTTAAGTTCACAGGTGTTTAAGTCCAGAGATCGAGAACACATTACAAGACACGGGTATGACCTATGGAAAGCCATCTCCCACGCAAAGTAGAGATTCCGGACAAGTAGAGAAACATCAAAGAATACTTGATAGTTGTGGCTGGGCCTAAATGATGTAACCTGCTACAAACCCAAATTCGATGCAATAGGAGGCAGCAAAGCTTCACTTTCAATTTGACCATGTGAACACCCCCACATCCCCTGATGATCCTTTACTGTCAGCATCCAAAGATGATGAGCAGACTGCCTTCAGGAGAATGAATCCCAGGAAAGCATCCCGTCTAGACAGTGTACTGGCTGAGTTCTGAAAACCTGTGCTGACTAACTGGCTAGTGTATTCACAGATATCTTCAACATCTTACTCTGACAGGGCATAGTACCCACCTGTTTCAAACAAACCTTAATCATACTGATGCCCAAGAAGAATATGATAACCTGCTTAAAATGACGACTGACCAGTGGCCACAATGAAGCATTTTGAGAGGCTGGTGTTGAAGCATATCACCTCCTGTCTGAGTGATGACATGAATCGGTTCCAATTTGCATACTGCAATAACAGGTCAATGGCTCTTTGCAAAACCCTGAAACACCTGGACAGCAAAGATGCATACATTAGGATGCTCTTTATTGTCCACAGTTCAGCATCCAACACTATCATCACCTCAAAACTAATCAGTAAACTCCAAGACCTGGGTCTCAATTAACCTCTGAGAAATTGGATCCTGGATTTCCTCACTTCCAGACTACAATCAGTGAGAACTGGTAGGAACATCTCCTCCACAATCTCCATCAGCACCAAAGCACTACAGGGCTGTGTTCTTTGCCCACTCCCCTATTAACTTTATACCACGATTGCATGACTCGGTATGATGAAAACACCATTTACAAATTTGTGGATTATGCCACAATAGTGGACTTGGCTGGATGGTGTACGAATAACAACCTTTCTCTCAATGTCACCTAGGCCAAAGTGGTGATTGTCGACTTTAAGAAAGAAAAACTAGAGGTGTATGATCCAGTAATTGTTGGGGAAAATCAGAGGTAGGGAGGATGAATAAATTCATATTCCTGGGAGTTACTATCTCAGAGGACCTTTCCTGGACTACATACTAATGTCATCATGAAGAAAGCACGTCAAGTTCAAGATTTCTGGTTCTCGATGCAAAATATGCACACAAATGAGACAGACAGTGCCCTCCATAATGTTTGGGTCAAAGACACTTTTTTTCCTTTATTTGTCCCAGTGCTTCACAGTTTTAAATTTGTAATTAAACAATTTACATATGATTAAAGTACACATTCCAGATTATATTTCAGGATACCATAATATTTTGGGCATAGCGATGGTATACGTATTAAAGTAGTCATGTAATGACTACTTGAAGTCTGTAATTCATAGACATCACCAGGTGCTGAGTATCTTCCCTGGTGATGCTCTTCCAGGTCTCTACTGCAGTCAATTTTAGCTCCTGCTTGTTTTGGTGTCTTATCCCCTTTAGTTTTCCCTTGAGCATATGGAAGGAACGCTCAGTTGGATATAGATCGAGTGATTGACTTGTCCATGAATGAATTTTCCAGTTTTTAGCTTTGAAAAATGCCTTTGTTGCATGAGCAGTATGTAGGATGAAGTGCCATCCAATGAGTTTGGAGGCATTTTTCGAACTTGAGCAGATAAGATGTTTCTGTACACCTGACAATTCATTTTGCTACTGCCATCAGCAGTTACATCATCAATTAAAATATTTTTGCAGCCATACATGCCCAGGCCATAACAACCCCATCACCACGTTTCACAAAGTAGGTGGTATGATTTGGATCAGCAACATCAACCTCCTCCTCTCTGACCATCAAAACAGGAGCACCTCAAGCCTGCATGCTTAGTCCCCAGCTCTATTCCGTCTATACTCAAGATTGTGCAGCGAAGTTCAGCTCTAAATCAATCTATAAATTCACTGATAACACTACCATTGTTGGGTGAATAATTGGAAATGATGAGTCAGAATACAGTTTGGAGATTGAAAACCTGGTTGGGTGGTGCCAGATCAAAAATCTTTCTCACAACAACACCAAGACCAAGGAGCTTATTGTTGATATATACTGACTAGTTGCATCACAACTTGGTTTTTCAACATAAATAAAAACACCCAGTAAATGCTGAAGGAACTCAACTAGTTTTTGCAGCATCCATAGGAGGTAAAGTCCATCTTCAAGTTAGAATTGACTCCCATTGTTTTTCATTACTGCCATCCTCGGGAAAGGGCCAAGTCAGTCTATGAGAACTGAGAAACCATCAGTTCCATTTACCTGAGACCCTTCCAGGCTGCAAGTCTTTGTGGATGAAACTTCATATGAACCCTTGCATCTGCAGGTCATACTTCTGTCCTGGACCACAGAGACTGGTATTACACCATCTCTGATGAACTGGATTAATTTCAGCTCCATCCTTCATTGGACCATGGCAATATAGATCCTAATACCCGTATATCATATTGGCTGTCGTTCATCCTATAGATATATAAATTTCTTTTATGATAAAGCAACCAATGAGGCAAAAAGGGCATGAAGAGAGGTGAGGAAATGCGGACCCGCCAGCTGGAGGACAAGACGACACGGAGGAAGCAGAGACAACAGAACTAGCCGACCACAACCCATCGTTCCGACTTCATCTGCAGCAAATGTGGCAGAGACTTGTCATGCCAGAGTGGGCCTTATGAGCCATTCTAGTCACTGCTCTAAAACCAACTCTAATGCTCCTGTCAAGTTGACAAGTTTCTACAGATAAGCATGTCTTTACCATAAAAGGCGGGAGCACTGCTATGTTACAGATTTTCATCTTCCATTTCAGGAGTGCCATGCTGAGCCCATATTTTTTAATGTTGACAGGCAAGGCATGGCTAATGATGATTATTGAAGGAGAACAGTCTTGGCAATCATCAAAACCCCCTCCCCCCCCGATCCCTCACCCCTCCCCTCCCCCCGATCCCTCACCCCTCCCCACCCTTTGCCTGTATGGCCCTGTGCTATGATGTATTTTATCCTGAGCACTGACCCAATTTTGGTTGGTTGCTGTTCTAAACAGACAGAAGTTAAGCAGGGACATCCTTAAAATTTAAGTATGATATCATAATAAAGTTAACCTGCTTACTCTCCATATTCCTCACTAAATTTTCTTAGTGTAGCGACAGATTTTTAAAATAGACACACAAATTGCATTAATGAATGGAACTGCAAAAATTGTTGTTTTTTTTGAGCAGCCTTGCTGTGAATGAAACATTTTTTGTGTTGCATATTATGGAGGACAAGCACCTGAATTGTATGGACAGGAAACGGATTATCTTGTCTTTCAGACAAATGTTTGCCTGCAGCTGGTGAAGTGACTGCAGGTGTCCACATCATGTCCATTCCTCAAATGTGACAAATAGAACTATCTTTGTCATCTATTAACTTATTTTTATCAACTGGATCTGTGGTGATCACAATAATTGTTCTGCTGCTGAACAGGAACCCACTGTAAGGAACCATTACAGCTCTAAAGATGCACAATGTGCATCATGTTCCCCAGAGGCTAAGTAATTTATCTGGTGCTTAACATATAATCTTTGTGTATTGTCACCTCTAAAGATGTAATATGTGCACAGCTGTTTCATTAGGGAGATAAAATAACCATATTCCTTCAACCAAAGAGGAACTATAATCCAAAGTTTGGTGGTAGCAAAGCAGTGTAACAGCTGCAGATGGATTTGACATTACACAGCGTGCAAAATCACCATCTTGTTCAGCATCAACACTGAACATTGTTGCAGGCCAGAGGTTGTGCCAGGCATGTCCAACTGTGTCTTTAGTCACTGTGTTCCAAGCATTGGCCACAGCATATATGGAATCCTTTATGTTCAATTCCTTTTGGTAACCCAAGCCTCTGTTCACTGTTGACAGCATGTTGTTCAAGAAAGTGTTTTTAAATCACTCTTCATTGATCTAAGGATACCTTGGTGACATGGCTGAATTAATGCAGTCACATGTGCTGGAAAGTACATGACATGAACCTTATCTTTGATGAGATTTTCAGCTGGAGAATGAGCAGGACAGTTGTCGAGGAATTACAAAATCATGCAGTCGTCATCCAATCCAGCTTCCCTGCATGAGCATGACCTTCAGGCAAAAAAATATTTGTTAAACCAATCAGAAAAGCTTTTGATGAGGTCGCGTGCAACTTAGGAGTGACTTTTAGTCTTAATCGTGTCAAGTGTGTGAAGTTTACCTTTCACTGAAAAAGAGTTTTGTCTTCTAATGGTGTGTTCCATTTTAATCTGAAAACAATTTCAATTCCAGAAAGAGGGGAAAAAAAGGGTCCACTGGCTGATCGCATTATATCTGGGTTTGCATTAAATTGGGTCACCTTAAAACAGGATTCCACTGTATTTGCAGTGAGTTCAAGACCCAATGAGATCAGCACGACAGGTTAATTTGGACTTGGAGTGTAATTGGCGAAAGCCAAGGATTCATTTTCTAAAGTTGGTTCTCTATGTAAAGTACATGTGGCTGTGTGGTCAGGTACCTAGAAAATGCCTTCAATTGGTGGAATATAGAGCTGGTTTAAAAATTGTCTCCATATTGATAAACATCCTCAATGGATTAGAAACTGTATCACTTTCATTCCTCACTGTCAAATAATTCACACAACATCCTAAATGTAAACATCATAAGGACAAGATAATATTCTCAAATATAAATATAGATTTAAAACACAGCTGTGAGCACAGATTGGATGACCATCCTGACCTGTTAATTGAAACACTTCAGCCCATTATTTTTTGATTGTCTTTACCCATTTTTCTTTTCTATTTGATCTAAACTTAAGGAAATGTCTACACCAGCAGATTTAACGTTGATGGATGTTAGTTTTCTCTTTTTAAAATATTTTTATTGAGTTTAATAAGAAAATACACACTTATAAATCCAATTCATAAGATGGAATATAATAAAAGACAGAAAATTTGTACATTTCAAATAAAACCTTGGTCATACATCATACAAATTCTGTGCACCCTTCCCAATCAAACCCATTATCTCAAAATATTGAAAAAGAAAAAAAAAACAAAAAATGAAAAAGAAAAAAAAAATGATTAATCAAGCCCCTCCCTCTAAACAAGGCAAACTTGCATATCTAATATACATTGGAAACAAAGGACGACTTTCGGAAACCAGACGATGCTATTCAGGAGCATCCAAACACCCTAATTCTTTAAATTATGGTAATACTTCATGAATAGGTCCTATGTCTTATAAAAGTTCACCTTTACACCTTTAAAATTATGTCTGATTTTTTCCTAAACTTAGGAAGGACATGACCTCCTGAAACCATTGAGTATGAGTAGGTGGAGTGCTGTCTTTCCATTTCCTCAAAATTTCCCATCTAGCTATCAACGGGGTAAAAGCTAAAATTTGTTTCTGAGATGAAGTCAATAGTATTTCCTCTTGAGAAAAAAAAATCAAATAGAGCAATTAAGGTGCATGGTTCCAATTTGACCCTAAAAATAACTGATGAATTTTGCAAATAATTTCTCTAAAAATGTTCTTCACTAGGGCAATCCAAAATATACGTCTCAATGAAATTTCAAAAATTTTATATTTATCACATAATAAATTAATATCAGAATAAAAGCAAGATAGTTTAAGTTTTGAAATATGTGGTCTATGCACAATTTTGAACTGCAATAAACGATGTCGTGCACAGAAGGAGGATTAATTAAATCAAATTTAAAACGGTATCCCAGTCCTCATCTGTGAGTTACAAGTCCAGAAGTCCAGGTCATGTTAATTTTCTCATCTTCAAGTTGAAGCAAAATACGTGAAGCAGGAGCTGAGATTCATTGAGCAGATAAGCATTTTGCTCTTGGTCAAAACCTTACTTTGATCAATATTAATGTGAAATACCCAGCATCAATGATCTGAGCAGTAATGCTGTAAATGATACTCCATGTTTAAACTCTGCTTCAGAGGTTTCTTTTAAAAAACTGAAGATGCCATGATGAATTATTTGGTATAAATTGTCTGTAAATACATTAGACTGCAATAACTAAACCTTAAGTATGTTTTGATTTTAAAATGAATTCATTTTTTCCCCACAGTTTATTACTGTTTATACTCCATGCACATACTGAGTGGATAAATCTATGGTGAATATGAAAGGACACCTCTGCCTCTACACAAGTCATGTCATATCAAATTTTTTATCAAATACAAAACAGAACCACTCCAGACCATAGTGCATGAAATTAATACACAGCAAATAATGATCACATAAATATATTAATCAAAATAAATATACATAAATATTTGGGATGATGTGGGATAATGTTCTATGTTCATCAGTTTCTGGGAAGAAGGTATTCCCCAGCATGGCAGTCCAGATTTTGAAGCTCCTGTGCCTTTTACTCATCTCTTACGATAGAGAAGTTCTACCATAGAACATCACAGCACAGAAACAGGCCTTTTCACCCCTTTTAGTTTGTGCTGAACCATTTTTTTTAAATTTTTGGCCTAGTCCCACTGACCTGCACCAGGTCCATAGCTCTCCATATCTCTCCCATCCTTATACCTGTCCAAATTCTTCTTAAATGTTAAAACTGAGCCCACATTCACTATACTTCAGCTGGAAGATCATTCCACACCACCACCACTCACTGTGTGAAGTTCCCTCTAATGCCCCCACTAAACTTTTCCCCTTTCACTCTTAACTCATGTCTTCTAGTTTTTATCTCACCTACTCTGTCTATTCCCTTAATAATTTTAAAAACCTCTATCAAATCTCCCCTCATTTTTCTCCACTCCAGGGAATAAAGTCCCAACTTGTTTAATCTTTCCCTGTAACTCAGTTCCTTAAGTCCGCCAACACCCTAGTAAATCTTCTCTGCACTCTTTCTATCTTATTGATATATTTCCTGTAGTTATGTGTCAAAACTGCACACAATACACCAAATTTGGTCATACACCATTAACATACGTTCCCAACTCCTGTACTCAATACTTTGATTTATGAAGGGCAATATGCCAAAAGCTCTTACAACCCTTTCTGCCTGTAACACCATTTATAGGGAATTATGTATCTGTGTTCTCAGATCCCTCTGTTCTACCGCATTCTGCAGTGCCCTACCATTTACCATGTATGTCCTTTCTTGGTTTGTCCTTCCAAACTGCAACTCCTCACACTTGACTGCATTAAATTCCATCTGTTATTTTTCAGCCCATTTTCCTCTGCAAACTTGCTAATCTAATTTATGACATTATCATCCAGATCATTGATATAGATGACAAAAACAATGGTCCCAGCACTGATCCCTGATCACAGGGCCTCCAGTCTGAGAAGCAATCATCCACCACTACTCTCTGGTTTCTCCCATCCAGCCATTGTCAAATCCAGTTCACTATCTTCACCATCACTTCAGACAGACAGTGAGGTCCGGGATCCTCAGCATTCTAGAACAAAAGCAAATTTAAATGGCAAACAGCATGGTCATTTTTTTAAATAGTTTTTGTATGTTGACTCCTTTTATTTGTCACATGTAACAAAATATATAAGAAGCTTTGTTTTGTATGCAATCCAGGCAACTCATACAACAGGTAGTGTAATACTAACAATCACCAAGGAGACAGACAAGTACCGAAAATATTCATGTATAATGTGACCCCCCCCCCCCCCATTTTTGAGAGGAAAAAGGGAGAAAATTTTACCCCCATATATAATACGACCGCTCCCTCCCCTCGCCTGCCCGATTCACACTGCCATCTCTCCCCCTCGCCCACCCAAGTGGCGCTGCTGTCTCTCCTCCTCGCCCACCCGAGTCGCGCTGCTGTCTTTCCCCCCTCGCCTGCCTGAGTCGTGCTGCCATCTCTCTCCCCCCCCCCCCCCCAACTTAGTCACGCTGACATCAATATAGGCAGCTGCTGATAATCTTATTTAACGTTAAACCTGGTGGAATAAAAAATTGTTAAAATAATAACCTCGTGTATAATGCGACCTCCCCCCCCCCTACTTTGAGCTTGAATTTCGGTACAAATTTTTTTGCATTATACACAAATATTTACGATAAGTGAAGGGAGTGGTTTAACAGTATGGAGAAAGTACAAAATACAGAGAATAGAGGAAACCCAAGTTATAAAAGACAGTGTAAGGGCATCATCTTTAGCCAGTGTGATATCCTTTCAAACGTCTAACATGAGAAAAGAATCTGTCCATGAATTTGGAGATTTGAATTCTCAAGCACATGTATCTTCTGTCCAGTGGAAAGGAAGGGATGAGGTGGGGGGTGGGTGGGCGGAAGAAGAGAGACTGGACCACTGATTCCTGACAAAAAGGTAGGGAGATAAACTCTCCATTTATTTTCATTAAAATGGACAGATTAATCCATCTGGGCACAGAATTTGCTACTCTATTACCAAATAACTTGATTTTAATTCAATAAATGTCAATATGATGAACATTTCATCAATTCTTTGTCAAGATGTTGGCATTATTATAATGTCATGGTTCATGTAAATGCTTCTGGGCATACTGTGGTTGTAGGAAAAATGTAAAGGAATCATTTTTCTGCCCAGTAGCAAAAGTGTAGCAGAGTTAGTTAAACATATTAAAATGCATTTGTTAAAAGTTTAAAGTACTGAAGTAAAAATTGCAGCATATAATTTTTGCTATTATAGCAATAATAAGAAAAATAACCTTAGGGTGATTAAGTGCTACTTTGTACACTGAACCTAGTGTTACTTTACCCCTTAGACGCCTGTGGTATTTTCCAGTAATCTATGATGTTTACATGATCGCTAGTCTAACCTTTCTAGTAATTAGTTGCTTCTGAAGTGTGTCAAAATTGCTCTGTGCTAATTATGAAAAATGTTTCAATGTGTTCTCAAGGTAAGAATTTTCTTTTTCTTACAACTATTCTGTAATTCATGCATAATCAAATTTAAAGAGCCTGCTTAGTGCATATGCTATGAATATTTTTGTGAAAGACTTTTCCCTTCATAATGCTGTTGATTGACACTTAGTTCAGAATGCAAAATATATCAGGCGTCACTCTCTTTTAGGTCACTGACTTGTTGGGTGACTGAGGCAGTGGTCTCAAAACATCTCATTTCCTCATTTCCCAGGAATTTTATTTCATGGCTTGCTTTAGCCTGATCATGGGTAGAAATCACCATTTAGGTGAAAATCAAACCACATTTGTACCCTGTACAAAAGTATAAGAATTTTAAAATTTGACCATTGTAGAAAGATAAGAAATAGAATGTTCAAGTTTATTGTACAGTGAGAAGGATTCGTTTTGCAGGCAGTCCAGCATGTTACCTCCAATATACATACAAATAGAAAAGCAAGAGCACATTACACCGTGTAATGTGACAATGAAAAGATCAATTAGTGCATGGCAAGCACTATTGAGAGGTTTATTCAGGAGACTGATGGCTATGGGGAATAAGCTGTCTTTAAACCTGTTGCAGTGCGATTTAATGTTCTTGAAACCTCTTCCCAGTGGGAGTAGGGAAACAGGGTGTGGCCAATGTAGGGTGGGTCTTCAATATAATGACTGCCTTTCCGAGGCAACACCATGTAGATGGAGGGTACGGAGGTTTGTATGATGTTCTGAGCTGCATTCACAACCTCCTTGTGATCTCGGTTGGAGCAGCTCCCAAACCACACTCTGATGCATCCAACAAGGATGCTTTCCTAGGTGCACCTACAGAAATTATTGTATGTCCTCGTATATCTGGCAAAACAAGAATCCTAGATTGGGGAAAAAATATTTACAGAAATCTAAACTAGAGGGAGGGTTGGCATTACCCAACTTTAGAATTTATTACTGGGCAATTAATATTAGTTACTTAAGGTATTGGTTGAATTATTCAGAATTATCTCTAAATCCCCATTGGGTAAATTTAGAAATTAAACCGATACAAAATTTTTCAATTAGCTCTATTTTGGGAGCTGCTCTCCCTTTTACTCTTACTAAATTATATAAACAAATTGATAATCCAATGGCTAAACATACACTACGTATATGGTTTCAATTCTGGAGATTTTTTGGCCTAAGTCATTTTATCTTGGAAACTCCTATTGTACTAAATTTCCTTTTTCATCCCTCTCTAATTGATCAAGCTTATTTACTCTGGAAAGTTAAAGGTATAACATGCTTTTCGGATTTATTCTTGGATAACTCTTTCATGTCATTTGAACAATTATCCATGAAATATGATTTACCTCGATCTCATTTCTTTCGATATTTGCAGATTAGGAGTTTCTTAGTTTCGACTTTACCCTCTTTTCCCAATCGGGAGACTACGACTGTTTTAGAGGATATACTATATTCAAAATTCCCTCCAAAAGGTGTGATATCTAAATTATATAATATAATTACAAAAATAAATTCTGGGACTTTTGAAAAGTTTAAAAATGATTGGGAAAGAGAACTCAACCTTCATATTTCCAATGAAAATTGGAATAAAATTCTGCGACTGGTAAACTCTTCTTCTCTATGTGCAAAACATTCACTAATACAGTTTAAAGTTGTTCATAGAGCTCATATGTCTAAAGATAAACTCTATCGCTTTTATTCTCATATCGATCCTATATGTGATAAATGTCAATTGGAAATAGCTTCCCTTACACATATGTTTTGGTCCTGTCTCTCTTTACAGAATTATTGGAAGGAAATTTTTTCCATTATATCTACTGTTTTGAATATTGATTTACAACCACATCCCATTACTGCAATTTTTGGATTACCTATGATAGATTTGACTTATTTATCTCTTCCTGCGGATCGTATGATTGCTTTTCTTACACGAATGGCTAGAAGATCTATACTATTGAATTGGAAAGAGGTTAATCCTCCCACTGTTTTCCAATGGTTTACCCAAACTATACTATGTTTAAATTTAGAGAAAATTAGAAACTCTGTCTATGAATCCCCTTCTAAGTTTGAGTTAACCTGGTGACCATTTATTCAATATTTTCATTTGTGGTGAGTTGATCTGGCTCTGTTTTCTTTCTATGATTATGTATGATAATTGGGCTGTAAGATGAGATCGGAGTGATCGGCATGGTTTAGCTATATCTGTAGGTTTTTTTTTTACGTTTTTTTAATTCAGATTTGTTTTTTCTTCTTTTTTGGGGTTTTTTTTTCTCTTTTTTCATATATTGTTATTAATTATATCTTTTTTTTAGAGATAGTTCACACCCTAAACTGATCTAAATTTTTTTTTAATGATATATTTTTATTCTGTAATATTATTGTTTAATATCTCTGTATTAATTCATTACTTACTATGTATTTTTTATATCTCTTTGAACTGTATGTGTTTATAAATTATAATAATAATAAAAAGATTGAAAAAGAAAAGAAATTATTGTGGGACGTAAATAAACCAATTGTTCCAAAGCCTATTACTTTATGTCAGTAAGGCTTTCCTGTCATTTACCCCCCAATACTCACAAACAAATTCATTTTTTAAAGTGATGGTTAAATACACATAGAATATAGAACATTATTGCACTGGACAGGCCTTTCAGCTCTCAATGTTGTACCATCCTATATAAACCTATTCAACAAGCTAAACCTTCCCTACCATACATCTATAACCCTCTAGTTTTTTTCCTGCATCCATCCCTGTCTTGGTTCCTCCACCAGCACCCTTGGCAATGCATCCCAACTGCCAATTCTCTCTATGTTAAAAACATACTCTGACATCTCCCCTCAACTTTCCTCCTGTCACCTTGTGCAGATGTCCTCTGGTGTTTTCTCTCTCGCCCTGGGAAAAGGATGCAGCTGTCCACCTTAACTATGCCTCTCATAATCTTGTAGACCTTTATGAAGCCTCCTATCCTTCTTCTTTGCTCCAAAGAGAAAACCCCAAGCTCTGTTAACCTTGCCTCATAAGACACATTCTTCAATCCAGGCAACATCCTGATAAATCTCCTCTGCATCCTGTCCAATGCTTCCACAACCTTCTTGTAATGAGGCGAATGGAACACAATATTCCAAGTGTGGTCTAACCAGAGTTTTATAGACCTGCAACATTACCTTTCGATTTTTGAACTCAATCCCTCAATTAATGAAGGTCAGTATACCATAAGCCTTCTTAATTACTCAATATCAACCTGTGCGGCCACCTTGAGAGATCTATGGATTTGGACCCCAAGGCCTCTCTGTTCTTACACACTGTTAAGAATCCTGCCATTCACCATGTCAGGTTTGACCTTCCCAAATACATCTCTACTTCACACCTCTCCGGATTTTACTCCATCTGCCAATTCTGAATCCTGTCTATGTCATGTTATAATCAATGACAACCTTGTACACTATCCACAAAACCTTCAACTTTCATGCTGTCTACAAATTAACTGACTCAACCCTCCACTCCCATCCAGGTTATTGATTTAAAAAATCACAAAGAGCAGTACAGATCCCTGTGGAACCCCACTAGTCACTGATCTCAAGGCAGAACACATTCTGTCTACTACTACCCTTTGCTTTCTGCAGTCAAGTCAATTGTGAATCATGCATCAAGGCAAAACATGTATACATGCAGCCTCAAATGATTCAACAATTATGTGGATACTTGTGCCCCTGTATTCCTAGCCTAATTCCTCCCTTTTCCACCCTAGCCATCCGACCTCCCTCCCACAAATGTCCCATACGCACCTCTGTTTAATACTGGAGAATAGTAATTTTGATTTTTGTATTCCTTTGCATTTTAGGTAGTATTTTTGTCACGTCGTACAATGTCAGTTAGCTTCCCTAAAGTTATGCCTACTCTTTGCCAAAGCAAAATTGCCATTAAAAGAAGTAGAACAACTTAAAAAAAAAGTGTATATGCCCTGATTGGGCCAGATCATGGGTCAGTCAAAATTAGATGAACACACAGGACTAAATGACTAAAATGCACTGCATCCCAAAAATATGCAAATTAATAATGGTTGCAAAGATTTTTGTTTTGATAAGGTGACTCTAATGGGCACCCCAAACCAATACTAACTGCATGTGCTGTGTTATTAAGACTTAGGACATGCTTTAAGGCAAAGTCCTACATTTTGGAGCTGATCACAAAGGCTTCTCTGCCATGATTTGAATCTAGGAAGTCAACACCAAGGAGCAAAGTGCTTCCATATCTGTGGCACTCACAAGGACTATTTCTGGTCACAGTGCCTTCATCACGCAACCCTCTCCAACTGCCATCCTCCATCCTTTCCCCAGGATTAGCATGAGAGCCTCTGCTGCTGACGTGTTGTCCGGTTTGGTACAGGAAAAAATGGCAGATTGCCCGTGAAGTTGTGACAGGTGCTGATGGATAGCTGCAGTCATTAAAATAACTTGATTTTGGATGGCCATAATTCATTTTACCACTTATTAATAATATATGGAAGGAGTGGTGCTGTAGGCTACTTAGTCACTGATAGGTGGCTCAGGCATGAAGTTACTGCTCAATTTGTGGAGCTTCAGCTTTGTGACATGGTTAGCGTAGTGGTTAGTGTAACGCTGTTACAGTGCCAATAACCCGGGTTCGAATCCAACACCGTCTGTAAAGAATTTGTACATTCTCCCCCATGTCTGCGTGGTTCCTTTGGGTGCTCCAGTTTCTTCCCACCCTTCTAAATGTATGGGTTTAAGGTTAATTTGGTATAATTGGGCTGCATGGGCTTGTGGGCCAGAAGGGCCTGTGACCATGCTGTATGTCTAAATTCAATTCAATTCTATTCTATTCTTCTGAATGCCAAATAGGATGAATTTCCTGTCAGTCAAAATCAAAGTGATAAATGTAATCCCACAATTTAAAGACACAAGACAACCAATATTCTCCAAATTATGAAATAGACAAAAGGGGAATCTGTGAATCTTTTTAAAGCCTATTCCAAAGTCAGTTTAGTTCAGCTCTCTCCAAGACTTCGGCAATAGAAAAAGAAAGCATTGCTTCATAGAGGGCCTTTTGCCAGAGGCTCTGGTTTCCTTTCTGATATGATGGTACACAAGGATATGTCCAGATTGAAGAGTTTGCAAGAGAAACCTAACTGGGGAGCTCCTATGCCCAATGTAGTGTTTATAGGTTCCCTTGTGTTGTGCTTGCATGTGAAATTGTACAGAGGTGAGCTTATTGGAGACAGATGTTCCCAACTAAACTGATATCTAGGTACAATAATATAACAAGAATCATGCCACATGATACAAGTTAGTATTTAAAGCTGTCTGACACAGATAACATTTATTATTGCTGCCTTCCCTTTAAAAAAACACACACAAGTAGTGGTTTACTTTTTACATGAATATACATTTGTAAAGTTAACCACACTTTTTACATGAATAAACATTTGTAAACTTAACCAACCATGAATTTGCTTGATCTGTGTCTCTTTTTTTCACTGAACTCTTTACTACAAAGTGCACCTGACATTGATGTGTCCACACCAGGCACCACTAATTTCATTGGATCACTTTTCTAGCTGTAACTTATAAACATCTGGTCTCACATCCTGTTCTGTGATTATTACTTCAACATCATTGTCTTTTATGACTTTCAGTACATTGTACAGCAGCTCCCTGGGTTACGAATGATCTAATTTACAGCAATCCAAGTTCATGCAAATTCTCCCATACACTTTCAAAATATCCTTCAAGATAAGAATAATAATAATAAAATATTACATGGTAACCTTTAACGACTAGATATTCCAATAGTTTAGTTACAAATAGGATGAATATTCAATGAAATTATAGAATTATAGGAGGTGCACTTAGAGCGAAACAATATGGCTAGCTACAGAAAGCAGACATTTCTGACATAAAGAAATTGGATACAGGACAGTTCTCAGGAAGAGTCCCAAATGTAAACTAGCGGCTGCCTGTATTATTTATTCCGGATCACCACCTTTTTGACATCGTCTCATCTGACTAAATTAAAACAACTCAGAGACTAGTGTTTTGTCAATATCAATAGGACCTGCAATTATATTTTGTATTACTGGGTACCATATTGTTGCTCATTCACAACAGGCTATTCTCGTCTTGGTTCCCACCTTTGTGCCTCGAATCTAGGACTGCCTTGAAAGGTTCGCAAACCTTTCTTTTTTCCTGCCTCCACCTTCGAAGTCACAAAACAATTTCTTCAGTCCGCTTTTCAAGGCTTCAACACTGACTCAGCTGTTTTCAGGCTTTCCTGTGGCACTTTGGCTATGCTGTATTGGATTAATATTTATAAGTCCATACCAGCTGTCAAGATCTTGAGAGCTTGTGAACTTCCACTGCAGTGCATGGTTAAGCTCTCTCTAACCCTTGTTGGTTCAGCAATTCTGTAGCAAATAAGAGATTCTTTAGGTACTGAGATTTGCCCAAGTGCCCATGCATTCAATTTTCGTCTGACCAATCCACAACATGAGACTGCTGCTTCTTGGGTTGGGCCTGTTGTTGTGAATGCCTTGTTTGTGACTGTGTGCAGTGACTTTCCTAAAACTTCTGTGAACTTGTTTCCTCCCACTGACCAAACAAAGTTTTTCTCACTATCGACATCAGCCTGGGTGTTTACTTTTTTTATGTAGTGAGGTTACCTTTGTCACTCCCCAATATGCAGAAGCTATTCCATAAAATGTGAGATTCTGCAAAATGGTGTCCCAATGCATCCATATTTTTCATCAAGCCCTTGGGTCAGCTTAACAGTGGAAAACTGCTGGAGGCAATTATAAAGGATGAAGTAATAGTACACTTGGAAAATATCAACAGGATTTGTTAAAGTCAACATGAATTGCTGGAAGGAAAACCATATTTAACAAATCTAATGGCATTTAAAAAAAATTTAATTGGTTGAGTAAACAAAGGAAACTCAGCAATGTATGTGAATATTTGGAAAGCATTTGATGATGTTTAAGTTGATTTATCAGAAAGTACCTCGTGCAGTTAACAGATATTTTGCGAACAAACTAGCAGGTTGTCTCTTACATTCATGTAGCCTTGTATAGAGCATAATTTACCTAGTATAGGATTATAATGAAAAGGAAGATCAGCCAACATAAAATAAGGACACATGTTATGGGGTTCATTCAGAACCCTGATGGCTGTGGGGAGAAACTGTCTTTAAGACTTTCAGAGTCTAATTTTGCACTTTTGAGCCACCCGGCTTATGGGAGGAGGGAGAAGAGGGTATGTCTGGTCTTTCATTATTTTGGTTGCATTTCCTAGGCAGTAGGAGATGCAGACGAAGTACATGGAGGGAAGGACATTTTGCATTATGCTCTGAGCAGAGTAGCCCCCCCCCCCCACCCCCACCCACTCCATGCCGCGTTGCATCCAATCAGTATGTTTTTGAAGGTGCACATACAGAAATCATAGAGGCATGCTCTGAGACAGTAGAGGTGTTGGTTCACTTCCTTTATTGTTGTGCCAATGTCATTTAAAATCTTCATTCTTAAACACTTGAAGCTATCTACTTGTTCCTCTTCAGCACCATGGATGTGGATGGGAGTGTGGTCTCTTCCCCTGTTTCATCTCCTTCATCTTATTGATATTGAGAGAGAGGATGCTACCTTGGATTTCGGTCACTTTTCTATATCTGTCTCATCATTATTTGACACCCAGCCTACCACTGTGGTGTCATTGGCAAATTTGAAGGTGGAGTTGTATTTAGCTGTACAGTCATTGGTGTAGGATGAGTATAGTAGGATGAGTATACATCTTTGAGGAGCATGGGTGTTGGGTATGATCACAGAGGAGTTGTTATCCACCTTCACTTATTGCCGTCTCTTGCACAAGAAGACAAGTATTCAGATGCAGAGGGAGGTGCTGAGGTCCTGAAATCTAGGAAAGTGTTTTCTTGGGTTGATGGAATTGAAAGTGAAGTTTTAGTCTGTGGTTTAACATAAATGTCCTTGGCATCTGGGTGTTCCAGGGCCAAGGTGAGGAGCAAGGGACTTGGAGTCTTCTGTGGATCTGTTTGGACAGTAGACATATTGAATTAGGTCAAGGCTGGTTGATAGGCTAGAAATGATGTGAGCCTTCATCATATTCTCAAAGCACTTCACGATGGTGTATCGCTCTGGATAATAGTCGCTTAGGCTCATTTTTGGGCTTTTCTATGGTTCCGGTGTGATGGCCGCCGCCTTAAAGTAAATGGGACCCAAGGTCAATTACAGGGAAAGACTAAAGACATCAGTGTATAAAATAGAATAAATGGGATTTAGGATTATGCATTGGTATGGATTGAAAGATGATTAACCGTGCAGAAAGAAACACTAGGAATAACTGGTTCTTTCTAAGGGTGGCAGGCAGTAATTCAAGATTCAGTTATTGTCATCTTCTAATGTACAAAATGTAATAATGCACAAACTTCATCAACTGCTGCCTGCCGTAAAGGCACACAGAGAGGTGCCTTTAGTACAGCCCAGCACCCTCAACAATAAGAGAATGAAAAGGTAAAAAAGAGTCCTTTCATAGACACTAGGCCTTTTTATAGAGGAAAATGAAGTGAATGTAAAGGTGGATATTCTCCACCTTAACATTGATTCACCTACATTTATATAAACACCAATGGCAGATGTTGGATGTGGACTCTGATCCTTCCGGGGGGGTAGTCCTCCAGGTGAAGTGAGACGCTCCACCTCGCCCCATAAAGGCAATGCTGCTTCTTAGGGGCTGGCTGATGACGTCGCAATGACGCCGTCAACCTGAGACCCAGGAGCCATCACCATGGCTCCCATGGTGATTGGTGCTGAGATTAGGGCCTCCTCCTGCGACCCAGAAATGTCCTATTCCCATTCACCCTCCACCGCTCGCTCCTTCACCGAGAAGCAGGAGGGCAGCGAGGAGCAGGACGGAGAGAGTGGGAATGGATGTGCAAGATGCGTGGGAATGGAGGAAGTCTGGCCCGAAAAGCCTGGAGGCCCTGTGGGGGCAAGGAGTGTCAGATCCTGCCGAGCCACCAGGGCCAGAGGGCGAAGGGACCCAGATGCTGAGCTCCATGGCCCAGGTGGAAGGAGGTCAGATGCTGAGGAGTGGAGATGGAGAAGCAGAGCCGGGGAGTCTGATGGATGAAAGAGGGGAGTGAAGAGCTGAGCTTGGCATGCCAGAGCAGTTCCAGCTGTGTGGGGGATTTTGGGTAATGAAGACAGCCATTGTTTGGTGGGTATGTGCGGGGCTGCTGCACCACTCACCCAGCCACCCTTATCTCTGGAGGACAGCTCATGACGGCGCTCTCTATAAAAGCAATGCTGTAGCATCCTTATAGGCCTTCAGCATTAAAAAGGTAAGTCCACCTTTTTTCCCCCCAATGAAGCCAGCTTGAATATGGCGTCGCTCCATAAAAATATTAGTTGTCTCCATTGATTCATCTCCTGCACTCCTGCAACTTCTACAGCTGCTTGGGCTCCTGTACAATCCTTTGACAAACCTGAACTCCCAACTCTGATATGATCAGGAAGCCTTCAGTGTCTGGGGCCACATCAGGAGCCCTTCATCCCATCAGCACCTTCTTGAATCCCAGTCCCGATACCTGGTTCCCACGAGCCAATCTTCAGCAGCCTGCAGTCAGTGTGGATCCTTCAGCCACTGAGCCCCTTACTGGTCCATTAGCTTTCAGTTGGATTTTTCTCCCAGTCTTCTCCTTATCAGTGAGAGCATAATCTCCCGCTCTGGTGTCCTGCACCTGTCTGGTGATCCCCGAGCCCACAACCCCTCATGCTGTGCTGCCAAGCATAGAATCACCATCTTGGGCATAGACTTCTGTGGTCTTAAGATGTTTGAATAAGATACCTTAAGCTTCTTTAAGAGGCTAATTAAAGCCTGTAAAGGGCAATTGGCATTACGACCAGGCAATAGGAATCTGCAGAGGAGCTCTGTGTCTCCACTCCCAACTCTCCCATTACAGCAGCCCTGGCAGTGCCACCATTTTTCTGTGCTGTCGAGGAGATCCCCCTGAATGTCTCTCACTCTATATGGCTACTAATGCAAACGTCAGTCAGCTCCTCACTTTCTTTGGCTTTTTGGTTCTCTAATGTTTCTGAACAGGTCATCTGTGAATGTGGAATGGAAGTGCTTGTTCAAATAGTCTGTTTTCTTGCTCCCCCATATGAAGTATTCCTTTTCTGACATTTCACTAACCTTATGCTTTTTGTATGTTTGTTGAGCTTTTACTCTTCCA
Organism: Narcine bancroftii; assembly: GCF_036971445.1. Lineage (NCBI taxonomy): Eukaryota > Metazoa > Chordata > Chondrichthyes > Torpediniformes > Narcinidae > Narcine > Narcine bancroftii. Next base: position 153,278,123 of record NC_091471.1, read on the forward strand.
CCTTGTTAATCATATTCTTTAACCTGCGGTTGCAGCGTGTAGTTGCTGTGCAGGATAATGGATGGCATTGGGGGAGGAGCAGAAAAGAAATTGGCTTTCTGCTTGTTCAATAACCTGCAGAGAAAAGAGCTTTATTTTACTCACTGACTTTGAAGGGTGTCAGCAGTAATGTATTTGCAACAAAGAAATGATAACCCTGAGGGAGTGGGCTCCTCTTGCCTTATCATGAATATCTCTCTGCACTGCTTGCTTCAACAACAGGTGATGAGAGACTTGTTCAAAGTGAGAATGTTTTAGGGTAATCGAATACTCCAGGCTTTCCACTGATTTATTTGTCCACCAGATTTTTTTTTAAATGTAGAATTCCATCCAATTTCACATACTTTGAGCAATCTCAAGAAGGATGTTAATTTGAATTGTTTGCCAGTGAAGTGTTGTATCTGGGACAATTATCAAAATAAACTGAAAGGCTAATACCGTTTCCTCTTTGTCTGTCACTTTTGCAGTCCACTAATTGTAAGAAGAGGCATGTGGCCATTGAACAGGCTGATCTCTGTTTTGACTTAAGGCCATGTAGCACTTTGGCTGAACTTGTCCATGTTTATGAACAGTAAGGCTGGCTCAAGGGCAGCATTAAGAAGAATTATCACAGTAATCCAACTTTAAATTTACTATCTGTCAGGCAATCCTGTTTGGCACTTTAGTTCTCTACTTTAATGTGTAAACAGTGCAGACCCAGGAAAATATCAATGAACTGAAACAACACTTAAACAGACCAAACGGTGACACTTCACCCTTCTCATTCAAGCTCCACTTCAGTAAAGTAGATAAAATTGAAATAAACAAAACACAAGGTGGCTACAGATGAAAGGAAAAATACATTTTAAATAGCTTGCAAAGATATCCCTCAATGCTTCAAACAATGAATTTTGTTGAACTCTCGATCTGTTACATAGGCAAGATGTCATCCAGTTCCCAGCCAGATTTTATAATCAATGATGACATACATTAGTAATGATGATGGATGAAGGGAAGATGAGGGCAGAATACAGGGAGGACTCCAACAAAATGATGTACAGAGATCATTAATATCTTTCAGTATCCCCTTGATTTAACAACCCGCTTAAAAAACTAGCTCTCAGTGCCAATCTCGATCTTGTGCTCAAATGATGTTGTACAAGATCTCAGCCTTGATTTCAATTGCTTCACAACTGATGCTATTACTTCAGCTGCCCATGACCTCAGCTTGGAAATTCCCTCCATAAGGCTATCTGTGCATTGCTTCCTTTAAATATTTCTTTAAATATTTCAAAGAGTTCTCTTTGATCAGCCTCTTTTCTCTGCAGAAATGTGTCAGCTGTAACTCATTTGGTATCCTTTTGTTCCCAGGCAAACATAGTACTGTAGTGCTGAGTGAGTTCTGTACCCTCTGAGCTGCCTGCTTTCAGTTGAGAGATTAAAGCAAAGCCAGGGCAGGTTAGAGGTCTGGGTACGCATGTGGCAGTGCAAATTTACAGGATAAATCTGTGGAGTGAAATATTGTGGTAGAAAGAACAAGGAGAGGCAACGTCATGTAAAGGGGTCTGTTCTGAAATGGGCACAGGTACAGAAAGACCAGAGTTTATATGGGCATTAATTTTTGAAGGTGGCCAGACAAGTTGAGGAAGCAGGTGAAAACAACCGTATGGGATCCTGAGTTTCATAATTTGAGACAATAGTATGATGAACTAAAGGGAGCGTAGAATGCAGCTGCTGCAAATCTGAAATTAGAGAAAATGCTAGAAATATTCAGCAAGTCAGGCACCATGTGTGAAGAATGAAGATTCTGAGGAAAAGTCATCATTAACTCTATGTCTGTCCGTAGATGCTGCCTGACCAGCTGGATGTCACCAGTATTTTCAGTGTACTCTTTCTGAGACTTGTGTCCTGCTCTGCAATTTATGAAAAGCATGGCAATCTTTGAAGAGGAGCAGAAAGGATTTAGCTGAAAGGCTTCAGAGATAAGGGACATGCATTTGAGAAATGGGGGTTGTTCCTCAGACAGCAGAGAATGTTGAGAAGAGATGTGATAGAGATTTTCCAAACAAAATGAAAGGTTTAAAAAGAGAGAAAGTTTTTTGAGTGGTAGAAGTTGAGAAATAGAGGCGTTAATGCAAGGTGTGAAAAGAACCAAAAGCAAAATGTAGATTTTTCAAAACAGCGAGTGATAACATCTTGAATGGTTTGCTTGACAAAGTGGTTGAGACAGATTCATTGCTCACTTCCAAAACAAAATTTTAATCAGTATTTACTAAAGAAATTGCAGAGCTCTGTGTGAAGGGTGGGTGATTTGGGTCCTGGTGTATTGCCCAAGCAGAAGCTCAAAGGGCCAAATGGCCTGTTTGTAGTACTATTCTCTGATTCATTCTGTTTGTAATTTCAATTGGACAATAAAAATATTCTATGGCACTACTTTAGTTAATCCTGATGTCTTGGCCAATATTTATTTTTTGGTTAACATCGCCGAACATCTGATCATTATCACATTGCTGCTTAAGAAATATTGCTATGTACACATTGGGAGCAATACTTCTTGTAACAGTGACCTGCTGCCAAGAATACCCTTTTGGATATAAGATACCTCAGGAGTTATTGGGTTATGGTATGCACTATATTTCACGATTCCTTTTATTGTCATGTAATGCCTCAAAATAAGCAATGTCCACAATTTCATTTGGTCTGCTGCAAGGCGAACAAAGAGTCACCATGAGGATCGCACAGCGCCCCTCCCCTAACAGTAAGAGAAAGAGAAGCAAAAGAGAGTCCCTTCAAAGACATCAAGAATCTCTGCAGCCAGACGGACCCCTGTTCGATCCATTGGCAACACGATATCAAAGCAAATCATCCTAAATCTGATCAGTGCCATATTTTGTTTATATGAGATATGCTGGGGTGTTTTAATCTCTTTTAAAATGTCAGTGATATCACTTGAGTTCATTAGAGGCAATTTTCCAGACTGTTGAGCCAAATCAGCAACTTTAATGAAGTAAGACATTAAAAAAAGATTGTTGAGGTAACCGAAGAACAATATAGTTAAACCTGAGATTCCAACATTCACTGACACTAGCACCTCAAAATTTGGAGTCATTACAGCAGTGTTCACCTTTTGCCAATGCCACTGTGTACAACATTCTTAGTCAGTCCAGATATTGATATTAACAGCAATAAACTGGTGTCCAAAGCCTCACTTACACTACAGCTGCAAGTTCACATTTGTTAGCGACTTGCAGCTGACATGCATTAATGGGCCAACTTACTGTGTGAAGTTATTTATCCTGGTCATAGTTCAGTGCAAAGCCTTCCCTCAACACCCCACCATCTCCCTCCCACCCCAACCCATGCCCTCTTAAATTACTTGGGATATGAACCAAGAAATTCACCCATGAAAATATCGAGTGAAAAGTCACCTTTGGCTTTCTTTAGTGAAGAGTTCAGTTCACGCGTAATGCTAACACTGAGCTACATCAAACCCCCCCCGTGGCTCTGAGTCCCAGAAGCTCACCAACTATCTGTTGGTGTCTCATCATGATAGTCTTTAATTTATAGCATCCTGTTGAAAAATTGGTTTGATGTTTAACATTTTATGATCCAAAATTGCTTTTGGGCCATGTACTTAATCAGAAATGACAGTGACATGAACAGTGTCCTGCTCGGTATTGGTGCACCTCAACCACACACATAGTAAAAATGGGTACTTACTCATTTCATGTCTTTCTCTGAATACAGTGCGGCTGCTACTGGAACCTAATAGAAGTTTGCCATGGTAAGGGTTTACACATTTGCAATAATGAGAGTCTGTTATAATATAATCATTGGAATTGGTTAAATTTAATACCTTCTAGGCAAACTAACACATCATTGAATTACACTGCCAAACAAAAATGAGACAAGTAGACCAGAAAGGATAACTGCATTTCGATAACAGAGTGGAGAGTTTGGAAACATTAGTCATGGCAATATCACTGCCACTTAATGACGGATAGCATTGGAGAAATCTTTCTGCCTATCGCCAGAATATTTACAGTTCACGCAACATTAGCCTTTTACCTCAGGGTTAGAATCTTGATGGGTCAAACCCAATTGCAGAAATTGCAAATCAACATCTAGGCTGATGCTTCAATACAATGCTGTGGCAAAGTTTTACATTTAAAGGTGTTATCTTTTGATTGATTTTCTCCTTGCTCAATGTATTATGATGTCCAATTTCGCCATTCCCCCTCTCTGGATTGAGGGGGCCAGGTATGCCAGCTAAAGCAGTTCCAGAGATGCGTGGAGTGTCTCCAAAGAGGGAGAAGGATAGATTCAAAGTCTAGATTCAAAGTCTTGTATAGTGTAACTGAGTCACATGTTTCCACCTCTAAATGCTTGAATAATTTTATTTCGATTGATCAAACACTTCCCCACATCAAATTCCATTTCCCAAATGGAGATACACAAGAGACTGCAAATGCTGGAATCTGGAACCAAAAAAAAACAACGTGCTGGAGTAACTCAGAGTGTCTTGGTGAAGGGCACCTGAAATGTCGACCTTTTGTTTCCTCCCACTAATGCTGCTCGACCCACTGAATTTCTCCAGATTGTTTTTTTTTGCTCCATTTGCCAAGTTTTCACCCACTCATTCAATCTATATATATACTGTATATCCCATCACATAATTATAAAATCTTCATTACATCTTGCCCTTCCACTTATTTTTGTATCATCCGCCGAGATGTTCAATTCAGAGGCATGTGATTTGTCAGTTCTGGAATTCGAATGTATGTGTGCTTGTACCATGCAGTGTGCATATTAAAACTGCCTCAAGGGAGCCTTCCCTTTGTTGGCTAGACTTCTAGAGCTGTGACTGTTTGGTCAGTGAGGGAATGGGATGGCTTTGTAATATGCTTAACAGATTAGCATAGGTTGCACATTCCTTCTGTGGTCGGACAGCAGGCTTGACACCTGCTCTGTTCCATCCACACCAACAGAATTTTGTCCAAGGATGATAGGAGCCAATAAACCATTTTGGGAATCCTGATACTCTGTTCCCCTGTAGTGTACATGGAAATAAAATCCAGCGTTACTGTTCTTGGGTTATGTGGTATAATGGAACTGAAGTTCAAATCAGGTGCCTCCATCCAAAAAGCATGTTAGCACTTGGCACAAAAATCAATAACAGCAAAATTACCTTCACCATAAATAAAGCAAATAACACACGGGAATATGCTGTAAAGAATGGCAAAAATGATTTAAAGTGAGCTTCTGAATTTTTGTTTGAGATTCATTACCTGTCTAACCAATGCTATCAATCCTGATGCTTGTGCCTGAACACTTCCTTGTTTTGTTCTTATTTAAATTATCCCAAATCTTTGCTATCATATGCACTGCATACATTTTCAATGATGTTTAGGATTATTGCCCAATTCTCTGTCATTGTGCCATATCATGTTTATAATAGTTTATGTTGTGATGTCCAGATTTTGAAACCCAGTGATGACATCAGGTTTGTATATTGAATTACGCTTATCTGCAGGCAGTCGTATTTCTTTTCCCTGTCAGCTTTTTGAAGCACCTTGCCAAATTAAGAGGAGTTCAGTTTTGGAGGGAATTATTATCTGATATATCCCATATCAATGTTAGTATTGGTGTGGCCATACATAATAAGGCAGATCCTTTTGTAAGGTTTAAGAATAAGTTGATGACATTCGTTATTTCTTGAATGCAACTTCACAGCATTTTCCAAGAAATTGTAACTAGGCCACAAGAGGATGCTGCCTGACCTGCTAAGTATTTCTAGCCCTTTCTATTTTTATCTCAGATTTCCAACATCTACATTTTTGTTGTTTGTAACCACATGAAGATTTCTATCTTGCTTTCAGTAAACTCGTTGGTCATTTGAAGTCATTATTCAGGGCTTACAAGACAATAATGTGCACAAAAAGCATATTTACAGCTTAAACTGATATAAAATGGACTCAGTAAACCCATAAATTCAGAGCCATTGTGCAAATAATGGAATTTTTGTTAATCATTGAGAGTTAAGATGGTAGTTATGCAAAGATTAAACTTTACTTTTGTGTACTAATTTTCACACATTGATTAGGTTAATATAATAAAATTACTTCAAAAGTTTATTATTCCCTTTTTAAAATAAATTCTTAACTATGCTTTTATAGATTTAAAATATTAATTCTGCTGCCAAATACGAATGAACTGCATTTGAATTTGTTGGCAAATTAAGTTTCTAAAATTAATTGATGACTTAATGGAAGTAAAATGTTAAGTAAGAAAGAATCAAATGAATTAAGTAGAAAACTTACTGTACGGTGAGGAAGAACATTAGTGTTGCTATTGTAACAATTACTCCTAAAGTATTGATTTGGCTTAGTGTAAAATACATTTATAATAAGTAATGAAATGAGATGATTCAGTCAGAAGCATTAAATATTATTGGAAGAATATTGATGAGATATGCGGGAACATAGGTGGAAAAGTTATTTTACTTGGTTTGGCTTGTGATAAGGGAATAATAATGAGTGACTGAAGAAATTCATCTGGAGGACTACTGGAAGAAATGTTTAAATGGGAAAACTTATTTCAAGAACACATTGCAGCATTTACCAAGAATTAATGAGTACTTTAACTTACTGGAGCTGACAAGTTCACCTCGGAGTCTCCCATGTTATAATTGCAAGCTCTTATATGAAATTCAATAGGAAAACATTAACGACAAAAATTACACAAAACCTTTCATTTAAATAACACCCTATTCATGCTCTGTAGAAAGGTAACAGATGAGAAGTATGCTATGGGTATTAATTTCCCAATGTTCTGCAAATGAAAAACAAAGTATAAAAATAGAAGAAAATCCTTCTTGCGTGTTCTTACATTCATATTTTTCAAAATCATCTGTTCCTCCAATGCAATCTGTAGCTTTTAAATTAAGAAAAATCAATGTGTCTGTAGCCACTTTCAAACTTGCAAGTGATCCTAGGAATTAACTGCCAATCGGCCTTTAAAGTGCCAAGTGTGAAAGCAAAATCAGCTCAACGCTGGCAATAGATGACATCATCTCACTCTGGGGCTAGACGGCCTTGACCTCTAGTACAATCCCCGGTGTCTGCAGATGCCAGTGTTGCAATTATGCAAGTGTGAAATGTGTCATTGCATTGTGGGATTGAAATGACCCAAGTTTTTGTGTGAGTGCAGGAACGTGAAGGAAGGAAAGATTAAAATGAAGGTATAAACTTTGCCATGGGAAAGTCGCAGCAGGAGAGAGGAAATAAATAGCAATAGTGGACAATTTTTAAACAGAGTGGGAAAGTTGGTAGCGCTATAGCGGACAATTTATAAAGACCGTGGGAAAAAGCACTTCCCAGAATGCTGTGCAGCAGAAAAACCCCACATAAATGCTCCGTTGCTGCAGCTGGTCATACAGCCCTTTCTCTGCTGCATGGAATTCTGGGAGGGCAAGTCAGCCATCGCTTTTCCCCACGATATTTATAAACTTTACATGATAATGCTACCAAATTTCCCACACTATATAAATTGTGCACTATAATGCTACAAACCTTCCCACACTATATAAATTGAGTGCTAAAGCACTACAAACTTTTCCACACAGTTTAAAAATTGTCTGCAATTACTATTTATTGCTCGCACTTCCCCACGGTCCCTTGTAAAAGTTTATATAGGTTGGCACAACAACAACAGGAGCTGAAAGGCTCATAGTGTGGTGAACATAAAGCTTAAACATATTCTCATTAGGTATGATTAATTTTATTCAAAAATAAGATCATAATACATTGATCAGGATTTAGGGCAGGTCTGCCATCATTTGATGCGTCATGACATCACCGGTAGAAGGTAAAACCGTCCTAACCCCAGGGATGGCTCCTTGCAAGTGTGAAAGTGTTCAGTGTCCCAGTTAGGAGTGGTCAAGAGTGAAAAGCCAAGCCCCCATTCCTATCCTGGGACACTGAACAGCCAATTTAGTGAGGTGCAAATGTCAAATGGGCTTATGGTTTCCAAATTGAACCTCAGGCTGTAATTGTATAATTTATATATTCTTCCTTTGTTTTCACAAAGGATAGTCTTCAGGTGAAAAAGACAGTAAATCAGTTCTTAAACAGGACAGCCACAGTGCAACATTGAGTCTTGCATTCACTGAACAATCTGAGGTGAGATCTGAATATTACATGTCCTTAAATGAGATCACTTGATAAATGAAGGGTATTTGGCCTATTAATGGAGGAGAGGTTGTCAGAGTTAATCACTGACCAGTGTGATTGGTACCATTGAAGTAAGAGTCATTCTTTTAGATGAACCACAGAATCTTCAATTTTTAAATAATTTCAGTGATGAGTCCACTTTTTAAAATGTAAAATAGATTTTCTTTTGCATGAGAAATTCTTTATTGATTTATTTTCAAAAATAAAAATAAAAGTGTGATGAAAAGCTTAGCAGATTTGGTGACATCAGACTCCTTGCTTTGAGCTGCATATCCAGTCAGAATGTTGTCTGACAAATCCCTAACAGCTGGTTTAAATGGAATGGAACAGTCCATGTATGACTGTCACATTGCAGTCGCAAGAGTGATGAACTGACACAGTTGTCATTTGAAAGACAATGCAGCATGAGTGTGAGTTCCAATTTTGGGACATGGTTTTGGGAATGGAACCTATTGCTTCAAAAGATATCCAACTATTAAGAAGGCTATCATGGAAATCAAATATAAGAGTAGCCATATTTACTTCTCTCACATTGATACATTTTATTCAAAGCTAGTTTGTACAAAAGATTAATCTTCTCATCAAACTATCTACATAAATAACATGATTAATAATTACAGAAACTGGATTTCAAGAACACTAGAATGCCAGGTTATAGATTTGTACATTTTGCCACCTGATACCCAGGAGGTCAAAACAGATCCAGTCAGGAGACAAATGTACATCCAATGTTTGTTAACATTCTTTAATTTTAATTGTATTTTATAATTTAGCTACTTGCACATTAACATTAATTATTTTTATTCAGTTTTGATTGAACGGGCTTGACCAAATGTTTCCTTTATGGATGAGGAAGAAGGATTAGAAGTGCAGTAATGCAAATGTTATAGTTGAAAATCTGATAAATAAAACTCACTATTATTTCAAAATTACCACATCTATCACTTTGATGCTACTTAATTAGCAACTTCCAATATGACATGACAATATTCAGCATGAATTACATCTTTTCCCTTTGTTAAATAGCAAATAAAATACTGGTAGCTCTCAATTTGATTGCTTTATTAGTGACCTTGTTTCTTTATATATACACTGATGCATTAAAAATCAGCTCAAGAAATGAGGGGTTGTGGAGGTTATACAAGTTTGAAGATTCAAGATTCAATTTATTATCATGTCATAAGGACAGTGCAATATTTCACAAAATGTGTTTTTTGTCTGCAATGAGGCAGATAGATTTGCCATCAGCAGAAATTGCCTGAAGCGCTTATTACAGGTACAAGCTTGAAAGGGTAAATACAAACATTTGTCAATAACTTTCAGGCAAAATTTTTCCTCTTCAGGGGAGTGACAGACAAGTGACTGAGTAAAGAGTTGGTTGGTTGGCATTTACCTCTTATCAGGGATACCATCCACCAGTGTTCCCTCTAAACTGTGCCCGAGTGCTTGCACACATGTGTTTTGCAACCAGCGCACAAAGGAAATTAATGTACACACAAAAGGTTAGTTACCTGAAATAAAATAAAATCTTGACTAAATATGTTACTTCATAGAATGCAACCATACTTTTCATATTAAACATGCAAATACCTTTTTTTTAGGCATAAGAGCTAGGTTGTGCCAAAATGAAATAATTTCAAACATTAGCACAAGCATTCAGTGCATGCGTACTTTTGTCACAGGGAAAAAAATTGCACAACATGATTTTTTTTTTGCACACGGACTACTGGAAATTAGAGGGAACATTGCCTTCCACTCAAAGTTCTTTCATATGACACAAAGTTTTCATGTCCCGAGATGTTGTATGCAAGAGCTAGCTTTTACATGAGAAAACTGGTTCAAAGGTCTTTCTTCCACTTGTTGAGAAATTGGATCCATTGCACGAGGTTGAAAGAGCTTTGAAAAGTTATTCCAAGTCTTCTGTGACATGCATTTAACCATCATTTGAAATAAATTTAATTGTGCATCGAAACCTGGTATTGCTTGACAAATTGAGGTCTGGATTCTACATTAGTTGGCCTTACACACTTGTTCAGGGATCCAAGGCTTCAAATTTCTAGTGGGTTATTTTCAGATTTTGTAAGTTAGTCTTCCACCACCTTGCTGCTACCATTGTTGTTTCGGTCCCTAATCTCCAAATCTACCACTAGACTTGACTGTTGAGCTGGCAGAGGAAAGACCTTTTTGTATGTTTTTCACTGCACAAAATTAATCTGGATCTGAAAACAGTGGAATAATGCAACAAATGATCTTCACACAAAGTTGGCATGCTGCCATGTACAGCATTGGTTTTTATCTGGCATTTTTGATGATAAAGAATTTCCAGGCCAATATTGTTAACATTTAGGACAGATTACCCATCACAATGTGGAGTACAAGATCTTTGCAAGTTAAGACATTCTCACTTTCTCAAGGGCAGCAAATAATGAAGAAAAATCTTTGGGATTCTGAGCATTTTTTAAAAGACAAAAGTCTATGCTTTTAATCCAGCAGCTGTTACTTAATTTGTATGCAGCTGGTGGTGTTTGTACAGATTAAGGGTATTAAAGTAGGCGTCATTGGTGTGACAAGAGCACTGTGGCTATTTGGATGGAACTTGGGGAGTTTGTTTGGTGTTTAGCATCCAACCTGTAGTACATCTTGAAGACTATTAGGCTATTTACAAGGAATATTTCATTGGTCAAGTACAGTTAGCATGGAATTTACAATGATTGATGTTTTACAGCAATGCTTAACACACTTGTATCAAATTCCTCTCTCTGATGTGTGATGCAAATCCCAGAGCTTGCTACTCCAACTGTTGAAATAACGGAGAAGAAATTTGATATGGCCGTGTTAGATCCTGGAACAATATAATTAATTACAGTAATTTTAAGGTTTCTGCATGAATTAAGTTTATAAATAAATCACTATCTGAAAAACTTGCCAATAAACAACACCACTAAACCAAAGTCACTTCAGAAGGCTAGCCTGGAATATCTATGGAAGCATTCTGATCTTTCTGTAGCTTGAAAGGAGATCAGCAGAAGGCCTGTAATTGCATAAGTGAATGGTCCCTAACAAAATAAATAGAAGCTCTCACTAGGGATGATGAGGTGCAGATGGTTGTTATCAAGTCTCAAGGACCAACAATTTGCCTGTGTCTGAGTGGCGATAGTCCTTCATAATTCACGTTGCCATGTTCTTCTGCGCATGTAGGAATGCTTGGAATCCACTGACACTTGTGTGATATCATCTACTTAATCAAATTAGGCAATTGTAGCACTCCATTTCATTGTGCCCATTTCAAGGTTGACTGATAGATGTTGGCCTTAAAACAATAACTTCCAGCTGTTTTTGCTGTAGACAGCTTGAAATGTAAATTAATCCCAATTTAGAAAATGAGCAGTGCTGGCATCTTCAGATGATTTTATTTCATGGGTTTTTTTTTATTTTTATTAAAATAATCTGGTTGAATATGATTTGTTTGCAAAGTGCCAAGTATACATTTTCCAGTTCTTCACTGCATCATTTACAGGATAATTTATTGATGTAATTTTTTTTGATATTTCAGCCAAACTGAGCATTTTGTCTCAAGCAAATATGTGTTTTCTTCAAGTCTCTTTAAACTTGATGGGTTGAACATTGGATTTGCTTTTCAGCCACAAGGATAGAAACATCGAAACATAGAAGATAGGAGCAGGAGTAGGTCATTCGGCCCTTCGAGCCTGCTCCGCCATTCAATGAGATCATAGCTGATCTTAAAGTTCAGTACCCCATCCCCGCCTTCTCTCCGTAACCCCTAATTCCTTTATAATGAAGAAATATGTATAATTCCCTCTTAAATATATTCAATGAGCCTGCCTCTACTGCTCTCTGTGGCAATGAATTCCACAGATTCACCACCCTCTGGGTAAAGAAATTCCTCCTCATCTCGGTTCTAAATGGTTTGCCTATTATCCTCGAACCATGGCATCGGGTTCTGGACTCCCCCACCATTGGAAACATCCCTTCTGCATGCATTCTGTCCAGTCCTGCCTCAATAGCTCCCACATCGTGTTGCGTTCACTTGAATATAGCTAAAATTCACAGTTACCCTCAGTGAACATCAATATTTCCTCATACTGGTCCAAAATGTCAAATTAAATACTCACTGGCTTAAGTTAGTTTATTATTCTGTTCATTTTTTTTTTTCCATGTAGCATGTCAATTAATAACTGAACACAAATTTCCTTTTCTCGTAACTTTAACTCATAAGTGTACTACCTGGTACACTTGAAATGATTCAAAGAAGAGTGACTAAGATGTTTCTTCTTTCTTTGGCTTGGCTTTGCGGACGAAGATTTATGGACGAGGTAAATGTCCACGTCTGCTGCAAGCTCGTTGGTAACTGACAAGTCCGATGCGGGACAGGCAGGCATGGTTGCAGCGGTTGCAAGGGAAAATTGGTTGGTTGGGGTTGGGTGTTGGGTTTTTCCTCCTTTGTCTTTTGTCAGTGAGGTGGGCTCTGCAGTCTTCTTCAAAGGAGGTTGCAGCCCGCTGAACTGTGAGGCACCAAGATCCACGGTTGGAGGCGATATCAGCCCACTGGCGGTGGTCAATGTGGCAGGCACCAAGAGATTTCTTTAAGCAGTCCTTGTACCTCTTCTTTGGTGCACCTCTGTCTCGGTGGCCAGTGGAGAGCTCGCCATAGAACACGATCTTGGGAAGGCGATGGTCCTCCATTCTGGAGACGTGACCCACCTAGCGCAGTTGGGTCTTCAGCAGCGTGGATTTGATGCTTGCGGACTCCTAGAACGCTTCCATCAGCGCTGTCTCCGCTCCATCCTCAACATTCATTGGAATGAAAGATGTAACCACATCTAAAATGCTGGAGGAACACAACGGATTAGGCAGCATCTATAGAAGGCAATAGACAGTCAATGTTTTGGATTGAAACCCTTCATGAGGATCAGGCTTTGCAAACTAAGAGCTGGATGCTACTTGAGTGGGTAGATAGTGAAGGTTTAGGGTGGGGCAGTGGGAAAGCATGGAAGAACAAGTTACATCAGAGAGACTGGAGAGAAAATAAACAACTGAGGAGGGAGATTGGAAGAACAGATCTGGACAATCTGAAGGTTTGAGGACAACATTGATGATGAGGCGGGGAGGTATAAAGTGTCGAACGCAAGGTATTAAATCAAGTTGAGAAGGATGAAGCAAAGGAACTGGACCTGGTAGATGACGAAAATCTCTCATCCTTTAACAGACGGGTTTCCCAAGATCAGAGGCCACAGTCAGACAAGGCCACATTGAAGATTTTGCTTAATTCTGAAACAAAGCTTTGTTTCAGTGGGTAAGTGGATAACCTGGTTCCTTTGAGTCGACTGGCTGCCCAACCCCCATCTCACCTCCACCATAACTGGATGCAGGTGGGCTGGAAGCTTTTCGGGATGAAGTTTCAGATTTTTCACATTATGCCTACTCTAAGTCTGTCTGTTTTTGGTGAGCGGATGAGGTAGTCAAGAAGCAAGGGCATAAACATAGTCAAAATAAACACTGTATGATAGTTATGGCTTTGTATTGGGAACAGTTCTGAGGAAATTCCTTGACTTTTTTCTCATAAGGTTGATGAGATAGAAAAAGATCAAAGTAACCGTTGGAATCCACAAATTGTTGAAAAGATTTCTTGGGCTAATACCAGGGATAAAAGGATTTAATCAGGAAGAATCATTATAAAAACGAAACCACTTTTCATTAGAGCAATGGATTTCAGAAGGCAATCAGTTAAAGGTACATAAGATTAAATGGATTTTGATAAAGTAAGTTGACACAAAGCATTAAGTCCTGACCGTCAACAGAATGCTGGAACGACTGATAACTGCCTTTAAAACAGGCGATAATTGGGATGGGATGTGCACTCCATACCAGAAATTAAGCTCGAAATAGAATCCAAATTAGCTTGCGAAAGGAGAGTGAACAGCTATTTGAAATTTTATTTTAAATGATATTGATAAAGGGCAGTAGGATTGGGTCCCAGATGGTAGCAGCTGCAAAGAACGAGAATGGCTGAATGACCATCTCGTGTTTGTAAAATTCTAAATGGAATGGATTACCAGAACATTAATATCTGTCCTAATTTAAAAGGGAGTAGGCATAGAGAGGATTTTACTGCTCGATCTTCATTTCAGGAAAAGGAGTTTAGTGGCTATGACCATTAGGGATAAATTGTTGATTCCTTTTATGTAACAAAGCTAGGGGAGATGAGAAGGTCTGGACTTTGTATTCTCATTTTAGTTTTTCCTATTGTGCAAATAATGATGCAGCCCATCATGTCTCTGGGAGAAGTTCATCTGTTCATCTATACCAACATTATACCTTGTACATTACTAATAACTTGCACCTATTGTAGTCACCACCTCACATTGGGATCCATTTACCTCAGTAGCACTGAAAGGAAATTGAGTATATCTGACGGCAGATTCTAATGCATGTATAGAATTAGTGATCAAAGACAAGTAACTCTCAGATAAACTCCACTTTCTCTTCATAAAAGTATTATTTTCCTATTTTCCTGCATTCCACACTTTTTTTCTCTTTATTACTTGTCACCAATAAACATAAATAATGTATCTGGATTCAGTTCTGTTTTTCTCCATACAGAAATGTTCAAATCCCACATGAATTCTTTGATAAGACTTGCGTTGTTTTACTCTGGTCTCATTGATCTAGGTATTTTAAATTGCAGAATAACTGACATCTTGTAGAAGGTCAACTTTACCTCATTAATCTGCTTAGTCAGTCAAGAAGTCTTTGGATTTTTATGATTTTATCAGCAATTGTTTTATACGAATGATTTAAATTTTCAAGATGGTTGCACATGCTATTTTCTTCATTGAAACATAGCAGCCAACCATCTCCTATCCTGCAAAGTACCATAGACAGAAATATTTATATATATATATATATATATATATATATATATATATACACAGCAATGAAAGAAGCCATTTGGCTCATGTTCACATTGATTTTCATGATCCTCCTACTTTTTAACCATCTATCTAATTTACTTCCTCAATCCTGGAACACAGATATGGTGTTTGCTTCAACTATTCTCTGCAAAGCAGCTTCCACAATAAAACCAGCTTGTGGCTTTCTGTCCCATTTGATGTGATGACATTATTTCATCATTGTTCTCCCAATTATTCTTCACAGAACCTTGTGGAGGATAACCTGCTCCATCATTCCAAATTAAGACACTTCCTTTTAGTTCTACTTCTCCACCCCCCCCCCCCCTTTCCCCATTCCAACCACCACCCCAGTACTGGCATTTCTCTATCCATGTTGCTGCATCTCTCTCAAGCACATGAGCCCTGATCTTTGTCATAGGCTTCAAATGCAACTTCTTGTCAAATGCTTTCTGAAAATCCACACATCATTTCCATTGCACTTTCCCTCTCTATTTGCTTTTCTTTTATTTGAAGACTTTGAGTGTACTTTTAAATTTTTCACAATCTCCCTCTGAATAGCACCTTAACTGATCAACAAATGTATCCAAGTGATTCTACTTCTGGTATTCTCTTCTATTTGAAGGCAAAATAATTGTTTATTCTTTTTGGTTGCCTCACTTCACATTATATGCTTGTATCATGTAACCAGTGGCTGCACTGTTCCCAGTGGCGGATTAACCATTAGTCTGAGTAGACTGAAGTCTTGGGGCCCATAAGGTAAGGGGCCCCATTCATTATAGTCTGATTAAATGACTTAACAAAAACAATGTGGTTCATTATTCTTCTTCATCCTTTGTGTTTGTTTGATTTCATTGAAAATTGCCCAGCAGGTGAAATGTTTTTGGCGAGTGAGTCAAAAGGGCAATTCTTTTCTGATGTGCAAATTAAATCAATGAGGCATCAAAACTATTTATAAAGTAGCAGAAATGGACCACGTTGTTGCAGGTTGAAGAGCTCGCATATATACAGGAGCACTGCTGGAATCTAGTGGGACATTTGCAGCCCTTCCTCCCCGCATTTGCACTCGGGGCTGCGGCAGGTTTCTGCAGTCGCCCACCTGGTCTGAGTGCCACCGCGATCTCTCCCTGCCCAGTGGGATGTGGGATAGGGACTTCGCCCTCCCCCCATTGGGATGGGGGAAAGCGACCTCTCCCTGCCCAATGGAATGGGAATTGGGAGTGGGTGACCTCTCCCTGGCCAATGGGACCTCTTTCTGCCCAGCATTTCCTTGAAATTGGCAGTCAGCAAAAGAAGGTTGCACATTCAATTAATTGTTTTATTTATTAAACTAAATCAGTGATTTCTCTTCAAATAATACAACCAAAGGTGACAGCAATTGTTTGATATTGAATATGTCTATGTACTTAATCATCATTGTAGTGTGATTTTGCATAATCAAGTTTTATAAATAAACGAAAGCCTAATTCATTCCTTCACTGCAGGGATATTTGTTCTGTTATTATTCGTGTGACAGGTAGAGAAAACATGTAATGTACAAATTGTTTTGAATGAAATCTCAGCAAAACGAAAGGGGGAAGCCAAACTTGCCTTTGTAAATTGAGTTGTAGCATCACAGTACTGGATGTATCAGCAGGTCTCACAGTGTCTGAAGAAGGTAAGATGTATTGCCAATGTTTCAAGGCTGAGTCCTTCTTCAAGGTATCTTTACCTCCAGTAAAGATACGAGACCGCATTTCTGTTTTATATCGCAGTCACAGCATTGGACGAATGGTAGGGCCATGGAGCAAGGTCAGGGTGTCAGGGCCCGGGTGGTAGTTAAGCCGCAACTGACTGTTACTTTGCTGGTGAATGAATAGAAAATAATTTATTGGGTTTAATTTTCTTACACACTTCTCCGTGTCTAATTTCCACTTTTTCTAATTTTGTACACACACACGCGCGCGCGCGTGTGTGTGTGTGTGTGTGTGTGTGTGTGTACTGTTTTATTTATTTAAGTTAATCCCAGGCTTCCAGCCACTTCATTTTTCCACTCATGGGATCGTTATGATCTGAGCTTTGCTGATCATTCTGGCTTTTTTCCACTTTCCTCTTCTCGTATGAAGTGCAGCCAGAATCCCTGGAGGCCTGATATACCATAGTAAGTTTGGCTAGGAATGTTGTCTGTCAATTATTCCATCCCTGCCTCGCCCCTAAACCCATTAGCCGAGAAAAATAAATGTTTCTGGCAATGTTGGTTTCAAAATCACTGGTCTTAAGGAATTTTGTCCAAGGAAAATTCCTGCAAAAGTTAAACAACTGAGGATTTTTGGCAGGCTCTGTCGCATTATTTGTACCCACTTCTCTTGACACGATGAGGAGAATTGGAGAAGCTTGAGCTAGAAAACCAAGTTTTAAAGAATGGCAGTGGCTTTTTCAGCATAATACTAAAAATATTAGAAGCTCAAGCTTATTATTCCATTGGAAACACAAGAAAATGTGTATGTTTTCTTGGCAGGGATTAAAACCTAACACTATGTATTTCTCTTGCTTACATGTGCAGGAATGATGAAATAACCATAAAACTTTATTTGGTTCAGCCATACTTTGGGTGTATGATGCATTTCCTTTGCAAAGTTGCTAAATTACGTCTCATCAATACTTCATTTTAATGACAGAACTTTCAAGAACTCTTAAAAAATTTAGATTTCTTTTAAAAAAAAAATTTTTCACGCTATGAACCATATTAACCAAAATACACACAAACATTTCCCTCCTGAGAGTAATTTTCTCCCCTTTCCCCCCTCCCTTCCCTGCCTCATTCCCACCCCCCTCCCTATCCACTAAACATTCAACATATACAATACAATAAACCCATTAAACGATGTCATCACACAATGAAAATAAACAAGAAATTTGTGTCATCTACTTTTACACACTGGGTCAGTTCATTTCGTCTTCTTCTCATTCTATCATTTTAGGGGGTGGAGGTCTGCGGTGGGCCCTCTCTGTTGTGTTCCATGTACAGTTCCCAAATTTGTTCAAATAATGTGACTTTATTTTTTAAATTATGTGGTTTTTTTTTCCCAATGGAATACATTTATTCATTTCTATGTACCATTGCTGTACTCTCAGGCTCTCTTCTGATTTCCATGTTAACATTATACATTTTTTTGCTACAGCTAAGGCTATCATAATAAATCTTTTTTGTGCTTCATCCAATTTGAGGCCTAATTCTTTACTTCTTATATTACTTAGAAGAAAGATCTCTGGATTTTTTGGGTATGTTGCTTTTTGTGATTTTATTTAATACCTGATTTAGATCTTCCCACAACTTTTCCACTTTCTCACATGCCCCAATTGCATGTACTGTTGTTTCTGTTTCCTTCTTACAGCAAAAACATCTATCTGATACTGTTGGGTTCCATTTATTTAACTTTTGGGGTGTGATATATAGCCTGTGTAACCAATTATATTGTATCATGTGTAACCTCGTGTTTATTGTATTTCTCAAAGTTCCCATTTTTCATTTTTTATCTTTATGTTTAGATCTTGTTCCCACTTTTGTTTGGGTTTACAGCTTATTTCATTGTTCTCTTTCTCTTGCAGCTTGATGTACATGTTTGTTATAATTCTTTTAATTATCATTGTGTCTGTAATCACATATTCAAAGCTGCTTCCTTCTGGTAACCTCAACCTGCTTCCCAATTTGTCCTTCAAGTAGGTTTTGAGTTGGTGGTATGCAAACATTGTACCGTGAGTTATACCATATTTGTACTTTATTTGTTCAAAAGATAATAAATTATTTCCCAAAAAACAATTTTCTATTCTTTTGATCCCTTTTCTCTCCCATTCTCTAAAGGAAAGGTTATCTATTGTGAGTGGGATTAGTTGATTTTGCATCAATAATAATTTTGGTAGTTGATCATTTGTTTTTTTCCTTTCTACATGAATCTTCTTCCAAATGTTGAGCAGATGGTGCAGTACTGGTGAACTTCTATATTGCACCAGCTTTTCATCCCACTTATAAAGTATATGTTCAAGTACCTTCTCCCCTATTTTATCTAGCTCTAACCTGGTCCAATCTGGTTTTTCCCTTGTTTGATAAAAATTTGATAGATATCTTAATTGTGGTGCTCTATAATAATTCTTAAAGTTTGGTAGCTGTAAGCCCCCTTGTTTGTACCATTCTGTTAATTTATCTAGCGCTATTCTCAGTTTCCCCCCTGTCCATAGGAATTTCCTTATTATTTTCTTTAGCTCATTGAAGAATTTCTCTGTTAAGGGAATCAGTAACGATTGAAATAGGTATTGTATCCTTGGGAAGATATTGATTTTAATGCAATTTACCATTCCTATCAGTGTTAGTGGTAATTCTTTCCAATATTCTAAGTCATCTTGTAATTTCTTCATTAATGGCTGATAATTTAGTTTGTATAGATGGCCTAGATTATTATCTAGTTGTATACCTAGGTATCGGATTGCTTGTGTTTCCCATTTAAATGGTGATTCTTTCTTAAACTTTGTGAAATC
Source organism: Narcine bancroftii (assembly GCF_036971445.1). Lineage (NCBI taxonomy): Eukaryota > Metazoa > Chordata > Chondrichthyes > Torpediniformes > Narcinidae > Narcine > Narcine bancroftii. The sequence continues at coordinate 153,297,813 of NC_091471.1, forward strand.
CGCATTTTTCATCGGCATCGCTTCACTTTTATTTGTGCATTGATCTTGTACCCCGATATTTCTCCATATTCCTTCAATTTCTTATGTAATTCTTTTGTTGATAATTCTGGTTCTGTTAAGTATACTATGATGTCATCTGCAAATAGACTGATTTTATATTCCTTCTCTTTTATTTTTAACCCTTTTGTTTTATTTTCTGTTCTTATCAGTTCTGCCAACGGTTCTATAGCTAACACGAACAGTGAGGGAGATAATGGACATCCCTGCCTAGTTGACCTGTTTAATTTAAATTAGTTCGATATATATCCATTTACTGTCACCTTCGCCAATGGTCCTTTATATAATGCTTTAATCCAATTAATATATTTCTCTGGTAGGTTGAACCTCTGTAGTGCTATTCTACCCTATCAAAGGCTTTCTCTGCGTCTAAAGCAACTGCCACTGTTGGCGTCTTATTTCCTTGTACTGCATGGATTAAGTTAATGAACTTACAGATATTGTCCGTTGTTCGTCTTTTCTTAATAAATCCAGTTTGATCTAGTTTTACTATTTTTGGTACACAGTCGACCAATCTGTTTGCTAATAGTTTTGCTATTATCTTATAATCTGAGTTAAGTAGAGATATTGGTCTATACGATGGTGGTATTAATGGGTCTTTCCCCGTCTTTGGTATTACTGTAATTATTGCTGTTTTACATGAATCTGGCATGAAAATTTAGATTTCTTGATGACATTTGATTATCTCCTCATTACTTGCCTCCCAAAGGTCAAAGTTCATCTGATATTTAACTTTAGATTCAAATTCATACACTATGACTTCTGAGAATGTGTGGCAGTATTCCAAAATATATGGCTACCCAACCTCCTGTGATTGTTTTTGCCACATTTACTGCTAAACGCTTAATGAATTAATAAGGGGAAAATAGTAAAACAAAGCAAAATCAATCCCAGCTTTGCTTCTGCTTTGATATATTTGCTACTTTCATGTCATTGAGTAAGTAAGGAAGAAATTCAGCCAAGTTTCCACTTTTATAATCAATAGTTCTCTGCCATTTAATCCCCTGTTCGCCATGACATTCATTTTTATTTACCTAACATACTGTTTATTTAGAGAAGCTAAGTGATACACATTTTAAAAATTGGTCTGTGTGAAATCCCCATCTCCTACTCTTTTCCAGTAGGTGCTGTAGCTAAAGACCAGCTTTTAAGGAGGAATTTGATTTATTTCTTTTGTTGAGTGTCCAATCTGCAAATGCCTTTATGATTACAATGTTGTCACATGTAAAGACTGCAGGAGTGCTTGCCCTTTAAAAGGCAAGAGATGTTATACTTGAACAGTCAATACATGGGGAAAACCTATTGCGTTATCTGCAGAGATTGAGCCACAATGTAGCTTGCTGAGTGCATGTTCTGTGTTAAGATGCCAGTTGAATAACATGAAATCCATGCCATAAATTAATGTGCTGTTACGAAAGGCTCAGAGTGCAACATTGTTAATTCATACCACGTGGAGTAAATAATAACTCTGCGTAAAAGATACTGTAAAAGCTTCAGCAAGCTCCTACACAATTGACAAAAAAGCCAAGTGGATCCTGAAATTAAATGGGTAATTCAGTAATAAAATTCTGCATAGTTAAGATTCCATTTTTAGCTGCTATAGCTTTTTGTAACCTGAAAGAATCAAAGAGTGAGGTAGTACCCCAAGTAAGGAGTTGTCACTTTGTGCTTTCTATCTTTCCTTAAAAGGTTTCATTCTGAACCCTGCTGTCAGCTGTCTGCTGCCAACAACTAATCAGTCTTCTCACACAGGGAAGCAGATGTTGCAGTTCCAAAGCAGCGATTAGGGCCAAAATAAATGTAAACCTTCCCCCCCCCCCCCCCCCGCCCCCGACCCATTTCAAGTCTTGGTGTATGGCGTGTGAAATGGGCTCAGGGGCCTGCTTGGCTGTCTCGCTTATGTCTGAGCTCTTGCTGTAGACTGGGTCCAGGGAGGACCTTTCCTTCCACAGGGAACCTTCAGAAAACTCAATTCAAAAAACAATTAAATCAGACATAAAACATAAAGGACTTCTGTAAACCACCCTGGCGGTTACTGAGTTACGAGATCAAAAAAATGGTTTCCAATCGAACGTTAGCCGTTGAGCAAAAGTCACAATATTCTGATTGTGTTTGCATAAACTAGAAAAAAGATCTCATCAGCGAGCAAAACACCCAAGAGAAAATGAGAACTGCAGAGAAATTAAAGATACTAATTCAGGAAACATGGAACAATGAAGAGAAAAATACACTGAATTTTTAAACTAAAGCATCATTGAATACAGTACAAAGAAATCGATGTTCAATTTATTTTTATTTCTGGATATGTCCAGCAGCAATATCTTTAAGAAAATGTATTAAAATTACAAAATTAGTTGAAGCTATTCGAATTCTTTAATAATTAGCAAACCAAAGGTTAGGAGATAGTCGTTCGACCCTATGAGCATCAAACTGGGGTAAAATCATTGTACAGCGGCCAGATGTGGAGGAGTACAGAGCTCTCGGGAGTTGTAAAACTAGAAAAAAACAAGAGAGAGACCATAGAGGTAGTTAATGTGAGAATAAGGAATTTAAAATAAAAAATACCTGAGGAAATGCCCAGGCATAAAACATTGGTTACCATTTACATCCCATGGATGCTGCTTGTCCTGCTGAGTTTCTCCAGCACATTTGTGTAATGCACTCAACCCGAGCGTCTGCAAACTTTCTTGTTTCACTCTTTTAAGATTGAGGTTTTTCAGCATAGGGTGGCTATTGATTTGAAAGAGAAATCCATTGCACAAGACAGATTAAACACTTACAGGATGGGGATTTAGACTGAGACGGATTATTGTCACTTGCGACGAGATACAGTGAATAGCTTTCTTTTGCAGGATTTGCACTTTGGATAGAGCTGAAGGTTGTCAAATTTACAAGACGATATAGGCAGGATGCAGAGTTGGGCAGAAGAGTGGCAAATGGAGTTCAACCCAGATAAATGTGAGGTGATGCATTTTGGAAGGACAAACCAGAAGGCTATGTACAGGGTTAGTGGTCGGTTACTTAAGAGTGTGGAGGAATAGAGGGATATTGGGGTTTAAATCCATACATCCCTCAAGGTCACCACACAGGTTGATAGGATAGTTAATTACAAAGGCCTATGGGATGCTGGGGTTCATTAATAGGGGGATTGATTTCAGGAGTTGAGAGATCATGTTGCATCTCTACAAATCTCCGGTAAGACCACACTTTAGAGTATTGTGTTCAGTTCTGGTCACCTCATTATAGGAAGGATGTGGAAGTTATGGTGTGAGTGCAGATGTTGCCTGGATTGGAAAACAAGTCTTATGAGTCAAGATCAACAGAGCTGGGACTTCACTTTTTGGAGCATAGAAGGATGAGGGGAGACAAGATTATGATGGGCAGGGACAGCAAACACCGGAGGACATCTGTACAAAGGGAAGTTTAGGGGAGACATCAGGGGAAAGTTTTTACACAGAGAGTTGTGGGGAGGCTGAAACATTAGGGGCATTTAAGAGACTCTTAGGCACATGGAAGAAAAATAGAGGATTATGGGGTAGGGAGGATTTTATACATTTTTTAAAGGAATAAATGGGTCGGCACAACATCGAAGGCTGAAGGGCCTGCACAGTTCTATGTTCTATGTTTGAAGCAACTTGCAAAAAGAGGAAAGAAAGAAAAGAAATCCCTTCAGAGACCACTAGTGGTCAAGGATCTTGTCACATTCTACAATGTAGCTGCCCCTGTGCCCACTGTAGCAGCTGCCACAGCTTCTTGGCCCAGTTGTTCCCACATGTTCTCGGGCTGGTGAAGAAGGTTCTGTAGATGCTGAGAGTGAGTTCAAGCCCTCGTATCCAATGCATCTACCTCCATGAACACGGTTCCAATTTCCAGAGCCATCGGTGCCTGCAGACTGGTGGGAGGCCTTCGGCCATCGAGCCTGCTTCATCCAGTTGACCTCAAACCTCTGTGTTCAGCCTCCTGTGCTCCATACTACCCTGGTGGAACTGACAGAGGAGGTGTCATAAGCAGCATCACCTTAATTTGACACTGGAAATGTTGGATCCGTCCACTATCATGTAACTATCCCCACTTTTCACCATCGTCGAAATTAATAGTCACGATTAGAAACATACGCAGGTACTTTCCAATTTGCAACGTATCGATTTACGTCCATCCACACATACGACCAAATTTTTTAAAAATATATAAGTCAAAATATAAAATTTACGGAATTTATGTTGTATTTGACAAACTATAATGGGATACAGTGCATGTAAGAGCCAAAATGTGCGTATTTACTTTGTTAGTCAGCGTCCTGTGGTCCATAGGCTGGGCACAGCCATCTTGATTCCTGTGTGCATGTGCAAGTCTTAAGTTGGCGCACGTGCAGTTTATGTATTGGAGTTCAATTGCCACATGCGTGAGAGTTAAGGGCAAAAGTTCAATATCGTTATGGCACTTAGCTCTCACGCATGTGCCAACTGAACTCCAATACGTGAACCCACCAGGCAAAATTCCGACTTGCGTCCACTTCGATATAAAACCGATCTTTTGGTCCCAATTACGGTCATGAGTCGGTACAGTAACTACAGATGCTGGAGTCTTATTCAAACGTTGAGAAGCTGGACTCAGCGGGCCAACATCATCCACAGAGAGAAATGCTTAGTTAACGTTTTAGGTCAGACCCCTTTATTAAAACTGTGGGGTCGGTGTAGATTTAGAGTCTGATTCCATTTGGCCAGAGTGAATAAAAATGCCATGATCTTCAATTATGAGGCTTTCTTCTGCACTTAGAATGTGTGCCTTCACTAATTCAGAGCAGCTGATAAATATAACTGTTAATATAATTGTCATCAGGCTAAAATGGTCCAATACCTGTGACAGTGTCAGAGGTTTATTTCATAACTAAATGTAATGTCATTGATTTTATAGCAGCAGCTAGGCTGTGGGATCAGATGCTGATCTGCATCTTAATAGCATGAAATTAGTATCAGCTCTTTAAAACTCTGATTAGAGGAGATTTTCCAGGTCACCTCATGAACCAAGGGTTATAGCGCCATGCTTTTCTCTTTGGAGTGATGAAGGATCAATAGGAAATAGCAGAGGATGTCTGTTTAAAGTGCATGGAGGAAAGTTCAGGGAAGATGCCAAAGGTAAGCATTTTTATAGAGAGAATGGTGGGTATCTGGAATGCATTGTCAGGGATGGCGGAAAGGGATATTCACAAGACTCTCAAATAGGCACATGGATGTAAGTAAAATAGAGAGTTACGGGTTTGAGATAGAGAAGGATTAGATTGTGGTTTACTTAGGGTAGCACAACGTCATGCACTGAAGGGCTGGTATGATGCTATAAAATTCTGTGTTCTATTCTCTTTGACCTTTCCTTCAAATTAGCCAAGAATGGTGATAATTTCAAAAACTCCATCGCAACAAATGGTTCATTTCAGACAAATTCCAGACTGATGGCCCTCAGAGCAGCCCTTAGCTCTCTGTGTAGCTGTGGAAGCGCAGGAGGCGAATCTATGGGCACTCGGTGACTCTCGGGGTTGGTGGGTGGGGGGGGGCTCTCTTTTGCTTCTCTTTCTCTGACTGTAAGGAGACACTTCAGGAAATTTCTGCCAATGGGCAAATTTGTCTACCTTGCAGCAGGCGAAAGCAATTTCATGTAATATGACCCTGTTTTATTACAATGGCAATAAATTTAATCTTGAATCTTGAGCTTGATTGCTAGAACATGTTGTTTAGTGCTGAATTGAAGACTCACTTTATCTATAGACTAATTTTTGTTAGCAATTGCTACAAGATTTATTTTGCTTTACTAATCACCAGAGTGAATGAGAAACAAAAAAAAGTGGCACTGCCGGAGCTGCTGTAATGGCAGCACTGCTGCTGGTGTGGACCTGGGGAGAGCTGAGAGTGGAGACGCAATGCTGCCACGTGGTCCAACCACTGATGGCTCCCAATGGGCTTTAAACAGCTTGTTAAAGGAGCTAATGGTGTTTTATTTAAAATCCTGCAACTGCGGGGTCTGGGCCCAAGATGGCGGTGCCTATGTTCGGCAGCAGCCACAAGGGGTTACAGACTCCAGGGGAGCAACAATCTGGTGTAGGGCACCATAACAGGGAGAGCAACCCCACCCCCCCACCCCATGCCCTCCCCTCCTGCTCCATCGTTTGAAAGGAAAAGCAGAGGAGATGATCTTGAGGATGGTGACCATGGTAGTGGATCAGCGAGTGGCCGTGCAGCAGAAGGACACCCACTGTTGGGGACTTGTAGGTAAGGAACCCACACAGGCCATATCAGAACCGGGATTTGAGTGAGTGCTGAGGGAAAGAAGGGCTCCCGAAAGGCCCTTGGCACTGAAGATGTCCTCATCGTGTTGGAAGTTTTGGATCTGGACTCAGGATCCCGATGGTTTGAACTGAACTGGAATCCTATATGACTGCAGTGGCTGCGGGAACGCTGGAGGTGAATCCTCACACACTCGGTAACTCTGAGGGGACTCTCTTTTGCTTCTCTTCCTCTGACTGTGAGGGATACCAGGCAATGCTAATGATGGATTTTTGTCTGCCTTCTGTGCAATTTGTATAATATTACATTTCCGATTATATGACAATAAATGGTATCTGATTTGATCTGATGACTAGCAGTCTGTAAATGATGCAAGGCCAGGTGCAAGAAGTAACATGACCAGTATTTCTTACTGCTGGTGGCATGTGCTTTTTGAATTGATGTAACCAGGGGCAGTGAGATTATGTGCATGGTGGAAAAGCCCAAATGAAATGAAGGAGAAGAGGCACATGTGAAGATGCACGCTGCCATTGACTGCTTCAACTAAGTAGTCTGCTTCTGTGCTGTACATTCAAGGCAATTCTACACATGTCTGAACATCAGGAAAACAGTCACATCAGACTTTAATCTTCATTTCCATGAAGATGCATCAAGACCTCGCCTCGAACATTGGCTTGGTTGCATCTCTGGAAAATTGCGAAGCCGGGACTTTCTCTGCATCCAGTTATTTCACATTATATTCCTGCTGAACTAAAATCTGTGGATTGGAAAGCAGAGTAGATGAATAACTAGTGAACATAGGTTCAAATCTAGTCCAGATGGAAGGATTAAAATCTTTTCTATCAGGAGGCTGAAAGGATTATGGAAAATGGCTCTCAGGACAATTCTGATTGGTTATGGGATAACAACACCAAACTCAAGAAGTTTTAGTGATGGCTGCTTAGGGAAATATCACATATGCAATAATGTTCTTTTATTAGAAAAAGTAGAGGGAGCTTTATGCTGCATTTAAATGCATTACTTCTGTTGCAGGAATGTTCTTGACAGTAATGCCAAGTGCCTGAAATGGGAAAGTGATATCCCTCTTTCCTGATGAGCAAAACATCCAATAAAGCATTGGAAGTTTATATTTCACCTTGCCACTGAAATTAGCAGACCAGACCTCATATCCTGTATTATTTTTTTTAAGAAGTAATATTCATTTGGCTTTTTTTGGGGTTACTGCAATACAAAAGTGTGGAGAGATTTGGTCTTTTTTCCTTGGAGCAGAAGAGATTAAAAGGGAGCAAAGCTAAGGAAAATAAAATTATGAGGAATATAGATAAGACAGGCCACTGGAAAATTTTCCCTTATCAAAAGTGAATATAAATATAGATTTAGGGTAAAGATTAAGTGATTTAGAGGGGATCTGGGTGGGTCTTTTCCACCAAGGCAGCACCTAAAATATAATGCCTGAGAGAGTGGTGGAAACAGTCACTGACAGCATTTAAGAAGTGTATAGACAAGCATCTAAATTGCTGAGGCATTAAAGATTTTTAAACCGGAAAGTCTGCATGAACTGTAGAGCAATACACAAAAGTGCTGGATAAACTCAACATGATCCGACCACCAGACACATCTCCCCCTCTCCTCTCCTCTCTGCTTTTCACATGCACTGCTCCCTCCGGGACTCCCTCATCCAATCATCCCTTTCCACTAATCGGACTGTTGATACCTATCCTTTTGACTGCTTTCCCTATCTGTCTGTCTCCTTTCCTTCATTTACCCACCCCCCTTCCCTCCCCATTCAGAGAACTACCCCCTTTCCCTATCACTTCTTATCTTTATTCTCTTCTGCCCTTCTGCCCATATTCAACCATGACCTCTGGCCTGTTGATCTGTGCATCTCCCCCTACCCCTTCTTCCCACCTCTGCTCTTACCCCCACTTTTTATTCAGGGCTTGCCTTTTGCTTATATCTATACCTTGATGAAGGGCTCAGGCCTAAAACATTGGTCATCTCCCTTTGTTTCCTATGGATGCTGTGAGACCTGTTGAGTTTCTTCAGCACTTTTGTGTATTGTGAGCATGGAAGGCTATAGGCCGAGTGCTTAAAAAGTGGGATTAACACAGAGCGGTGCTCAGACAGTTTGGCAAGGGTTTGATGGGCCAAGCGGCCTGTTTCCATGTTGTATGACTGTGTCAAAAGATTTAATTTCAACATGCAGCAAATCACAAATGAGCTTATTTCTCTTTTGATTTGCAATGTTCCTTGGAATTGTGACGATATAAGTGAATGTTACGTCAGCAATATAGAAAATACATAATAACACAAGAATCAATTTCTCTGGCTCACAGAAATTGCCTTTTCAGAACGTATTGTTCAAGATGATAATGATTAACCCAGTTTTCTTTTTTCACACTCTTTAAACAAAGGTAATGAACAGAAGCTAGAAATTAAATTTATGTAATTGCAGAAGTTTTTTGGAAAGCAAGATTTTGAAATCCATCCATCTCATCAATTCCACCCCCCCCCCCACTCCCCTCCCATTAATACCCTCCAGTTCCAATTTACCAAAATGCTTCTCAAATTCTGCCCTTTGATTTTCCTAAATGTAATCCCTTCACCATTAGCAGCCATGCCTTCAGCTGCTTATGCTCCAGACTGTGGAATTCCCTTCCTATTGATCTCCACCTCTTTCTATTTTCCTTTCCCTCTAAAGTGCTTTTTAACCCCTTACATCTTGACCAAGCTTTTAGTGATCTAATAGCTCCTCGTGCAGTTTGGCATCAAATGCTGTTTTGATTATGCCTTGTGAACAAGAGTTCACTGATCAGCGCTGACATAATGAGTCAAACAGTTCCTGTGCTGGTCTGGACAGAAATCCTCTGTATCTATTCCTACCTATGCGACTGTATCTCTTAAATACTGAAAATCTTTCACTCTAAAGTGTATCACTTTTGCAGGATCAATGATCTTATAGAGGAATATTTTAATCCTAATTCAAAGTATTAAATGTACTTAGATATGGACAATTTTATTCTCCTATAAATAAAAATTCATCTGTATTATATTGTTTTACATTAACTGTACAAGATTAACGGCACAACTACATGAAAATGTCTCAGCATTTGTTAATAATTCATTTTTTATTTATAAAGTTTTCCCATATAATTGCCAATATATTTTCATTTCAATGTCATGTCAATGGTACTTATAATTTTTGATCAATTCTCCCCATATCTTCAATTATCTTTGGGTACAATTTTGATAAACACTTAAATAAAAACACAAAGCTTGAGAAACTCAGCAGGTCATATAGCAATGATAAAGATACAGAACCAATGTTTCTGGCTTGAGCCCTTCATCAAGATATGTAAATATATACAGGTAGTCCTCAATTTATGACTGTAATTGGGACCAAAGGATTGGTCATAAATCGGATTGTACGCAAGTCAGATTCACACGTCTTGATGAGGTATTAAAGCAATTTTTCAAAAAAACGTTCATCATCTGAAATCTCAGTATATATACAGTATTTTTTTAAAATTTGGTCATATGTGTGGGTGGATGTAACTCGCATAGGTCGTAAGTTGAGGACTACCTGTGAAGTACACAGTTTAACCTGCTGAGTTTCCCAAACTGTGTTTTTACTTCATTTACATTGTCTTCAGACTTTCATGTTTTAATCCTTTTGACAAACACTAGTTCCTTTTTCAGGGTTATTCTTCCTCTGCTTAATTTTTAATTGGCATCATAAACACAAAATCAAAATGCAAATGACATCATTATTAGAATTCAGCCTTTTAGCTGATGTCTATTGAAATGGACCATCTGTTGCTGAAGGAACAGAAGCTGTTGAAAAAGCACCAGGCATTGTTGGGTTCCTGCCACTGTCAAATTGGCCTGGGTTTCACAGGCTCTTATGACAGAATATAGATATGTTTTTGGGAGATAAATTGGGGCAGGGTTGTTAGTAAAGGTCACATACAAACACATTAAAACAGATCTTATTTAAAATAAATGTCTAGCTAATGCTAGACATGTCAGAGCCTCAGAACCTTTGCAAAAGCTTTGGAGAGTGCCTAAGAGACTTAAGTAATGGATTGTTGTTTACGAAAAGGCAACAGTTGCAAGGGCTTGTTGGAGCCACGTTCTGTCTGGAGGGAAACTAAGAGGGTCATGTGGTTTTGCAAGCAGAGAGAGTCAAACAGGCTTTATCTCTGTGTGTGTGTGTGTGTGTGTGTGTGTGTGTGTGTGTGAGAGAGAGAGAGAGAGAGAGAGAGAAAAAAAGTCAGCAGCAGGAACTGGAACAGGATAAGCTGGCAAGCTTGTGGAAAACCCCATTTGGAAGACGGGTTGTCAATGCTTAGTTCAGCCTGGTCAAAGCTCTTGTCATTCATGCAAGAGGATAGAACTGGCTGTCTAATGCTTCACTTGGAATAACAGAAACAGAAAGGCACTCTGTGGTGACATGAAAGAAAGAGGTTATCATCTGGAAAACCATAATGGGGAAAGTTTCTTTGGCAAGACACTGAAGTGGCTGATTAAAAATAATCAGTTATGGGTGTCCAGCGAACAACAAATTTCTCTCTGAAAACCAACAAGAACCTTCCTGAGCGGTAACCATTTACTTTTCAAGCACCAAAGCCTGGTGAACTTTATAAATGTTAAATTCTGTGCACAGTATAAGAATTGCCTGCAACCAGTGAACTTGAAGAATTGAGAAGTGAGATTGGACTATGAATCAAAGAACTTTTCTGAACTTGCACACACATTACACGTGCGCTTAAAATTAGAAGGGGGTTAAGTTAGGTTAGTTAAGTCAATAGTGATAAGTTAAAGTGTGATTCTGTTTTCATGTTTATAGGTAATTAAAAGCAACTTTTGTTTAAGTTACCATTTGTCTTGGTGAATATCCGTTGCTGCTCATAACACTCTCCAAAAGATGAAACAGAAGGAACCATGTAGGGGCTGCACATCCAGCTGGTGCTGTTTGTTGTAGGTCAATAAATATGGTCCAAGAGGGGGAACAGCCTGAACCTGTCTCGTTTTCCTGCAAATCACTGCCAGTCCATTGTAAAAAGCAATAAACTTCCTATGGATGCTGCATGACCTGCTGAGTTTCAGCAGTACATTTGCATATTGCATTTGACTTCAGTATCTTCAGATTTTCTTCTTTGGGTGTTCTTGGGATTATGGTACTCTGGATTGCATCTTCACAAATCCACAATCATAGATAGATCCACAGGAATCTATAACAGCAAGTTAGGGGTGGAGGATTGGCTAATTACAGTTCTCTGACATTGCAGTGATGCTGGTCTGGTATTCACCAGCCATCTGAAGACCACCAGCTTGGAGGCTGAATAACGAGCCAGGATCCATGCCACAGAGTGTGATCCCTGTGCATGCACAGCACCACATCTTCTTTCTTGCTAATCCAGATTCTGAACTTGCAGGATCCCTAATATATTCTCGAATGGGTTTGTGCAGGAGTGGTGAAAATTTTTGGTCAAATCTTTGCGGGTGCAATCCAGCAGACGTTGCTTGCCCCTTTTATGGATCAGCACAAGGTCCGTGGCCAATGTTTCTAGAGGCCTTTCAGCAAGTTTGGCAAACTAACATCATCATCCCAAAGTTATAACAAGGTGGTGTGCAGTTGTGAGAGTGTGGGATATGTCTTGCGATCATTCTTCTACTGCTCTGCTCTGCTCTTTGCCAAGAACTTCATAAAAACAGTAACAGGTTCTTGAGTGCATGAATCAATGCTGCCCATCAACCACACATCTTAAAATTATAGTCCTGCCAATTTCCCCAGATTCTCCCACTGACAGACACACCAGGAGAAATTTACTTAACCAACCAACCTGCACGCTTTTGGCACATGGAAGGAAACAGAAGCACCAGGAGAAAACCCACGTGACCGCAAGGTGACTGACAACTTCCTGTAGGCAGCGACTGGCGACTGGTCTCAGGATTGAAATAGGAGTCACTGGAGCTGTGAGGCAGCAGCTCTGTCAACCACACCAGTGTACAGCAGTGTACTGAGTGTCCCTATCGCCAACATCAATAATTAAAGATCTCATGACAAATGGGAGGTGAACTTTGCTCCAAAGCCTTTGGTGCTTAAAGGATTACTCAAGCACATTGGAGGATTTACAAAATCAGCAACAAGCTTAAGAATTTTGATTCTGGAACTCAGCAAGGCTGCACTAAGGCTACATGCCATTTACTTGTTACCTCTGACAGGCCAGTAAATCTCTGGAGATACCACAGCCTTTAAAGTTAGCAGAAATTCTCTCCCACAATCCAAAGGACCCAAGAGATGTAGAATTTTTAAAATAGCTAAATCCAGCACCTACCACACATCTAGATGGCCATTGTTCCGTTAAATCAAATATCGGCAATAACTTAATGCAAAACAGGAAACGAGGCAAATGCACAAGAGTTCAATCAACAATTAATAGATCTCTTTACCAGAATGAGTGATAGAGGAAGATGGCAGAGACACAGACTCACCTATTTGCACCAATCCTATATTGTTAATTCTTCCCACGTTCTTATCAACTTCACCCACACCCCTTCCCCATCACCAACATTGTGCCTGCTCACTTTCTGATTTCATTTTACCAAGATGGCAATTTTGGATGTATCTATCTTTTTAACCAGAGGGGAAAGAAAAATTATTGTTTTTAACATGAGACAATTGAATTTAATGTTTATTAGGTTTATGCAATGCTGGTACCTTTTAAAAAGTGAACGATTTAGATTTTCAATCATTTGCAAAGTTCATTCATAATTACATGAAAGCCCCATTTAGGCCTATTCATTGCCCCCAGGTCTATTCAATACAAACAAATGATTTCATTGGTCATGCTATCCTTTAAAAATACAAAATATGAATTTGGAGAATTAGAGATATGATCAGCAAATATTTACCCCTGCAGTCTTACAAATTATTTAGTAGTTATGTTATTAGTGAACAGTTACAAGCGAGCCTGCATATCTTGAACAAAAAATCTCAGAGAATTTGAATTCTTCTGAGCAACTCTGCTCTTTCATTATATTCCTTGCTCCTTCTTTTGCCTCCTGTAGTTTGAAAATGTATTATCTTACTCAATGGCCTCAGGAGAGAGGGGAGATCAGAATGTTATTTGGTATAAAAATTTATTGGCTTGATTTGTTCTGATCTCTAAGTGTAATGCAATCTCATACATCATAAACTAAATTTCTTTCCCTCACAATGGCAAATGTATGACCTAATTATAATTATTTTTTCAGATTGATACTATCATAAAATAGCAATCTACTGGCAAGGTTCAGAAGCAGACTGTAAAAAAAAACATACTTTTTAAAAATCGGTTACAATATGATCGTGTTCTAAGAGCACTGTCATGCCAAAACTATATTTCTTCTGGTCTAAAAAGGACAGGCTGAATGCATAGTAACAAAAAAATAAAGGGAAGTTTATTCTAATAAGAGCAACAAATTGTCAATTTTACAGCAGGTTTGTAAAAACAGATGATTTTAGCTCTTTTACTGAGCTTTTTCATTGAGTAAAAGGTGATGAAGCAGACAATAGGCCCTTTTATAGAGACAAAAAAATGCAATTGTAAAGGTGGAGATTCTCTGCCCTCAAGTCGCTGAACCTACCTTCATAAATGCTTTACGAGCAGTTCCAAGACGCCAACTCCAATCTTTCCAGGGGGTAGTCCCAGTGGAGTGGAGCGCTCCACCTTGCTTTATAAATGTACTGCCACTGCAAATGGCTGGCTAAGGACGGGCTGATGACATTGCGATGATGCCATCAGCCCACGACCCAGGACGTAGTCGAGTTGAGTCAGGTGACGATTACTGAAGAAACACACAACAATGTTTACTTTCTGTTATATACATGAATTAAATGGTTACTATTTCAGGAGGGGGTTTGGTGAAAGAGTCCTACAGAATTTACCTGCATATTTATAGCAATTTTGGCAACCATAATAGGATGAGGAATCGCAAAAATTCCAAGACAACTCATTTGGTCGAAATTTAAACAGGTTAAATTTTGTAGAACTAAAATATCAGAAATAAGCTGAAATTGTTTTTTTGGATTAGACTTCATATTCACACACAAGCATGGTGGTATATCAGATGCATAAGAATGAATATCCACGGCACAATCAATCATACCTTATAGTTAATGCAGCTCTTGGAACTGGGATGTCGTCAAGTTTTGCAACTGGATGTGCTCCTGTAAGACGCAGCGGCTCCACATTGAGTGACAGCTGAGCCTCCCGCACAGAAAGAAAGATCACACTTCTCTCTCCCCCCTCAGTCATCCCCGCCTTCCTCCATGACACCCTCACTCACTCAGAGTGAAGGCAGTTGGATGGGGTGGAGCAACGGAGGAACCTCTACTAAACAGCCAGACTCATTCAAATGATGCTTCGCAAATAAGCGTGGTCAAGTAGCAAACACACCTAGCCTGCATAAATACACGGCGAGCAATGGCCGTCTTGGTTACCCATAATCCCACACACAGCTGGAACCACTCTGCATTTCCCAGAATGGTTCCATCTGTATGGGGAATTATGGGTAACCAAGACGGCCATTGCTCGCTGCATATTTATGCCGTCATGTTGACAGGCGGCGCCATGGCTACAGTCGCCCACCTACATTGACACCAGAGGACATACCGAGCCACTGCTCCACATAAAAGCCACACTGGAGCAGCCTTTTTAGGGCTCTTCTCTAAAAAGGAGAGTGCAGATTTTTCTCTACCAATGGAGCCGACCTCGAAGTGGAGGCCCTTCATAAAAACACCTAATGAGTCAAAAGCCAGGTTATGTTCTATTATTTATCCTCACATAAGGTTTGATCATTTCATGTAATATTACTGCACAGAAACAGGCCAGGCCACTCAGCCCTTCATTTCCATGCTGACCATTGAAGTTGTCTATTCCAGTCCCATTTACCTCTAGCCTCCTGTGCCTCGGTGAGTCACTTTCTTGATGTTTAATGAGAGTGTCTGCATTTACCACTTCCTCCATAGTGTGTTCCACATTCCAGCCTCTCTCCTTGTGATCGCCTTTGAACTCCTAGCTCTCATGTTATAAACATGCCCTCCTATTTTAGACACCCCACCAAGAGATCTATTTGCCTTATCTATTTCCCCCCCCCCCCCCACCTTATAATTTTGTACACCACTTGCTGGTCACCCATCTGCCTCCAGAGAAAACCAACCCAGCTTTTCCAATCTCTCATAACTGAAATGTTCCATCCCAGGCAATACCTTGGTGAATCTTCTCTGTACCCTCTCCACTACGATCACTTTTATTGTTTATTATAACAATCAGAACTGCACACACAATATGCCAGATAGGGTCTCACCTGTGGTTTATAAAGTTATCACATAATATCTCTGCTCTTATATTCTATGCAATCATCTCCTATCCCTTTTGCACATCCTTTTGACATGTGCTGCCATGTTCATGGCACAGTGGACTTGCCCCACCCTCCCCCCAACCCTCATTTGCAATGTATGTCGTAGACTAATTTGATATTCTAAATTGTATCACTTGTCAGGATTAAATTATGCACATAATGGTCAATAACAAAAAATACTGTTTATAACCCAGTTTGGTTTTCAATTATTTTATTGAAGTCTATTAATTTATCCTTATGAAATTTTTGGAATAGGGGCGGGTGCTTTTTTTATCTGCAAAAGATCTTTATGTTGAAAAGTGCGTAGCGCAGTGGTACAGCAAGAGGACAGTAAAATCTGGGTAGACCTGACAGAAAAATGGGTTGCAGTGAAAATTCGTGGGAGGATAGGATTTCTTTGCGAGGTTGCACAGACTCCATGGCACAAGGAAATATGAGACATCAAATTGTTCAGTGTTGCAATGTAATTTAATTTCACATTGTTCAGCTTTTTAAGCTAAAGTAATTTCCAGATTTCCCCATACACACTGTAAAATGCAAATTCCAGGATGTTGACATCTTTGGAGAGAACATATCTGTCAGTTTACACTGCAACTGGAATCCAACAGTAAGATGTAGTCTTGTGGGAACCTGCAGCACAAAGATGGGGAAGTCACCCATCAACAAACTGAGATCAGACTCTTGGGAATGTAAATGACTTTTTTCAATGAGTTTTATGTGTCTAATTATTTGCATTCTGGGTGTTTCTGTTAATTTTTTTAAACGTTATTTCTTTTTGGTTGTTACATTTTAATTATTTTTAAATTATTTGAAAGATCAAAGGTAAAGCTACTTCCAGCCCCACATTCTCACTGGCACTCTGCAGGAAGTGGGACTCCTTTTCTTCACCACTTGCAGCTCGGATGTAACCTGGATCATATCACTAGACTCCAAATTGTGAAGGACGTATCCACATCTGGTCTATATAAATGCAGATTGTGCATCCTGATTCTGTTTGGGAATAGGGTTAGGGCTATTCAGCCCATCTTATTCAAGGTCCGGCACACAGTTGACTGGACAGAGTTGTGTGCAGTGGACCTGAGACTGCCTCACTTTTTGTGTTGAAGCCAAGTGATTCTGGTCTCAAAATGACACCAGATAATTGTAACTGATTTTAAAGAGGTCTGAAGTTTAACTTAACCGGAAGTTAATCTCATTTGTGAATATTTTGGAACTGTCTCATGCCAATTGGGAAATCTTTCCCTGGCTGAAAACTGCTGAACATATCACTTAGCAGCTCAGGGACAGCATGTCTGGAAAAATGTCCTTTGAGCTTACAAATAGCCATTGATGGGTGAATATCTCTCAATAATTGGAAATATAATCTGATTATCAAATCCAATTCCCCATCAAAGTGAATGGATCTGTCTATATTTTCCCTTTTCTGCCTTTCATCTCGTGTTTGATCACATGAACTTCCTAATGTTGGCACTCCAACATTTTTAGCCTGGTGTTCAATACATCTGCAATTTTTCACATCTTTAGACACTTTTCTGGCATTACCTCTGCCTCAGATAGCAGCCATGCCTTAGACCTGATTTCTAAATCTGCAAATAATCTGATCTCTGATAGGTGAGTCCTTCAAATCCGCAGAACAACAATTATCTGCTAAATTGCTTAATTATATTCTCCTAGCTCCTTGTGTGTGAAGAATTGATAACAGTTTCTATATGGATCCATTTCTAATTGGTTCCAATGTACCTTTAATGCATTCTCCAGGGTTTATCTGAAAGAGAGAGACGGGGAGGGGCCCTATTAGAAACTGGAGAAGTCTCTGTTAATGGTTAGGGAGTGTCCAGATGGAATATTAGGTGTTGTTCCACCATTTTACAGGTGGACTCAGTTTGGTAGTGCACAAGGCCATGGAGAGATATGTCGATGTGGGAGCAGGTCATGGAATTGAAATGGTTGGCCACTGGGAGGTCCCAGTGGCCAGAGCAAAGTGTGCTCCAAGAAACGATCTCTCAGTCTGTGCCCAGTCTCTTCAATGGGAGGAGGCCACAACAGGAGCTCCTGATGCAATAGATGACCCCTGCACAAGTGTTGCTTCAGTTAGAAGGAATGATTGGGGCCCTGGATAGGGGTGAGGGAGGAGGTGTGGGTGCATGGAGCATTTCCTGCGGACAGAGGGATAGGTACCAAGAGGACAATTAAAGCATCTTCTCTTGTTTCCTTTCAGCCTTCCCATATCTTTCTCTCTCTCGCTCTCAGTATCCTGCTTTTTTCTTTTCCTCCAGCTCTCCACTCTCTTCCCTCACCATTCAGAGAGCTATCCCCTCCCCGATCACTTCCCAGCATTTTTTTCTTCTGCCCTCCCACCCATCTACACCTACAACCTCCTGCCTATGGGCCTGTGCTTGTCTGCCTGCCCCTCGCACTGACATTTTATTCAGGTGCCTGTCTACTTTTTGCTCATACATTGATGAAGGGCTCAGGCTCAAAACATTGGTTACTGCATTGCCTGTTTAGTTTTTCCAGCACTCTTGTATATTTAACTACATTCACTGTATTTGCAGATGTTCTTGTTCATCTGTCTTCTGAGAGCTCTTTGATACAGTTCAATTCTTTCCCCTGGTGAATAATAGTGTCAAGAAACATCTTCCTGCTCATTGACTCTGGTTTGCAATACAAACTGAGCTTGTTGTCAGGGATGATCAATCAGGGAAATTAGATAATAACCAGGTCCTTGGCCCAGTGCTGGAAGGAAGCTCATTTGGAGTCAAAGCCATAGACACTGGGATTCATCATCATAAAAGTGGGCCAAAGCCATCTTCAACACTCTTTTAATTTTCTTTAGTTAGTTATCAGTACCCGGAAAAGTACTGAAAATCTGTGGCAACCAACTAGCTGGAGTGTCCAGGAACATTTTAAATCTCTCACTGCTGGAGTCAGAGGTTCCCACTTGCTTCAAAAGTGACCGAGAAGAGCAGGGTGACCTGCCTCAGGGACTATCGCCCAGTAGAACTTACATCTACTGTAATGAAATGCTTTGCGAGGTTGGCCATGGCTAGAATTATCTCATATCTAAGCAAAGACCTGGACCTACTGCAATTTCTCTTTCACATTCTTTGTTTATTTTTTTAAGACTATCTTGTATTTACAGAATTGTAATTTATAGTATTTTTGTACCTTGTCCTGCACAATACTGCTGCTGCAAAACAAAACATTCTGTGGTACATGTTCATGACAATAAATCAGATTCTGATGAATTAGTTGGTGAACAAGTTTCACGGAGTCCAGTAAATGCTCACGAGATTACTTGTGTTGCCCAACAAGGTGAACATCGGAATGCTAATTGTAAAACATCATCTTTGATTGTTACCCCCTATTCTCTCCAATTGTTTGATAATAGGATTTTAAAACTATCTTAGGAGAGTAAAGCAATCTATAACTAATCTTCCTTACAACTGCGAGATAACAGAAGCATGTGCCGTTCTCCCAGCAAGAGTCATCAGTTGGAACCACTATTTGATTACCTGTCAAACCTCAATGTCAAACCTCTCCGAGATTTTGCTCCTCTTCCAGGATTCCAGTCCACAGCCCTTTACCCAGAGTTACGTTGAACTGCCGCTCCATCCCCCCCCCTCAGGATAAGTGTGGTGCCCGTGATGAACAAAAAGGGATCACAGGGATAGTTCCTTTATGTGGCTTTTAATTCTTTCACAAAAGAATTAAATTGCTACTGAAGTGATTGTACAGAAAAATACTGAATGCATTTGATGTGAACAGGTATGGTTAATGATTATGGGAACGGAATTAAATATTTGGAGTTGCATTTTGTAAACCCAAATTAACCAAAATATATGTTTATATGTGTACATTTTCTCTGTGTAGTACTTGCAATAAAATCATTAAAAACAAATAAATGTAATAAAATCTGAAATTACAATTTCTTCTAATACTCCAATGAATACCATATCCATTTTCTGCTTTCAAAGCCATGCAGAATGACTTTCCATTCTTTTTTCATGCACATCCAAAGTTCTTTGTGTGAGCTTCAGAACAATTGCTCAAAAACTTTGTGCAACTATCACCTAAACTCTAATGTAACGACAGAAAACATTTGAAAGAAAAAGACTACACTCTCCATCAAACTCTCTCCAAGATATACTGCTCTCAATCAAACACTCACTCAAATGAATCAAATTGTCCCTCACATTTCCCATCTTATGTGTGTGTCAAGGCTTCCTCTGTGATTTCCAATTGTAAATTGCCTTTTGCTGGAAAGAAATGAGCAAAAATTATAGAATTTTAAGTTGCTGGTCTGATTTTCTCATTTACAAATATGCCATGTTTTTAAAGTTTATGATAATTTATAATATATGAGACAGGTTATTTATTTCCTCATAAAAAATAAGAATTTGATCAATTTTGATCATGTTTCACTGAGGTAAGTCAATAGCAATAAGGAAAATGAAAATGATTTCCTCTTGAAACTGATTCAACTTCTCTAAAAGGGGAGGTGATGAGTGCATTAACATGAAAGCTAATCTTAAAATAGATGATCATGTTGTGCTGCTGCTATGTAACTGGTGTAACTGAGCATATCCCCAGCTCTTTTTCCATTTTCTTCACTGATGGACTTTCATTTGTGTATAATTCTTCCAACATGTTAAATTTAAGAATCACTTTCTAGTGTTTAAATCCCTTTGTGGCAATGCCTCTCTGTGTCTCTGTGCACAGCATCATTCTATCACTCTGTTACTTGTACATTCCTGGTCTCTTCTCTTCCCCCAGTGGGAATTTTCCACTATATCAGCTCTGCAATTCTCTCTCAACTTGTCTTCTCTCTGTCTCTTCCCCCCCTCCCCTTCCCCCCCCCCCCCCACCGTGAATATCCCACTTCTTCATCATCATACTGGATATTTTGTCCTCAGGTATTGGATGCATGTGCATTTTTGTGGCGCTGAAAGTGCGACAAAAGTTGAGTGCTTTGAAATTGGATTGGCAAGTGATGACGTTTCAAGCACAAACTAAGTATAAAAATCAATGGAGCCAAGAGCCAAGCAATCATTTCTAGGCAACAGTGCATCCATTGTGTTTGTGTGCACTATTCACATTTTTTGTGTGTCTGATGAACACTTAATGATGTCACTATTCACTCTTTTCAAGTTATTTTGAAAAAGGGTTCAGGCACAAAACTTCCTATGGATGCTGCGAGACCTGCTGGGTTCCTCCAGCATTGCTGTGTTTTTACTCTATGCTCCATGCCTGGAATAACCAAAATGAAATGGGGGCTTACATCTCCTCAGAGGGTGCCACATCTGATAACAAGAGCCAGCATTCAGTTTCTGCTGTACCCCTTCAATATGCGCCTCAGAAATGACAACATGCGCAACAATGTTATGGGAGGCATGGTTATGACAGAGACTGACCACACAACATGGGTCAGAGCAGAAGACATACGCTTGCCCATCAAGAAAAATACATGCAGAGTAATTAAAAAGCACTACATTCCACATGGATATCTAGAGCCAACAACATTTCTGACAGCTCACATTTCCCAGAGAGGTCATCACCAAACTAAGTAGCATTTATTCCTAGACTGCTCTCTCTTCTTGGATCAAGTTGATCCTTGGCTTACTCACAAGAGGATCTTTCCCAGTAGTTCAATCAGATTTTTGCCAAATCTTCTAATTTGCTACTCATGAGAGCGTCCCTCATTAGCCACCTCAGAGCTCACAGTAGGAAGTCATCTCCTGCCAACAGTTTGAAATGCCACAATTTTAAGCATCAGACATTTCAGGATAAGCAGTTAGAATATGTTCCCAAGATGGAAGTTGACCACAATAGAAGCTGGTAATTAAACCAAAGATATCTTACCTTATAATATGACCCAGCAAAACTTCACAAAATATAAGAAACATTGGGACCAGCAGAACAATAAGGATAGTTTCTCAAAATGTTTAGCCACTGTAAGGTAAGGAAAAGACTGTGTGAAATGACTCTGTTGAAAAATATTGTTATGTAATGTGAAAATAGGGCAGATTTTGTGCAGATTAAGGGTGATAGAATAGTTCGGTTTATAGCTTGGTTTGCTGTCACATAACTTGCAATTGTGATAGGTCATCTCTGGGAATTGAAACTCTCAGAAAAACCTCATGTATTCTCTTCATAATTCACTGATTGTCTGTCATGGCCTGGGACTTACAGGTGTTGTCCACCACCTATCTCCTGGGAATGAATTTGGTAAGATTCAAAGTTACATTTCAGACCAGAGAACATAAAGGCCTAGAACTTCTGTCGCATGGTGCACTTCCATAAACACTCTCCTCGTTCCCTGCCTGCGTGATGTTCTGTAACACTATTCCCTGGACTTTAGTTTCATATTTGCGCTATCTGCTCTATTTAAGAATAAATTGACTGCCTGGATAGCATGCAAAGCAAAGCTTTTTACTGTATTTTGGTCCACGTAACAATAGACTATTCAACTCTATGACAGAGATAAAATTATGAGGCCTTTCATCTGCAGATATTATGCTGCCCTTAGCATGCAACAATGTTTTTTTGTATGTAATTGTGCAGAGAGGTGGGATTTGCTGGTTCTAGCAACCTGGGTTCGGCTCTGACCTCCAGAGCGGTCTCTGTGAGCTTCTTTGATCTATTTGTTGGTTTCCTCCCACGTCCCAAAGACATACAGGCTGATAGGTTAATTGGCCATCTTAAATTGTCACTGATGTGTGTACTTGTTGAAATATGGGGGGAGAATGCAGGGATAATAGAAACTGGGATTAATGTAGAATTGGTGTAAATGGGCATTTACACCAGAGCACCCAAGAATTGAACCCAGAACTGAGGAGAAGTGCATCCTGGCCACATATTCCTCTTCTGTTTTCATCTAGGCTCATTGCACTTGAGATTTTATTTCCTTATCCATCTTTACACATCCCCCACCATTCTCTACAACTTGACTCTCACTTTTACAGTCCTGATGAAGGGGCTTCAAACTGAAGCAGGAACTTTTCTCTTTGCCTAATCCTAACATTTTCTGGAAAAAAGTATACTCTCTATTTCAAGGTTCAAGATTCAAGATTATTTTATTGTCATGTCATAAAACAGAAAATGTAATATTACACAAAATTTCCTTTTGTCTATTGGAAGACAGGCAAAGAGTCACAATTAATATTGCCTGGTGTCCCTTACAATAAGAGAAAGAGAAGCAATTGAGAGTCTCTTCACAGACACACCACCTCCAACAATCCCACAGTCTGCATCCGCACAGACCTCTGTTCTATTCATTGGCAACCCAAGCTCCAGTTCAAAACCTCCAATACAGTTAGGAAGCCTTCAGTACCCGAGGCCATCCGGTACACCTTCTTTCCCTCAACGCCCTTTTGAATCCTGGTTGCAATTTCGGGTTTCCATGAGCCAGTTTCCAGCAGACTGCAGCCTGTGTGGCCCTTTGACCATAAGTTGCCAACAGCCCGCAGCCTGTGTGGGTCCCTCAGCCACTGAGCCCCTCGCTGGTCTGCTGCCATGGTCACCGCCCTATAGGGTCATCTATCCTTCTCCTTCTCAATGGGGGTATTTCTTCTCGTTTCTGAGCCCCTTTGCTAATCTGCAACCCCTTGAAGCTGCTGCAAGCACAAGCACCACCATCTTAGGCACAGGCCCCATGGTTGCAGGATTTTAAATAAGAGCACAATTGGCTTCTTTAACAGGCCATTTTATGCCTGTATAGAGCCATCAGAATTAGGGCCAGAAAGTTGGGCTCTGTGGATGAGTGCTGTGATGCCATTCCCACTCTGCCCAGGTCTATATCAGTGGTAGTGCTGTGGTAGCACTGCAGTGAAGGAGACCTAATGTGCCTCAGTGAATTCAAAGAGCTCTTGGTCAACATCCAGTTTCTGGAGCAATTGAATACAAACCTACCAGTCTGGTTGAGTCTGTAAATTGCCTTGGGCAACTCATCGCTGTCTTGCATGAGTATTATTAAGCTAATGATATATTCTTAACATAAGGAACACAAATCGCTGCATCTTGAAGTGGCTGTTTATCTTTCAAAACCAAGTGTAATTATATTTTGGGTAAATCAATCCCTGGTCATTCGCCTACCAGTTAATTTTGAGTCTCTAACCCAGATATTATATGCTTGAACCCACACTTTACAATTTCTGATGACAAGATTTAAGAATCAAAATTCAAGATTCAATTTATTGTCATGTAATAAAACTGTGTCATATTACGCAAAATTGCTTTTGCCTGCTGTAAGGCAGACATTTGCCATCACAGAAATTGCCTGAAGCACCTCTTACAAAGAAAGAGAAGCAAAAGTGAGTCCCCCTAGAGTCACTGGGCATCCATGGGTTCACCTCCTGAACTCCCGCAGCCTCCACAGCCACTCTGAATCTAATCCAAAACATCGGTAACCTGAGCTCCAGATCCGAACCTCCAATACGATTAGGAACTCTTCAGCACCCTCGGCACCCTCTTGCATCCTGGTTCCAATACCTGGTACCTCTTCAGCCAGTTTCAGGCCAGTCTCCAGTAGTCTGCAATCTGGTGCAAGTCTCCTGACTGCAGTCTCCAGCAGCCCACAGCTTCCATGAGTTCCTCGCTTCAAATCCCCAGCAGCCCACCTCCTGTGTGGTTCCTTCAACTGCAGAACACCTCACCGGTCTGCCGCCATGGTCACCATCCCATAAGTTTTCTTCTCTGCTTCTCATTCTCAGAGATGGGTTAGGGGCTGAGTGGTCTCCCTGTTTCCTGGTGCCAAGTGCTAGTCCTCTGCTTCCCCTGAGTCTGCAACCCCTCGTGGCTACTGCCAATCATAGATGCCACAATCCGGGGTGCAGATCCATGGTTGCTCCTTTAATGGGCCGCTTAAAGCCTTCATGGAGCCATCGGTAGTTGGACTGGCCAGTGGGACCTTGGAATGGCCGGTTGTATTCCATTGGAATACTCACTTTTTAAAAATGACCATAATATATTCTGTTTCCTCTGTGACAGATTATATCATATTTCATGTTGTATGTTTTGAAGGAGATAATTTGTGGGAGTAGTGTAGGTCACAAACACTTCACAAAACAGATTTCATTTAAATTGACAGAGCACTGCTCAAGCCAGACAGTCCAGGCTCTGAATGCCTTTGCAAAAACTTTGAAGAATGCCTATAGGGACTTCACAAGTAGGACTTAATTGGACAAGCTGTGGAGTAATGGATTATAGTTTTGAAAGCAACAGATGAATGGATTCAAAAGTTTGGGTCCGTTTCCGCCATCTGTCGGGTTGCAGTTTGCTGAGCTAAGAAGGTCATGTGATTTTGCAAACAGAGAGAGAGAAGAGACAAAACAGGCTTTCTCTAAGGGAGAGAGAAAACTGGTTTCTGCAGTCATGGAAAGCTGGCAGCTTGTTGAAACCCCATTTGGAAGAAGAGTTCTGAGTTCAGCCTGTTCAAAACCCTTGTGGTCCATACAAGAGGAAATGGTTGGTTAGACTGTTTCACCTGAAATAGGGAAACAAAAGAAACTCTGTGGTGACCTGCAGAAGAAGAGGTTATTATTTGGAAAACCCTGATGGGGCAAGTTTCTTTAGCAAGATACTGAACGAATCAGTTTGTGCATGTCCAACGTGCAATGAATCTCTCTCTGAAACCAATAAGAACCTTCCTGTGTGGTAACTAATTACCTTTAAGCACCAGAGCTTGGTGAAAATTCATAAATGTTAAATTCTGTGCACAATATAAGAATTGGCTGATACCAGTGAACTTGAAGGTGATAAGTGAGATTGGACTGGAATCAAATAACTTTTCTGAACTTTTACACATTACATGCACATGTGCTTAGAATTAGAAGGGGGGTTAAGTTAATAGTAATAAGTTAAAGTTTGATCCTGTCTTTATGTTTAAAGAAAATTAAAATTAACTTTTGTTTAAGTAACCATTTGTCTTGGTAAATTTCAATTGCTGCTGGGTTTTGGGGTCCTCTGGGCCTGTAACACCTCTTACTATTAAAACAAATGGTTACTCATGTAGAAGTGCATTTGAGTTTAAAGGGCTTCCTAATCTCTCCACTATCACCCACATTTGTCTCAGTTGAGTTTCCAATCTCAGTCTATCTGTTGTGAATGGAAACAGCAGGGGCCAGAGATCTTCCTGCAGTTGGAATATTAGACACAAGATCAGGACTTGGATCAAACTCATGTACATTCTGTGCAATCTTCAATTGTCTTCTCAAGCAAGAGAAAGAACAGGAAATAAAGGTGTTCAAACTTAACTTCACATTTTTGAATACATGTCCATATCATGGTTCAATTTCTTTAATCTTTACACCACAGTGCTTTCAGATGTGACGTATGTCAGACTAATTTCTTCCACCCGTTTTGTGAATGTCAGCTACAGTTGATAAATAGTGGCAGATTGCTCATAAGTAATACATGCTGTTTGACCAAGAAATAAACACCCTAATTACCTTCATCTTTTTAAAATTATGAATGTCTCTTTTCTCCCATGATTGATTTCATGTGGGATTATGGAGTCTGAAAATTAAATATTGTAACCTGAGCAATTTTAGTACAAAGAAACCATGGGAAGTGTCCGAGATCCATTTGCATGTGTGGAAAAATGCCATGTCCAAACATAGCTGAAGCTGAATGGAATAGTAAGCTGTTGATCGCAAGGAATAGAACTGGGATCATGACAGGATGAGGTTCCTGTTTATGGAAAAGCCATATGCTTGCTTTTGCTTTTCAGTGACTGAAGTTTTGTAGAATCTTTGTACCAACCTCTGAATGTTCTGGAAATGTATTCACATAATGTTTGCATCATGTCTCTCTGGTGAATGTGGCTCCCTTTAAGGGTAAATTGCGAGAGGTGAGGCTCCCTCTCTGGAGCCCCATTTGATAGGCGTGTGGATTAGAGAATTGAGCTCAGCTGCCTCCTGGTGCCCCTGAATTTCCAGTGGCCTGATTAAATCACTGGAAAATCTTGCAGCTATTACTGCAGTCTCTGTCTTATCTGGTGCTTAAAGAATAGACTCAAGCTGAAAGGAAGCTGGCATCTCTTCAACCTAACTGCGTTCAAAATATTGACCCTGGAGATGTTGAAGTATTTCCAAATGTCTGCAATCGGTTATTTTCCATTCTCTTTCCATGTCATCCCGCGAGTGATCAAATTGCAAACATGCTAACTATGTCAAATAAAAGAAGCCATATCCTCTTAACAGGTGGCAAGTTTGCACACATGCACATAGGAGGTAATAGCTGGGTCCCAGTGGCTTCCGGGTTTCTATCAGTAATACTCTCTCAGATCATTTTCCTTATCTCTGGCACTTGGAGAAGGGCCACTTGGATGATAATTTCTATGATAGTCAAACTGAAGGCTCACTTGCACGCTCTACCCTGCTTCTAATTCATTGCCAGTTCCATATTGTGAAGCAAACTCCCCTCCTCCCATCTTTTCAACCTATGAGGTGCCTTGGAGTACAAGTTTGGCTTCATAATTTAACAGCACCAGGCAAATGGGACTCAACCTTCAACATGATTCAGGACTCAAAGCACTTCCAATAACTGATCAATGGACAGACTCTTCCCACTGACTGGCCATTATGCAACTATATTGAAAAAGCCTAGGATTCCCAATAATTTACAGATGTTTCAACCTCTTGACCTGACCACACTTCGGTCTCCCATTTCGAATTTATCTGTCAGCGAAACATCAGTGCCTGCAACCAGATTTTCCATATCTCTGGGCTCTGCTGATTTAAACCACAATCACAATTGGAAGTGAAGTATCCTGATTATGGGTATCAAGATGCTCAATGGGAGGAAGTTACTGCTGATAACATAACATAACAATTACAGCACAGAAACAGGCCATTAGGCCCTTCTAGTCCGCATTGCTGTTATTGAGGAAGTAACAGTCAGCTGGAACAGCAAGTACATAGCAACATAGTAAAGGTCTTTTCATGGCTTAGAAACTGAATGGAATTCTTAAAAGCCAACAGAAATAAAACTATTCCAATTGCAATTCCTCAATTTTTTTTTAAGGAATTAAATGCTTGTGTTAGAAAATTTTTATGGAAAAGGAAAATGGGAAGAGTTTCTTTGGAAAAATGATTTTGAAGATTTACAGCTCCCTAATTTTATGAATTATTTTAAAGCAGCCCAGTTGAGATTTATTAATGTAATGTATGACTTAAATAAAGTTCCAGCATGGGTGAATATAGAACTCAATAAAATAGGGGAAATAAATCCACAAAAATTTATTTATAAATGGAATACAAGATTGTTAATACAAATAGAGAAACACCCAAGCTGAAACATTTAATTGAGCTTTGGAATAGGTTGATAAAGAGATTGGAAAAAGAGGGTTAATACCGAGAACACTTTTATTTCAAAATGGATTTATTCCTTTTCTTTTGGAAATCAATTTTTAAAGATTTGGCAAAATTATGGTATTAAGAAAATTAAAGATTGTTTTGAATCTGGGAAATTTATTACTTTTATTAGAATGAAAGAAAAGTTTAAGGCATTGGAAAATATTCAATTTTGTTATTATCAAATTAAGAGGTTTTTATCTGACAGTTTTGGTCAAGATTTAGTATTACCAGAAGAAACTGAGGTAGAATTATTGTTATGTACTTGAAATATAAAGAAATTTATTTCAAGGATGTATAAATTATTACAAAAGAAAGCTTGGAAGGGGTTTATAAATCAAGATATGGATGGTAAGTAGATTAAAATAAGCAGATAGATGACTATAAATCAACTGAGAGAAAGAATGAAAAGTATAATAAATGTGAGATATAGGCTAGTTCAGTATAATTTTATTCATCAGTTATATTTGACACCAGAAAAGTTACATAAAATGAACCATACCTATTCGGATTTATGTTTTAGATGTGGACAAGAAGTCAGTACATTTCTGCATTCAACTTGACAGTATTCCAGACCTATTTGGTTTGAAATAGGTTATTTATTGGAACGAATGGTGGAATAAAATTCACACAGGATCCAATACTGTTTTTACTGGGAAATAGTAAGGGGATTAAACCTAAATTAAAACTGAATATGTATCAAGTAAAATGTGTTCAAAGTGCTTTGGCAATAGCTAGAAAATGTATTACTATAACTTGGAAATTGGATATTAATTGGGAAAGGATAGATGGCATGCAGAAGTTCAGAGTTGTATTCTACATGAGAAAATTACTTACCATTTAACAGATAAATACTATTAATATCCAAATATTAATGTGGGTATTAATATTTAAATGAATCTCGAACATTCCTTTTCTCTTATAGGTCTCCATAAAATATTGAAAAGTTAAGTATTCCTGTTGTGGTTCTCCTGTCCTGTTCTTTTCTTCTTTTGCATTTGTAGGGGGTTGGAGGGAGGAGGGTGGGGAATGGGTAGCAGGGGGTTTCTTCTATTTTACTTTATTTTCTTTCTTATATATATACCACATTGAATTTGAAATGTTGAAAATGTTTTAAATTTTAAATAAAGTACATAAAATAAATGAATAAAACTGCATGGAGTTATTTACGATGTGGTGTGATCTCTGCCCAGAAGGAAATTGCAACGTCTACTCCAAACTCTTTCCAATATACAGTTTGAAGCCTTAAAAATACTGGGTGCGCAAAATGTTGTAAAGAGAGACGAATAGTCTATATGATCGAAGCATCATATATAAATCAAATATATTCACATTACGTTCAACACCCATCCTAATCCAGGAGAAATGTAATGGGTTCAAGTGTCAATATTTTGCTCTCAGCTAAAATCTCACAAAATAATGAGACCGGAATGTCTCTAATTTCCAGGTACTACATTGTGCCAGCATGAATGAGCTCAGGCAACTGCCTAACAACTTGAAAAACTCTCATGAAAATTACAATATTATTACGGGAGGTTCTTTTCTTTTTAAAATGTTTTTATTGAGTTTAACATATAATAAATGACAATTACATATTAATTACAATCAATTGTGTACAAGTAAATACATGCAAAAGAGAAAAAATAGGTAAATAATTACATATGCATAATTACATTAATAGTTTCTTGTAGTAACTTAATCTGATGATAAACATAATGCATGCAACCATGTCATACCAATTTATTGGACTCATTAAAATTAAAAAGAGAAAAAAAATAGAAACTAATGGACTAATCTAAAATAATCTAATCCCCTCCCTCTAATCGAGGTTACCTTTTTATAATGAAGAGAAAAAGAAATCAATTATGATGTGGAATCACTGGTGACCCTCAGAGAACAGACAAGGAATTACTGGAATGTATAATAATTATTGATTCTTCCAATTATTAAAAAAATTCAAAGAATGGGCCCCATAATTTCATAAATTAAAACTTTCTATCTTTAATATTATATCTGATTATATTATTATATCTGACCACTGCATATGAATAGGGGATGAATCTCCTTTCCATTTCAATAAAATACCTCATCTGACGATCAATGTAGTAAAACCTAAGACTTTTTCCTGAGATTCCAATAAAGTCATGAGAAAAACCAAACCGAGCAATTAACGGACAGGGTTCCAAGTTAATTTTGAAAATTGTTGATAAGAGCTTGAAAAATCTCTTTCCAATTTCTCTCCAAATTTGGACATTCCCAAAACATATTAATTAGATAGGCTTCAAAAAATTTACATTTCTCACAAAAAGAATCAATATCTGCATAAAAAATTGATAATTTAAGTTTGGAGATATGTGTTCTATGCACCACCTTAAATTGTAATAAGCAATGTCTTGTACAAAATGAGGAATCATTAATCAATCTGAGTGTAGAGTTCCAGTCTTCATCTGAAAATATTACATTCAAGTCTCTTTCCCAATCTCTTTTGATCCCAGCCATTGCGACTGAATTTAAGTCAAGTAAATTATTATAAATACATACTATTAATCCACCATGAACATAAAATTGTATATTAAAAAGTAGATCAAGAGTCTTAGTATTAGAAATTTGCAGAAAATCTGAAAGCTTGAGCTGAACAAAATGCCTAATTTGTAAAGGTCTGAACAAAATGCCTATTGGAAAGATTAAAATTGGCTGATAATTGTTTAGAAGAGGCAAAATTATTTTGAATAAAAAGATCCTTGAAACTTTGAATACCTTTTCTGTGCCATTTCTTGAAACCTACATCCAACAAAGATGGTTGAAATAGTAAAAAACTATTAATTCCAAAGAATTTCCTAAACTGAACCGAAATTCTCAATCTATTTTTCATCAGCGGATTATTTGTTAAATTTAGAAAAGGAAAATGTAAAAAGGATCCTAAAACTGCCAACATAGAGGTTTTATTTAGTAAACTGTAATTCCATTTCTACCAAGGAAGGGCTGATTTATCCAAAAGTAATAATAAAAGTAAATTACATATATTAATCACCCAATAATATAATCTAAAATCTGGAAGTGAAAATCATCCATTTAATATAGTTTTTTGAGGATAGGCTTTGTTTATACGTGTTTTTTTTTCCCCTTGCCAAATATACTTAGAAATGGCCAAATCCAGTGAGCTGAAAAAAGATTTGGGGATAAAAATTGGTAATGCTTGAAAAACACACAAAAATTTAGGTAAAATATTCATTTTAATCAAATTGATACGTACCATCGAACCTGATGATTGTTTAATCCTCCTTAACAATATCCAGAAATTCTCTTTCGGTATTTTTTCAAATCTTTTGTAATTGTAATTCATAAACATTCCTTTCACTATTTTAAATGGAAAATTAGAATAGCTTTCAAAAGCACCTTTTGAGGGTAAATGTTTGCTCATATGTAAATTTAACTTATAACCTGAAAACTGACTGAATTTATCAAAAATGATTAATAAGCTTGGTATAGAAATTTGAGGAGATTCTAAGAGATGTGTAGTCTGGTTTCCCCATGTAGTGCCATTGATAGCTTTGGTGCTCCAATCTGATAATCTTACAAATCCAGTGCTTGGACTTGCAGCTGTGCCTCAAGGTACTAGCCCTTCCTTTCAAAGAGTGCTGAGGGACTGCTGTGTGCTCTGCTTCATTGAGATTCTGTACATTATACTTATTGCCATATGACAATAAGTTTTAATTATATCATAGCGTCCTATAAGAAAGTCATATGTCTTTAAGGAAAAATAAAGGGCTGTGATTGATGTTGGAGTAGGATTACAGGTCAACACCATATCATGGGCTGAAGGATTATTCTCTATTTTAAGTTCAATTTTCAACAGGCACGAATGCAATGGCAGGAATGGTTTCCTTCTGTGCGGTAAATTCCTATGGCTCTGCATGGCTGCCTGTGATGTTTCTGATGCCCATATTCCATGTAAAGGCATTGACAGAACCCTATTGAAAACGGTAATGTAATGCAGAAGAGTCATCGAGGATTCAATGAATGCTCAGCCCTTAAATATGGCTACAAAAGTACCTTGAGATGCCCAGCATAGAGTGCAGTTTGAATGATGGTTTCAAGAGAAACAAGATAGGTGAACGCTACATGGTTCATGAATAAGCAACAACTGTTAATCAATTGACTAATGAAATTGAAAGTCACACTAGAAATGAACATTGTGTGTTTCATGATTGTTGACATCATTAGGGGAGTTGTACTTCCCAAACTAATCTCGCAGAACTAAATAAAGTTCTGCCATGAAATCTAGGGCTAAATTTCTCAATGAATGTTAAATGATCTGAAAATGAGGACAGTAGCGACACAATGTAGACAAAGGCTTCTTAAATATACATCATGGAAACAAGACCCTTTAGCCCATTGAATTTGCACTGCTCTCTCTATTCTAGGGTAAGGTCATTTTTAGCAGAACAGCAGAGCTCTTCTCACTGTTAGAAAGGAGTTTCTTGGCCAAGAACCGCCAATAATGCAAATTTGAAGTGGGAGCAGGTAGATGAGAGTACTTGTGCATGGGTTTTAAGAGACCAAGAAAGTGGGTCATTTTGTAATTCTTTGCGAAGTAGAGGTATAGAGTATAGTCAATATAGTCACCAGGAATTTTGAACTACACATCCAGTTCTGAGTACAACTTCCAATGAAGGATATGAGGATTTTAGAGAGTGTACAGATGAGATTTACTCGAATGGTTCCAGAAGTACGGGATTACAGTTGTATAAACTGAACAAGCTGAGGTTGTTCCCCATGGAGTAGAGAAGTCCCACAGGAAATTTGATAGAGATGTATAATATTAGAAAGTATAAATAAAGAGGAATAGGTTCCAGAGGTCTAACAGGATACAGATTGAAGGTGTTGGGCAAAAGGATCAAATAGGAAGTGAGTAGGAAAATGTTATATTCATCAAATCATTAAGATGTGAAAAACAATGCCTGACGAAACTATAAGGACGGATTCAGTGGTTCCTCTCAAAATGAAACTGCAAAGATAAATGAAGAAGGAAATATTACAAAAAAATATGGGGAAGAGTAGCAGGTTAAATTAAAATTAAGACATAGAATTCAATAACTGCCCCTTATGCCCACAAGCCCATGCCACCCAAATGCTCCAATTAACCTACAACTGCAGTACATTTTGAAGGGTAGGAAGGAACTGGAGCACCTGGAGGAGAGGAAAGACACATAGACATGGGGAGAATGTACAAATTCCTTACAGATAGTGCAAGATTTGAACGCCCGTTGCTGGCGCTGTAATAGTATTGCGCTAACCGCTATGCTAACTGTGCCATCGGGAAAGAGGTACAGCTTCATGTAAATGAGATACTAGGAGGGCACTTTCTGGACTAAAGCAAATTAATGAGCTGAATAAGCTCCATTGCCAATGATGTCTATTATTTTCTGGGTCAATTTCGTTCCTTTCATTTTCAACGATCCTACTGAAGAATAATGTCCTTACACATTGCTTCAATGATAATAGCTGCACTTTTAAAAACATTACTCCTTGGAAGCACGAAGTTGTGTTCTGGAAGTGTTGTTTACGTACAGTCATTTTTAACTTGCAGCAGCTTGCTTGATAGCAGGATCATAGACTTTCTAAGGAATCCATGTGATAATTCCATTTTCAGCAAACTCAGAGCTATTGGAAAGAATATGTATATCTTAACACTAAAATGCATGGTTTAAATATCTTAATAAGCAATTCAAGTGCTACATAGTCATTTCAAAGCATTCACAAGTATTTCATACAATACAAATTCACAAATCCATCTCTTGACCTCTAAGATCTTCTATGACAATTTTTTAGTTGAACTCACACAATTCACTAGATAAACTTCAAATATATGACTTCACATACAACCCTGAAATTCTTTTTTCCTGCGGGCCAGGCAGAATTTCTAATTATCGGTAACTCTAAACTATACTCAAGAAGAAAGAAATGTAACTGACTGTGCAATACAGAAAAAAAAATCAGTAATAAATACTGTAATGGGCAAAGTAAGAGTCCTTAAGTAGTCTCTATGAGCCTTTTGTTCAAAAGTTTGATAGTTATGGAGTAGCGGCTATTACTAAACCTAGAGATATGAACATTTTAGCACCTATACCTCTTTCTGATGGCAGCAGCAAGAACTGAGCATGTCCTGAGTGGTGTGGATCCTTGAATGCTGCTGCTCTCCAATGGCAGCATTCCATGTATATGTTATCAATGGTGGGAGAGTTTTGCCTGTAATGTCCATTACCTTTTGCAGGGCTTTCTGCTCAGAGATACTGGTGTCCCCATGATGCAGCCAGTCAGCACACATTCCTCAACACATTTGTAGAAATTGGCCAATATTTCTGAATCTCCACAAACTCATGAGGAAGTAGAGGCACTGATGTGCTTTCTTATTGATGGTATTAGGTCCAGGAAAGGACCTCCAAAATCATGACTCGCAGGAATTTAAATTTTTTCACCCTCTACACCTATGATCCTTCAACGATCATTGATCATATCCTTTCTTAAATTCATCTTTCCTTTCTTTCAATATTTTAATTAACTTTTATAGAACACATTGTATAGAGAACATAAAGTTACCAAATATGAAGAATATACAAAAATAAAACAATAATGATATATCCCTTCCTTTACAATAATATCAGAATGGCAAAAAAAAAGAAAAAAGAAAAAAAAAGAAAGAAAATACTCTAATCTCCTACTGAAAAAAAAACGGGTATGTTTTGACATAAAATCCCCTGAATCTAGTTTTGCTAAATCTATAAAACATTAGTAACAGAAGGGAAAACTACATACATAAATAAATACATTCAATGATCAAGACAAATAGATTTAATAAGCATGAAAATAGTCCATAAAAGGATTCTAAATTTTATGAAAATTAAAGTTAGTGTGCAACACAGAACACCTAATCTTTTCTAAATTAAGACAAGACATGACATTGCATAACCACTGAGTTCTAGTGGGTGGAACAGGATCTTACCATTTAAGTAGGATAGCTCTTTGTGCCATAAGAGTTGTAAATAATATGACTTGATGATCAAATGAAGAAAATAGCTCGTTATATCATCTAACATTCCAAACAAAGCCATTAAAGGATTAAGTTTAAGATTAACAAGTAATATTATTGACAAAACACAAAAAATCTCCCTCCAATAAGGTTCAAGAGCTTGACAAGACCAGAATATGTATCAAGGTTGCTTCCCCGTTATTACATCTGTTACATTGGGGATTTAGATCAGGAAATGTATGGGATAATTTGTCCTTAGACATGTAAGTATGATGTACAGCCTTGAACTGAATAAGAGAGTGTCGAGTATATAGTGAAGAAGTGTTGACTAATTTAAGAATCAAACCCCAATTTTTGTCTGAGATAGAAAACTGTAGATCATACTCCCATGCTTTTTTAATCTTATCCAGGAAAACCTAACATGATTTTGAAAGTATATTGTATTTAAAGGTTATTAAACCCTTCTGGGAGGGTTGGAATTTGAAAGTTACATCCAGTATGTTAGATTCACAAGTCATGGGAAAATTTGGTAATTAAATGCATAAAAAAATTCTGATCTGCAAGTATAAATTCATCTTCCAATCAAATATGTTACATTGGCATGTTGGTTACATAAAAAGCATTAAATCACATTATATGATCCTTAATGCTCATATGTATGGAGTATCTATGAAATAACCTTCATATTGACATTCACCAAGATTGTTTTCATATTATATTAAAATGCTCAATTTTTCTGTATATCATACTTATCCCAGATAATCCACATTATTATCCATAAACATGAAATCACAATGTGTCACTAAAATATATTCAAAACATGTATTCATGATTTCAAAGCATTATGCCATTTAAAAAAATCTTGGTCAGAGTGCATCTGTAAGTTAGTTCTCCTATCTGCAGAACACTAACACTTTAGTCCTGGTATAATTTTCAGGTTTGCTGATGTAAAGAGTGGAAGAAAAGGTGAAAGATCAGTGGCTGGTGTGACATGCGGCTGTCATTTCAGTGTGGTCATGCAGCTGAAATCTGAGGGCTCAATCAAGCCTCTATTCAAGTCCTAGATCCCCTTCCTGCTATTCCTGCTTCATTCAAAAAACTGCAAAGCCTTGAGGGAAACATATGTATGCAGTTGACCTAATGGCTCTCATCAAAAGAAAGAAGTTACCTTTGTGGTGAGATGGCTGCATATGAATGTGGCTTTATCATGTACACTGAGAGTATTGCCAGACTTTATCTTCCTTTAATGCATCCTTGGGCAGGGGTGGGGGGGGGGGGGGGGGGGGGGTGTGGGGACTATGTAGGCCCAAGCACCAACTTCTGATGAGGCTATTGAAAGTGATAATCAATTGTTGGTCTTTCCAGCAACACTCAGCTTCCAAGATTGTAGGTTTATGGGTTTAATTTGGCCTGGGCTGGGCTGAAGCACTTTACTGCAGGGATTGCGTGAAAATTAGGTATGCCCTCTTGTTCACCTTTTGACTGGTTCATGCTACACGAGTAGGCGAAAGCTTGATACGGGATATTTGCTATATCCCAAATGTCAAGATATATTGGGAATTTTTATCCCCCTGGTATGGTGTATGTTGTGGAGAAACTTTCTTGCCACAAGTGGAAATATAATTTATAGATGAGGTTACATCCTCTTCTTTCTTTCTTTGGCTTGGCTTCGCGGATGAAGATTTATGGAGGGGTAATGTCCACGTCAGCTGCAGGCTCGTTTGTGGCTGACAAGTCCGATGCGGGACAGGCAGACACGGTTGCAGCGGTTGCAAGGGACAATTGGTTGGTTGGGGTTGGGTGTTGGGTTTTTCCTCCTTTGTCTTTTGTCAGTGAGGTGGGCTCTGCGGTCTTCTTCAAAGGAGGTTGCTGCCCGCCGAACTGTGAGGCGCCAAGATGCACAGTTTGAGGCGATATCAGCCCACTGGCGGTGGTCAATGTGGCAGGCACCAAGAGATTTCTTTAGGCCGACCTTGTACCTCTTCTTTGGTGCACCTCTGTCTCGGTGGCCAGTGGAGAGCTCGCCATATAACACGATCTTGGGAAGGCGATGGTCCTCCATTCTGGAGACGTGACCTACCCAGCGCAGTTTGATCTTCAGCAGCGTGTCCTCTACTACCACTTTAATTCCCACCCCCACATTCCCAACACACTTTTTTAATCTTTTTGAAGTACAAAAGGCATTTCAAAATCTGGTATCTGGTAAACATCCCCGAGTACAGCACGTTAGGGAGAATGATGCAAGATATTCCTTTCTATTTCATCATTTTTTTAAAAAAGTTTTGTCTTAGAACAGTTCTTATCACTTTGTTCAATAAAGGGCCCATAGGATGTTGTGTTTTAATTAAGTTGCAGTGCGGACACCTTTACAATGGCCCTCACAGAGTAAACTGTTTTACTCCCCTAACTTGAGTTGATTCAGTCATGAGACACAGGAGGTATTCTTTCCCTTCAAAGTGATAAGGTTAAAGGCTGAAGTATGTTTGAGGATTCTTTCAACACCAAATGTTTCTCATTTCTGGACAGCCACAAGTTTCAGCATTGAGTTTGCATGCACCAGACCTTTTCACACCCATGGACTTTGAAAACTGATATCCACTCCATTTATTTTCTTGCAAAATGTGAGGAAAGATGGAAGTGTAATTTAGAGAAAGAAAACAAGTAACAGTTTCCAATTCCTCTGAGCAATAAAAAAGTATTTCTATTCCAGGGCCAATACGCTGGACAAGCTATTGAACTATACAAGGTTGCATTAGTCATTTTCAACAAATGCATGTGACTGAAATTTTAATAGTGGTGTTCCAGAAGTCTTCTTGTTTGTCTTACTGATGATTATCCCTTTACAAGCTGCTGCACATCCTGCTTTCATCAGTTAAACAATTGAATTCATCCAAGTGACTTGCATTTCGGTTATCATTGTCCTCCCTGTAAGTGTAGGATTAATGTTGCCAAACCAATTCTTGGACTACCAGTTCAGAGAACATGAATTCAAATGGCACTGTGATGGAAGGAAACGAGTTATTATGACCAGGACAGATCTAAATGTGACTTCATTAAACACCAACATCATGAATTCTGTTGTCTGTATTGGCCCAACTTCTCAGGAAAGGGGAACAAGTGTTTCCTGTGAACTCTATCTTAGCCTCAATTAAAATTCTCCTGATTTTCATTTTTGTTTCAAAAGAACCCATCCTTGTTAGTTTCTCCTCCATAGCTCTCATTCTTTAGCCCTGACATGTCTTTATCTTCTCCCAAGATCTCTCGATCCTTTATATTTTGCATCTTTACTATTAATTACCTGTTCTTTCCCCCTTGATCCATACCGTTCTGTGAGTTGTACATTGTAGGATGGATCAATGATGGAAGAAGTAGTATTAGCTAGTGTATATCATTATTTAACAATGTTTTGAAATTGTATTCCAAGGTTTCAGAAATGCTGCCATGACAATTCCTTAATGCCTGTTATTTATAAATGATTCAGAATGTAATAGAGGTTCGACCACTGAATGTTAAATTTTGTGAACTTGAGCTGTTCTAAAGTTTAATATTTCCCAGCTGATTTGTTCTTACAGATGAGTCTGTTCACTTGTAATGACTCTCTTGAATGAATAGAGCATAATCAGTATGATTAATATACATGTCAGTCCTTTGCAAAAAAACAGAGGGACATTCTGCATTCGTAACTCGATGTAAAATTGATCAGAGATGAAAGTACATCTCGGCACGAGCACAGCAACCTGTGAAATAGATTGCCGCTATATTTCTCATGGGATTTTGCTGATGAGTATTCAAAATACTAATTTGCTGTCATTGAAAAGATTTATGATTGGATTGAAATAGGAAGCTACCAAATAGACAAAAGTATAAATTTGTAAGTTTTTAGAGAACCATTCTGTTTGATACTTTGAAGATTCAAGATTCAATTTATTGTCATGGAAATAAAGCAGTGCCATATTACATGAAATGGCTTTTCCCTGCTGTAATGCAGACAGATTTCGCATTGGCAGAAATTGCCTGAAGCGCCTCTTACAGTTAAAGAAAAAGAAGCATAAGAGAGTTCCCCCCAGAGTCGCCGAGTGCCCGTAGATTCACCTCCAGTGCTTCTGCAGCCTCCACAGCCACACAGAGTCCAGTCCAAACCATTGGCAAACCGAGCTCCAGATCTGAACCTCCGACATGGTCAGGAACCCTTCAGAACCTTTGGCATGCAATTGCAATTGTAAAGTTACACTTTTATTCTCCATCAATTTCACATCTCCTTGACTAACTGCGATTGGCAAAGTGGGTAAACAATAAAATGTATAATCAGGAAATCTGAAACAGCACAGAAAAACACTGAGCATTACTCAGGAGAAAAATGATGTTAACATTTTGGATGTAGTCCCCATGTAAAATATTGGGAGTGTCACTGCTCAAGCCATTTGCCAAGTGAAGGTCTGCACATAAAGTGAATTCTCTGAAAACCTTTTCTATTAACTCTTGTAAATATTCCACCCCTTAATTATTAAATAAATGGGATTTGTATAAGATGGATCATGTTTTAGGATTGTTTTAGTTGTATCTTTACCTAACTGCAATCTAGATTGGCTCCTATGATAAGTAGATTGTTATAGAATTACAGAGATATACAGCATGAAAACAGGCCCTTCAGCCCATGGAATCCATGCTGACCATCAAGCATCCATATACACTAAACCCCCTGTAATCCCACTTTGTGCTTCACATAACTCTCTTATTTCTATCATTCAACTACACACCAAGGGAAATTTACAGTGGTCTGTCAATCTGCAAATCTGCATACCCGTGGGATGTGTGAGGACCCCAGAGCAAATGGAGGAAGCCCACATGCTCACAATGAGAACCTACAAACTTCACACAGACAGCACCTGAGGTCAGGATTGAACCTAGTTTAGCTACAAGGTAATAACCCAAGTGCAGAAGATGTAACATTTTGCAATCTCATTATTAGAAGAGTGCTTAAAAACTGTTAGTCTTCAGTAATTTGTGTTTGGAAGACTGAGAGGTGGCCTCATTGTAATGTAAAATGATGAGATCACTTTAAGTTTATATGTCACAAAATACCTAGTACTGCGAGAAGGGTTTTTAGCGAACAAATTAACAGGTTGCCTCTCACATTCATACAGCTTTGAAAGAGGACCATTGACAGAATAAAGGATTACAATGAAAGGGATGATCAATTTGCATAAAACAAGGGTAGCATGATATCATAGTTATGGGGTTCATTCAGGAGCCCGATGGTTGCGGGGAAGAATCTGTATTTGCCTGTAGGTGTGCTTTTTCCACATCTTTAAACCTTCTATATGATGGGAGGAAGGAAAAGAGAGTGTGTCTGGGGTATGATAGATCATCCAGTACGTTGGCTGTCTCTCCTAGGCAATGGGAGTTATAGATTGAGTTCGTGGAGGGAGGGTGAAATTTGTGTTATACCCTGCATTCTCTACCTCTTGTACTTTTTTCTGATCTTGAGCAGAGTATCTCCCATAACATGCTGTGATGCATCCAGTAAATATGCTTTTAATGGTTTTCCTGTAGAAATCACTGAGGGACAAAGGGGACTTGGTCCTCCAAGAAAGTTGAAGAAATTATGCACCTTCTTGACTGTCACATCAATATGCTTGTCCCAGGTCAGGTCATTGGAAATATTTATTTTTGAGAACTTGATGCTCTCTACACATTTGACTTGAGCATAATTAATGAGGACAAGAGTGTGTGGACTCTTTCTCCTCTCCTGACGTCAATGATCATTTCCTTCATCTTAATGATGTTGAGAGAAAGCTTGTTATTTTGGCACCTAGATTTTCAAACTTTTTCCTGTATTCTGTCTCATTGTTATTTGATACCTGGCCCACTATTGTGATATCATCGGCAAACTTGAAGATGGAGTTGAAACAGTGTAAAGGCAGTAGATTAAGGAACTATTAAGCATCAAGGTAGAATGACAAGGTAGAAGGGAAAGTCCGTTTTCTCTGACAAGAAACCCAGGACCTTGGAGCGTGTTCTGGCATTAAGGGGTTATCCATTTAGTACAGAAATAAGATTGTTTTTGTGTTACAGCTAGTGGAGTTTTCTATCCCAGAATTCAGCAATTGCTCTGACAGCTGAAATCAAGGGATTTCTGGACACCAGTGAATGAGAGGATATTTGGAATGGGATGAAAATGGACCCAGGAGAGGGACATTAATCTTTGGGAATGGTGGAGTAGGTTTGTGAGGTTGTGATGTTTTCTTCACCCATCTTTTGCATTCTTATGCATTGCCATTGGAGTGCAAATTTCAATGAGCTCAGCTCTACCTGAACCCTTTTATCACTTTCAAAAAGGCTTGGCTACATTTTTAAGGGAAGGGAATATTTTTTGTGCACATTTGTATTTTTACCCCGAAGATCAGAATACAAAGCTAAGTAAAAGAATGGGGTAGAAGTCAGTTTTAAATACAAAAGTTAAGGTGCCACAACAGGTTCTGCTTGAAATTCACTCCATTTTGGCACTGAGTGCCGGAAACTCATTAACTATGTAAACGGGAGCATTTGGCTGTCTGTGTTTTCATACTGCCATGCCAAATGCAGTTCTGACAATGACCTAGGTTTAATGGTGGCCGTTCGCACAGTGATGAGGCTCTGGGGTATTTTAAGTATTGATATTGGTGTGTACTTTTGACATTGTGCAGAGATTCCAGGAATAATCAGTCATTAAGAACACATTAGTCATGCATCTTACTTCAGAAACATTGAAACAGCCTTTATATTCTTTATAAGTCCATTCCCTTCCCTACTATGAGGCAGCAGGAGAAGGGGGCCACACACAAGACTGTAAACCCTGGAATCTGGAGCAGAAAGCAAATGGCTAGAGGAACTTAGCAGTCAAGCAGCATCAGTGGGGGAAAAAAAGAGTTGTCAACATTTTGGGTAAGAATGCTTCTGAAGACTGAGAGTGTAGAGTGATACTAGCTCCCTCCCCTCTGCACTCTCAGTGTTGACGAAGGGTTCCGACCTAAAACATTAACTCTTGTTTTTCTCCCACTGATATAACTTGACCTGCTGAGTTCCTCCAGTGGTTAGTTTATTGCAACAGCAGATCAACTAAGATTGTTTTTGTGTAACAGACAGTGGAATTTTCTATCCCAGAGGTCAGCAATTGCTCTGACAGCTGAAATCAAGGGATTTCTGGACACCAGTAATATCCATTGTGGATATCCTTTTTTAACTCCAGCATGACAAAACCATAATTTACAAGTCTGGGTGACAGAATTCTAGCTACCTGGCTTGTAAAAGCATTTGCCTTTACTACACTTTCTGATTTAAATGCCAGACTATGTTTTTAATATTCAAAATTGCCTTTCATTGCACAGAATTCATCAATGGCAGGTCATACACGCCATTAAACAAAATTCATTTTTCATTTAATTTGCTAACTCAACATACACGGAATGATTTTATGTGAGTTTAATTAAAGAAAATGAGTTTTTAATTTCCCATGCGTTGCATTGCAATTGATCACACATGCTCCACAAGAGCCCTTTGTTACATGAGCAGCAAGCAGAAAATGTCCGATATATTTTTTTCTGAGCTGCCCAAATGATTTGATGAGCAAAATAATTAAGAAGATGGAAATGGTACACATGTGCCAAGGGGAAATGGGTTTACTGATGCCAATGTATGGGTTGTGCTAAAAGAACCTGTTGGTATGCAGCCACTTAAATACACTGCAATTTCATTGGGAGATTAGGGACAAGATAAACTACTGAACATATTATCGGAGAACTGCAAATGATCAGTGGCTTATGGTGATTACAATACAGGATACCCCTTCCACACCACAGGCTAAATGATTGCCACATTGCCTCATTCAGGTGTCAGGACCTCTGTCATCCACTTATAGGAAATTTAGTAATGTTAAAAAAAATAAAGCAAACAGTATGTTTCCATGTATGCAGTTCCAGCATGGAAGGAGAAATGGGTAAAATTGATCAGAAAGGGAACAGCTGTACCTCAACAGGAAATGATTTTTGATTCTACAGTATTGTAACTTGTGTGCAGATGGGAGAGCTGATCATTGTGGACTTGAATCCTAGCTTTATGTGAGTGTTCCTGTTGAATACAAGAGTCATAGGTTAATGATTGCTTCCTTTCTTTCACTGAACTATTGCAGTGGCATGTCTAAGTTAATTTACTGACATTAACTTTGTACCCCATGGAGACACAGAGCCTATAGTTACCCCAGTAGGTTTTGTGCTATGTTCAGCCAATCCATTCAGGGACATTATGGTTTGAGAAGGGTTAAGGTTGGGTCAGCTGACCTGAAAACTATCAACTCCTTTCAAATGAGAGTTACCAAAAGGAGGCTGTGTGGCA
This sequence comes from Narcine bancroftii, assembly GCF_036971445.1. Classification (NCBI taxonomy): domain Eukaryota; kingdom Metazoa; phylum Chordata; class Chondrichthyes; order Torpediniformes; family Narcinidae; genus Narcine; species Narcine bancroftii. The sequence goes on from NC_091471.1 coordinate 153,341,306, forward strand.
ATAACAGTTCTGCCCTGTCAATAATGATTACGCTGAATATCAATCTGGATCTTTCCTGCTGCTTTATTCTACCTGTCCTTGGGTGGTGATAATCATTAATTCTTGGCAGCTCTGCTGTTATGGAACTCTGAGAACTCAACAATTACATTCATTTTCCTTTTGGGCAAAGAATTTTTTAAAATATTTAGACATCCAGCACTGTAATGGACCCTTTTGGCTCACGAGCCCGTGCCACCCAATTACACCCAATTGACCTTCACCTTTTGAACTGTGGGAGGAAACTGGAGCACCCAGGGGAAACCCACACAGACACGGAGAGAATTTCCAAATTCCTCACAGACAGCGCCAATTCAAATCTGGGTCACTGGCGCTATAATAGTGTTGCACTAACCACATGACCACCATCCATTATTCAGATTGTAAAATTTCTGTGCTAGCACTTGGATTCAATACATCCACAAATTCACTGAATATTCACTCTAACAAAGGTATGTTTTTAACATTGACCTCCAGTTTCATTAAACCCCTCCCTTGAGTCTCTCCGTCTCCATTCCTCCAGCTCCCCTCCCCCTTCCCTTCTATTCAGTGAGCTTTCCTTTCCCCCCCCCACCCTGCTCTCACTTCTCAACTTTTCTTTCTCTCTTATTCTGTCACTATATGCACCTTCGACCTCTTACCTGTTCATGAATATTCCTCTCTTTCCTCTCCTCTCCTCCCCATACCTTTTTATTCATGCGCTTGCCTGCATGAAGTAAAGGTTACCCTTTACTTCCAAAAATGACATGTAGCTTGGTAGGTCAAACTTGAAGGAAGAGTGCTTGCTTAACAGTGTGGAAGAACAAAGGGACCTTGGGGTCTAAATTTATAGATCTTTCATACTCACTGCAGGTTGATAGGACAGTTAAGAAGCTTTATGGAATGTTGGGGTTCATTAATTGAGGGATTGAGTTCAGGAATTGTGAGGTAATATTGCAGCTCTATAAATCTCAGGTGAGACCATGCTTGGAATATTGTGTTCAGTTCTGGTCGCCTCATTATCGGAAAGATGTGGATGCTATGGAGAGAATGGAGAAGAGATTTACCAGAATGTTGCCTGAATTGGGGAAAACAAAGTCTTAGGAGGCAAGATTAGCAGAGCTGAGGCTTTTCTCTTTGAAGCAAAGAAAGATGAGAGGTGACCATAGACATCTACAAGATTATGAGAGCCATGGATGAGGTAGACAGTCAGCACCTATTTTTCAGGCTGGGAGCAGCAAACACCAGAGGACATCCATTCAAAGTGAAGGGAGGAAAGTTTAAGGGAGACATCAAGAGGAACTTTTATTCACCAAAAGTTGTGGGTGCCTGGAATGCATTGCAAGGGGTGGTGGTGGAGGCTGGAACAATAGGGGCATTTAAGAGAATAGGGGCATTTAAGAGACTCTTAGGCAGGCATATCGATGAAAGAAAATAGAGGGTTATGAGGTAGGGAGGGTTTTGTTTCTTTGTTTAAAATTTTGTTTGGTATATATAGGTAGGCATAACATCATGGGCTGAAGGACCTGTATTGTGCTGCAATGCTTTATGTTGTGTGGCCTTTTGGGTTTCTCCAGCACTTTTGTGCATTGCACAACAATCACAGCATTTGCAGACTTTCCTGTTTAACTATACCTGTTAGAAACTAAATATTTGGCTGATTTAATTTGGTAGAATTACATTACCATAATGAGAAATTGCACATTTCATCTGACCAAGAGCATTCAGTGAATCAGACAATCTAAAACAAGCCTACAATATTTAACCTAAAGGGGAATCTGGATACTGGATTACAAAACAACATCCTTCCACTCAGACTCTACCACCAGATATTCCCAGAGAACATAATAAAAAGGTATCCAAAAGACAGTATACTGGAAACAGAAAATGTCATATTAACAGCTTATGGTGGACCCATGATCAAGCAGCAAGGGAGAGCTAAGATCAATGGCTGCATAATGGAAAGGGAAAGAATATCCTCTGTACATTCTATGTGGTAGATGCAGATGGACCCGCAATTCTAGGTCTGGATAGCTGCTGGGGTTTGCAATGAGATCCAGACAAAGAAAATATCCAAAAGCATCAACAGAAACTCGCAACAAAAAGAGAAAATGATTTCCACAGAAGTACCTGCCAGGCCATGGCACACAGTGGGAGCACTTGTTCACTGAGAATCAAGAATGGTATTTAATAGTAGCCTATTTGTACTCTGTTTCTATTCATCAAAAGGGTGAAAGACCTGAGAGCGTCAACTATCACATCAGAAATAAGAGCAGTCCTTGCTGAACAAGGAATACCTGAGCAAATAAATGGAGCACAGTTCACGTCACAAGATTTCAGAAAGCTGGCTGAAGTGAATGGGATTATTATCACTACATCATCCCCCTACCACCCCAAAGGTCATGGGTTAATTGAAAGACAAGTGCAAACTGTGAAACGCACACTAGTAAAGTGTCGTGAAACAAAAGAAGACACATCCCTAGCTCTTCTATCATTACGAGCAACACCTTTAAGGGCTGACATGAAGTCCCCGGCAGAACTTCTAAATGGCAGGATATATAAAACAACTCTGCCAAGAAGACTAGGATGAAACCAGAAGAAGACTGGCTGACGTGCAAGAAGAAGGATGCCAGCATATAACAAACATGCACAAACATTGCCAGAACTCTTCAGAGGGCATCATGTGCATATTCAAGAGCCGATGTTGAAAAAGATCAGCAAAGGTCATCAGAGAAGCTGAGACACCAAGATCATACATTGTCGAGACAGACTCTGGCAATCAGCTGAGGAGGAACAGAATTCACATCCGGCCGACACAAGATGTGATGAAGTGGAAAGCTTTAATACCAGCAAAGCCTGCAACACCAATATCAATGGAGTTATCAAGTGAAGAGACCTCAACCACTAATACCAAAACATTTACACAGCAGTTGTCAGGTGAAGCACAACAAGTTACATCACATACATGTGTACCAGCAACACAGAGCCCAACAGTCGCAACCAAATCCACAAGATGGCGAAGCAACATACTGCTGCTAGTGCTCTATCGATAAGAACTATTTAAAAATATTTGTGTAAATAAACTAGTGTACAAGTTTAGTTACTAAAGTCACTGGAAATAAAGTGATAAAGAGCACTAATTTTTCCTTTATCTTGTGAAGGAGGGATGTTATATGGTCAGGGTATTGTGAACTATTTTGTAACCATGTAAAAATACACTCTCCTCACTAGTAACTGTTGTGTGTGTGTGTGGGTGGGTGTGAGTGTGTGTGTGTGTGTGTGTGTGTGTGTGTGTGTGTGTGTGTGTGTGTGTGTGTGTGTGTGTGTGTGTGTGTGTGCATGTGTGAGCAGTTTCCTGAGATGGTGGAAGGCATCAGTAAGTAAATGTCTCTTTTGTTATTTGAATCTTGCATCATTAAGTTATTTAAGAAGCCTCTCAAGTAACACAGAGACATAACATATATTTGTGGACATAATTGAGCAGTCAGTAACTATATCAATGTTCAAATCAATATCTTGATCATGAGCTTTTAATTTCACTTTGAAATTGCTTCAATTTGCATTATTATCTATGTATTGTTTAAACTATGTTGATCACATTCTTTATCAGCCTCAGTATTATATGAGCCTCCCCTTTGTAGCTTCCTTTCATCAATATTGTTCTGACATTGAGAATCAATCTGATGAATATCATTCTGGCTAACTAACCTAGATCCACTTACACTCTGATACCCTTGCCTTCTCTTTTTGCATTTCAAGAATTAGTGACAGCTTTTCCCACCAGTCTTGCTTTTCATGCCAAACTCATTCAAATGACTGGAGCTTGGTATCACAGCTTCCAACTTAGCTACTATCATTTGGCTGTATCCCATTTTCATTCAAACATAATGCACTGACCAAGATCTCCAACCTTTTTTTGGAAGCTGTGTCCATCCATATGGCTTTTTTATACAAATTATGAAGCATTATATTTTATGTATTCAATTATTTAGATTGAATTTAGCTTATCTGTGAAATCACCCAATGAGCTCAAATCAGGAATGTGCTAAACATACAGTGTTTTTTTTATTTTTTTTTATTTTTCACACTATGAACCATACTGACCAAAATATATACAGACATTTTTCTCTTGAATATATACAGTCATTTTCTCCCCTTTTTCCCCCTCCCTCCCTCTCCCCCTCCTCCCCATTTATTCCAAGTTCAATCTATATGATACATTAAACCCGTTAAACAATGTCGTCACTTAATAAAAATAAACAAGAAATTTGTGTCTTTTTTTTAACATCTGGTTTAGATCTTCCCAAAATTTTTCACTTTCTCACATGCCCAAATTGCATGTATTGTTGTTCCCCTTTTTACAGCAAAAACATCTGTCTGATACTGTTGGGTCCCATTTATTTAACTTTTGGGGTGTGATGTATAGCCTGTGTATTCAGTTATATTGTATCATGCGTAACCTCATGTTTATTGTATTTCTCATGGTTCCGGAGCATAGCTTTTCCCATGTTTCATTCTTTATCTTTATGTTTAGATCTTGTTCCCATTTTTGTTTAGGTTTACAGTTTGTTTCCTCATTCTCCTTTTCTTGCAGTTTGATGTACATGTTTGTTATAAATTTTTAAATTATCATTATGTCTGTAATCACATATTCAAAATTGCTTCCTTCTGGTAACCTCAGACTGTTTCCCAATTTGTCCTTCAAGTAGGTTTTCAGTTGGTGGTATGCAAACATTGTATCATGAGTTATATTATATTTGTCCTTCATTTGTTCAAAAGATAATAATTTATTTCCCGAAAAACAATTTTCTATTCTTTTGATCCCTTTTCTCTTCCATTCTCTGAAGGAAAGGTTATCTATTGTGAAAGGGATTAGTTGATTTTGTGTCAATATTAATTTTGGTAGTTGATCATTTATTTTATTCCTTTCTATGTGAATCTTCTTCCAAATGTGGAGCAGATGGTGCAATACTGGTGAATTCCTATGTTGCACTAATCATTCATCCCATTTATATAGTATATGTTCAGGTATCTTCTCCCCTATTTTATCTAGCTCAAATCTGGTCCAATCTGGTTTTTCCCTTGTTTGATAAAAATCTGATAGGTATCTTAATTGTGCTGTTCTATAATAATTCTATAAGTTTGGTAGTTGTAAGCCTCCTTGTTTGTACCATTCTGTTAATTTATCTAGTGCTATCCTCGGTTTCCCCCCTTTCTATAAGAATTTCCTTATTATTTTCTTTAGCTCCTTGAGGAATTTCTCTGTTAGTTGAAATGGTAATGATTGAAATAGGTGTTGTATCCTTGGGAAGATGTTCATTTTAATACAGTTTCTCCTTCCTATCAGTGTTACTGGTAAGTCTTTCCAGTGCTCTAAGTCGTCTTGTAATTTTTTCATTAATGGCTGATAATTTAGTTTGTATAGATGGGCGAGATTATTATTTAGTTGTATACCTAGGTATCGAATTGCTTGTGTTTGCCATCTAAATGGTGATTCTTTCTTAAACTTTGTGAAATCCACATTATTCATTGGCATTGCTTCACTTTTATTTGCATTGATCTTGTACCCCGTTACTTCTCCATAATCTTTCAATTTCTTATGTAATTCTTTTATTGATATTTCTGGTTCTGTTAAGTATATTATTCTTTGGCTTGGCTTCGCGAACGAAGATTTATGGAGAGGGTAAAAAAGTCCACGTCAGCTGCAGGCTCGTTTGTGGCTGACCAGTCCGATGCGGGACAGGCAGACACGATTGCAGCGGTTGCAAGGGAAAATTGGTTGGTTGGGGTTGGGTGTTGGGTTTTTCCTCCTTTGCCTTTTGTCAGTGAGGTGGGCTCTGCGGTCTTCTTCAAAGGAGGCTGCTGCCCGCCAAACTGTGAGGCGCCAAGATGCACGGTTTGAGGCGTTATCAGCCCACTGGCGGTGGTCAATGTGGCAGGCACCAAGAGATTTCTTTAGGCAGTCCTTGTACCTTTTCTTTGGTGCACCTCTGTCACGGTGGCATAGACTGATTTTATATTCCTTCTCTTTTATTTTTATTCCTCTTATTTTATTTTCTGTTCTTATCAGTTCTGCTAGTGGTTCTATAGCTAATGCGAACAGTGAGGGAGATAGTGGACATCCCTGCCTTGTTGATCTGCTTAATTTAAATTGGTTTGATATATATCCATTTACTGTCACTTTCGCCAATGGTCCCTTATATAATGCTTTAATCCAATTAATATATTTCTCTGGTAAGTTGAATTTTTGTAGTACTTTGAATAAATAATTTCATTCTACTCTGTCAAAGGTTTTCTCTGCATCTAAAGCAACTGCCACTGTTGGAGCTTTGTTTCGTTGTAACTGCAAGGATTAAGTTAATGAATTTACAGATATTGTCCGTTGTTCGTCTTTATTTAATAAATCCAGTTTGATCTAGTTTTACTATTTTTGGTATACAGTCGGCCAATCTGTTTGCTAATAGTTTAGCTATTATCTTATAACCTGTGTTCAGTAGAGATATTGGTCTATACGATGCTTGTGTTAGTGGATCTTTCCCCGTCTTTGGTATTACTGTAATTATTGCTGTTTTGCATGAATCTGGTTTTTTTTGTGTTTTTTCAATCTGGTTCATTACTTCCAGGAGAGGAGGAATTAATAAGTCTTTAATAAATGTTTTATAGAATTCTATTGGGAGTCTGTCCTCTCCCGGTGTTTTATTGTTCGGTAGGTTTTTAATATCTCCTGTATTTCTTCTCTTTCAAATGGTTTTATTAATTTATTTTACTCCTCTGTTTGCAATTTCGGTAGTTCAATTTTAGTTAGAAATTCATCTATTTTGTCTTCTTTCCCTTTGTTTTCATTTTGATATAGTTGTTCGTAGAATTCCCTGAAGTTTTCGTTGATCTCCGTTGGGTTATATGTAATTTGTTTGTCCTTTTTCCTTGATGCCAATACCGTTCTTTTAGTTTGTTCTCTCTTAAGCTGCCAAGCTAGTATTTTGTGCATTGTTTCTCCTAGCTCATAATACTTCTGTTTGGTCTTCATTATATTCTTCTCCACCTTATATGTTTGTAGTGTTTAATATTTTATTTTTTTGTCTGTCAATTCTCTTATTTTAGTTGTATCTTCGCTTATTGCTAATTCTTTTTCTGTATTTGTTATTTCCCTTTCCAACTGTTCTATTTCCCGATTGTAGTCCTTCTTCATCTTAGTTACATAACTTATTATCTGTCCTCTGATGAATGCTTTCATTGCGTCCCATAGTATAAACTTATCTTTCACTGATTCCGTATTTATTTCAAAGTACATTTTAATTTGTCGCTCAATGAATTCTCTAAAATCCTGTCCTTTAAGTTGCATGGAGTTTAGTCTCCACCTATACATTCTCGGTGGGATGTCCTCCATCTCTATTGCCAATAACAGGGATGAGTGATCCAATAACAATCTTACTTTATATTCCGTTTTCTTAACTCTTCCTTGAATATGGGCTGATAACAGGAATAGGTCTATCCTTGAGTATGTTTTACGTCTACCCGAATAATATGAATATTCCTTTTCCTTTGGGTGTTGTTTCCTCCATATATCCAAAAGTTGCATTTCTTACATCGATTTAATTATAAATTTGGTTACTTTGTTCTTTCTGTGAGTCTTTTTTCCAGTTTTATCCATGTTTGAATCCAAATTAAGGTTAAAATCCCCTCCTATTAGTATATTCCCTTGCATATCTGCGATCTTCAAAAAGATATCTTGCATAAATTTTTGATCTTCTTCATTAGGTGCATATACATTGAGTAAATTCCAAAATTCTGAATATATCTGACATTTTATCATTACATACCTCCCTGCTGGATCTATTATTTCCTCTTCTATTTTGATTGGTACATTTTTATTGATTAATATAGCTACTCCTCTGGCTTTTGAATTATATGATGCCGCTGTTACATGTCCTATCCAATCTCTCTTTAATTTCTTGTGTTCCACTTCAGTTAGATGTGTTTCTTGCATGAATGCTATATCATTTTTTTCTTTCTTCAGTAAATTTAACAGCTTCTTCCTTTTGATTTGGTTATGTATTCCATTAATATTTAAAGTCATATAGTTCAACATGGCCATTTCATACTTTGTTTATCTTTCCTTTCCGTTTCCTCATCACCACCTTCCCTTCATATCAATTTCTGTTTTCTTTTTTTGAACACATTGTAAGACAACATTTCTAAAACATAAAATATTTCTATTATTCCCATATCTAAAATTCCTTTAACCCCAATAGTCCCTCCCCTCTCTGAGTTGCCCTTTGTCCTTTGTCGGGCAACCACATCTCCCCTCTCCATTTGGATTGCAAACCCGCTCGCAAGCGTCAAGTGATTTCTCAGTGACTGTTATTCTTCCCCACTGAGCCCCCCAGAAAAGATTTTAATCTTCACATATAACAAAGCTCACTCTCTTAATTCCCTCATTTCCTTTCTTCCCTTTCTTTCCCTTCTTAGTTCTTACTTATACTTTATTCTTCTTCTTTATATATAGTTTGTGTCATTTTTGTTCTTGTTACAGCTCTTCATCTCTCTGTCTGTTTTGTAGGTGTTCTGCAAATTTTCGTGCTTTTTCCGGATCCGAGAACAGTCTGTTTTGCTGCCCCAGGATAACTATTTCAAGCACCACTGGATATTTTAACACAAATTTATAACCTTTTTTCCATAGGGTCGATTTTGCAGTGTTAAACTCCTTTCTCTTCTTCAGGAGTTCAAAACTTATGTCTGGGTAGAAAAAAAAATTTTGACCTTTGTATTCCAGTGGTTTTTTGTCTTCTCTTATTTTTTTCATTGTCTTCTCCAATATTTAACATATAACAATTACAGCACGGAAACAGGCCATTAGGCCCTTCTAGTCCGCACCGAACCAAACACCCCTTTCTAGTCCCACCTCCCTGCACAATGCCCATAACCCTCCATCTTCTTCTCATCCATATACCTGTCCAACCTTTTCTTAAATAATACAATTGACTCCGCCACCACTATTTCTCCCGGAAGATCATTCCACACGGCTACCACTCTCTGAGTAAAGAAGTTCCCCCTCATGTTACCTCTAAACCTCTGCCCCTTAATTCTTAACTCATGTCCTCTTGTTTTAATCTTTCCTCCTCTTAACGGAAATAGTCTATCCACATCCATTCTGTCTATCCCTTTCATAATCTTAAATACTTCTATCAAATCCCCTCTCAACCTTCTACGCTCCAAAGAATAAAGACCCAATCTGTCCAATCTCTCCCCATACTCCAGATGCTTAAACCCGGGCAACATTCTGGTAAACCTTCTCTGCACTCTCTCCACTCTGTTTATATCCTTCCTATAATTAGGCGACCAGAACTGCACACAGAACTCCAAATTAGGCCGCACCAACGTCTTATACAATCTCAACATTACCTCCCAACTCCTATATTCCATGCAATGATTGATAAAGGCCAGCATACTAAAAGTCTTCTTCACCACCCTATTCACGTGAGTTTCTACCTTCAGGGAACGATGTACCGTTACTCCTAAATATTTCTGCTCTTCTGTATTCCTCAATGCTCTCCCATTTACCACGTATGTCCTATTCTGATTCTTCTTACCAAAATGAAGCACCTCACACTTATCAGCATTAAATTCCATCTGCCATTTTTCAGCCCACTTTTCTAAGCAGCCCAAATCCCTCTGCAATCCTTGAAAACCTTCTTCATTATCCACTATTCCACCTATCTTAGTATCTCTGCATATTTACTAATTCAATTCACCACCCCATCATCTAGATCATTAATGTATATAACGAACAACAATGGGCCCAATACAGATCCTTGAGGCACACCACTGGTCACCGGCCTCCAACCTGACAGACAATTATCCACTACCACCCTTTGGCCTCTCCCTTTCAGCCAATGTTCAATCCATTTGACTATCTTAAAATTTATACCTAAAGACTGCACCTTCCTAACTAACCTTCCATGTGGTACCTTATCGAAGGCCTTACTGAAGTCCATATAGACAACATCCACTGCGCTACCCTCATCCACATTCCTAGTCACCTCTTCAAAAAATTCAATCAGATTGGTCAAACATGACCTTCCTCCCACAAATCCATGTTGAGTGCTCCTGATCAGACCCTGTCTATCCAGATGTTTATAAGTACTATCTCTAAGAATTTTCTCCATTAATTTACCTACCACAGACGTCAAACTTACAGGCCGATAGTTGCCAGGCTTCCTCCTTGAACCCTTTTTAAATAACGGAACCACATGCGCAATGCGCCAATCCTCCGGCACTATCCCCATATCTAATGACATTTGGAAAATTACCACCAGAGCCTCTGCTATTTCCTCCCTCACTTCCCTCAATATCCTGGGGAAGATCCCGTCTGGTCCCGGAGACTTTTCCACCTTTATATTCTTCAAAAGCCTTAAAACTACACCTTTTGTAATCTCTATATTCCCCATATTTACCCAATTTGCTTTTTTTATCTCACATCTCCCAATATCCTTCTCCTTAGTGAATACCGAAGAAAAGAAACTGTTCAATATCTCCCCCATTTCTCTAGGCTCCACACACAGTTTTCCGCTCTGATTTTCTAAGGGACCAATTTTGTCTCTAGCTTTCCTCTTACCATTAACATATTTATAGAACTCTTTTGGATTAGTTTTCACCCTGCTTGCCATAGTTTTCTCGTACCTTCTTTTAGCTTTCCTAATTCCTCTCTTAAGATTCCTCTTACATTCAATGTATCTTTCAAACATCTCCTTAACTCCATGCTTCTTATATCTAATGTACACCTCCCTTTTTCTTCGAACCAAGTTTCCAATATTCCTTAAAAACCACGGCTCTCTCCAATCTTTTGCCCCTCCTTTTAACCTAACAGGAACATAAAGCTTTTGCACTCTCAAAAGCTGATCTTTAAAAGACTTCCATCTCTCTACTACATCCTGCCCATAAAACAAATTGTCCCAATGCACACCCTGCAAGTTCTTTCGCATCTCCTCAAATCTAGCTTTTCCCCAATCAAAAACCTCAATCCTTGGCCCTGATTTCTCTCTTTCCATAATGACATTGAAGCTGATGGCATTATGATCACTGGATCCGAAGTGCTCGCCAACACTAACCTCCGTCACTTGACCCATCCCATTTGCCAACCGTAGATCTAACACTGCTCCTTCTCTGGTCGGCACCTCTACATATTGTAAAAGACTATCTTGCACACATTTCACAAACTCTAACCCATCCAGTCCTTTCACAGAATGTGTTTCCCAATCTATTTGTGGAAAATTAAAATCTCCCATAATTACAACCCTGTGCTTATCACAAATATCTACTATCTCCCTACAGATTTGCTCCTCTAGGTCTCGGTCCCCTCCGGGTGGTCTATAATACACCCCTACAAGTGTAACCTCTCCTTTCCTACTCCTCAGTTCCACCCAAATAGCCTCCGTGGATGTGCCCTCTAATCTATCCTTCCTAGGCACCGCTGTAATATTTTCCCTGACAAGCAATGCAACCCCACCTCCTCTTGCCCCTCCGACTCAATCACACCTAAAATACAAAACCTAGGGATATTCAGTTGCCAATCACATCCCTCCTGCAACCATGACTCACTAATCGCTACCACATCATACTTCCAAGTATCAATCCACACCTTCAGCTCATCCACCTTTTTTTACAATACTCCTGGCATTAAAATATATGAATTTCAGGGATTTCCCAATTTTTAATCCCTGTTTTCCCTCATCTTTAAGAACAACATTATTTACTTTTCCTGCCAATTGCCCTTCATCTTCTTCCAGAGCATTTCCCTTCTCTATCACCTGCCCATCCATATTCAAATACTTACTACAAACTTTCTTTGTTTGCATTCTAACCTTCTCCTTACTGCTCTGTACTATTTTGTTCCCTCCCCCCAACCATTCTAGTTTAAAGGATCCTGAGTAGCCCTAGCAAATACCTCTGCCAGGATTCTGGTCCCCCTGGGATTTAAGTGTAACCCGTCCTTACTGTACAGGTCACATCTCCCCCAAAAAAGGTCCCAGTTATCCAGTTATATTTTTTCTTGTCGTATATCTTAGGAATTTTACTAGAATGGATCCTTGTTTTTGTTGTGGCTGTGGTTTAGGGGCTAATGTTCTGTGTGCCCTTTCTATTTCCATTCCTTCCTGTAATTCTGGCATTCCTAGGACCCTGGGGGTCCATTCTTTTATAAATTCTTTCATATTTTTGCCTTCTTCATCTTCCTTAAGGCCCACTATCTTTATATTGTTTCTCCTATTATAATTTTCCATTATATCTATCTTCTGAGCTAACAGCTCCTGTGTTTCTTTAACTTTTTTATCAGATTCTTCTAATTTCTTTTTTAAGTCATCTACCTCCATTTCTACGGCTGTTTCTCATTCTTCCACCTTGTCTACTCTTTTTCCTATTTCTGTCATGACCATCTCTAATCTATTCACTTTTTCTTCTGTACCTTTTATTCTTCTTTTTATTTCACTGAATTCTTGTGTCAGCCATTCTTTCAATGCTTCCATATATTCTTTAAAAATTTTTTATCCATGTACTGTCCCTTCCCTTCATCTTCCATTTCTCTGTGTAGAGTTTGATGTTCTCCCTCCTCTTCTTCTGAGTCACTCCAGGATCTGTGTCCTTTACCTCTGTCTCTTCTGATCTTCTTGTTGGGTTGTTTATTTTATTCTGTTGGGTATTTTTGTTTTTATTATTTTTATTAAAGGTGTCTTGGTGTTGGTCGTCTTCCTCTGGGTTGGTTATCTGATTTCTCTGATTTCCTATTTTTATTCTCTTCCTTCTTGTTCCCGTTATTCTCTATGTTTTCCTGTTAGGAGTCTTGCTGTTGTGTTATTCTTGTCTGTTTAATCTGTGGAGATTTACTCCTCAGATGGTCCCCCCTCCCGTCAGTGTTGTTTTTGTCTTGTGCATCGTGCATGCACGAGGATTCATGCATGCACGGTTGCGCACTTTTGTTTGGCTCCGTGAGCCATCTTTGTAGTCCTGCACTCGGGGTTTCCACTGACCTCAGGGAGTGGGCTTCTCTCTCCACGGCGGGCTTCCTCTTACAGGTAAGGCCTTCATCTTTCTCTTCCGATGTCTTTCCTTCTTCTTTTCTTCCCGTTGTTTTTGGTTTTTCTTTCTTTGCTGCCATTTTCTCCACACTTTTATTTTTAATTTGTTATGGTTTCTGTGTTTGTGGCTTTGCTTTTTCTTAACTTTTTTTTAACTTTTCGGGAGAGGGCTGGTATTTTCTTACCGGTCACTATTCCATCACGTGACTATCTTTAATATACAGTGTTGAAACCAATTCTTTATCATAGCAGTATAATCACTTGTGGTTTCACCTAACTTTGGTTTCTGGTTGCATATTTGTAACATTTGAAGTGATTCTGCAATCTCTCACAGTTCACCGATGTAAGTTTGTTCATCCGTGTGGCAGCAAAAGTGCAGCCAAAGTTGATCTTTGTATCCAAGCCTATCTCTTCTGCTGAGGGCAGTTTCTCATGCTCTCACATGGTTCTGTTTTAAGCAGGCACATTTTGCATTCAACTTTGACAACATTGTTTGCCTAGAGGACCATCTCCATATATATATAAACTGAGGGGTTTTTATGTTTTGTAAAAAGGCCAAGTTTCCCAATATAGCTTGACTGGGTCTGAGAAAGCATCTCACCCCTTTCTTGCTCTCACAGTTACAAGGCTAAATTTGCTGATCCACATTTATTTCTCTGCTTGAATCTATCACTTCAGAGCTGCTTGTTGAAGTTACTGTAGGCCTTTTCACACCACGGGTGAGCAGTGACCCTACTTGGACCTGGTTGAAATTCCAGGGAAGGCAGGACTTCCCAAGCCTTTCACACCCATGGTTCAAATTCTCTGTAATTTGCCCTCCCTGGCAATTTGTGTGTGTGAGTGTGTGTGTGTGTTGTGTGTGTGTGTGTGTGTGTGTGTGTGTGTGTGTGTGTGTGTGTATGTGTGTGTGTGTGTGTGTGTGTGTGTGTGTGTGTGTGTGTGTGTGTGTTTATATATGTATTATCTATATACATTTATATGTTTGTGTGTCACACAAGCACACACACATACATATAGAGAAATTAACAAATAGCAAAATTAACTGATTTATTGAAGGCAAATTGAGGTTGACAAGTTTAAATGGTGAAATGGCGATACGATGACACAGCACACAAGTACTGATGTCATAACACTTCCCCTGATTGGCCATATGCCAATTCAGACAGCAGGAAGAGGATGACCCAGGGGAATTACCAGGGTCCATGGCCATACCTAAGAAGTAGGGCCACCATCTTGGGTAATTTTCCCGAGCCTTCATTTTCACTCTGCCAGTTGACAGGAGGGTTCCCGGAAAAATTTCCCGGGAATCCCCATTTTACACGGTGGTGTGAAAAGGGCTGGTGACTAACTGTGTATGACTCTTTAGACCTTGTCAGGGGTCACTGTGTGGGGTTGATGGGTCTGTTTCATCAGGCATCTTCAATTCCTTTTTATTCCAATCTCATTGTCAGTACTTCTTGAGGTTCTGAGTTATATGAAGTGCAAGCAGAGTGCACAGGGCATTTACCAGAAAAGCTCTAAAAGATGTGGATAGTTTCTTTATAGTTCTTCTCAATTCATAAGCATGCACACTATATTCTAGATTCATTTACAAACGGTACAAAAAATGTTTTCAAAAGTCCAGCAGCAGATTGTCCTCATATTAATGGTAATGGTTGAAACCTTACAGTCTTTAATTGTTGTGTGATTAAATCCACTTAAATGACTATGTGATACATTTGCTGACCACATGGCAGTAATGAACAGTAAATGCCATTTTAAAATTGGATTGAAACAGAAGAGAAGGACTGACGAGCAGGTCAAGGTGGTACCATGTGTTGTGACATTGTGTGTCTGATAGTGGATTGAATATTCGAGTCTTTGAATAGAAACTCATCTATCCTAGTTTCACTCATGATCTCAAGTCAAAAGTTAAACCTTCAGAAGCAGACAGACCCCTCCAATTCAATCCCTTCACTTACTCAAGAAGAACATGAATAACCAAGAATGCTGAATTAAAGGAGTTGAAATGACATGTAGCAAAGAGGGGTGGAACAGAATACAAGATATTCTGTGCAGTTTTCTGAAACCAATCAAAAACCTTTTTATCTGAACACAAGGAGTCATAGTGAAGGTTTGTTAACATCAGAAAGATATTTGTCGTTCCAAAATCTGTTAGCTGTGGAAAATTACTCTGTACTTGCCTTCATGAAAGGTAACTTGTGCTCTCGTAACTAAATCCATGAAATCAGTGTAATACTTCTGGATCTGCTGCCAGCACTTGCCAGCCAAGTGCAAGAGAGCTTTGAGGATATCAGATAACCAGAGGTTAAACCTATCATCTCTTGGGATTACAGCCTGTGACAGTTGAGGTGTGATGCATTTCATCAGCTCAACTCCAAACTACTTAAACTGATGTCTTTTGACATTTTAGCCACGTCAGTGCACTTAGCCACATGTGCTGTTTTTTTTTATTACAGACAGAAGAATCAACTGCAGACAGGTAACAGAGATGGAAGTGAGAAAGTATTTCTTAAAACAAGGCAGAATGGTGATGGGCCATACTTAGTCTTGAGATCAGCTATCAAACCCATCAAAGTTAAACCAACCAGAGATTATGTATTCAAGGGGATGACACCTCTTAGGCATTTGAACACAGCAAGTTCACATCCAATACCAATCTTAACTACATAACCTGACAATGCAACATCTGGTTGCTTTATAATGAGGAGGAGGTTTTATTTCTTCTGGAAAGCATTGCCTCTTTCCTAACTACTGTATGTATAGGCAGAAATACAAAGAATCTGCTTTTTAAACACTTTTTTTTGTGGATGGGAGGTGATTTCTTGTCCTGTTACTCACCCAATTCAAGTGAAGCGCAATTTCACCATGATTGTTTAAAACAGAGAAGAATTACAGCCAAGTGAAATCGGTTAGTGCAACGCTATAATAGGGCCAGTGATCCAGTTGTTCTCTGGTTTCCTTCCAGTCTTCAAAACTTGTGGGGATTGTTGGTTAATTGGTGTGGGGGTGGGGCTGGCTCATGGGCTGGAAGGGCCTCTTACCCGAAGTTGTGTCTAAATAAATTTTAAAAAGTCAGTGTGACACTGGCTATTGGACAATTTGTTGGAAAAAAAATTCTGAAGGATGCTGGAAATCAAACTTTATACCAGCATTGGAAAATCTAGGACAGTCAGCAGACATGTAAAGGGACTCATTAAATTAGATTTTTTTGGAGAAAATAAAAAGGAATGATGATGGTGGTCGGACACAGGTATGTGTAGGTTTAAGCAGGGCACCTGACAAAGTCAGCTTGTCAGAATGTTCATGAAGGTTAAAACCCACTGGATCCAAGGGAAAAAGGTAAAAATTTTCTCGGTGGCAGAATGCTCAGGACAATGGTTAACTGGAATATTTGTGAGTGTAAGTTCTATACAGTGGGTTTCTGCAATGTTTAGCCCTGGGTCCTTGGCTTGTTAACCGATTGAAGAAATGAATGATGGCTGTCTGCGATTTGCTGACTGCAGAGTTGTGGAGTTGGACACCCTCACCACAGCGAGGAACACTTGAAAATCCATCGCCATCAGGCTCCTGAATGAACCCCAGAATAGAGAAATCGTGCAGCCCTTGCCTGTTGCCCAATTGATCTTCCTTTTCATTGTAATCCTATAACCAGTAAATAGTGCTCATTACCCAGCTGTATGATTGTTAGAAATAATCCATAATTCTGTTCACAGAAGAACCCTTTTCACTGTACTGCATATCTTGTGACAAATAATTTAAGATTGAACCATCAGAGCTGTGGAATAAGATCTGCAAACAGAGTAAACTTGAAGTTCACTGTGGATTATCATGGACACTATGGACTGAATAGTCTCCTACCTCCATGCTGTAAACTCTTAGGACTCCATAACTCGCATTTTGATGCTGTGTTTAAAATGTTCCTATGCTCTAATTCTAAGATCAATTAATTTACACTGAATAAGCTAAACTGAATTGTTTTCCTCCAATAGTGTATGGAATGAACATGGAACATTTCAACAAATGAACATTAGATTTATAATCTGGTTCATTTTAATTAATAGCAGGCTCAGATTACATGGATAATTAAGGTCAGCAAGCATTAGATATAGTATTTAACCCGCACACAAAGCCAATAACACATGGCTATTAGAAATGGATTATATCCTATCAAATGAGTGTGTGGACATATTTGCTGACCAGATGACAAAATACATTTTAAATACTGTTCAACATAAACACATTAAAAATCATATCACAACACAACTAGTGCACTACTGGTAGATTAATGTGAGTATGTGATGTGTGCTTGTGACACCACAGCATATTGACCATCATAATTGAATATTGAGGCCTTTGAGGACTGATAATTGTCAACATCGTTCAGTAAATTTTTCGTAATGCTCACATCACAGCATATTTGCTTCGTGACAAGGTTTGAGTGTGATAGCTTTGAATATGTAAAGTGAGCATTTATCAAAAACTGTTTAATAAAAGCTATGGGTACTCTAAAAACAGTACTCTGGAATTTATCTGGTGTTTTTCAATTTAAATTAAATAGAGACTTTCAATGGTATGCTGATGCAAGAACAAAGATAACGGTGTTGTGGATTTTTTTGATATACAAATGTAATTTGCTATGTTAAACTTTTATCTTCATGCCATGATTGCACGATTGGGTTTCCAGCTCTACCACAACATAATTTTCAAACAGCTGCTTTTAAAAGGAGGATAACAACTTGCCTCCTTTATTCCTTTGGTCACCATTCCTCTCTGTTAACCTTTGCCCTTTCATTACCTGCAGTCAGATCTTTGCTGAGAGGCAGGCTTTATGTATGGATGAACTTTGACACATATCATACACTTGGTTAGCAATATAAACATATCAGGTCTGTTTTGTGGGGCTGCTGTGTCCCTTTGTAGAAGTTGTAGATAAATTCTGCCTGTGATTTTTCTGATATTTGGCTTTGTATGTGAAGCACACTGTGATCTACAGTTCTATTTATTTTGGCATTGCATGTACTTGTGAAAATAATCATGGAAAGAGAATCGTAATTTCTAATAGCTTTTCCTGTCATAATTTGCAAAGTGCAATTAAACCAACAGGTAGTTAAGAAGCCCTAGAGGAGTAGCTATTTCTGGTGGCTACACTCCTATAAGGGTGGCATACTTGGCGTAGTGCTTAGCAAAACGTCTTTACCGCACCAGCGATCAGGACCAGACTGGGGTTCAAGTCCCAGGCTGTCTGTAAGGAGTTTGTACATTCTCCCGGAGTCTGTGAGTTTTCTCCGGTTTCCTCCCACCATTCAAAACATACTTGGGGTGTGGGTTAATGGGGTGTAAATTGGGCAGCATGGACTCGTGGGCCGCAATGGCCTGTTAGTATGCTGCTGAAGATCCAGCTGCGCTGGGTGGGTCACGTCTCCAGAATGGAGGACCATCGCCTTCCCAAGATCGTGTTATATGGCGAGCTCTCCACTGACCACCGTGACAGAGGTGCACCAAAGAAAAGGTACAAGGACTGCCTAAAGAAATCTCTTGGTGCCTGCCACATTGACCACCGCCAGTGGGCTGATAACGCCTCAAACCGTGCATCTTGGCGCCTCACAGTTTGGCGGGCAGCAACCTCCTTTGAAGAAGACCACAGAGCCCACCTCACTGACAAAAGGCAAAGGAGGAAAAACCCAACACCCAACCCCAACCCACCAAATTTCCCTTGCAACTGCTGCAACCGTGTCTGCCTGTCCCGCATCGGATTTGTCAGCCACAAACGAGCCTGCAGCTGACGTGGACATTTACCCCCTCCATAAATCTTCGTCCGCGAAGCCAAGCCAAAGAATATATATGTGTGTGTATGCATTATATATGGCATCGATCTTTTGTTATCACTCTTGCTTTCAATATACTTGCATTCCATGTAACAAAAAAAACAATTTTAATCTAAATCACCATAGGAACACATCAAAACATACACATTGCTAATAATATGTAAATCTGCACCTACATCATGGCCCCAAACAGTTCTTCCAAGTGGGGCAATACTTCACTGTGAATCTATAGGGGTCATTCTCTATATCTCCACTGTGACCTCCTCTGAATCAGGGAGACTGGACACAGATTGGGGGATTGCTTCGATGAGTACCTCCACTCAGTATTCTGCAACAGCAAGGACATCCCAGTGGCCAGACAATTCTACTGCCCATTTCCAAACTGATATCTATTCACAGCTTACTTTACTGCCAGTTTGGGGCCACAAGTAAATTGGAGGAACACCATTAATATTCCGCCTTGGTAGTTTTCAAGCAGACAGGATCAATATAGATTTTTCCAATTTCCAGTAGACCCATTTCCTCCACCTTCTACCCCATTTTCCTTATCTCTCTAGCCTATTCATCTTCTCTTTTCCTTCTTACCCCTCCCTCACCCTCTGTACCTGCCAATCACCACACTCCTTCCCTTCCTCCTATCAGAGTGCATCTTTCTCAGCCCTCGGCCCCTTCCCACCATCCCCTCTGAGCACCTTTCATTTCTTCCATCTCCCACCTGTACTCAACCATGAACTGCCAGCCTGTGTTCCTCCCCTCACCTACACCAAAACTCTATTCAGGCATCCACCCAGTTGTTGCTCTCACTGAGGAAGGGTTTTTTGGCCCGAAATGTTGACCTTCCTTGACTTTGCATGGATGCCTCCTGACCTGCTGAATTCTCCAGCATTTTCTTTGTGTGTTGCACTAGTGGTGTTTTAATTTTGTTCCGGCCAAGGCAGAAAGTACTGAGATTGTGGAACATTATTAGCTTTTATCCTTAAAATCTATTATTCTTTCTTTTCTTTCTTTGGCTTGGCTTCGCGGACGAAGATTTATGGAGGGGGTAAATGTCCACGTCAGCTGCAGGCTCGATTGTGGCTGACAAGTCCAATGCGGGACATGCAGACACGGTTGCAGTGGTTGCAGGGGAAAATTGGTTGGTTGGGGTTGGGTGTTGGGTTTTTCCTCCTTTGTCTTTTGTCAGTGAGGTGGGCTATTATACTAGCATATCAAGGATCAAAATGATCCTTGTGATGTGTGTTTCAATTTCTGGGGTTTTTTTTTGGTACCTTTTCTGTGATGCAAATATTAAACTGACACTGAGCTACTTATCTCAGCAACGTGATGTTAGAACACCGGAAGAAAATTTGTTGGACGTATTCCAGTGGCAGGCACAGATACTCTTCTTTCAGTGCAGTGATGCTTTGAAGACAACTGGTGACTATACTTATTGAATGAATTTACATGGAAATGATTAGATCCAGATAGTTTGTACAACTTTTAGTGTGTCTCAAAGATGCTTATTTTGTTGTTTGCTGTCTCTTCCTTAAGTTAAGAAAGATAGTAAGTTGGATCGAGAATGTGAATCACTCTGAATTGTCCCAAGGCTAATAGAGATACTTTATAAATCAAATGTTTCCCTTTAAATATTTTTTAATTAAATTTTTCAAATTTGGATATACAGCATGTAAACAGGCCCTTTCAGCCCACGAGCCCAGGCTGCCCAATTACAATCAATTGACCTACAAGCCGTTATGTTTTGAAGGGTCAAAGGAAACTAGAGCACCCAGAGGAAATTCATGCTGCCACACGGAGAACATACAAATGCCATACAGTTAGAACCATGGTCGCTGGTGCTGTAACAGGACTGCGCTATCCTGATACCCATTTGGATCAAGAAACTCGGAGTTCTTTACAGCCTTACAAACACCAGAGGCCATTTAATGTCATGAACTGAGTTTTTGAATTTGATTATGAGGTCTTGTTCATCAGGAAAAAGACCTGATGTACTAGGAGATAATGCCCTTACAAGAAATGTAAGGATAGTGTGTGATTGACAAGGAAAGTGAGTTTGGGGGGGTGGGGTCTCAGGAAGAAGCAGGGTTGATAGGATGGGTCAATTTTTGGGAGAAGTACTTGGTCAGTCATCTTCAATCTGAAAGAGCAAAATAAAAGACAAAAAATTGTTCATGGGGGAGTTGATGTTTTGTTCAAGCTCATATAACAAAGCAAATGGAGAAGCTGGAAATGGAGTAACCTGATCCGAGATTAACTCAGTTGTGCAATATTTGATTTGGAGAACCATTACTTTTTGCTAACTTATCACAAGAGTCTTAGCTGCCACCCAACAGATTTTTTTCTTGAATGCAAACAGCACTTTATTCATAGCTGAGATATTCTCTTTACAAGCACACCTTAAAAAAAATCCATATTAAATCAAATTCATATCAAGTGCTCATGGAAGGATGGTAAGCAACTCATGTTTTCATGTTTATTATCCATAACAAACCATGTAAAGGAACGTTAGATCAGTTGTATATGGGTTGGTATGATGAGCATGGAATGTGCCAGTCCAGAATCAACACTTATGAAACATATCAACAAATATATGACAAAATAAAATAGACTTACTGATGCAGGGTGAACTGGAGACTGCTATGGATGAATTAATGTGCACCGTTTGGCAATAGAGACTAGTATTAGGAACAGAGGCTAGTGTTAGGAAAATAAATATTGCTATTTCCTTGAATCTTTGAGTTTAATGAGTTTAACAACAGTTTTTAATGTCATTATGTACTCCAAAGATAATTAATTAAAAATAATGAAGCATAATGTGAATTAATCAATGGAGCTTAGCATTTTTGTAGAACAAATCTCAACAACACGTCAATCTTTATCAAATAATATGCTGCAGCACAGGATGTGTAAATGTCACTAAATTAAGTGAGAAATTATGTTTTGTCGTTGTAATGCACGTGTACATCAGGTAATTATTCCCAATCTCTGGGTCCAAATTGTATAATTCCAGAATTCAATCAGACACTCTGGCTGCAAATTATTTTCATGCCAATGCAATTTCCACATTGGTCACACATGGAATGACATTCCTCCCCCTCACCCCCACGCCCCCCCCCCCCCCCATGCCACACTCCTTTAAAAGATTGTCAGAGACATTAGGTTGCATCATTTTGAGGTAGGCCTGCCATTGTGTACAGTACTCCCAGGACAATTGTGTTTTTATCGAATGATTCTTGTGCAAATCTGAGCTGAGGCTTCAGGTCTATATAACCATATATAACCACTCATTGATTTCATCCCTCCTCATATACATGATTCCCCTCTACCCATAAACCTCACTTCCTTTACCAACCAACTGACCACAAACCCGTTTCATTCCTTGGTGCTGATCCCAACATACTGATCCAAGGCATCTGACCCAGACCCAAACGGAGCTTTAACCTCAAACCTGATGGACAGCTGGTCCTGAGCTTACCTCAGACATTCTCTGTTATGGTCTATCCAGGAAAGAAAGTTCTTAAGCAATATTAAGAATGGATATTTGTTGAATTCTACGATGGTGGACACAAACAAACATTGGCCCAGCGCATAATTGACCCTTTGATTCCTCGCGTACAGTCAATTAATTTCTAAATGATTTTCTGTACAGAGTACACTCCAACATATTCAGTGATGTAAGTACATGTTACCATCACTCATATTTATGTTTGCATTTGATCCATTATACTGATACAGGCTCTCAGAGTCTCTGTCACTGGCCTTTTCTATTGGTATCCCAGTGATACGTGGTGCTGCAGACTCAAGTAGTCCAATGTTTTATTGCTGGTCTATTCCTAAAACAATGTAGATGAGGAAGGAAGCCAGCATTGCTTTTATGTGAGGAGGAGAAAACTGGAAGGAGCAAAGACAAAAATCTTACTTTGCAGATTTGCCTGTTTAAAGTTAAACCCTGTTAGGTCAAAATGTACATGTTTGCAGCAAAAATTTCAGATTATAATTAGGATCAGCATATAATACTCAACTTCTGACAATCATTTCATTGAAGTCTTGAGTATTATATTCTGACATGTTTCGCACCTTTGAATTTCTTAGCAACCACCACAAAATTGTCTAATGCGGTGAGAATAATGCAATGTTTAATTGCGCTGTAATGTGAATGAAATCTAACATTCAAGGGATTAGTTTCTGGTTGTGCACAAATACTGATGCCCACTAATAACCTGTTAGAAATAAGACAGCAGGTCATCCACAAACATAAGAGTCCTCCTTTGCAACTTCAGGTTTGATTGATGCTTACAATGTTGAAGGTCTTATCTTTGGACTTTCCAAGCATGCAGCCTTACCTAAAGAGTGGCATTGACTGAATTGGCAGCCTTACTGGTTTCCATTGGCGTGAATGTCTGAAGAAGACCTGAGTTAACATGTCATGTGACTCTGCCAGTGATTGGATGCTGCTTCAGAGCAAGCAGAATATTGTGTATTGGTGAACTCCGTAAAGTTGTAAAATTGTAAAGAATTTGCTTCTATTTTTGTGGCCAGTTTTGAAGATTTTGTAAATAGCATTGTCATAAAAACAGATGTTGGAAATGACAACAAGTCACATATGCGTCAAGAACAGAAACAAATCTGAGAAGGCAGTGTGATTCTCTTCTACTTGCTGTCACGAGGGACTCTTCCCTTCCCTTTCTTTTTCTTTTTTTTGCAGGACAGAACCGAAGTGAGGTGACTCTTTGAGTGGCATGCAAAAGGAAGTATTTCGGTGCACATGACAAAAATAAATAAATCTAAATCTAAGCATCCAAAGTGAAAACAGTTCTCTAATTAGCCAGAACACTTATAGACCAGTTAAACCAACAGCAGAGGAGAAGCTAACAGAAGTTCAGTTCCGACGCACTAACTCCCTCTTAACTAAACTTAGCTAACCTTGCAATTCTCTTCTCAGATCATATTTGTTTTTATTCTGATAAATAATAACTGATTGTTTTTAATCTTTTCATTTTAATAATACATGATGATGATTCCCATGAAAAGCTTCATTCAGGATGTAGTAATTTGACGCCTGTGGCTCAATATGGAGTTACAAAATGTTTTCATTCTTTCAATTTTTGATGGTCCCTCTTCAATGTCTACTTGATTGGAGATCCTTTATTGTTTTTCGTTGAGCTCCTGAGATATCACAAAGCTATAGATTAGTTGCACAAATAGCTTTTAGATGTGCCCTCCTGAGAGCTTTTCGGTTGTTAGTTCAAGAAGATTTTAGGACCGGTTGAATCTTTATCTCCAGAGACAATGGCAGGTTATACCAATAAAGAAGAGATAAGTAGTTTTCATTTCCCTTGGAATAACATACATTATTAATACGCCATGAGTCAAGATTGAGTACCATTTCAGTGTTCCTTCATGCCCTTATTATGTAGACCATGTTTCTTTTCAAATGCAAAACTAACATTCCCCATTGCTCATCTAATTTCAGAGAAATGCATATTTTTCTACATATTTCCTGTGAATCATTGACTTTATGGACAATTCCTTGTCTCCAATTTTATACAGACCTCAAAAAGGATGGTGTATATACATATTGTTGGTTTAGCTTGTCTATAGGAGGACCAATCGCTTTATTTAATCCTTAATTGACAGGGCTTTAATTGATTTTGGTATAGTGCTAGCTCAATGGTTGGATTACCACTAACCATACAAAGATATAAGTGCTGAGGATACTATAGAATATATATACTCGCTTGCCTACTCCCTATGGATGTTGCGCGATCTGCTGATTTTCTCCACCATCTTTGGAGATCCCAGCATCTGCCAATTTTCTTGTTTAATTCCACTGTCCTTTTCACTTGCTTAGGTTCCTTCAAAATTCTGGCCGCTGCAATAAGTTTGTCCCCTGTACATCAGAGTTTCCACATCTTAGCTTCGTGATTGGCTTAAATGTACCAACCAATATGCGCTTCAGTGGAAGTGCTTACATTCCCAACCAGTGACTCCAAATTGGAGTGGCATGTTTTCACTGTTAATGTCATAGATGAAGCCTGCTCTGTCTGTTTCTCGGAAATGCCTGTGATTGCTTCTCCACCCACACCAGCATTAGACAGGTAGATTTATGATGGCTGTTATTTAAGTGTCTGTATTTGCTGGAACATGCCACACACTGAGAAGCACAGGGACTCATTCATGCTGTGCACATATCAATAAGTTCAAGTGATTTTCTTGTGAAGTCTTGCATGTTTCAGAGGAAACCAGAATGTAAGTAACTGGGGGAAAATATATAAATATAAATTGCTCTCTTGCCTGGAACAGGAGCATGCTCAGGTGAATTATGATCAATGTTAGCATGTTTTTAAGCCACAGCCTTTGGATTGGTGAGGGATTTCATAGCAGTCAAAAATGTAGAGGTTCTTGCACGTTGTTTGGAGTTTGAAATTCAGCATCAGGTGAGCGAGTTCCATTATGTAGAGTTCACCACATTAGCTTCATGTTGAGTCCAATATTATTGCAGCTGGTTCAAATGTCGCATCCGAACAAAAACTAAAACATCAAATTCATGACTTGTCTTGATGTAGGTTGTTTGGTTTATGGTGTATTTACCATTGCATTGCAATGGATAACATGGTTAAGATGCAGAATTTTAACATAAAATATTGTGCATCATGCTTCAGGGTACACAACATTGTTCTCTTTGATTTCAAGTACACTGATCAATAAATCTACAAGGAGCAAAATCATTAGTATCTTATGATGAGGGGCTAATGTTTCAACAGATTTAAATGCTTTATTTATTTAGAAGGACCCTAATTGTGCGTACAATCCTCATCTTGGCTATTGTCATCAAATTTAACGTCACAAGAAAGCAATGACTGGTCCAAAAACTGTTGGTTCAAATTAATCTTTCACTGTAGCTAAATATTTCATTGAAATAGAAAATGCGATGCAAGATCAATTCTTGTAGTCTGCACACTTTTTCTGACAGCAAATACTTTGACATTATTACTGAGTCAATGTTGTGAAAAGGGCCACTGCAAATGGATAATGCCAGTCGTGGCATTTTATTAAAAAAAGAGAGCCCGAAGAGAGGCAGAAATACTGGCACCTACAGGCCAGACCACATCTCTGGGAGGAGAAACACATTGTGTTTCAGGTGGAAGACCACTTCTTCCTCTTTCCTTCAATGCCAATATTTTCAACACTTCAGGTAACCTTTGGCTCATTGAGCCTGTGCCATTTGTAAGGCCATTTCTATCAATCCTATTCCCCCCCCCCCCCCCACTAAATTCCCTGAAAAGTGCTCTTTCACATGCTCCTCATTCCCATGTCCCCCACTCCTGTTCTCCCACCATCCACCCTCAAACATTCGAGGCAATTTACAGTGACTAATCAGCCTTTCAGTCAGCACACATGTTTGGGATTTGGGAGGAAACCAGATCCCCCAGGAAAACCCAGGCAGTCCAAAGTCAGATAGCATTGGAGGTCAGAATCGAATCCAGATAGTGGAGCCATGAGGTAGCAACATGACCTGCTGTGCACTGTACCCAGGGCTGGATTAAGGGAGTGCGGGGCCTGTAGCCTATATTTTAAAGGGGCCCTAAGTAGTGCCAACTGGCACATGTGTGGTCCTAAATTATGACAACTGGCACACGTGCCATAAGGGAAAAGTATGACGGCGGCGTCCCCCCTCCCCGAGAGTGGTTTTGGCGCTGACCCTGCACGTCTGGTATTCTGGTAAGTTTGAAATAATCTTAATTATTCTTAACAAAATGATGCTAGCTCTCTCAGATCACTATATTCAGTGATTACATCCTTGATAAAAGGTTATAATAATTTTTGCTATCACCCTTTAAGCTTTTATATTTCCCACCAATCCCCCCCAAACCCAAACAACCATAATACAACACTGATAGTATTACTTACATTTCAAATATTTCAAATGTCAAAAATATTTGCTCTAGAAGTGTGCCCCAATACTTTCATTCAGATTCCATTTCTTTCACAAATTGGGAATCGACAAATTGTAACATTCCCATAGTCTGTGTTAATAACCCCGATAAAAGGTTAGCGATTTAGCCTATTATCACCTTTAATTGGGGTTATTAACACAGACTGTGGGAGTGTGCTACCTCATAGCCATTGCATAAAGTTGAAAACGGAAATGTTTAAGTTAAACAGCCAGTCAGTTGTTCATAATTCATAGTAATAAACTAATAGAGCAACCAACAAGCATTTAGTGCAGGGCCCTTGAAAATGCGGGGCCCCTAGCATATGCTACTTTTACTACTACATTAATCTGGCACTGACTGTGCCACCTGACTT